>NW_012267237.1:1726812-1731157 GCF_000151885.1 Dipodomys ordii
GCTCCGACCACAGCACCCTGCCCTGGGCTCAGACCACAGCACCCTGCCCTGGGCTCAGACCACAGCACCCTGCCCTGGGCTCAGACCACAGCACCTTACCCTAGACCCAGCCTTCCCTGGCACCCCTCAGCCCTTGCCCCATAGATTGATCCTACTCCGTCCTTATTTCTTGGTCTCTAATCCAAAGGGCCTCATTTTTACTTAAACTTAACTTAAATATATACTATTTTAGACTTTTACTTTTATCAATCATTTCTATATATTCCCGTTTTTTTCAGTATAATGTTCTTAAAATTAATTTTTACTTCAAGTCTCAGAACATAAAGAGTTACCCAGGGGGCTTGGACATGTCCACGTCCACATTAACATTTATCAGAAATCCATCAAGAATTGAGATGATCAATCAGAAAGTTGAGGTGTTCCCAGGAGTACAATTGGCATCAGGGCATCAGTGACCGTCTCTCATTCGTGGTAGAGCTCCAGGACCTGCACAGCACACAGAACCCTGACTCACACGTTCACGTTGTGCTTTAGTTAAGCTGAAGCAGAACTGGAAAGTGGGAGCTGTGGCCGTTCCGAGCCTGCTCGGGCCGCGTCACGGTGGCAGAGTGCGTCTCCGGCTTTCTAAGCACATGACTGGGCCCGAGTCCACGGATCTGACGTGCCCTTCCACAGTCAGTTTGAATCTTCATTCCTTCACATAAAATATTCATCAAGTGCAGCTTAAATAGTACCCAATGTCATTTTAATAAATCTCCGACTCCTCAGCCATGACCCTGCTCTCATGTTTACGTGGTGCCTCAAAACAACAGAGTGGCTGCCTGTTTCTTCCTTCAGGCCCCACCTTCGTGGGTCCTGACCCAAGACGCCATAGCTCGTCCCCCGGCTGTCCGGCGTGGTTACTCAGCCTTGGAAGGGTCAGGTGAGCGGTAGGTACCGGAACGCCCATGGCCAGGTGTGCGTGCCGTGCAGCCAGGTTGTGCTCCAGATCTTGCATGCTGCAGGACAACCCAATTCTGTTGCATGCAACTCCCCTTCATGGATACGACCCAGGCTGGATTTCGACATGGACAGGGTGCACACGCAGCCTGCCTGGTATAGGCCACGCTCAGCATGCATACAGGCAGGAGCGGTATCTGTGGGAAAAGCCAGAGCTCCTGGGGGCCATGCTGATGAATGACAGAGGATGGATTCTCACCTGGGTTTAAACTCCACGTTCAAAACGTTCTTCGTAGAATGAGCTCAGGACGGAGAGTTTCAGGAACCACACTCCCTGGGTTTTCTCGGAACTACAGAGTGGAGACATTGATGGATAGGCCGAGTTAATGCGCAGCCCTCCCGGGATGTTTGAATGCTAGTTGAATGACTCTGACCCGTGACTGCAGGCACGGGGCGCTCACACCACACCATGGTGCGGCCTGGCCATCCTGTTCTCTCTCCAGCTACAGCCCAGCCAAAAAACAACCTCTCCTGTCACCTTCAATGTGTGTTACAATTTGAATCCTAGCGGATTTGAATTTTCTTTTGTGTTTGATTTAAAACCTGCTCTCATGCGGTGGTTGTATGAATGAGGCACGCAAGGGTGGCTCCCAGTCAACATCCTCATGACAGGCAGGGGTGTTCCCGCAAAGGCCGGGGAGCAAGACCCAGACTCCACGGCTGGAGGACCGTGTGCAGTCGCACATACTCTTACTCCAACCACACAGGAGCAACAGGACATACACCACTGTTGAGGCCACCGGAATGACACAAAGCAGGTAAAAATTCCAACCGGATAAACCGTGCATGGCCATCCCTTGACCTCACAGCAAGCTTGGAGCAGAGCCTCCCCGCGCCCTGGTCACGGCCACGCCCCCACTTGCAGCAAGGGGGGGACACCAGGCTGTGTGGCCCAAGATAGAGGCCAGGGCTGGAGGAAGGCCTCCCACTGGGGCCGGCAACCAGGGCTCCGCTGGCCTGAGCCCATGACTGGCTCTGGTGCATCCTGCCCTTGCTGACCTGGCCGGCCTTGCCCGGCCCGTGGCTCACGCAGCCATGGCAGTCCTGTGCCAACTCTCCAACGGGGCTAGGAACACCAGAGGCCACTCTCCAGGCTGTGTGCTCAGACACACCGCCGGCTCACCACCAGGCCCGGGCTCTGCCGGAGATGCCCAGAGCTGCCTGCATTCCAGCTGGGCCGCCAGGCTCGGACCCAAGGCTGCCGGCAGCTCACGTACTCCGCCATGAAATGGACTTGCTAGTGGCTCA
This sequence comes from Dipodomys ordii, assembly GCF_000151885.1. Classification (NCBI taxonomy): domain Eukaryota; kingdom Metazoa; phylum Chordata; class Mammalia; order Rodentia; family Heteromyidae; genus Dipodomys; species Dipodomys ordii. The sequence goes on from NW_012267237.1 coordinate 1,729,060, forward strand.
TAGTGGGGGGCGAACGCCTCCCTCTTCCCTCCTCCTCCTCCTGCCAGTTCTCTTCCTCTTCCCTCCTCTCTCCTCCTCCTCTTCGGTCCTCCTCAGTCCTTCCCCTCCCCCCTCCTCACTCGACCTCGCTCTGCCTCCAAGGTGTGGACCAGAGGAGGTCAGTTCCAGGCCCCACACGATGGCTGCGGGCACGTGCCGTGCCTGGACCAACAAAATGCGCAAGCCAAGTGTCCACATCACCTCTGGGGGAAGCACTCGGCTGTCGGTGCTCTATTTTCCAGCATCTTCTTCCCCTTCCTGGAGATCAGATGGGCAGGTGGGCTGGTGATGCTAACAGTGGAGGGGCGGTGCCAGTGCGTGGAGACAGCCGGCCCTCTCCCCGATGCAGCGCCCCACGGGGAGCGACCTTGGCTCTGCTAAGCTCTGACCCCAGGGGGCTGACTGCACGTCAAGCCTGCTCTGGCCCGAGGGACGCAGCGCCAGGTAGGACTGTGTGGTGCGAGAACCAGGCGTCCGCGCCCGGCTTGCGGCTGCTCCAGCAGGCGTCTGCGACGTCTGTCAGAGGCCAAGTTCCCTGGCTTGCCCCGGAATTCACATGGGTTCAAGAACCCTGGTAGGTGAGATAAGCCAGACGGACTGACCGAGCAGACACGTCCCGTACACTCTGTACATTCGGCCCTGCGCTATCCCTGGGGTGTGGGTGCGGGTGTGGGCGCTGGGGGCAGGCCTCCCAGGGGGAGCCTCGTGAGGGCGGGGCCTCTGCCGGTCCCTGGCCATCTGTCACACGGCCAGCAGGGACAGGCAGCGGTCTGCACACCGCTGTGGAGTGGCCGTGACCTGTGTCAGTCACCTTCCCACCAAGTCCCCCAGGCCGGGTTCTGAGTGGAGATGCGAGGCTCAGCATGGCGGGTGGCCACGGAGGAGCCTCTGCCTCCCAGCCCAGCCCCGAGAAGCCCTCCCGGCCCCTCCCACGGCAGCTCGGCCCGCGCCCAGCTCCGCAGAGCTGTACACTGCATGGGCTTCCCGAGCAAAGGCACCGTAGCCGGTGCCTCTGGATGCAGCTTTTAATTCTGCTCTCAGCTTGGTGCTGGTGGCCCAGGCCTATAATCTTAGCAACTCAAGGAACTAAGGTCTGGAGGACAACAGTTCGAGCCAAACCTCGAGAGAAAAGTCTGAGAGCCTCCATTTCCGATGAACCAGCACCAAACCTGGAAGGGTGGCTCAAGTGGTCAAGGCTCGGCTGAGCAAGCCACACAAGTACAGCGCCCTGAGTTCAAACTCTGGTACTTGCGCACGCACGCTCACACACACGAGCGTGCACACGCACACACCTGCTCTGAACTTCAGCCTGGTTGTCGAGTGTATTCTAGAAAACAACACAGCGGGGCACCTGGACTTGTCTAAATGCCATGTCATGGGCCCCCATGATGTCACTTTCAGCCAATCAGAGAAGCCGCACGCCGGAGGGGGCCGTTCACGGGCGCAGGTGTGCACGCTCGATGGTGGCGCCTGCTGCTCGGCCTCCACTGCAGGCTCCCGGCCGAGCTCAGCCTGGGGTGGTAAAGATGGAGTGCAGCTCGAAGCCAGCCACACTCCTGGCCTCATGCAGACTGCACAGAAGAGCGAGGAGCATTTTCCCAGCCAGCCCTGGCTTTCTGTGACAGCACTTAACTAAATGAATTCTGTGCCTTCAGATGCACCTCTCTCAGCGTCTCCTCGAGTCAGGGATGGTGAGTCCCGTGTGTCCGGGGGCAGAGACTGAGGGAGGAGCAAGGGTGAGGATGATCATTTCCACACGGGGCTGTGGGAAGGAGGGGACTCGTAAAGGCTCGGATTGGTGCTGCACCTCTCTTCCTCCTTGTATGTCATCTAATTGAGTCCAATTCATCTCTACCAGCCCAGGGGATGATGAGATTTGCCCCCAAAATGTGTGCCAAACAAATGAGGTTCTCTGTGTTTTATGAGGAGACAATCTCGGGGACACTTAGTTAACTGCGTTGTCACCAAAGAAGCAGAAGGGGAGAATGTCACAGAACTTACGCCCCCTCCCTCCCCCTCCCTTTCGCACCAAAGTTGTAAAGTTCCTTTTCGACATAAC
>NW_012267237.1:1731207-1733707 GCF_000151885.1 Dipodomys ordii
CCTCCCTCCCCCTCCTCCTCCCTCCCCCTCCCTCTCTCCCCTCAAGCTGGTCTTCTCGACTCTGGGCTTAGTGTTTTGGTGAAAGAATTAACTTCTGCCCACAGAAGAGTCTGGATTACTGAGGATTGAGAGATAGGGCAGCCCATAAACCTTGCTTGGTTTAAACAGATCCAAGGCAAACACAAGCGGCTGCCTGAAGAGAGCGTGAACAGGAGGCAGCGGCAGTCCGGGGCACGCACCCTGCCAGCCTGCTCGCGCACTTCTGAAGGAAATTGGCTAGGCGTTCAAACTTCCCGTGCCCACCTTCCCCTGTACCCCTCAATGATTCCTCCTCACTCTGGATGTCTTAGGCAGCAGAGAGGGAGTTCTGAGGGTCTGAGGACTGTGGTGAATCATAATCAGTGGAAGAGGCCCTTGCGGCGCCTGGGCTCTGTGTGGTTGTACAGAAACACTGACAGTGAGCCCTGGCCGTGAGCTGAGGGCAGAGCAGCAGGCCCATGGCGCCAGGGCTCCTGCATGCCATGGATGAGCCCAGAAAGGCCCTTCCTTAGTAACAGAGCTCCTGCCTGGGTGTGTGGGGAAGAAGAGAGGAGGGGAGGGTGTGGGGGGAGGGCAGGGGAGGGCTGGTCCAGCACAGCAGCAGCAGCAGCATCCTGAGGAGAATGTGGCTTGGCTCCTTCTCCCTGCAGGACCCATCCACCTTGTAGGAGCTTTCCTGACCCAATGCGCATGACTCTGGTTCACCCTAGAGCTGGTCGCGTCTCTTGCAAGGCTGGCTATATCTGGACAGCATGGAGCGGATGGTTACAGGTTTTTCAAATCTGGGAAACCCCAAAGGATGAGGCTCTTCCTTGCCAGGCTGGGGGGGGAGAGCAGGAGGGCCGGACTCGGCTGTCCTGCAGGCCTCTCCCCAGAGCACCCGGGGCCGCGGGGGTCACTGCCAGCTGTGGGCTCTTCAGTGTCTCCAGCTGGCTCTCACCTCCTGCACGTGGAGGGGCCCTGACAGCTTCCTCAACCACGGCGGTCTTTATAAGTTGCGATGGGTTCTCTTCCTTGCGGCTGTGTCCTCAGACCCAAACATAGGCCACGTTTCTCTCATGTAAGCCCAGGTCGTGTGCGATTCGTGACACATCCATCCGTCTATGGCCCCCAGCTGACTCACTGTGCACACAAAGAGCCTGGCGTCAGGGAAGATGGCCTTAGGGTCAGCGGAACACGGGGCCTCCCAGGCCCTGTGAGCCACCATGAAAGCGTGTCACAGCTCCTCTGCTGAAAGCCGAGGTCTCGGGCAGAGCCGCAGAATTCTCCTGGGCTCGTGCACACGGCACGTGGTTCTCTCGGCCAGTCCACACTGGTGAGTGCACAGGCTTTCCGGGCATGATCTGGCCTTGGCCGTCAGGGTCCCCCAGTCTGGACAGACCCTGCTGGGCTCCTCTCCCCCAGAACACTCCGGGCCCGTGGGCCCATCTCCCCCTGCTGCTCTGTGCTCACAGCCCCAGAGCACCCCTGGGCTCACTCGGGAGGGACAGACTTGATTCAGATAGCAGGATTCCGTGCCGCCCATCCTCGCCATGTGTCTCACAGCTTTAGGAAAGAAATGTCTGGCTGAGCTCCCCTGGTAGAAAGGGAACGCAACGGATATAATAAATGACTGCTGAATAATAAACTAATAAATGGGGTGAAATAAAGAAACAGAGCACAAAGACAAATTGCAAAACCAACAATAATCATATTCTAACAATATGCACTTTAGCAGTGATTTGTAGACAAAGTCGGATTTTCAATCAGAAAAGAGAAGTGAGAACGATGGATGAAAAATGTGTAATCTTCACCGGAGAGACAAAAGAGCACGGGGAATTAATCACTGTCTCCTAGAAGTCAGTATAAATCTGTAAATGGAGACCACCTTTTAGTTTCTCTTCTTATAATTCAGTTTATTTTGATGAAAGTCAAACTCTGGCTACACTCTGTGGATGTTTAATAGGTGGGAATGAACGGCCCGCTCTGCCTTCTGCACGCCTGGTGTACCAACACGCCTGGTGTACCAACACGCCTGGTGTACCAACACACCTGATGCTGTTCCACGGACGACTGGCCAGGTGCCAGGCTCGCTCCTACCGGTGTCCTCCGCGTGATGGAAAAGGCGCAGGATGCTGACCGCAGCCGCATCCTCCCAGAACGGGCCTCTGGGAGCCTGGCCTGCTCCCGCCGGGCCTCGCTCTCCTTCCGCGTCCCCAGCTCCCAGCGCCGGCCATCGGACTCTGGGGCTCGGTCAGCATGATGGAGCCAGCGCTGAGCAAGCGTCACCATGAGCCTCGGCTCGGCACTCGGCCCAGGCCCCTCTCGGGGCTCAGCCTCCCTCTCTCCGGCAGGCCAGTTCCACAACTACGGTGGACACAGCCTTCCATAAGCCGCCCCTCCAGACATGCCCTGGTTCCTCTGTTCTGGATTGTTCTCCTTCCTCCCCTTAGTTACTGTGATTCCCGCTCACCCTGCCACG
>NW_012267237.1:1737965-1747359 GCF_000151885.1 Dipodomys ordii
CCTCCATCCTAGCTCTTTCCCCCTTTCTCCTTCTTCTTCCCTCCTCCCTCCCCCCTCCCCCCTCATTCCTCCCTCTTCTCTCTCTCCTCCCCTCCGTGTCATGCGGCCCTCCCCTCCCTGACATCCTTTTGCACAGGGGCCTCCTAGGTCTGGTAGCTCCTCTGCAGTGGCTGTCCTGGGTGTCCAGACCGCGGTGTAGGCTGTGACCTGCGAGGCGTCACGGCCTGTATCCCCCGGCTGGCCACCCGACTTTGTGCACTGCACCAGCCAGAGCCCAGCGGACAAGGGTGGACTCTGGCAGGGGGTCTCTCTGGAGACACCAGCATGCCCAGCCGAGGCCTTGGCTAGGTGTGCAGAGGCCTCTGCACAAATGGGCTCACGGTGCAAAAGTGTCGCTCACACAATGATCCATTACTGACATGTGCGCCTCTTCAGAGACTCAGCCCACCTCGCTGCAACACCTAACTCCTCTGGGTCTGGAGGCTGCCAGAGCTACCAGGACACACCAGGGCACACCAGGGCACACCAGGACACACCCAGACACACACAGGACACACTTAGGACACACCAGGACACACCCAGACACACACAGGACACACCAGGACATGCAGGACACATCAGGACACACTCAGGACACAAGACATGCAAGACACACCAGGACACACCAGGATATACCCAGGACACACCAGGACACATCAAGACACACTCAGACACACGCAGGACACCAAGACATGCCCAGGACACACTCAGGACACACTAGGACACACTCAGACACACTCTGAGCACACCCAGGACACACCCAGAACTTACTCAGGACACACTAGGACACACCCAAGACACTCAGGACACTAGGACACTCCCAGGACACACACAGGACACAATCATAGCTGGCCACTGGCCATTCAGCGTAGCAGTGCTTTCTTCCTCTGTGGGATGCTGGTGGTCACTTGACTGTCAGGCCAGATCCATAGCCCTGGGCTGCTGGGCCTGGGCAGCCCCTGGTGGTCAGCCGCAGGAGCTCTGGGGCCTGAGTGGGCCTGGGAAGTTGCTGCACCCAAGAAGCTCATCTCTGCTTCCCCAAACACAAGGAAAAATATCATCACCTGGTCAGACGGATGAGTGACGGGAAATTAAGCTGACTGCTCCCCACTACTGCGGCCTTCCGGTGCCTGTGGGACCAGGCCCGGCCTAGGACAGAGGACTGCCTTCCAGCTGTGCCCAGGGGCTCCGGATTCATGTGTCCCCAGCAGGGCGGCGACTCAGCACCTGGGGGCAAACCACTCAGCTGCGAGACGAGACGGAAGGGAAGGGTGGGGAGAGCGGTCATCCTCCGGGCTGCCGCTTCCCCGCTTCCCCTAGGGCTCAGGGGGCGGTGGGCGCTGAGCCTGGGGCCAGGCGGCTCTGCACCGGCGCAGGCTCCACCCGCCGGCCTCTCCTCCACACCTCTGATGTTGTTCCAGGCTGCGGCTCCTGCGTGGATGAAACAGATGACTTTCTGGGCCGGCTCCCGCTCACAGCAGGCAGGAGCAGCAGTGACTGATTGGTTGAAACATGAGGATTAATGGGTATTTATATTTCATTAAATTTTATGCTCACTGGAGAATAATGTATCACTCACAGATATCGAAACATATGTCAACCCTATCCACTTACATATAATTCAATTTGACTTAAATGCATTGATCAAATTTTATTAAAGTCCAATATATCTTCCAAAAAGGCCTGCTAATGCGGAGCCGACCCTCCTGAGTGGCCGATGGAGAGGCGGTCTGCTCTGACTCCGCCGATGCCCTCTGGGGAAAGGAGACACCGTGGTGGGGTGCTCAGCACAGGGCGGCTGGGGCTCCGGGGAGAGATTCTCCAGGGAAGATGGGACAACCTCCAAGCAGGGGCCTGACCGCAGGGACGGGAGGCAGGCAGCTCCAGCGCCCAGCTCCAAGGGGGGGGGACAGCCCCACCACCCAGCTCCAAGGGTGGGGGGGAGGGGCGGGCAGCCCCAGCGCCCAGCTCCAAGGGTGGGGGGGACAGCCCCAGCGCCCAGCTCCAAGGGTGGGGGGGAGGGGCGGGCAGCCCCAGCGCCCAGCTCCAAGGGGGGGGGAAGTAGGGGGGGAGGGGGTTGGGGCACACCCGGTCACGTGACACACCAGTCTGGAATCCTGGAATCCTACCCAGATGGCACTGGATGCTCCTGTCCTGGCACTGTGCTCACTGTGAGGCTCTCCATCTCCCTTCCCTGCCTCTCCGTACAAGTCTGCTTCTCTACTTCCCTTACACACACCCTCCCCCTTTTACAAGAAGCACCAACCTACCTCATCCCTAAGGTAGGAAATGCTCGTAGTTCATGGACTGGATTTGAAATTCAGCAAGATGAGCCAACAGAACAGCCCCGTTCTGTACGACACACTCTACATGAAGTACCGCCTTCTTACCATAATGCTAGGCGCAGGTCTGCAGTGTAACCTCATGGCCAGCCCAACAACCAGCACCAAGACTTCAGTGAGCCCTGTGAATGAGTAAATGATGGCCGGATTAGGAGGGGGTGGGGGGGGTGGATAAATGGGACGGAGGACTAGATGGGTGGGTGGATAGATGGATGGATAGAGTGGTGAGTGGAAGTTAGATGGATGGATGGATGGGCTGATGAGTGGAAGTTAGATGGATGGATGGATGGGCTGATGAGTGCAAGTTGGATGGATGGATGGATGGATGGATGGATGGATTAGTGAGTGGATTCTATACTGAGATGGTGACACCATATATAAAGATACTGAAATTAATCTCATCTCTTGACCTATGAGAAACAGCATGAAGTTGGCCCAGGACATTACCAAGAGGCGACATAGAAAATGGCATGTAGCGTTGACAGCTTTACTCAGAGGAGGCTCTAGAGCTGGCTGGGGCATCAGAGCACATGGCCAGTGGTGAGGAGGGGAAGGTCTCGGGCGTACATGTGTGCATGCATGTATACATGTGCATGTGCGTGAGTGTGTGTCCTTTGCATTAGTTTTGGTGCTATCATTTCTGCAGGCTGCCAAGTGCCTCATTTTCTATACATTCGTGGTTTTTGTTGGTGAGACCACTGTCTGAAGCGCCCCAGTGCATGGCTGAGGGCTGCCGGTGACCCTGGTGGAGAAGGGCCCTGGCATGTCTTACAGAGAAGATGCCGGTGTCAGATCAGCTTCTTCAGGCAGAAGTGAGAGTGTGCTGGCTGGAACTCAGTGCACATGAATCTATACTGTGTATTAAATACGGGGCCTTCAACAGAATCACACAGGAAATTAGGGGTGATGAAAATGCGACCCAAGGCTCACAGGAGCCTCATCCGGAGTGTCCCTGAGCAATGCCGGGTGTTTTCTGGCTTGGTATCTGAGGGCATGGCAGGACCGGAGCACCACGAGTCACATGATCACTGTTCTTGTCCCGCCCCCCCCCCCCCCCCCGGCCAGTCTGGTGGTGACAGCAGATTTCCCCAAGTCAGTGACAGGTGAGGACCTCACGGCATTTGTTCCCAAACTTGGCTACATCATAAATTAACTTGAATCTTAAAACAAACATGAAACAAAGTGAGATGCTTCTGAGGAGCGGCGGTCCTGGGAGGAGAGGTGTCCAGGTCACCCACAGTCCTGGGAGGAGAGGTGTCCAGGCCGCCTGCCAGGGCCTGACCCAGCAGCGTTACAGAGGCCTGACCATGGCCATCCAGTCTTGTGGGCAGGGCTGCACATCTTCTGTGAGGCCATTGGATATTTTCCTAGAAACAAATAACACCTAAACCAGTGAGTCTTAAAAGTTAAAAAAAAATAGGAGTGAGTTTTCATATGCATATATGGAAATGTCACAATGAAGCCCCACTTGTTCAACGAATGTGTGCTCATAAAAAAATCCTTTAACTCCAATAGCTCAGCAAACAAGAGCAAAGTTAGACAAATGAGATTGCATCAAACGACAAAGCTTTTGTACAGCAAATAAATAGTTCCTAGACTGAAGAGACAGCCTACAGAATGGAGATCTTTCCCAGCTACACATCTGACTAGAATTGAAAAATCAAAATAAACAACTATCTCAAAAACCTAAAGTCTTAAAGAATAAAAAAAAACTCAGTAAATGAGCAAATGAACTGAACTGACAATTCTCAAAACTAAGTATATAAGTCAATAAATACACGAAGAGGGGCTAAGAAGGTGGCTCAGTGGTAGAGCGCTTGCCTTGCATGCCTGAGGCCCTGGGTTCGATTCCTCAGCACCACATAAGCAAAAAGAAAAAAGCCGGAAGTGACGCTGTGGCTCAAGCAGTAGAGTGCTAGCCTTGAGCTGAAGAGCTGAGGGACAGCGCCCAGGCCCAGCGTTCAGGCCCCACGACCGGACCCAGAAAAATAAAATAAATAAATAAATACATACATACATGAAGAATAAACAGCCTTGGCCATAAAGAAAATGCCTATCACAAAGATGCTGGGACGCTGCCTCACTCTGGAAAGGAAGTTGGTCATCAAAAGCATACAAAATGCTGTGACGGGGCGTACACCAGTGCAACCCCTGTGCACGTCCGTGTGGAGGCTCCTCAGAGCCCCGGAAACAGAGCTGCCCTCCGACCCTGCCACGACTCTCTGGGCCCTCCACACCCTGGATCACTGCAGCAGTATTCAGAGCAGCAGGGCATGGAAATAGCCAGGATGTCCCACAGCTGAGGAAGGGATCAAGAAAGTGTCACACACATACACAGTAGAGTATTGTGCAGCCATAAAGAAGAACGAGATTATGTTGTGCGCAGGGGAGTAGACGGAACTGGAGGTCAAGCACGTTAAGCAAATGAGCATGTTTGAAAAAGACACAGACCACCTGCTTTCCTCATGTGTGTGAATGTATGTACGTAAGTATGTATAACATGTAATTGCGGAACTATCTGAGGGGATTGGAGGAGGAGGAAAAGAGAATGCTATGGAGTGAACAAAATACAGTGTACCTTTAAACAAGGAGAGGAAGATGCAGCCAATGAATGATACACGTCAGTGGGGAGCGGAAAATGTGAGAGTAAGCAGAGGAATCAGTCTGATTAAAGTAATACCTATGGACGTCTGAAATACCACCGTGAACGCCGCCCTTTAACAATCAGCATACACTTAAAAATGAATGACAGGAATATGAAACGGCAGGGCTGCCAGGACTGGGAGGGCAAATGAAGAGGGTCAAGGAGGGGAACGCGGTCACAGTACTTGATATGCATGTATGCGGACGGAACAATGGAGGCTGCTGTGATGTGAGGAGCCCAGGGAGCTGTGAGTGAGCCGCCCATTCCCAAGAGGCGCTGGGCCTCCTCCCGTCCCCTGCCCAGGCCTTGCCCAAGGTGCCCGCCGCTCCTGTCCCCCGCCCAGGCCTTGCCCAAGCTGCCCGCCGCTCCCGTCCCCGTCCAGGCCTTGCCCAAGCTGCCCGGAAGGCCTGCTGGGAGCGGGTTTTACCACGAAGGGTGTTTGTGCACCACGTCATACAAGCAACCCACACAGTGGGTTGTCAGGGAGGGAGTCAGGGAAGCCCCGCCACGAGAGGCTGACTTACTGCAGTGCCAGCCCGCGGCCACCAGGAGAGTGTGCCCGAGGACCCAGCGCAGGTGTGTGTGCTTCAAGGTGCCCTGGCTCTTGCCCGCGTTCATCCATGGCCAGTAGGGCATGCATGCATTCCCAAGGTGAGGTCAGCTTTGGCAGCTTTTGGAAAGGCAACCTGCAGCCATGGTCCGGGTCCCTGGTACTGCTCAGTGCAGGTGCAGCCGATGGTCAGTGGCTGGCGGGTCAGCTTGGCAGACTGGATACCGAGACCCCTGCAAATCATTAGGTAGCGTTGCAAAGGGGCTCTTCTACAGACTCGTGTGAGTCAATGAGTCTTTAGAGAGCGGAGTCTGTGCACTGCTGTGGCCTAGGCCAGTGCGCACTGAGCTAGCAGCCGGAGTTGGGGGTGGTGGGGGGGGGCGTGGGCCCAGCATCTGCCAGTGTTTGTAGCCAGGCCATCTTGAGGAAAAGCGAAGCCAGGGGCCACCCACTGGTCCGTCATCGAAGGCGGTCATCTCCTCTGGCCCAGAATTCCATTTCCGTTCCATCGAGGAAATCAAACGTGCCCATCCTTCCTGGCCCGGCTCCAGTCAGGGGACAGGCTGGGTGAGCAAACTGCCCAGGACGCAGGACACTCCCCGTGCCACGCCAAATACAGGCAGGGAGGGAGCACAGGTCAGTCCCTCCACAAGCAGCCTAGAGCCCCGCTTCTCGGGCCGAGTGCGATGAAAAGCTGCGCACAAGGGCGGTGGTTTGGGTGGCTTCTGTGAGAGTGGGCAGAAGCGCGGGCCAGGCCTGCCTCTTCCTGACCATCCCCAGCTTCCAGAACCCAGAGAAAAGGTGTGGACTCTCCAAGGCCGAGCTTCCACGCAATGTGCTGCGCTCTTTCTGGAGCTTGGCTCTCCATGACATAACCTTTGGTCTCCACCAGTTTTTGGCTCTCTTGCTTCATATTCTCACTACTGTGAGAAAGGATTGTGTGTTAGGAACCCCTGGGTTTATCTGTGATGATGTTTGAGGTTCAGAAACAGGACCAGGCTGACTCATGCTTCCCTCCATCTCCTCCGCAAAGCCCTCCTTCTCCTCTGTCTCTCACCATCTCTGTCTGTCTCTGTCTCTGTCTCTGCCTCTCTCACACACACGTAAGAAGGAGATAATACAACCCCTGCCTGGAAGGAAGGGTGCGGGGCTTCCAGTTCTAGCCCTTTCCATAGTCGGGCGGATTATCCTTTCTGCCTTCTGTTTGTTTTCAATCCTGGAGCAAGAGCCGAAGCCTGGGAAGGCCTGCCGAGAGTCAGGCTTCCACGGACAGGCCACCAGGAAGGGCCCACGGTGCTGGACCTGCAGAGCCTGACACCCAGGGCTGAGGCAGGGCTCAGGTCTGGAAAAGGGGACTGTTATTGGAAACTGAGCTCTGAAGAGTACAGACGGCACCGGAGGAGCCCACAGGCAGGGCAGAAGCCCGTGCCCACGGCCCCCTCTGTGGCCTGCGTCAGGACGAAGAGGCACGCACGGCCCTCCTCCACGGCCGGTCCCTGAATGGGCATTGCCTGCACAGCCCGGTGATTTCCTACATCTTTAGACAGCCACGCATGGTGAGAGCAGCCAGCAGCAACAGCGGTCCATAAGCCACCGACCCATAGTCTGTCTCGGCTAGAAATACTTCCAGAAAGACTGAGAAACCGTGAAGGCTTTGATGCACACATTCCATTTTGTTTGTTTTACAATTTTAAAACAATAGAGGGCAGGAGTTTCAAACTGATTTCAAAACTCCTTCATCTAAGTGTGTCCCCTGTGGACTACGTGTCTTGCGATGCTGTTCAAAAGCACTGTCTGCATGGAATCTGAATGCAATTATAACACCGTTCTGCAGTGCCTTGACAGAACTATTTAATTGCTCCTAACGCTCATCACATTTTTACCCAGAATTACATAAGTGTTCTTAGCTGTTTCATACCATCTCTCCAGGCCTATAGATAAATAGATGATAGATGGATGGATGGATGGGTAGATAGATGGATAGATAGATAGGTAAACAGATAGATGAATAGGTAAACAGATAGATGGATAGGTAGATGGACAGATAGATGGATAGGTAGATGGACAGATAGAGAGTAAATCTAAAACTAAGTAGAATGGATTCGTGACATTTAGTAACAGACTAGAGAGATGTAGTACAGACTGCCTGATGCCTTTGTTCTCTGTCTCAGAGGTGTCATGACCCCCTGGTCCAGGGACTCCGGAATGGGCTCAGCTGGTGGGAGAAGGAACATGCCTGTGCCCAGGGGTGGTGAGCTGGGGCCCAGGGAACCCTGGGAAGCAAGGAACTTTTCATTTCTTCCCTCTTCTTCTCCCGTCCTCCAGATTTCTCAGTTGCAGCTGGAGCAGCCGGGGGTAGGCTGTGCCGATGGGAGGCCAGCACCCCGCACGGCTGGCCTCCACACTGCGGCACAGCCACACCCAGCTCCGAGGAACAGTGCCATGTCTCCAGACGTTGACCAGTGTCCTGTGCGTTGAGGGTGCCTCTCTGGATTGTCCACACGCTGGCATGTGTCTGTGGTGAGGACCATGCTTCACAGCATGCACTCTTGCAAATGTGGGGCCTCAGCATGCAGTTGTTCCTCCAAACTGTCCTCATCCACACTTCCCCAGAGAAAAGGGACCATATCACCTCCACCGGTCCTGCCGGGGACGCTGGCTGCTGGGGTAACATCAGGTCACCACAGGTCCGTGCCCTGGCCGGGTTTCAGATGAACTTGTCCCGGGCTGGCTGGCCACGTGCCGGGCCACACTGCCCCGCTGCCGTGGCCCAAAGAGGCTACTTTCACAACGGCACTTTGCCGGCTGCTGCAGGTACAAACTACCTGGATATTTAGATAGCAGAGTATCTAATAGGGCAGCATCAATCTTTCATAGTCAGAGAATACATAAATTATAAACAAATATGTCCCTTGGTCTTGTGGAACAGCATAATGATCAAAGAGACACAATGGAAATGCATTTGCTTCTGCAGGCGCTGTGTCCCCCAGCTCTCGGCTGTGCTGATGGACAGCCAGTGGGCTGTCAGCTTTTGTTCCATCTGTCAGAGTACACTTACCTCCTGTGGTTTTAAGTAATCAATATGGGGGCTGAAATCACCTACTGCTACCTCCGCTACCTCCTATTTTGTCCACTCATAAATTATGGATCGCTGCACAACATCAAGTCTACAATTTCGATTGCATTTGCTAATCATTGATCAATAATTCAGGAGCTGCCCCTCCCTCCAGGGTCCCCGGTCTCCTGGAACATATGGCGCAGGCTGACAGCTAGCGGCGCGAGAGTCCCTTATCACAAAGAGCAGCCGCAGAACAACTTGTTTAAAGTTGTTCCTGCTCCTCTCCCGTCGTATTCTTTATGAGGGTGACTTTGTACTTCGCCTGGCTTGGGAGGCGTAACACGTGCCGCACGGTCCCCGCCAGGGGCCCAGAGGCTGCACGTCGGGTCTGGGTTGACACAGACCTGCACTGGCAGCTTCCTGCCATCTTTCTGCCTTATTTTGTGGGTCCATGTTCTTGCATTTGTCACTGATCTGGTCTCCCATGTGTGGAGGCTCCATCCTGTTCTGGGTGTGGCTCTGTGTCTGTGGGTGCATGGGTGGGGATGGGGGGAGCTCTCCTGGGTGTGGCTCTGTGTCTGTGGGTGCATGGGTGGGGGTGGGGGGGAGCTGTCCTGGGTGTGGGTCTGTGTCTGTGGGTGCATGGGTGGGGGTGAGGGAGGGGAGCTGTCCTGAGTGTGGGTCTGTGTCTGTGGGTGCATGGGTGGGGTAGGGGAGCTGTCTTGGGTGTGGGTCTGTGTCTGTGGGTGCATGGGTGGGGG
>NW_012267237.1:1747788-1749700 GCF_000151885.1 Dipodomys ordii
GTGGGTCTGTGTCTGTGGGTGCATGGGTGGGGGAGGGGAGCTGTCCTGGGTGTGGGTCTGTGTCTGTGGATGCATGGGTGGAGGTAGGGGGGAGCTGTCCTGGGTGTGGGTCTGTGTCTGTGGGTGCATGGGTGGGGATGGGGGGAGCTGTCCTGGGTGTGGGTCTGTGTCTGTGGGTGCATGGGTGGGGGTGAGGGAGGGGAGCTGTCCTGAGTGTGGGTCTGTGTCTGTGGATGCATGGGTGGGGTAGGGGAGCTCTCCTGGGTGTGGGTCTGTGTCTGTGGGTGCATGGGTGGAGGTGGGGGAGGGGAGCTCTCCTGGGTGTGGGTCTGTGTCTGTGGGTGCATGGGTGGAGGTGGGGGAGGGGAGCTGTCCTGGGTGTGGGTCTGTGTCTGTGGGTGCATGGGTAGGGATGGGGGGAGCTCTCCTGGGTGTGGGTCTGTGTCTGTGGGTGCATGGGTGGGGTAGGGGGAGGGGAGCTGTCCTGGGTGTGGGTCTGTGTTTATGGGTGCATGGATGGGGTAGGGGGAGGGGAGCTCTCCTGGGTGTGGGTCTGTGTCTGTGGATGCATGGGTGGGGATGGGGGAGGGGAGCTGTCCTGGGTGTGGGTCTGTGTCTGTGGGTGCATGGGTGGGGGAGGGGAGCTGTCCTGGGTGTGGCTCTGTGTCTGTGGGTGCATGGGTGGGGGAGGGAAGCTGTCCTGGGTGTGGGTCTGTGTCTGTGGGTGCACCAGGAGCTTTCCTGGTGCTCTTAGGCTCCATCACACACACCATGGACCTGAATGGAGGCTCTGCCCTTGAGAGGGCCCTGTGGCAGAACCAACCAGAAGCCCAGGCCACTTCAAGGCTTGCTCTTACTTTTGCTTTGGTTTACTGTCTGCTCCATCAGCTCCATGTGTGTGTTGGTGCCTCTCAAGGAGACCTACAACTCGAAAAATAACAAAGCTTTCCCACCGATCTGGCCCAGGGCTGGGACAGTGTCCCTCCCTCCCAGCCTGCTCCATCCCTGCAGCCTTTGCTGCTGCTCTTAATGAACAGTCAGGGGCCAGAGGGGGCTCAGGACCGGGCACAGTGCAGACAGAGACAAGCCATTTGGGTGCTGATCCTGGAAACTTCTGCACAAAGGCAGCCAGGAGCCTTGGGGTCGCCAGCCTGCGCGCAGCCCACAGCCCCCTTGGAAGGAGCGAAAGGGCAGGCTGGAGCCAGCTCTGCCTCCTCCTCCCCTGGGGGACACGGACGGCCCTCTATAGAAGCCCAGCCCGGCCCATTGTCAGATCCCCGCAGGAGGGCAGCTGCCGAGGCTCTCAATAACTTTAACTTTCAAAAACTGTGAAAAAAGAAACAGCAGGAAGGGCCAGAGAGGAGGCAGAGGGAAAGGTTTGGAACAATTTCCTGGCAGAGCCGGGCAGGGCAGGAGGAGTGGGCCCGAGGGAGGAAAACAAAAGTTTTCCTTTGAGTGCAGGAGAAAAGGCGGGAACAGGAAGTGGCTTTAAAACCCTAAATAAAAATGAGGACTCTGAGGGGGATGGGAAGGAAATGCCACCCCAAGCCTGCACTGGGAACCCCTTCACCTCTTCCCACTCCCTTCCACCCCTGTGACCAGGGGCTCTGCCGAGACCACGGAGCTCCTGCAGCTGGGGCTGAGCACAATGGAAGGCCAATGGGAGACGGGCAGGTAGAACCTGTTATCTGCCCATCCTCTGCCTGTCTGCCTGCCTCTATCTGTCTGTCTTTTTGTCCATCTCTGCCCGATCACCTTAGAGGTTTGTAGAAAGCTGTGCTCAGCCTCAGAGCACCCTCAGCTGCTCTTCCCCCGCAATCTTCCCCTCCGGCCCCAGCCTCCACTGCCCCGCCATCTTCCCCTCCGGCCCCAGCCTCCACTGCCCCGCCATCTTCCCCTCCGGCCCCAGCCT
>NW_012267237.1:1751365-1766612 GCF_000151885.1 Dipodomys ordii
CGCACAGAGCCCAGCCCCCATCCCCACCCAGCACCCCTCCTGCCCAGAAGTTGAGGAACGCCATAATCTACTCCAAAACAGATTCATTCCGGGTGGGAGGGGACAGGGTGAAATGTCAGTGCTGGTCTCATAGTCAGCCACATGTTTGTGAGTTTTCTAGAAGCAACTGAAGCGATTGTTAAATTAACTTTCCCTGAACATTCATTATATTCAGCCCCACCACCATATTCCAACTGTATAGCACTTGAAAATGGAAAAAAAAACATCAAAATTCCAATATTTTAGATAACTGAAAGGAGAACTGGACCATTTTCAGTTTGCTTATCATCTCATGTGGCAGGCTGTTTGAAACTTTCTGAATAGAAGATGTTAAGTATAAGATATTTCTCATTCATTATTCTATTACAAAATAATACATGGGAGTCAGGGTCGCTTACATCCACAGGTCTCTTTGTTCTGTGCTCATATTTTAAATAAGCACACAGAGATCTATGTGTCCCTGCAGACCCCTTCCATTCCATCCCTCAGGAGAAGAACCTGAAAACATGCATGTATGCTTATTAACATTCTCCTGATGTCCAAGGGAACAAATCAAAGCTTAGGGAAAGGACTGATGTGTTTATTGCCTCCATAGCCAAGCCAGTTGTACTGTTCCTAGTATTTATTGAGATATAGTTCCAGTGACATGAAATTTCCTGTTTTCTAGGGCATAATTCAGTACCTTTTAGTGAATCCACTAAAATGCCAGTTCACTACCATCTAATCTGAGAACACCTTCACTCCCTCTAAAATAAGCCCCATCCTTCTCCCTCCCCTGTCCCCTGCAACCACTGCTCTTATGTTGGATGAATATGGCGAGAACAAAGAGAGTGGTCAGCATGTGACCCTGGCCTGTTGGGACAAGAGAGGTTCAAATATCAGGTGTAATTTGGACAGAGTAGGAGTCGGCTCAGCTACCTCATAGAACGAATCAGAGCAGTTGGACACCAGTGGCTCTCACTTGTAGCCCTAGCTGCTCTGGAGTCTGAGATCTGAGGCTCAAGATAGAAGAAAAGTCCACGAGGCTTTTACTGGAAGCAAAGCCGTGGCTCAAGTGGCAGAGCACTAATCTTGAGCAAAAAAACCTCAGGGACAGAGCCTAGGCCCTGAATCCAAGCCCTAGGACTGGCAGAAAGACAAGAAAGGAAGAAAGAGAGAAAGAGAGGAAGGAAGAGAGGAAAGGAGGAAGGGAGGAAGGGAAGAAGGAAGGAAGGAAGGAAGGAAGGAAGGAAGGAAGGAAGGAAGGAACAGTGCATCTTCATGGAGCTAGGCAGGTCAAGAAACACAGACAGACATGAGGAAACTAAATCAAGAGAGAATTTAGAAACAGAGTTGTAGAGCCCAGTGTGGCTGGACCTCCAACGTGTGTGTGTATGTGTGTGTGTGTGTGTGTGTGTGTGTGTGCATGTGTGTGTTACTGGGGATTGACTCAGAGCCTCACGCTCAGGCCCGTGCTCTGGCACTTGCACACGTGCTCAGTGCTGTGCTTCTGGCTTGTTTTCGAGCTAGGCTGACACTAACTTTTGCCAGGACCAGCCCCCGTCTGCAATCCGTCCACCTCTGTGCAGGGACGGACCGCTCTTGGTCTTCCAGTCTATCCTCATGTGGTCCCTCCGACCTTCGCCCCGTTACCTCTCCAAAGCCTGCTGTGGTCTGACCACCCTCTTAACCTCGCGCAGTTCCATCCCACCGTGACAGGTCACAACGGACCTGCCGTGAGGACACAGGGACTGAGTCAGCACAGGCCCTCCCGCAGGCCTGCGTTACCATCTCCAGTGGGACTCCCAGGAAGGCTAGTGCTTTCTCTCCTGTGTCTTGCGCTTGCTTGCCTTCCACCTTCCTCCATGCTACTGATGCATGGATACCCTGACAGACACCAGGGCCTTGGCGAGAGCGCAGAGCCCACTGATACCTGCCTGCCTGTGTCCGTTCCCCTGGCCAGGGTGTCCGTCCTAGCAGAGAGTGAGCAGCCTCCGTGGGCAGGGGCTGGCTTCCACAGCGTGTGGGGAAGAGCAGCTGTCCACAGGCGCAGACTCCCGTCACTCTGATTGCGTGGGGCTGCGAACACCCAAGGGCTCTGTCTAAGCCACAGATGCCGCTTCAGCACGTACCCTCACTGCGGACCCCGCAGATCGGCAAAGGGGGTCTTGGCTTCATTGAAACTCCATGAGGGAGAGGAGCGCGTGATTGTGTATGTGAGAGCCGCCACCGCCATGAGCTGCCGTGGTCGTTAGAGGCAGAGAGAAGAGAGCGCACAGAGGTGGCAGGGCCACCGAGAGGGAGATCCATAGCTGTACCACGGATGTGAGGAAAATAAGGGAAGGGGGTGGGGGGGTGCAGAGGCTGAGGGGCTGACACAGGTCAAGGTGCAGGGGGGGTGGGGGGTGCAGAGGCTGAGGGGCTGACACAGGTCAAGGTGCAGGGGTGGGGGGTGCAGAGGCTGAGGGGCTGACACAGGTCAAGGTGCACCGAATACACAAACAACCTTGTTAAATGGCAAAATAATCAATACAGACCCTAAAAATTTAGGAAAGTGAGGGAAGGGGCAGGTGGGAATGTGGTAAGGTGACATTGATTCCAGCTGCACTGTGTTCAGGAACTTCTTCGTTGAATGGTGACACCTCTATATAACTACTTAAAGATAACACAAATATTTTTTAAAAGAGCTTGATTCTGAATTTTACCATGTGACCACACCAGAAACTCCAGATGGCTCTAGATGACTTGAAGTCTGCTCTGCTACAGAAGCTTCTGGAAGTTATGTAGGCCCCCTGCCTGTCTGTAGTGGTCTGGATTTTAAAGGTCTGCCTGAAAGCCCCGTGCTAAGGCCTGCAGGCCTGTGGCTAGGGCGGCAGGGTGAGGCCAGCAGGAGGAAGTGGGTCATGCGGGTTGACTGATGGGGATGCTGGGCCCCGCCCCTTCCTCCGGCTCATCCTCTGTCTGTCAGGAGATGGAGATCTGCCCTCCCGCATGCCCCAGACAGGGTGCTCTGCCTCGCCCCAGCCCAAATCCAGAGATCCAAGAAACCAGGAGCCAAATTAAACCTTTCCCCTTCCAAGCTGTTTGTCTCAGGTTGGTGACGGCCACGGGGATCTGCCTGGCGCTGTCTCTGAGGGAGGAGACAGCCGTTTGACTGGCCCTTCTGCAGCTCTGTTCTATGCATGTCTGTCCCGTCGCATGGCAGCTTGCGGACCTGCCCTCATGCTTGCTGCTCTACCCCCCCCTCTCTCCTCTCCAACCCCCCCCTCCTCCCAGTCCCCCCCCCCCCGAAAACCCAGCCAGCTCGAGGGAGGGAGGAGTCAGGCTCGCGCGGCCTGTCTAGCAGTGCTATGCACAATTTAGTGCTTAACGTGATAATAACCATGTGTGGATCATCGTGGTGCTGAATTTCCTTCTGGGAAAGGTCTTCCTACTTTGAGAGCAAGGCTCTCTGGAATTCAATTATGATGGGAAATCAGCCCTTTTATCTATAGTGAGCCGCAGACGGTGGCTTAATGAAGGTGAAGATGATCGAGAGGAAGCTCTCCCCATGCTCCTCACGCGCTGGTGTGCACCCACCTGTGGCTCAGCGGGGTCTCAATCTGCCCGATCCGCTCCAGTCCCGTGTGTTCCCAGTGGCCAGAGGACCCTAGCTCATCCATGAGCTGGATTAGGGCGCAAAGCCCATTTTCAAAACGGCAGGCTACTTTTTGGAAGTAAAGCATGAGTTCCTTGTGTAATACACGTTCTAATCTCCGTGTCCCATCTCACCCCGAGTCCTGCCCTCAGCACAGAGTGCAGAGTTCACAGGGTCAGAGCACTCAGGACAGGCATGGCTCTGGGCCGGGCAGGAGCACCCTGGGCCAGGGTCTCAGCCAGGGCAGCTTGGAGTACATCAGGTGATCACTTGAGGCCAGGGTACTAGGCTGATCTCCAGACCCAAAGCTCTTGCTGAGGTCAGGTCCTGTTCTGTGGTTATGAGGACTGGATGATGGGCCTGGAGCCCCAGATCTGGTCCACTAACTGGCACAGGGCTGCGCATGCCCATCTCCTATCTTCTTCCCAGCATGCACCGCGCCCCAATTCCACAGGAAGATAAACCTGTTATTAAGCTTTGCTTAAATCTGGACTCAGTGGCTTTCTTAGTTGAGATATCAACGTGTTCACTGTCTCTCTTCTTTTTGTCAGGGTAGAAAGGGGCTGGAGGGTCTCCCGCTCAGAGGGAGAGCAGAGCAGCCAAAGAGTTCCGGGGGTGGCTGCACTGGTTCTAGATCAACCACAGCCTGTTGAGCACCCCCAAACAGCCGCTCACACCTCTGCCATGAAGTACTCAAGGAAAGCTGTCCAAAGACCACAGTTACGTTCCATCCTTCCATGATGCCATTTGTTGCCAAGGATACCAGGGGACGACATGCAGGCCACCGCTGAGGTCTGTCACTTACTGTAAATATGTGGACCTTTGTTCCTGTTAAAATGAAAAATACCTAATAAAGAATCTACAAATTTGGATTCCAGTTGTAGAGCATTGTTTTAAAATTGAGGAACAGCAAGCAGTACAGTTGGGCAGTGTCCTATGGACGGAAGCCATGAAGTTCTCTAGTGCAGGAAGTTTCAAAGACGAGAGTTGTGTGGAGCCCGTGGAGAGGAGAGGGTGAGAACACGCCACCTTCCCAGCCCCTCCTTTAAGGGTAACATGAGAGGTGGTTTAAATCTCCAGCGACCCCAAGGAAAGCACCTCACGCCGTCTCACTAGGAGTTAAGTTAATTGGGTTTGCTGTAAGGTTGCCGATCTTCCTGCTGGAGTCTCTCCCAGGTCCTCCTCAGCCTTCTCGGTCACCCAGCTCCAGGGCCACCCTGTTAGCAGGGACTTTAATTAGCTCTGGCGTCCTCTTGGTAAAGGTAAATGCAGAGATGATGAATGGAGATGCAAATGACGGTGAAGTGCCTGAGCCATCAGCCCGGAGCATCATTAATACCTACCCACTGTTAAATCGATCACTGTCACCCCTGGAGCCACGGGCAGCCGGCTGGTGGCTGTGAGCCCGGAAGCCTTCCAGAGCCCAGGCGGGCCAAGCCTGCCAGGCTGCCCAACCCCGGATGCTTTTATTCATCTTTTGCTGAATATCTGTTTGGCAACCGGAGTTCCAATATCCTTCCAGCTGGGATGATAACTATTTTGGGTCAATAAGCAAATAGCTAATTTAGAGCAAAACACATACCAATAAGAAACTGTTCTTGGAGCAGAGATCTGAAAGAAAGTCAATGTAATAGATATATCCGGCCATGCCAGGGCCGAGGGCAGGTGTCCACCGTGTGGGAGGTGGCTCACTGCATGGGCCTTGGAGAGGATGCCCCGTCCCCATGGGCCGGAGGCCCCCAGGATCTGCGAGCACCGAGCCCTGCCGGCCCCAGCCACGGAACTGCCTGCTAGGAACCTCACAAGATGCCTGCAAACTCTCATCTCTGGGCCTCTTCCTTGGTAGCTGAGACGCACAGCTCCAGCCCTAGGAGCCAGGTGACACTGTAACAGGGGATATGTGGTGCCCACTTGTGGCTGTCAAGTAAGTCTCCACCTGGCCACAGTAGGCGATTCCCCAGACCTTCCCCGAGACCCAGTCCCGGACCCCTCTCACCGCTCCTTCGCTACAAGTGCTTTCTCTCCTCTCTTCCACCTGACCACGCCCTCCTCAGGCTTCCGGGTCGGGTGATGTCCACGCGAGGAGCCCAGGTCTGCACGCTCACACCCCAATACTATGATAGCTTTGTGTGACCACAGATCTGCCCCTGCCTGAGCTGTGGAAAACAAGTCCTGATCCTGTTTGAGACACCAGGCTGCAGAGAGGCTGTCCTGCCCGCCTGGGCTCAGAGCCCAGGGTCTAAGCTACGGAGGACGTGCCTCGGGCTTCCTCCACCTTTCCAGTCTTGGCGCCTGTGATGCCAGACGCCTGTGTGGCAGGCCCATGAGTGGGAGCCCAGGCCAGCTGCAGCGTGGGTCAGGATGGGTGGCCAGCCTCAAAACCAGCTGCAGCGTGGGGCAGGATGGGTGGCCGGCCCAAGCTGCGGCGTGGGGCAGGATGGGTGGCCGGCCTCAAAACCAGCTGCGGCGTGGGGCAGGAGGGTGGCCAGCCCCAAAACCAGCTGCGGCGTGGGGCAGGAGGGTGGCCGGCCCAAGCTGCGGCGTGGGGCAGGAGGGTGGCCGGCCCCAAAACCAGCTGCGGCATGGGACAGGAGGGTGGCCGACCCCAAAACCAGCTGCGGCGTGGGGCAGGATGGGTGGCCAGCCTCAAAACCAGCTGCGGCGTGGGGCAGGAGGGTGGCTGGCCTCAAAACCAGCTGCGGCGTGGGGCAGGATGGGTGGCCAGCCTCAAAACCAGCTGCGGCGTGGGGCAGGAGGGTGGCCAGCCTCAAAACCAGCTCGTGGGGCTGGGAAGGTGGCTCAGTGGTAGAGCGCTTGCCTTGCATGCATGAGGCCCTGGGTTCCATTCCTCAGCACCACATAAGCAAAAAGAAAAAAGAAAGCCAGAGGTGGCACTGTGGCTCAAGTGGTAGAGCGCTAGCCTTGAGCTGAAGAGCTGAGGGACAGCGCCCAGGCCCAGAGTTCAGGCCCCATGACCGGACCCCCCCCCAAAAAAAAACCAGCTCGCCAAGCAGTTCTTGATGCCGTGTGCCCAAGCCTCCTGATCTTCATAGCAACTAGGAGCCACCTCAGGACAGTTACACGGACGTAGCCAGTGACTGCAAGCAAAGGTGCTGGGATCTGGATTATTACACACCGAGTAGACTTCCCGAATATTCCCCATGGTCTCGCAGACCCGTCACTAATCCCAAGGGATTACTGGGGTTATTACCTGAAGATAGATGTATGGCCCTGCCTCTCGAGTTACCCTCGTCCCCACTGTCTTCCAGCCTGGGGTTTGTTTCTGACTCTTTTGGATGAATGGATCTTACAACTTCATGGCCAACAGCTCAACGTAAGCGGCACCCAAGAGTCTGAGGAAGTCTCTGTGAGCCCCTCCACCCCCCCAGGGCTCCCAGGGGGCCCCACAGCCCCTCTTTCCCCGCAGCCAGGAGTCCCTCGGTGATCCTTCAGCCCTGAGCTGTGAGGAGCTCCACCAACCGAGCGGCTGCACAGGCTCCAGCGTCCAGCTGAGCCACCAGGCCGCAGCCAGAGTCAGCTGCCAGGGGTACCGAGCCGTCATCTTGGACACTGGCTGGGGGAGCCTTGGGCAAGTCAGGTTTGTCAACATCTGATCATGACAGCATGACAGGTCCAAGATTCAGATACCTGTTGGCACCGGCCTGCTCTAGAATGCTGTGAGAAAACCAGGTGACTCTACAAAGCCTCTGCCATGGGTGGAAGCGTGAACGGGAGCCCAAACCACCACCTGTCCGTGTGCTCACGGCTGCCCTTCCACCTGACTGACGCTTCCTCGAGGCCCTGAGCCAGCTCCTGGCATTTCCAGCACAAAGGGGGCCGGAGCCTACTGGGAGCCCAGGAAGCATTTGCAGAATAAATGGGTGTAGATAAATGATTCGTCCCGATCTTTTAAGACACCACCTCTTCTCCAGGCCAGCAGAACGATTCCCATGAGCAATGATGTGTGAGGCCAGAGCTGGCTCCGGCCCCGCACTGCCAGAGCCTACCGAGAGCTCAGTGATCACTCAAAGCCCAGGTGCCAAAGCCGGAGCTGAGGCCTGGCGGGCTCAGCTGGCCGCAGACCTACCTGCTGTTGGTGGCTTCACAGTTATTTTTCAACGTATGCAAAAGTTTATCTTAGCAAACGAATACAACTTTGCCAGGGCAGCCTGCCTTGAGTGGCAAAGGCAAAGCAATTAAATTTGAGGTTATAGTTGAAATTTTCTCTACCATTGTTTTTGTTATCAGGTTAATAATTTATAGACGCATCAGCTAAAAAGACAAATGAGGTGGAGGGTAAAATGGGCTGCTGCCCTTCCCACTGCTATCTATAGCTCTAATATGTCTTTTAAAAGGGTTGTTTGGTTACCATTAACATCTTAAAATCCTATTTTAAAGCAATATTTCTTTCCTTAATGAGCAATCGTAAACACTCATTTATTTAAGGCAACTTAATTTCTCTCTAAAATAAGTAAAAGTAATTCCCATATGACTATAGGTTATTTTGTTCTGTTAATGTAATGACAACAAAAATAAAAGGAGACAAAAATGTTTTGTTACCTTGGTACCTATTAAGGCTTTGGCATTCTTTCTAGAGCGCTCGCCAATTTCAATAACATCAGGGACATGAGGAAATAAATTAGACATTTTAATTGTGAGATTATACCATGCTGATGGAAGAGCTGGGCTGGAGCCAAAACAAATGTTAATGACAAAACAATAATCTGAGCGCGGCAGAAAACACGAGACGCTATGAGCTTTAAAGAAGCAAAATGAGAGACACTGCTCAGCCCATGAAAGCGGTTAGCCGCACACACTGTAGATGGCGAGGGACACGGCAGGCTGGTTCTAGACGGCACCGACTGCTTTAAATGGTAATGCAAAGTATGACCGGGAACACCTCAGAAAGCATTAATAACTGACGTTTCAGGTACCTGTCCGAAAATTAGATCCCTAAGGAAAGTTTAGAAATTCCCAAGCAGGGCGGTCATGGCAGCAGGCATTTATGACCCTCATATGCTGGGAAACATCACCGTGAATGAGTCAGGCCTAGCTGGGAGGATTTTACTTGTCAGAGTTTCCAGACAATAGATCTCTTCTCACACCATGAGCCACTTGGCAACTGGCAGGCTCGCTCAGCCAGAACCTGACTAGACACCGGCCACGGGATCCAGCCTGGAGGGACGGCCTTGAGGGGAGCAGCAATGCCCGGGCCGCGGCCTCACCGGCGGCTCTGCGCCTGGGCGTGGGTCTCTTGTTGTCTGCACACAGCTGTCCACATCTGGGAGCACACAGGTGGAGCCAACCCACCAGGAGACACAGGACACACACACCCTAGGGGGCTTGGGCTAACTAACTTTCAGCCAATGTTATTTAACTTACATACAACTCGTCACATATGCAAGTATTGGGTAGACGAGTTTTGATGGCTGTCCGCACCAGACCCACTGCTTCAGCCAGGACCCGGCCTGCCTCAGAAGCCCTGACAGCCTCCTCCACCTCTCGAGTGGGACCTAGGCCCCGCAGACTGGCCTTTCCTTGTTCTGGAATGCATTTCAGGACCACTCATTCCATGCGTGATCATCATTCATTGGTGCTGAAGATCATCGCTCCACTGAACAAAGATGCCGCCTTTGACCCACTCGTCCGTCTGTGCTATGCACAGACTGGTAAGAGCAGAGCTCCCTTGCTGGGCACCAGTGGCCTATGCTTGTGATCCTGATTCTGGGGGAGGCTGATATTTGAGGATCCTTTTCTGAAGCCAGCTCAGGCAGGAAAGTCTACGAGACTCTTTTCTAATTAACCACCAAAACACGAGAGGTGGAGCTGTGGGCCAAGTGGTAGAGAGACAGCACTGAAGGGAAAAGCTCAGGGACAGAACCCAGGCTCAGAATTCAAGCACCAGGACAGCAGGTGTGCAGGCATGAGAGAGAGACACACACAGAGTCAGAGACAGAGACAGAGAGACAGACAGAGAACGCTAGTCATTCTGACAAGTCATTTCATGGATGGACCTTTTCACTCTGAGATACATATCTAGGTGTGGGTCATATGTCGAGCACATATGACAAGTTGCTAGACTCCATCTTGCCCCCACGCGCAGTCCCGTTGGACACCCTGGATCCCCTGGCGTCCCATTTGCTCCATTCATCGCTCTATCCTTTTGCAATGTTGGTTCTTCAAATCCTAGTGGGATTTGGGATGGTCCTGAAATAAAGGTGGGTGTACTCGGCATACTACACTGCACCTTGTTCACTTGGGTAATTTGCATATCTTTTATACAAAATAGGTATTCAGATAGTTGACCATTTTATTAGAATATATGTCACGTTGCAAGATTCTTTTTTTAATATATGTCCATGTAGAAAGACACACTCATTTCACAAATATATGTCATAAAATATATGCCTACATATATTAACCAAACACACACTTATTCCAGAAGAGATCTTTGATCACATATATGCATTGTGGCTGTTTCTTCAAAGACACTCTTTATACACTTAACATAGTCAAGACATCTTAAAACAGACACAGCCCATTGAAGGAATTTTACTTCGTATTAATATTAATTTCTCATGATAATTCTGTATGACGTATCTATTCTATCGTTTCAGTTTCATTGTTTATTTTTATCTTTAAATTGTAGGGGGGTTGGGCTGCTGGCAATCAACCGCAGGGCCTCAGGATGCTAGGGGCGCACTCCACCACAGGGCGATGTCCCAGCGCCTGGAGTTTTGTGACAGGGTCTCACCGTATAGCCTAGCTGGCCTTGAACTTGTGATCTTCTTATGTCACCACCATGTGCTGGGTTTCAGGAGTGAACCACATGTCTGATGCTTAAAACACATCCAGTACAGTTATTTGGGTCTGAATTTTTCTCACTGGCTTAAAATCTGTCTTCTAATCTTCTTCATTAGCAAACTCATGCAATGCCCTGTTGCTGGAATTTTGGTTAAATCTACCATCTTGCTATCCAGTTATTCATTCTTCAGTTTTGTTCTGTTATTCTATTGTTATTTTGCTTGAATTAGTACAACAGTTCAATATTTATTTCTATTTAATCTATTGTCCTCTAATCTGTATCAATTTTTAGTTTTTAGAGATTATTCTAGGGCTAGTAATATTCATCCTTAAATTATCAGGACCCAATCCTGTTTCATTTTGGGGCTTAGTATAGTCACTCTTCAGACATCATTTTATGCCTTATTATACAATTACTGATCACTTTGAAAGTGTTGTGCCTTTTCTGAAGAGAAATGGTCTACCGCTGCAACCCTTTTGTAGCAGCAAAACTTGCATCATACAGTGTTACTTCTTTTCCTTTGTGAAGTCAGTTGTGTCGTAAATCATTGGAAGAATGAAAACCAAGTGTTTCACATCCATTTATTCTATTTCCACATCTGTTATTTTTTTCTTCCTTAAGATCAAGGCCATAATTTACACAACTTCCTTCAAAAGCTTCAGCCTGACGCTTATTCATATCTGCCTCAACAAGCTGCTTCGATTTTCAAACTGTCTTTTGTCCCGTGGGTTTTTGAGGATATCATGGTGTAAGATAGGCTTTCTGCTCCAAAACTCGGAAGTTCATGCCCAGCTTTAGCCCTGTGTCTTCTGCCCAGCGACGAGCCGACCTCTGACCCGACCCTCGATCCTCGCCGACGCCCTCCTCACCGGCTGGCCTCTTACATTTTGCTGTTGGCTTCAAGCTTTTTATCCATTTTTGACCAGGTAAGCACTACGCAGGTGATTTTCTGTCTATTACTGTCTCTCTCTCTCTCTGTGTCTCCCTCTCCACACACTCACACACACAGAAGCACGTGTGTGCACACACATGCACACCAGTGATGGTCTTTGATCTGCTCACTCGTGTCTCATCATGAAAATTAAGTTAAAGTCATTATCTTTTCAATTTTTTTTCTGTCCAAAACGTACTTCCTGCCTCTGGCTTCCCTGTGTGCTGTGAGTTCAGGCTGGGCCATCTTTTGCACATCCTGAGGCTCGGTCTCATTCCTCTCTCTCTAGAACCCGCCCTGCCCTCTCCTCCCCTCCACGTTCCCGCTGCCCTTCGGGGCTGCCTGGTCTGCTCTTAGCTCTTCACTGGGCCTTTGCTGGTCAGCTCTAGAGTTTTATCTTGGCTCTGGTCTGTTGTTTTCCATTTCTCTCTATTGTCTTCCTCCTTCACTTGTTTATGGCGTGTGTGTGTGTGTGTGAGCATGCGCGTGTGCACACGTGTGTGTGTGTATTTGATTCTTTGCGTGTATTTTTTCTTTGTGTGTATTTACAATGGTTACTTTAAAGTCTTTGGCTCCTAACACCTTCTTTGGCCTCCAGTGCAATCAGGGGCCAAGTACATAATGTGCCTCAGCAGCTCTGACCTCTCCTCTCCTCCTCCAGAGGACTCTGCTTCTTGCTTTCGTGGCAGTAACTCACAGCTACGCTCATTTTTGGGACTTGGTTTCTCCTTTGTAATGTGGGCCTGGAACACACGCGACTCTGGTCACTGTCCCTGTGGCTAATGAAGCCTTGCTCAGTGCCAGGTGCTGATCGCAGGGCCTTGCACACCGTGGTGCTCCATCAGGACTGGGGCCCAGGCCTTTCCTCATGGTGAGCCCTGCCCTGGCCAGCCTCTCCAAGTCAGCCTCCCAGGTCAGCCTCCCCTGGTCAGCCTCCCAGGTCAGCCTCCCAAGCCAGCCTCCCAGGTCAGCCTCCCAGGTCAGCCTCCCTGGTCAGCCTCCCCTGGTCAGCCTCCCAGGCCAGCCTCCCAGGTCAGCCTCCCAGGTCAGCCTCCCAAGCCAGCCTCCCTGGCCCCCTTTTTGTCCACTCCTCGCTGTTCACAGAGCATGTCTCCCCCTGCATTGCTCATCTCACTGTGGATGCAAAGGCCCTGCCTGTGTGTTTGCGACAGGCCGGCTCTGGAGCAGGAGGGATGGCGCGTGTGTTCCAGGAAGTAGCAGGTGTATTACCTGATCGAAAGCTACCAACGGTGAGAGGAAGGGGAGGATGGTGTCATTGTGCCTTCAGTTACTCTATGAGGATAGCAGATTTAGGAAATGGCCTTCGCAGAGGCAAATTGTTTGGCTTGAAATAATGGTCGGCTCTTCTTGATTAAATAACGAGATTTCTTATTCTTACTTTTTTTTTTTCTTCAAACCACAGGGACACGTTCTGAGATACAATCTTTGTGTGTGGAAATAATTATTATGTTTCAACATTATTTTCTCTGTTCTCCTCATTAATTTACTATCACTCCCGTGTTTGTATGTGTCATTAGGCAATTTATGTCTCCTGATTTAACAGCCTCTTTTGTTCACATGAAATTATAATTTAGATGGAACTTAATTGCTCATGTATTGTTAAAGTGTGTAACTTGAGATTTTTGTCCTTGGCTCTGCTGGGTTAGCTCGCAGAGGGGTCTGGAAAGCTGGACTAACGTTCAGGTGAAACCGCGCTAAGTGAAACCCCGTGAAGCTGAACTCCCCAGTTTTACATTTAAACACAGATCTATGATCAGCAGCTGT
The DNA here is from genome assembly GCF_000151885.1 of Dipodomys ordii. Classification (NCBI taxonomy): domain Eukaryota; kingdom Metazoa; phylum Chordata; class Mammalia; order Rodentia; family Heteromyidae; genus Dipodomys; species Dipodomys ordii. The sequence goes on from NW_012267237.1 coordinate 1,764,542, forward strand.
GCAGCTTCCGTGTCTGTGCAGAAGCTTCGGAACACTCCCAGGAACTGACTTCATCCGCCCGTGCCGCGCCGAGCATCAGGACCTGTCTCTCGCCTCATCCCTATTTGGAGATTTGCTGATAGGCTCACGCTGGCTGACGAGTCCCGAGCTGGGCAGACGTGGTAAGAGCCACATCCTGGACACCTCTGGACAGCAGGAGGCAGACAGGTGAAAGGAAGACTTAGCAAGGAAAATAAGCACATGTTTGGGACCAAGACATATCTGATGTGGTTAGAGCAAGGGAGGAGCCTGCATGTTTGGAGGAGCAAGATCGGGGGGAACAGGACCATGTCAATGAGGGAGGGGAAGAGAGGAAGGATGGAAGGAAGGAAGAAAGAAGGAGAGGGAGGAAGGAAGGAGAGAAAGAAAGAGCGAGAGAGAGAAAGAGAGAAAGACAGAGAGAAAGAAAAAAAGAAAGAAAGAAAGAAAGGAAAAGAAAGGGAGGGAGGAAGGAAGGAGAGACAGGAAGGAAGGAAGGGAGGAAAGAGGGAAGAAAGAGGGAGGGAGGAAGGGGGAGGGAGGAGGGAGAGAAGCAAGGAAGGGAGGGAAGGAGGAGGGAGCTATGGGAAGGGTGGGAAGATGAAGGCCCGTAACCAGGAAATGGTCCCTGAAGAGGGAAGGAGGGGCTGAGGTCCGGGAGCTTGGGGCTGGGGTCTTGCCTTGGCTGAGGGTGCCGAGAGGAGGCAGCAAAGCTGGGGACTGAGTCCTTCCTGGGACTCCAGGGACCCGGTAGTGGTCAGCGAGGAGGACTCAGAGCACCCAGGACGGCTATGCACAGCTCTGGAAGGGGCCTACATCCGTGCCTCTTCAGGCTTCCGTAAATACATACCCAGGCTGCTGCGCTGCCTCTCACATCCTGAAGAGATGCTAGCAGCCCCACCCTCGACGTCTCTGGAAACTGCCAGGCTTTCACTTTGAGTTTCTTTAAGTTCTTTAAGGGGCCGTTTCATTGATCTTCCCTGCCAGCCATCTCTCCTCTCCCCCTTGGCAGGAAGCAGGCCCGGCGCCAGCCCCTGGCTGCAGAGCGCAGTGTCCTTGGAGAGGCGGATATCCCATCTGGACCTCATCTACCATCTTTTAAACAAAGATCACAGGACCCGTGTCTCCTGGCGTGCTGATTTTGACAGGTGGGGGAACTGACAGCAAGGTTAGGACTCCCTTTCTACCAAGAGCCATTTGGGTATTTACAACATAAGTCAAGGGCCATACAAAATTATCAGCTTGAAAATTAGCTTGCTGTATTTGGTTAAACATTTAATTAGCTGCCCCCAGTGTGGTAGCTGGAATGGTCCTTTGGTTCGTTGGCATGTGACGTTGGCTGGTGGCAAGGTTGGTATTTGTAAGTGTTGTTCCAGGTTTGCGCCTGCCAGCCAGTTAGAGTGAACTGGACAAGAACGGCGCATAGTACTGTTACTCACAACACAGATGCATCTTCAGTGCTTGTCTCCTTAAAGTGGGAAAGTCTTCGCTGCTTGTGTAATGCTCACAGAACTCTAGCCGGGGAGGCATGGTGCCTAGATTTCCGCCCATCACCACGGAATGATTTCGAGTGGTAGGTTATCAGGCACGCCGGCTGGCTCCAAATTCAATGCTTTCCTTCCCACGTCCTTGAATCTTTCACTAAATGTCTCCGTGAGCTTCCCACCATCACCTGCAGATTCAGGGCTCGGAAGGCCTCTGCCCTTCCAGAGTGGGGACGCACCGTGGCACCTCCCACAGCCTCGGCGAAGCGTCCAACGACGTCGGTTTGAAGCCAGGTGTGGAGAAGCTGGTTGGGCCGGCGTGTGGACGCTCCCCTGGGAAGAAGAACGTCACGATGTCCACCACGGACTCCACGTCACACGGCCACCTCCACCCGGAAGCTCATCAACCTCACGTGCACGTTCCCGCAGCTCGGCCACAAAACCACGCAGTGATCAACGAGGTCACCGTGCTCAGAGTCAAGGTCATTCGGGAACCCCGTGGGCTGGCCGCCGTTAAACCCTCCGCCTTTGACAAAACTGATGCATGCGGCTACTGTTTGTGGTGTGTG
>NW_012267237.1:1770442-1773220 GCF_000151885.1 Dipodomys ordii
GTTTTCCCCTGTGAACTGCAAGTTCTTTGATCTTCATCTGAGATTCAGGTTCTGCAGGTCTGTGGATGTAGTTGTGAGGATAAAGGTAGGACGGAGTTGTCCATGTGGACAAAGGTGTCGACAGCATCGTGGTCAGCGGAGGCAAGGCTGACCGTGTCCAGGATCATCTCAGCCCATCTCGTGTCACCACCACCAAGCACCAGAACACGTGTGCAGTGTGCACACTCGCACCGGACTGGCACTGACTGTCCTCCGTCACCAATGCAGAGGTGGGCTGCAGACTGCTGACGGGAAGTGATTGTGTCCATCCTGCCATGCACGTGTGTCCTGCCATGCACGTGTGTCCTGTCATTCACGTGTGTCCTGTCATGCATGTGTGTCCTGCCATGCGTGTGTGTCCTGCCATGCATGTGTGTCCTGTCATTCACGTGTGTCCTGTCATGCATGTGTGTCCTGTTGTATATGTGTGTGTCATGTGTGTCCTGTCATGTGGGTGTGCCCTGTCATGCATGTGTGTCCTGTTGTGTGTGTCATGTGTGTGTCCTGTCATGCATGTGTGCATCCTGTCTGTCCCATCGCATAGGTGTGTTCGTGTGTCTTGTCATGTATTTGTGTGTCCTGTCTGCCCTCTCATGGATGTTCCTTAATGTGCCTCAAAATTTATATTATTATTGTGATTCACAGAAGGTAGATTTATATTACTATGATAAAAGCTCCTAGAATTATTGAGCTTGTGATTTCTTATGCCTTTTATGGCCCTACCTCTGGCTTAGAGGAATGGAATAAACACACATATGCACACAGACACAGACACGACCCTTTTGTGGTTGTGTCCATAAGGTGTGTTCTGGGAATATCGGCATGTGTATGGGAAGACCCACCTGGAGCATGGGCAGCGACATACAGCAAGCCTGGCCATAGTTGACAAAAGCTGAAGGGGGGCTCTCCTTCCACCCTTGCTGTGGCTCCCCAAGCTGGCGTGTTTCCTGTCACCACCACCCTTGAAGACCAGACTCCAGGCTCTTCAGCTTTTGAACACAGGCTCTATTTTTACCATGGCTCTCCAGGGGACATGAGGCCTCTGGATTCCCTCAGGGAGGTCTCTTGATCTTCTGAGGTTGGAGGAATCTTGATCTCCCTGAGGTTGGAGGAATCCTGATCTCCTGAGGTTGGAGGAATCTTGATCTCCCTGAGGTTCAAGCGCCATGGAGAGAGAGGCTACCAGTTCCCCCAGCCCCGCAGCCTCCGGATGGCTATTCCAGGTCTTTCCTGTCTCTGTGATCAGGAGAGCCAGCTACATTTATTCTCAAGATTATGGACACTCTGTGGGCACTGTTCCCTGGGAAAACCCTGACCACTGCACATGGTTATTGAGGAGGACATTGTAGGGTTGAAAAAGACTCCATTTTGTCACTCAACTACTCAAAATAAAATGTAATCTTGGCTGGGAAGGTGGCTCAGTGGTAGAGCGCCAGCTTTGAGCTGAAGAGCTGAAGGTCAGTGTCCAGGCCCAGAGTTCAGGCCCCACGACCAACTAAAACTCCCAGGAGCATGTCCCAGACTCGGTGATCGTGAGTGTGCGGGGGCTTCGCTGAACCACGCCCTCCCTGAACTTATTGGAGTCCCTCTGCCCTGCCCCACCTTCCCTTCTCTGAAGATGACATCTGACACCCTTCCTTCTGAGAACACGTGGTACCTCTTCTTTCCACAGTGGCCAAGGGCGTGGCCTTGAGCAGCCTTGGGCAGCCAGGCAAAGACAGTGTTAAAAGTGAACCTGTACCACCAGTGCTGGGGACCAAGCTGACTGCAGGATGAGGTCACGTGGTTTTCCACGCACGGATGAGCCACTCAAGCCTGACAGGTTCTCGAGGCTGCCCACCGCAGCCGGCTCTCCAAGCCACTGTTGCCCGGCCTCATTCACTGGGCAAGGACCAGGCGACACACCATACCACACACCTGTGCGGCTCGGGTTCTGTTACCCACAGCAGTACCACGCACACGAGAGCGCCACCCAAATTTCCTCTGTCAGAGCAGCCGGTCAGGACCCCGGCTCTCCGGAAGCCTCGTCAGGAGACCAGGGTGCGGGTCAGGAGCCCGGCCCTCGGGAAGCCTCATTGGGAGACGGGCGCAGGGTGCGGGTCAGGAGCCCAGCCCTCGGGAAGCCTCGTTGGGAGATGGGCGCAGGGCCTCTAGGAAGGTCTCTCGTGAGAGCTCACACGCTTGACAAGCGTGCGGCCTGTGAAGCAGGTTGACTGGCGGCTCTGTACGATCACTCTACAAGCCACATTAGTGCCAGACAACTGGAGAGGTGACATTTCAGCAGGAGTTTCTGGTGGTGTGCTCCAGCCAGTCCCATCACCACGACGCGAGGCTGAAGGACTGAGCAGGTGTGCGGGTCGCCTGGCTGGCCGCCCCCAGCGCCCTGCTGCGGGCCAGGCCGGGACAGCCACCCTCCTGTGCCCAACTGGGGCCTGGCTTGCACACTCGCTGCGGCCTGGCTTGCACACTCGCTGTGGCCCGGCTTGCACACTCGCTGCGGCCTGGCTTGCACACTCGCTGTGGCCTGGCTTGCACACTCGCTGCGGCCTGGCTTGCACACTCGCTGCTTGGGAAACCATTCTCATGGCAGTTAAAGACCTTGTGGAGAGGATTCAAGACCTTACACTGTCTTCCACTTCTTTATTACTATGAGCCAAGTGCACCTTGGTATGCTCAGTGTGATGTTTCCATGCAAGCACGCAGTGTGCTCACCTCAGGCCCTCTCTCCTTAGCCCCCCC
>NW_012267237.1:1773935-1779657 GCF_000151885.1 Dipodomys ordii
CCCCTCCCCTGCCACACCCCCTCCCCTGCCACACCCTCTCCCAATGCCACCCCACTCTCCCTCTCCCCCTATGGCCTCTTGTGATTTCTATTTTACAACTGGGTCGGTGTATTTTAGTTTTTACATGTGAGAGAGCACATGAAGGACTGGTTTTGCTGTCTCTGGCTTATTTCTCTTAATATAACACCCTTCAGTTCCATCTACTTGATTTCATTCTTGGTAATAGAATCCTATTCCAAAATAAAAACTCTGTATATTCTCAGTCAAGGTGTCAGAATACAATGATGTATCTCTTTAGAGGAATAATTAAAATTTTTACTATGTGAAAAATACAGTTTACAAACAACAGAAGCCCTTTGTTTGTTTGTTGGTGTATTTTGAGCGGGGTTTCACTGGGTAGCCATGGATGGGCCTGGAGCTGGCTATGCACCCCAGGATATCCGGGGTGCTGGGATTATAAGTATATACTATCACACTCAGCCAGAGGCTGGTTTGGGGACTGAGTATCTACATAAACTGTCCAGGCTGCATCAGGGCCATGTGCGCCAGGCAAGGGCCCACATGAGAGCCATTCTGGTAGATGAGGCGTTTGCACACAGCAACCCAGAGCTGCACATGGCTCCCCAGAGCTGCACCCCCCCCCAGGGCTGCACACACACCCCAGAGCTGCAACCCCCAGAGCTGCACACAGCTCCCCAGAGCTGCACCCCCAGAGCTGCACCCCCCAGAGCTGCACCCCTCAGAGCTGCACCCCCCAGAGCTGTACCCCTCAGAGCTGCACCACCCCAGAGCTGTACCCCCCAGAGCTGCACCCCCCAGAGCTGCCCATGTGCCCCTCCCCCAATGGTGAGGCATCACCGTTAACGATGCTTCTTCGCTTCCTTGTTCTATTGCAGTGAGTACATAGTATTTTATCATCAGAAAACAATAACTGTTTCATTTGGGGAGAAGGAGGGAGGTCACGGCGGGAGACATGACCACAAAAGCTCCTGCCCAGCACGCCAGCCTGCAGAGCTCTGGATGACGGGTGTACAGGGCAGGCGCTGTAAGAACCCCAGGAATTACCATGGAGTTTTAGGAAGTATCAATGAACACACTTCAAAAGTCTGTACAAGCAGGTAAGTTTCTAGAGATTGCCACACTTCATAGTTCACCTTAGTTAACATGAAGGAACAAGTGGCTTCATTCAAGGAGACGAACACCGGTAATACCTCTGCTTTACCCTTGGCAAAATGCAACGCTCCGATGTTCGGAAAGGAAGACAAGCAGCTGGCTTCGTAGGCCTTTTATTTGCTAATCAGACCTCCATTAACAATTAATTGGATCAAAAGTTCATAGGCCATTATTGCCAGTCAGTTCCATGCCTGCCCTCGGGAGCTGAAAGAGGATGACCCGCTCGGGTTATAAATAATTTCCAGCAGGGGCTCGCTTTACTGCCGCCACCCGAGCTGGGGTCAGCGTCCTGGCCACCGCGGACGCGCGGGCTGCCCTCCTGACAAGAAAGGACACAGTGTCTCTTATCGGACATGCTAATTTAAGCCCGTAATCTAAAACGTGCGAAACACCATCTTGGGCAAATTGGAGCTGCCCGGGCCATGTCTGTGCCCGGGCCCGGTCACCGGCCACACTCTGTGGGGAAAGAAAGAGGTCCAGGCACTTGCTGACCAACCGTCCAATGTGACTGTCCCACCGAGTGCGCCTTCCATTCGCGACACACGAGCCACCACAGGCAAAGCAGTGACGTGAGGCCCTCGACAATGTCACCACTTTCCCGCTCAGTGCTGGTCCTGGCTTGACACATTAACCTGATCTCCTTTCTTCTGCAAGGGGAAAAAAATCCCCACCAACAAGGAAGGGCTGGGGTGGGAACTCCCGCTGCTCTCCGCTGGCACTACCTCACCCTTCCAGCAGGGTGAGCACGAACGGTAGGACATGGCCCTTCCGGGAGCAAGCTAGTGATCCACAGTGCCCCACGAGCCCCTGCGCGGCCTCGGGCACGTGGGAGCGGCCTCCTCACAAAGACCAGGGCCGTGTTGGGGAGGAGTTCGCCGTGCTCTGAGTCCCTGCGCCTGGGCAGGGCTGCTGGCGCTGGGTGGAGAGCGTGCCCCAGAGGCCCGTGCATGGAAGCCCTGCCGACCAGCCTTGTGCTGTTAGGGTTGGATCAACCTTTAGAGGGCGGGGGAGGGAGGCGGCTTGAAGAGGAGGTGGGAACCTCCCCCTCTACTTCCTCTCTCTCTCCCTTTCTCTCTCTCTCACTCTCCCTCTCTTTCTCTCTCCCTCCCTACCTCCCTCACTCTCTCTCTCTCTCTCTGCTTCCTGGCTGCCATGAGACAAACAGCCCTGTTAGCCAAGAACTCCCTCTACGATGCCCTGAACCACACAGACACCAAGCCACAGGGCCACGAGACCCCGGGACAGAACCCCTTCCATCATGAGCCAAACTAAACTTCCCTCTTTGTAAGCTGACTGCCTTTGCTATTTGGTACAGTGACAGGCAGTTGACCAGCACAGTGCTGAGAGTCAGGAACGTGGCAGACCCCATGAATTCTCACCAGACACAAGGGCTTCAGCCACATGGACAAGATGAGGAAAGGTCTAGACACAAACTGACAGATTTCACTGAGAAAGAAATGGAAGCACGGCTCTCACTTATTTCTATCAACGACAATGACTATGACTCTATTACAAAGTAACTACCAAGCCCTTGAGGATTGCCTGTGAGTCCTATCAAACCAGGTCCTCTCAGAGGAAGAGCAACACACAGGATAAAGAGAGACCTGGTCTTGGAAATAACAAACCACAAAAGGGTTAGTGTAGTAGCACAAGTGGTTCAGTACCTGCCCACCAAGCTGTGAGCTCAAAGCCTCAGTGCCATCGTAACCGCAGGACTCTCAAAGTTCTTGTATCATCAAACAACCCCAACATAGATCTGGACATATACAGTACACTGACTTCCAGCTGTCAATCACTATTACGAATCATTTGAGATGATAAATAGGAAAGATGGCTTAGTTCGTAGCTTTAGAGTTTCCAGTCCACACTCTTGAGGCTGCGGCTCCTTCCAGGGAGGATGAGTAGAACAAACTACCCACAAAAAATGCTGCCTGTACCTCCCCACAGACAGGACCCCGTGTCCCACAGACAGGACCCCGTGTCCCACAGACAGGACCCCGTGTCCCACAGACAGGACCCCGTGTCCCCACAGACAGGACCCCGTGTCCCACAACCTCTCCCAGGCCCTCCTCCCACCCTGAGCACAGTGGGAGACGCTCGAGTTCCAAATCACAGCAGATGCCAACAAAACTCAACAGAGAAAGAGAAGTCTGCAAATTTGTCTGCAAATTTAAAACCGCAGAGGGACTGGAATCTCTGCTTTGCTCTGTACACAACAACGCACTCACATAGCTCATAGGCTACAATGGTTAGGCCTGTGCTGTCCATTTCCAGAGAAGAGCCCTGTGATCTTGGGCTGGATGGAGACTTTGGAAGCCATGAAAAGGGCAGCCTACACGGGTCTGTCCTGAGCGCCGAGCGCCGCGGCACCCGAAGGCAGCCGGACACCATCCCACACACCAGACCATCGGTTCTGTGTTTTGTAAAATTCTGGAAAAGGTGACACTGGAGTGACAGCAACGGGCCAGTGGCTGCCAGGAAGCGAGGGCGCTGAGCCATTTACATGGGGCCAGAGGTAAGTTTGGGGTGAGATAGCGCTCATCATATGGTCCTAGACACTTGCCCAAAGCATCAGACCATGCTTATGGCAGATGCACTGTGTTGGTGTAAACCATCCCTCAGTCCACGTGATGCTTTACAATCATCCCAGCACACAGAAGAAGGTGGAGGGAGAGATGCCACCACTGCACACAGGAACTGAACATTATGATGCACAGTGCGGGGTAAGGAAACAAACCATGGGGATGTGCGCCCCAGTCTTCTCAACCCCAATTTTTATATGCTAAAGCATGTTGCATGTTGAACATTGAAACGACTTTGCCTTGCATGCCAAGTAAAAATGTCCCCGAGTGCCCGCACCCCTGGGACTCCCTGGAGGAGGAGGACGTTGGCCAACTTTGAAGACATGGCTCATCCATTGGCCCCTCTGAGTCCAGGACCCCAGTGGGTCTCCAGTGCGGAAGGCTGGCTACATCCCGTGCTTACCCTTACCAGCAGAAGTCTGCATCTGGGCCCGGATTCTTGTGAGTTCAAACAATCCACGCATCCAAAAAGGCCCTGGGCCTGCTCTTCGCCATGACCCTTGGAACAATTCCAGCTGCACGTGCCTTGCTCCATTGCAAGAGAAAATAAGAGCCGCTGTGTATGTACAGATTACTCAGAATCCTTCTCCCAGTAAGGGAATGTCCAGCAATTTGTAAACACATTTGCTGTCTGCAAGCTGCCTGCAAAGTTCCATTAGACAAGTTTGGTACAGGATCGCGATCCCTCCAAACAGGAACGTGGCTGCAAACACGCACGCGTAGGAAGGCAGTTTCCACTTATTACTTGTCGTTCATCCTCTTAATCTTCACGGCTCTGGACATTTCCAATAGCGTTTTCTGCATATGTCTCAATGAGTTTTATCTGTTTGTGCAGCACTAGTAAGCATTGATTTTGCTTCTGTGTGATTAAGTTATTCCAGATGTCCAATAGATTATGGGGAATGGTGTTTTATGAGTTAATAATTTACCCGCTGTATTGTTTGACTCATAACAGATTAATCTATTTTTCTAGGCCTCTGAGCCAATGTCTCAGAGCTGGAAGGGTTGAAGCCTATATCTGCTTTGGGCGAGTTGGAAACAACGTCTGTAGCTTACCAACCTTTAAGGTCTGACCATTTAAAATACGTATTTGAGCACCACATTTCTGCCCGATCCTTCATTCAGCTGAAGAATTGATATAATGTGGGATACGTGCATTGATAATCAGTGAAATAATTTGGAAAAGAAAAATGTTAGGGAACTGGTTTGTGATAGCTTGGGTTGTATTTTTGGTTGTATGTTGCCTTAAATCTATCACCTTGCAAATAAGACTTGCAATAACACAGCAGAGACACAGCGATGCAAGAAACTATCTTGCTCCCTTCCCTCGGTCCCTCACCAGGAGGAAGAACCTAGCATCTTGGCCATGTTTTGGTACTAATGAGATCATGAAAACCAGCAGTCTTACTTTTCTCTGCTGCCTCTCAGGCTGTGGAAGGCTGATTTGTGTCCGGCAGGGTCCTGTGCTGACATCCTCAGCATGAAAGCGCACCTGCAGATGGCCTTCGCAGCTGTCCGGCTGTGAGGTGACCTGCTGAGCCACCTCACGTCAGCCACGCCCCAGGAGCTTACAGGAAGGGGAGATCAGGTGCTTACAGGAAGGGGAGATCAGGCGCAGGTGCACAGGAGGCCCTGGGAAGAAGGGATCTGTGCCGGCTTTGCTCCTCCCGCCTCAGACAGTGACAACTGGCGTCTGTGGTCCAAACACGACCTTGAGAACAGCTGGCCCACCTGCAGCTGCTTCCCTCAGGAGTCCTGCGCCTTGCCTTACACACGTGCGGAGAGGCGGAGACACGCCAGCCCCAGCGCGCCTACCGGGGACACCACCATTGCTTCGGAATGCTTAGCTCTCAGCGCAGAACTCTGGGTTCTACCATTTTGGAAAGCAGTATGGAGGTTCCTCAAAAGACTCCACATAGAGCTCCCCTATGACCCAGCAATCCCACTTTTGGGCATTTACCCAAATG
>NW_012267237.1:1780247-1797132 GCF_000151885.1 Dipodomys ordii
AAGGGATGTGAAGGGTAAACAAAGGAGGAGGCTGCAATGCTTGATAAGAAGTGTACGCATTATCCTGTGAATGTAATTGTAACCCCTCTGTACAGTATGTTCACAAAAATAAAATAAAATTAAAAAAAAAGAACTCTGGGTTCTAGAAACTTCTCCAAGCCCTCTATTTTTTCCTCTATGAAGCCCGCCACTGGCCTTCCATACTTCCCAACACCTGTGGTGGTAATTTCCATTTGCATTTCCACCTGCTGTGTTGGGCCCTAAGGTCTCGGAAGTCCACTTGTTTTCCCAGTGGATGCAAGTGGGTGAGGGGTAAACGCATGCTAGTAAAATTACTAAAAGAACACTCACTGAGATGCACACTTACAGGTTGCTTAAAAGTTTCTGATCCTCCCTCCCTGACGTGTTATGAAGGTTCCAGAGGCTGCTGCTTTAGCTTTGTGCCAGGAAATATATCGACAAGTTTCTTCAAAATGGGAACATAAATAATTGTATCAAATACCAGGAAATGGATATACAAGAAATATACTTATTACCTTACTCATGTAACTGTAACCCCTCTGCACAGCATCTTTACAATAAAATAAAATTTAAAAGCATATATATATGTATGTATATATGTAAACAGACATGCATAGAAAAGCTTAAACAGGGGCTGGGAAGGTGGCTCAGTGGTAGAGCGCTTGCCTTGCATGCCTGAGGCCCTGGGTTCGATTTCTCAGAACCACATAAGCAAAAAGAAAAAAGCTGGAAGTGGCGCTGTGGCTCAAGTGGTAGGGCACTAGCCTTGAGCTGAAGAGCTGAGGGACAGCGCCCAGGCCAAGAGTTCAGGCCCCACGACCGACCAAAAAAAAAAAAAGCTTAAGAGAGAGAGAGAGAGAGAGAGAGAGTGTGTATGTATGCACAGTGTGAACAAACAAGAGAAATATAAGGAAAGTTCCAGAAGAAAGACCCAGCAGACCATCTCATCTGCTCAAGAGCTGAATTTAAAGAGCAGGTCAAATTCTGATGTGGGAAAACAATGGCTGAAAGAAGACATTTTGGATGAGGAAAGCAAGTGCTCAAGATCTGTGTTTTCCTAAGAAAGCAGCTTCTGGAATACCAGTCCTTTCTCAGAGTGATGATCCTTCCCCTAAGAACTTCTCAATCCTCAGCCAGGTCAAGTTGCCTTAAATTGTGATTCCAAAAACATCCTCTCCCTCTCTTATAGCAGTCAGCATACTTGTTATTAAATAACTAATTTCAGAATATGATGAAAACGTGATAAGGCTGAGTACAGATGGCTCACGCCTGTCATCCTACCTACTCAGGAAGTTGCGATCTGAGAATCATGATTCAAAGCCAACCCAAGCAGGGCAGTCTAGGAGACTCTTTTTTTTTTTATTTTATTTGTGAACATACTGTACAGAGGGGTTACAATTGCATGGGCAGGATAATGCGTACATTTCTTACCAAGCATTGCAGCCTCCTCCTTTGTTTACCCTTCCCATCTAGGAGACTCTTATCTCCCAGTAACCACTATAAATCTGGAAGTGGCTATGTGGCTCAAGTGGTAGAGTGCTAGCCTTGAGTACAAAAGCTCAGGGACTGAGCTCAGGCCCTGAGTTCAAGCCCTGGGACTGACACAAAAAAGCAAACAAATGAAAAATCTGATAAAGACACAAAACATCAGTCTTGATGAAGAACAGATGGCAATGTATATGTTACAAAATTAAGAAGAGTGAGGGAAGGGTGGGTAGAGGGGGGATGAGTGACAGTGGGACCAGGTGAGTTTGATCAAGATATATCGTATTCATGAACTGCTGTGTTAAATGGCAGCTCCTTTATTTAGCTACTTAATGATAATAACAATATTAATTTAAAAAAGAACAGATGCCAAAATTACATACATGCTAGTAAATCTCACCCTGAGCGCAGCACACGATGAACAGTGTGGCCAGCTGGGATCCTTCGTATGGGTACCAGAGACTGGTGACAGTCATGGCAATAAACACAACCTATTAGATCCACAGAATGAAGTATGAAATCATGTCATGATCTCATAGATGCAGGAAAAATGCTTTGTAAAGTTCAAATTCAACATCTCTTTATGACCTGAACACTGGGCCACTTAGGTTAACAGGAACATACTTCAACATACTAACTCAGCCAACATCACAGCGAGTGGGGAAAAATGTAGAGTTTCCTGTAAGATTTGGAATAAGTCATCATCTCTTCTCTCACTACTATTATTGAACAGAGTACTCAGCTTTTTACCAGATCATTTAGGCACACAAAATTAACGAAAAGGGAAACACACAAGAAAATAAAGTCAGATCAGGTCCCTTTGTAGATGGTGTATTCCATTTATAGGAAAAGATAAAGACTTCACCAAAAGACTAATAAAACAGGTAACTATTTCAACAAATCCATGGAATACAAAATCAACAGCATAGAATAGAATAAACTAGAAAAAATCCACCATATTTTTATACATGAATAACTAATAACAAAATTTCTGAGAAAAGCAATGTCATTCATGATAACTAAGGAAATAAAACAAAACACAGAAGGATAACTTTAAAGTAAAAGATCTCTTTTACTTTAAAATTTCACAACTCTGATGAAGACAACTGAAAAAGACATAAAAAATGGAAAGACTTACATGTTCATAGAAGAATTGACATTATTGAAGTATCTATACTACCCAAAGCAATCCATCCACAGATACATTGTTTTCTCCATCAGAATACCAATATTTTCCCACAGAATTAAATGAATGCTTCGTGATGGAAGCTAAAAAGACCTTAAATAGTTAAAAGTAATCTTGAACAACAACCACAGGCTAGGAGCATCAGAGTACCCAATTTCAAGTTATATTAAAGAGCTATAAAAACCAAAACAGCATAGAACCAGACACACCAAGGAGACAGAATAGAAATCCCGGAAACAAGCCCACACATCTATCACCAATTGGCTTTTGACACAGGAGCCAAAACTCTACACTGGAGAAAAAACCCTTCAGCCAGCAATGGTGGAAGCTGAAGATCGCAACTCAGTATCCATCTCCAGTCTCTATAAAAATCAACACAAAGTGGATCAAAGACCAAAATGTGACCCCTGAAATTACTGAAAGAAAGCCTGTGGGGAAAACCTGGCGGCACTGGTGTGGCTGATGATTTTTTTAAAAATAATATCATAGAACTACAGGCAACAAAGGCAAAGGTAGACAAATGGGAATCTATCAAAGCAGAACCTTCCACAGGGCAGAAGAAACAACTGCTAAGCTGAAGAAACAGCTGGGAGAATGAGAGGAAATGTTTGTCCAGGGTGCAGATGACAAAGGCCAACTATCCCGAGTAGACAAGGAACACTGAAGACTCAAGAGTCCCAGCCAATAACACAGTGTCGTGAACGGACACTCCTCAATAGCAGGAGTACACGTGGCCAGAAGAAAAATGAAAAGAATATTTAATATAGCCATGGGGTTATAGAACCACAAGGAGACACACATCTCATGTCACTGAGAATCACTCACATCCAAAAGACAAAATCGGTGCTATTACTAAAAAAGCAAATGCTGGCCGGGATTTAGAGAAAACAGAACTCTTGCACGCTATTTGTGGGAATGTGAATTCACAGCACCATTTGGGTGCCTCCTGGAGGTGCCTGGAACAGTTTGTCATACACCCCAATGATCCCTCCTGGACTCCGCCCGCCTGTCAGAGAGCTGCACATGCGCAGTGAAGACTCAGAGTCCAGCCGGATGCCTATCTAGAGATCAATAGGGAAAGAAATGTGGCAAACAAATGACAAGTTATTCAGACATAAGCGTAAACGCTGGATAGCACTGGGGAACATGGTGTGAGATGAAATGAGCTGTATCTTGCATTTGTGGAGGCTAAAATTCCTCCGTGTGAGCCCAGCCAGTGAGTACCTGAGGCTGGGAAGCGGCTGCTGGATCCTCCGTGTGAGCCCAGCCAGTGAGTACCTGAGGCTGGGAAGCGGCTGCTGGACACCCGGGCTCAGTCCAGAGGGATAGCCTCTGACCTCCATGGTACGGGGGGGGGGGGAACTGGGCTCAGTCCAGAGGGATAGCCTCTGACCTCCATGGTACAGGGAGGGGGGAGACTGGGCTCAGTCCGGAGGGATAGCCTCTGACCTACCTCCATGGTACGGGGAGGGGGGAGACTGGGCTCAGTCCGGAGGGATAGCCTCTGACCTCCACGGTACGGGGGGAGGGGGGAGACTGGGCTCAGTCCGGAGGGATAGCCTCTGACCTCCACGGTACGGGGGGAGGGGGGAGACTGGGCTCAGTCCAGAGGGATAGCCTCTGACCTCCATGGTACGGGGGGGGGGAACTGGGCTCAGTCCGGAGGAATAGTGTCTGACTCCACGGTGCGGGGGCGGGGGGGAGGGGCGGAGACTGGGCTCACAGCAAGCTGCTCTCTATTTTTGTAAGGATCTGGAGGAGACAGGCCTGAAGGATCCAAAGGCAAAAATAGTGACAAGGAAACAGAAATGCTACTCACCCCGTTGATTTCTGTGTGCTGCCTGCAGTGTGCTGAACTCTCTGAACTATCCCACAGCGGCCATACACGTGCAGCCACTCCACGCTCTTCAACACTGACCGCAGACTCCATTGCCTCCTGCTAGCCTCAGCCCTCGGCCGCCTCTGCTGGAGGCTGTCTGTGAGGACTCGCTTGCCACAGCCGGTCCCTGTGCGGGCTGCAGAGCTCGCTGGCGGCCCACGCACCGGTGTGGCTGCGTGAGCAGGTGGGCCGGGACGCAGGGGCATGACCAGGGCTGCTCCAGGGTGGCTCTGTTCTGAATGCCTTCGGAGCTGTGGTGGAAGGGGGCTGGGTTGGGGTGCTGTCCGCCGGTGTCCACTGCACGGCTGCTCGCTCTGAAGGCCGGGCCAGCTGTGGGGCACAGCAGCCCTGGCGACAGATGGGGTGAGTCCGTGTCCTGGGTGGAGGTGCAGGGGTGAGTGGGGTGGGCATTTCAGCCCCATCCCGGCACACGCGTCAGAAGGCGCGGTCAGCGCGGTGGGGACGCAGGGCCGACCCCAGCCCGCCGCTCCGCTGTGGCCGCGGGAGGTGAAGTCTCCACCCCGTGGGTGGCACTGTCACCTCGGAACCCGGGCCTCGGAGGCTGCTGCCCGTGTGTGGATCAAAGACCAGAGGAAGGGGGGTGACCTGCAGGCACTCTGAGTGGACAGTAGCCAGGCGCTGAAGATCAAGAGTGCCCTTCTGGAACACTCCGTCCACTCCCCAACGGAGGCCACACCAACCCCCAGGGAAGCACAGAAGCACTGGAAGGCTGAAAGTGACTGTGAGAGGCTCTCCAGCTAAAGACTTTCTGGAATGTTCCTCCAAATGCCTGTGCATGGCGCATGGGCCCAGTCACCGGCCCCTGTGAGCGCACGGCTGCGTGTCACCCGAGTCTCAGGACAGGCACTCCGTGATCTCAGTGATTGCCCTGAGCAGTTGTTCAGTTATAAAAACACAGGTGTTCTGTGTGAGACTACTAATTGTTTTTGCCTCGCTACCTGCTAGGAAGTAATTACGATGAGCGTAAGCTGTGTTTGGAGATAGAATGGTAGATAGCCACTTCGCCCAACGGCCTGAAGTCTCGGCTGCCATTGCTTTTGTCTTCCTATGCTCTTTCCTTTAGAAACGGGTTTTTCTGACTTCTTTTGTTTGAAATCGCCTTCAAGAATGAGATAAAACTCCAAGAAGTCCTCATCCTGAGGAATTAGCAGAAATGTGCACTGAATGGTGGCAAGTGCTCTCTCTCTCTTTCTCACCTCCCCTCTCCTCCTCTTTCCCCTCTCCCCCTCTCCCCCTCTCCCTCTCTTCTTCTCCCCTCTCCCCTCTCTATCTCTCTCTGCCCCATATTAGTGCCCTTCATCCCCAGGCTTTGGGGGAAAGCAGTGGTCCTTAACCCTCCGTCCCCTTCCAGAGTCCAGGCCCATGAAAACACCTGACCTCTGACCTCTGAGCAGCGCCTGTGCGGTCTAGGTGACAGGTCAGTTCCCAGGGAAGCAAGTCTGAGTTTGTATGTATGAGAATGTGTGTGTGTGTGTGTGTGTGTGCGTGTGCGTGCTGCATGTGCGTGTGCATGTCCGTGTGTTCTGGGACTAGGGAAAGGCTCCGAGAGACAAGGATAAGAGCAGGAAAATAAATTGGTCCTTGTATACAGGAGGTTTTTATAGTGATGTATGTAAATTATTTTCTTTAATGAGAGTGATATCATAGGCCAGGTCTTAAATCCACACCGTGTCTCTTACTTCACTCTTGGAGTGAAGTTCTATGCACACTTGGATTGGTTCCACTTTTCTCTGACGCTGAGTGTGTTTGGGGTGGGCTGGAGGTGTTGTTCCTGCATGGCTGGTAGGGAAGCGGGGCTGTGGGGGGTGGGGAGCCCGGGGCACACCTGGCTGTGCTCTCCCACCGACGTGCAGGAGGCTTCCGTGTGCGCGTGGACACACAGCTGTGTGGCATCTGGCCTGTGTTCCCACGGCCCGGGCCCAGGTGTTCCCAGTTCTTCTAGAAGCTCAGGGTCTGAGTGGGGGTAGGAGCCAACCGTCGCCAGGATGTGCTCCGACCTGCCGCTCGGAGAGAGCGTGCCCCGGGCCTTGCTGGCTCTCAGCATCCGCTGCCCTGGCGGAGGTTGTGAAATGCACAAACTGGCTTACATCAACGGACAGAAAGACAAGATCAGTCTCCTGGGCTTGGCCCAGAGCGGGACGGGGGAGATGGCTCAGAGCGATCCTCCAGAGGCTGGAAACGTCTCTGTGGACTCGAGGCGCCTGACAGTACAAGCCATCTATGCCATCATCAGATACGGACGCCTTGTTAATTTTATCAATACCCTGCTCACTGCAAACGCCTGGTGTCTGCCGGTGTGCCACGAGGCCCGACCGCACTGGCACCGGGGTCTCCCTGGCTCTGCACCGCCTTTCTCTTTCTGTGTTGGCCTGCGTCGCTCTCACACCTGTGTCTCCTAGCACATTATACAGTGTTCTGTGCCTTTTAGAAGCACTTAATTAAATCTGGGCTATGGCTGATGGATGGAAAGAGAAAAGAGTAGGTAACAAACGTAGGAGGTTAAAACAGTTTGGCACGGAGAACAAATTGAAGCCCAATTAGTGAACAGGAAGAACCTGAAGTCATGTTTGCGCAGAGGCAGGCATGTGATCGCAGAGAGCAGAGATAACGCTCCGCACTCAACGCGCACGGAAGGGCGGGACGTGTCCAGAAATGCCTGCCCCAGACAGCCAGAGACCAGAAACTTATTTTCTGAAAAGAATCTATACTTCAAAGGCAGCAGACAGAGGGAAACTCGTAAGGTTTTCTGTGCAGCGCTGCCCCAAGGTGGCCGGTCAGCCCTGCACCTCCCCGCTTCCCCGGCTCGGGTTCGGGGAGGAGGCCAGGGCCCGAGGCGGGCGGCAACCCCAGGGAGATCTGGGGAAGGCTCACCAGGGGATTCGGGGAGAACCGGCCCGGGGCTCATGGCTCAGGCTCACACCAGCACCCAGGGGCTGCACCTTCCTGGATGACCAGCATGGGGTTTGATGCCTGTTTCCTTTTACATTAAAATCCATGACCTGCATTTGTGCTTCTGTCTAGCCTCTGGAGAGGGAGCGACATGTCCATTTCCATGTGACAGTGACACCCTGGCTATCACAGGAAACCCCACTGGAGGGGACTCACCGGGTTCAATTCCACTGAAGGGATCCACAGGAGATCCCACTGGAGAGAATCCACGGGGGACCCCACCAGAGGGGATTCACGGGGATCCACACAGTAGAGAACCCACAGGGGACCCCACCGGAGGGACTCGTGGGAATCCACACTGGAGGGCTCCTCCTGGCTGGGGGCCTGGTCCTTGGCCCCTGGCAGTGCCAGCACTGGGTCAGAGGCAGCCAGAACCCAGGGCATGGCCCCGGGCCATCCCGGTATCCATCTCTGAAAAGAGGAAAGCGCGAAGCTGGCTGTGGTCCTCGACTGCTGGAGACAGGGTCTGCTCCCACCCCCTCCCTGGACCTCAGCGCCGTCCACGTCTGCCATTCTCCTTCTAAGCAACAGTGGCTTTGCTAAGGAACCAAAGGTGACCTCTGTCTCCTCAGAGTTGGTGCGCGGCACGCAGATATCCTCTCAAGCTCCTACCACTTGCTTTCGAGTGACTTGGTCTAATCCCTTCTTAACTGAGTTGGCAAAAGGAGACCTTTAGCCCAGCCCTGCTTGATTCCACCCATCTCCTTCTCTCCATCTGCTTCCTGCTGATTCATCCATAGGCTGCGTTCTTCATCCATCTCATCGGCATGAGCCGGCTAGGCGGGCTGTCCACCTCCGTAGTGTACACCACATAGAAGAATGAAGATGCAAGATCACCCCCTCCACCAGGGCAGGGCTGCAGACCCAATGGGAGGAGGGCAGGAGGAGCAGGGATGATGGAGGTGTGGGGGAACAGCCTAGGATGAGGTGAGGAGGAGGCAGGGGTGATGGAGGTGTCGGGGAATGGCCTGGGAAGAGGTCAAGAGGAGGAAGTGATGATGGAGGTGTGGGGGAACAGCCTGGGAGGAGGTCAGGAGGAGGCAGGGGTGATGGAGGTGTGGAGGAACGGCCTGGGAGGAGATCAGGTGGAGCAGGGGTGATGAGGTGTGGGGGAATGGCCTGGGAGGAGAGCATGAGGAGGCAGGGATGATGGAGGCATAGGAGGACAGCCTGGGAGGAGGTCAGGAGGAGGCAGGGATGATGGAGGTGTGGGGGAACAGCCTGGGAGGAGGGCAGGAGGAGGCAGGGGTGATGGAGGTGTGGGGGAACAGCCTGGGAGGAAGTCAGGAGGAGGCAGGGGTGATGGAGGTATAGGAGAACAGCCTGGGAGGAGGTCTGGAGGAGGCAGGGGTGATGGAGGTGTGGGGGAACAGCCTTGGAGGAGGGCAGGAGGAAGCAGAGATGATGGAGGTGTGGGGGGGAACAGCCTGGGAGGAGACAGGAGGAGGCAGGGATGATGGAGGCATAGGAGGACAGCCTGGGAGGAGGTCTGGAGGAGGCAGGGATGATGGAGGTGTGGGGGAACGGCCTGGGAGGAGGTCAGGAGGAGGCAGGGGTGATGGAGGTGTGGGGGAACGGCCTTGGAGGAGGGCAGGAGGAAGCAGAGATGATGGAGGTGTGGGGGGGAACAGCCTGGGAGGAGACAGGAGGAGGCAGGGATGATGGAGGTATGGAAGAACGGCCTGGTAGGAGGGCACGAGGAGGCAGGGGTGATGGAGGTTTGGTCGAACGGCCTGGGGGAACAGCCTGGAGTGTGTGCAGCCCTGTTGGCTGATAGTCATGGGGCTCTAGAGCCACGTGGATGGCATTTGCATGGAATATTCCAGAAGCACAACTGAGCGAGGAAAGGTTATGGAGTAAAATCCTGACCCTACAATGTGAGTGTGCACATGTCTGTGGGTCCTGGGAAGTGAACTCTAGGCCTGAGCTTCTCTGCTCAAGGCTAGCACTCTGGAGTTTTCCCCAGTGTGAACTACGGCTTTCAGCTCCAGTAATTTGGGCAACCCTGCCCCAGGTTAACAGCCTCGTGCCAACCCAAAGGCAGCCACCCAGCCTGCCTCCGCCACTCCAGAACCCAGTGTGGCAATTTATGTGCAGATAGAGATCAGCCGGAGACAGGCTACGTTCAGAGGTAGATCTGTTTCCTGGTGACTTCTTACAACTCGGAAACCCCTGAATTCCTAAGAACACAGGAAGTTCTCAGAAGAGATGTCAGAGACAGCTGCCCGAGGCTCACACCTGCACAGCCTCTGCTCCTGGGAGTGGCCGGGCCTGCGGCCCTGTGCTGTGACAGGCAGAGAGGCCGGCCCTGCACTAGCCACCCTGGGGTGGAACTGGCAAACAAGGGCGGCCCTTCTCCTTGGCCAGTGGAGCTCTGGGCCCCCGGGCCTGCGTCCAGAGCCCCCTCCCCTGCACGAACGCCCTGTGTGCTCGGCTTGCCTGGAAGCCTTTGGGGTGGGAGGGTGCCGTCTCCCACTGGGGCAATCCCATCCAGATGTCTCACAACTGCTGAAGAAACGGCAGACAGCGATAACAGCGTTTCCTTTTCTGAGTCTTCATAGAGCAACAGGGGCGGCTGACAGGAGCCTGGGCGTCTGGGAAGGCCAACGCCGCCACTCTTGTGGCAGCATGCACTCTCTCAATTGCCATCGCACAGCAGCTGTTCACAAACTCCCGCGACCCCACCCCCAGGCCCCGCCAGCCCCGCCAGGCGGCCGCTGGCCCAGCTGCCCACCGTCCCACGGTGACGTCACTTCTGAGTCACCTGACTCCAACCCGCCAAGCGAGCAGCGCTGCCAAGACACAAGTGTCCGTGAGAGACTTCTTGTGATGAGTGTTGGAACTGGTTACTGTTCAGACAAGTGTAGATCTCCATCATTCATTGAAACAGTTTGACTTTATGGGGAAAGCAAGAATGATATAGGAGCCAGATTAGAATTCCAGTCACACAAAACTACTTGCCTGGAGGCTGAGTGCACGCCCCGCTCCTGGCTCTCCACACCTGAGATCAACGTAGCGTATGAACTGGGCCAGTTAGAGTCTGACAATCACAGAAAGAACATACACTGGACAGTGAGCTGTGGTGAAGACACTGCAGTTCTGTGCGCGTGATGCCCTCTCTCTCTCTCCCTCTCTCCCTCTCCCTCTTTCCCTCTCTCCCTCTCCCTCTTTCCCTCATTCTCTTTCTCTCTGTCCCTCCCTCCCCCCTTCTCCCTCCCTCCTCCTCTTTCCCGCCTGCTCTCTCTCTGTCTCTCTCAGCTGTCCAGCTCTGTGTGGTTCCTGGGAAAGGTGAGCCATAAATGAGTCTGTGCTTATTGTACAGATCCCAATGGCTGTGTGCCTTGAAGATGTAGATGGCCCACATAGAGGAGCGGGGCAGGGGCGGGGGGGGGGTAGCTGGCACGATGCCGTCACACCCTTGACTACAAAGGGAGGGAGGGGGCGGAGGGGCTGATGACTTGATTGTCACAGAATGAGTGCACACTGAGCGGTCAGGAGCGGACCACTAAATCTGCTAACTTAAAACACTGGCTAAATAAATTAACACCCTAAATCCAAACTGCGTTTCAGTGTGACTAAAAAAGAAAGCCGTAAACAAAGGGTTAGGAGACAAGCACATGCACATCCATGTGCAAACACATGCACCTGGATGTGTGTGTGCATGACACACATGTACACGAGTCACATAGTGCATGACACACATCTACATGAGTGACATTCACTGTATGTGCATGTACCCATGCATGTACACAAGTCACATTCCCAGCATGTGTGCATGTCCACATGCACTCATTATACCATGTCCAAATGTATACATGTAAATGTATTTAGACATAGGATATGTGAACATGCACACCCACATGGATATGCATGTACACATGCATACATATACACATGTGTGATGCATGTTTTGTAGACACATCACATGCATACCATGTATATGCACATTGAATATGTTCACATGTGTGCATGTTTATGCGTGTACAGTTGTCCATGTGCACACATTCCTGTATATATATGTACATGGACATGCAACCACACATATAAACACAAGTACTCATATGTATATGTGCATGGACACCGAGTCACATGCCTACATACATGTAGTCGTGTGTGTGTGTGTTTATACACTGCTATACTATATATATGCACTCATATGTATATGTGAACACGCTTTTATTATTGGCACAGAAAGGAAAGAGAGGTCATTTTGATAAGTGTTGGTGACTTCATATCAACCTCAGATATATATCAGCAATGAATAATTGTTGCTCAGAAATGAGGTAGATGGGAAGAGAAGGGACAGGAATGCACAAAGGGTAGGAGTTCACCTGGAAGGAACATTGGCTGAGACTGGGGATGGCTGGAAGCAGAGCCAGGCTTAGCAGAATCTTGCATGCTGAACCCACAGAATGAACCTTCTCTCCAGACCCCAGAATGCCAGCCACAAAGAAGGAAACAATGTGCTCCAAGTACAGGAAAAATACAACTAGAAGCCTCTGGTTATAACACGACACACATAAAAAGAATTCTTAAACAAAAACCCCTTGCTTTTACATTTTAGTAGACTACACTAAATAAATTGTAAATCAAATGGGAATTTTGTTTTGTTTTATTTTTCAGAGCTGAAGACCGAACTAAAATCCCCAACCCCAAATGGGAAAATATTGAAGTTTAGACTCTCTTGAAAACCAACTAATAGTTTTCAGGAAACACATTAAATAATGACCTCATAAAAATTTTAAAGTAAAAATAACTTAATGGACGACTCAATTCAAAGCCAAGAGAAAAAAATTGTAAAAGCAATTTAGAAGCAGTAGAAATAAAAGAGACGAAGGCATAGAGGAATTGGTCAAAATTTGACTACTAAAGGAAAAATAGTTTTGGGTTTTTGTTGGTGGTGGTGGTAGTGGTGGTGGTCTTTGGGCCTGGACACTGTCCCTGAGCTCTTTTTTGCTAAAGATTACTGCTCTACCACTTGAGCCACGGCACCACTTCTGTGATTAATTGGAGATAGGAGTCTTTCCTGCTCAGGCTGGCTTCAAACCGTGATCCTCAGATCTCAGTCTCATGAGTAGCTAGGATTACAGACATGAGCTACAGGTGCCTGACTCGGGGAGAGGAGGGACAGGTGACAACACAAAAAGATAAAGTTATATGGAAGAAGTCACACCCAAGGTGACATTTCTTTAATGTACGAGAAACTAGATTGCATAAATCTATACAAAATTAAAAGTCAGTTAAAACCAACACTAGGAAATACTGCTTACTTACACTGACCCATAAAGGCAAAGAGTAGTATGGCAGAAAACCAGATACAAGTCCCCACCTCAAATATACAGACAGGAGGCATGGGCCGGACTTCAAGTCCACCGCAGCTCAGCAAGCATGCACAAGAATTTGTCTTGTGGGTTTTCACACAGCTAGGCAACCTGACAGCTACTTAACCCCTCCCCCCCCCAACAAAACCCCGCCGAACAATCTCATCCATAAGTATGAATGCAAAAAGCATTCTTGTGTGCTGATCTCAAGAGAGCCTGGCCATCTGCTAGAACTCTCCTGCTTATACAGGAACATGTCTTGGCATTCATGGTGTCAGTGGGCTCTCCACACAGAGCTTCTGGAATATTCTTCATTCCTGGTCTGGACAGCTAGATACAGGGTTCTAATTCCAGACTTGGTGATGCCCTGGCCAGGAGAGGAGGGAGAGGGAGCTAGAGGCTGGCTAGAGTGGCACACCTGCCCTCCGAGGGAGGCCTGTGCTCACAGAAGCAGGCCGGGCTTCTCCAGCTCACCTGGGAGGGAGGGAGGCCCTTCACACTTCCCGGTATGGAAGCCTGCAGCCAGGGACGTGAGCAGCGCTAGGAGTCGCATTGGTGCCACCTCTGTGCCTGGGGATAGTGAAACAGATGGCCAGGGTCCAGGGGGACAGTCTTCCTTGGCCCTGACCTCCTCCGTCCCCCTCTGCTCTGTCCCCCTCTTCCCTGTCCCCCTCTTCCCTGTCCCCCTCTGTCCTGTCCCCCTCTGTTCTGTCCTCTGCTCTGTCCTCTGCTCTGTCCCCCTCTCCTCTGTCCCCCTCTCCTCTGTCCTCCTCTGCTGTCCTCTGCTCTGTCCCCCTCTGCTCTGTCCCCCTCTGCCCTGTCCCCCTCTGCCCTGTCCCCCTCCATCCTCCAGCTCTCTCACACACGTGTCAGACAGCCCCTTGTGGCTGCTGCCTCAGACACTGAGTTCTGGTCTCCCATGTGCAGGTCACGTGGAGAGGCGCACGAGTTCCGTGCTGGGACGTCACCCCGCCCACGTGCAGCACTGGCTCAGTTTCGCTGTCCTTTGATCTCTGCTGTGTTCGGAGGCAATCTGGACACTCACCGTTCGGCCTGGTCTGGGAAAGGCGGCCCTTCAACTCCTTACACAGACGTTGTTCTTACATGCACAGCAAAGAATTCCAGAAACCAAATAACAAGCCAGTATGTATTCCAGTGTAAAGCCATGCTGCTTTGTGCATTTATTAATAGAAATAAATGAATATTGCCAGACAGAACATCCTTTCACACAGCACCACGGCTCACGCACGCACAATTCATGTTACGCCAAATGCTCGTTGTCAGGTGTCAATGGGTCCCCTACCAGCCCTGAGGTCACTACCCTGTGCCCCTCCCTCCACCGAGCCTTCTCCTTGTGCCCCGTGTTCTCAGGGGTCTGCTGAAGCCACCTCAGCCAGCCCCGGGGCCCAATCCTCACAGCCTCGCTGCTGCTCCTCAGCCGGAACCACTGTCCTGGCTGTGATTTGCTCACTCACATCAGTACTCTCCTCCCTGCTGGCACACGCCCTCCACCCTCCGGCCTCTGCCCTCCGCCTGGTCCTCTCGAGCCTGGCACCCCACAGGTTCTTGGTGAGCACTCATGCGGTCCATGTGCTCCCCATCAAACTCCTGATTGTGCTGCCACCCAGTGCAGAGCTGCATGAAGTGCTGAGACATCACGGGAGCTCTCACCTGTGATCACTGCTCCTCGGGAGGTAGAGGTTGGGAGGATCGCGGTTTGAGGCCCCTCCGAGACAAATGTTCACAGATCTCATCACAACCGGTAGCTAGATGTGTCTGCCTCCTCACCTCTCCTACACGGGGAGATTGAAGTCTAAACTGGTGGAGTGTAGCAAGACAGCATTAGGAAGATAACCAAAGCAAGCAGGCACTGGGGTGGCTCCACATTAGAGTGCCCGGGTAGTAGGTTTGAGGCCCTGAGTTCAAACCCCAGAACGGCCAAATTAATAGCTTAATAACATTTTCACAATCTGACTGAATCTTGAAATCAATATTGACTATTAGATCCTTTACAGAAGCTTCTGCTGCTAATATACTCTGTGGCTAAGAGGGAAGAGAGATGAAGAAGAAAGGAGAAGGTAGGGCAGGGGAGCAGCCTCCCTTTCTCGGTGGGCGATGTCTGGAAGGCAGGCAGAGTCTCCCTGGCACCGCTTGGACCGGCATGCCGGGCAGAGCCGGGAGGAAGGCAGCTGGCTGGAGGCGTTTGGCAGAGAGGTTCCGCCCGCCCTTCTCACGCCCACCAGTCCTGGGCTCGGCAAGGTCATAATTTTGTCTTTAATGGTGTCTAATGGCCTTGCCTTTGATATTACGTGTTCTTGTGCCTTGTGTAAATTCAGTTTCAACTCTATAAATGACTGCACCCACTGTCTCTGGTCTGTGTGCTGGCCATGCCCTGCTCTGGCCCGGGAAGGGGCCTGCGGGGTGAGCCCAGCCTGAAACTGGCTGAGTGCACCACTCACCACGGCAAGCAAGGCAGGGTGGGTGCTCGTGGGGCACCATGGCCTCAGGACCGCGAAGGACCAGCGTCCGTGAAGCAGGTCCCAGACAGAAATCCCAGCAGTGGGAAATTTCCCGGTCTAGGCAGCCATTTCAAGACAAATGAGATAGTCATCAAATGGTGCTTAAATGTTAAGAAAACAAAACCGTCATCATGGAATGCATATCTCAACAAAAGTCATGCCCACCTGTTTCCTCCTGAGGGATTTCCTAAGTTACTGTTGGCTTTTTGAGAGTTTGTGCAGATTGTCTGCACTATGGGTGCTGCTACAATACCCCATGTGGTGTGCAACAAGCAATCGTGAGTGTGCCTTAGCAATCGTGACTGTGACTGAGCAACAGTGAGTGTGGCTGAGATCATGAGTGTGCCTGAGTGATCATAACTGTGGCTGAGCGATTGTGAGTGGCTGAGTGATCATGAGTGTGGCTTAGAGATCATGACAGTGGCTGAGAGATCATGACTGTGGCTGAGAGCTCGTGAGTGTGGCTGAGCGATCATGGGTGTGGCTGAGTGAACATGACTGGCTGATGGATCGTGAGTGTAGCTGAGTGATCGTGAGTGGGGCTGAACGATTGTGACTGTGGCTGAGCAATCAAGGATGTGGCTGAGTGATCGTGGGTGTGACTGAGCGATCGTGGGTATGCCTAGATTATGGTGAGCATCAGGATCAGAGCAGCCAGTGCTGTCTAGGAAGGGAAGAGATGAATCCACTCCCTGGCTTCCCCAGGCTGTGCCTCTCCGCTGCAGACTCACAGTGTTGGCTGTCCCCAGACTCTCTACCAAGGAGCCTTAGCTATGAGGCCTGATAGTCTCAGCACTGGGCCCATCTCTGTCCTTGTATGGATGCAGCCATGGGACCCTGTGGTGGGGATCCCTGCCCAGTGCCCTGGGACCTATGGTCTCTGACCTCTGACCTGTACTGATAAGAGTCTGGTGGGCGGGTGTGGCCTACAGAGCCCTGTGCTGGAGGTGTGAGGGGCTCTTCTGGCTGGACAGGCCCTCCGTGTGGGGAATGGAGTGTGGCCAGTGCCTTCAGTGCCTTTGGCCATCCCAACCGGCAGGCACACCGACACAGGCACATGGATGCAGGCACACTGACGCAGGCACACCGACGCAGACACATGGATGCAGACACACCGATGCAGACACATGGATGCAGGCACCCCGATGCAGGCACATGGACGCAGACACACCGACACAGGCACACCGACGCAGGCACATGAATGCAGACACATGGATGCAGGCACATGGACGCAGGCACACCGACACAGACACACGAATACAGGCACATAGATGCAGACACACCAATGCAGGCACATGGACGCAGGCACCCTGCAGACACATGGACGCAGGCACACCGATGCAGGCACACCGATGCAGACACACCAACGCAGACACACCGATGCAGGCACATGGACGCAGGCACCCCGATGCAGGCACATGGACGCAGGCACACCAATGCAGACACACCGACGCAGACACACCAACGCAGGCACCCTGATGCAGACACACTGACGCAGGCACCC
>NW_012267237.1:1797422-1803284 GCF_000151885.1 Dipodomys ordii
TGCAGGCACATGGACGCAGGCACACCAATGCAGACACACCGACGCAGACACACCAACGCAGGCACCCTGATGCAGACACACTGACGCAGGCACCCCAATGCAGGCACATGGACGCAGGCACACCGACACAGGCACACCAATGCAGGCACATAGACGCAGACACACTGATGCAGACACATGGACGCAGGCACACCGTTGCAGGCACATGGACGCAGGCACACCGATGCAGACACACCAATGCAGACACACCGACGCAGACATACAGATGCAGGCACATGGACGCAGGCACCCCGATGCAGGCACATGGACGCAGGCACACCAATGCAGACACACCGACGCAGACACACCGATGCAGATACACTGATGCAGGCACATGGACGCAGGCACCCCGATGCAGACACATGGATGCAGACACACCGACGCAGGCACACCGACGCAGGCACACCGACGCAGGCACATGGACGCAGGCACACCAACGCAGACATACCTACGCAGGCACCCTGATGCAGACACACTGACGCAGGCACCCCGATGCAGGCACATGGACACAGGCACACTGACGCAGACACACCAATGCAGGCACATGGACGCAGGCACACTGATGCAGGCACACCAACGCAGACACATTGACGCAGGCACCGTGATGCAGGCACATGGACGCAGGCACATGGATGCAGGCACACCGACGCAGGCATACCAATGCAGGCACATGGACGCAGGCACATGGACGCAGACACACCTACGCAGACATACCGACGCAGGCATACCGACACAGGCACACCGATGCAGGCGGGAGGAAGGGCTCTGTGTCCTGCATTAATGTGAGGCTTTTCCATTAAAATTCAGTACCATGCCAGGGACATCATGGGTGTCTATGCCAAGTAGATGGAGTCCTGAGCTCTACAGACAAGAGAATGCAGTGGGTCAGGGCAGTGCTGGAGGTGCTGACATGGGCCTACTAGGAGCAGGCACCTCAGGACCTCAGGCACGGGGTCTTAGAAACAGTCTCAGGAGACTGGACCAGAAGCGGTAAGAAGGAAAGCCCCAAACAAAATGCATGCTGGGCTTGGCCCAAGAAGAGAAGAGATACCGGGGCAGCTGGAAGAGAGGAGAGTAGATGGCAGGAAGGAGAGCAGAGAGGCCTGTGGTCAGTTCATCCAAGCCCCTGGAATTGAGGTGCCAGCCCAAGGAGGCCTCTGGACAAGGAGTGGCACACTCACTCTGGACACAGAGTGGCACACTCACTCTGGTGGAGCACAGGGTGGGACCTAGAGTCTGTGGGACTGAGCTGGCTGAAGGGCTCCAAGACCTGCATGTGTTGAGACTCAGGGCCTCCACTGCTGGGTGGTGGGGTCGTGGGGTCTGTCCAGTGAGTAAAATGAGCCACAGGCCTTTCATTACCTTTCCACTCATCTGTAAGACAGTGCTGGAAACATGCACTGTGGCTGAGGGCCTGAACTGGGAATGGTGGGGCTGTGTGGCTCAAAGCAGGGCCTCTCACACCAGAACTCCAGGGCAGCTTCCAAGATGGTCCTGGTCACGGCCCTTGGTGGAGGCGGCGGCGTTTCTCCTCAGGGTGGCTGCGGACCCTCTCGACATGGTGGCTGCCTTCCACACTGCCCTGCCTGGAGTGCTGCCAGCCACTCAATTTATGTTCTGGCTCTGGGGCTGGCTGTCAGGGGCTGCTATGCACTCACTGGGTCTCACAAGGTCCCATGGGGTCCCACGGGAGAGGATGGACACACAGGCCCAGGCGGTGGGGTGGTGAGGACCACCAGGCAGGCTGGCTGCCCCTCCCATGCTGATAGTCCAGATCCGAGCGAAGGCACCAAGGGCTCAGGTTTTAACACGTAGCCAGTTTATTTTGACTCAGACAGCTTGTGATCCTCACTTGGAAATGCTGAGTTAGGCACAGAGATCTCGTGAAGGAATCTGAACTGAAGAGAACCAGCCAATGAGACTACATAGTTCCAGGAGGAAGCCATTCCCACCAGGCAGCTGAAGGACAGGGCTCGGGTCTTCCACGCCCTTCCCTGATCCCTCACAGTTCACCACGCACTGTCACTCAGGTCAGTTCAAAGTTAAGTGACCACAGACTCCCTGGGTAGATGAACCACACAGCCACAGCCACAGCAGCCCAGGGCCCTGGCATTGCAGGCAGACCTGCGCCATGTTGGGCACAACGCGTAGGTTCTTTCTGGTAGCTAACGATCACTGTGGAAACTTGAGGTGGGCGAGGGTTAACGATCTAATTCCCCTAACCTCATAATGTGGTTCTAATGAAAGCAAATATTAGACTCAATTAGGCTACATCTGTGAAACCTATTAACTACACCTTATTAACAAGCAGGTATAAAATTCCTACAACCTGTTCTGTAGGCTTGTCAGAGCCCCAGACCTTCCCTTGAAGTGAGGTCTCTACCGCGCTGGGTGTGTGTGGGTGCCATTTGTACTTGCTCTGGGTGTAGCACCGGGACAGACCCAGCAGGGGCTCAGTGTGGGCTCTGGCGCGGTTGTCTGCGTGTGCAGAGGTGACTGGCGGTGAGGCTGGGACGAAGGCCAGTCGAGGTGACACTGGCTGTGAGGCACTCTACCAACAGCGTGTGGGAGGGGGACAGGTCGCCCTCCACAGAAGTGAGCACCTCAGTGGCCTGCACAGACCGTGTCCACGGCGGGCGCAGGCGGCTCCGGGCTGCCACAGAGGAACCCATGGCAGGATCTGGGATCTGGACTGTGACCACAACTCCCCCCTGAAGTCCCAGTCTGTCGCCCTCCTGCCAGTGTGCAAGTTCATTGACTCACCCTCTCCAGGGAAGGAGAGGCAGCAGGGGTGAACCGCGTTGGCCTCACCAAGCCCAGCTCATTCCTCACTGAACTCAATGTGCAAGCACAGTGCAGACTTGTGCTTACGTTCCTAGCGACTGAAGAGGTGAAGGTTCTGGAGACTGGGGTTGAAGGTCAGCCCAGAGAAGGAAGAATTTCTTGAGATCCCTTCCCAGTGAAGAGCTAGACCAAGTGGGGGGTGCCCCTGCTATCCTAGCTGCCAGGAAAGCTGATATGGAGGGGCTGTACTCAAGCTCAGGCCAGGCCCCATCACAGAAATAACATGCAAAATATCAGGGCTGGGAAGGTGGCTCAGTGGTAGAGCACTTGCCTTGCATGCATGAGGCCCTGGGCTCGATTCCTCAGCACCACATAAGCAAAAAGAAAAAAGCCAGAAGTGGTACTGTGGCTCAAGTGGTAGAGTGCTAGCCTTGAGCTGAAGAGCTTGACCGGACCGCCCCCCCAAAAAAAATCAGTGCTGTGGCTGTTGCTCAGTTCTAAGAACGCCTGCTTAGTGAGTGTGAGGCCAAATCCCAGTACTCCGAAATATGTGTTTTTTGATATATGGAATGATCTGTCATTTAAGATCATTCTTAGCTGGATGCCACAGGTCACCGCTATAATTCTAGCTGTTTGGGAGGTAGGCATCAGAGGACCATGATTTGAAGCCAGCTCGGGCATAAAAGGAAAAAGTTCCCGAGAGTGGAGAGCCCCTGACTTGCAGACATTCCATCATGGAGATGTTTACATCCAGCCTGGTCCATTACACAAGAGGCATCTTAACCTCAGTGAGGCCAGAGCGCACCGGGCGTCTGAGCTCCAGCCTATGCTCTACCAGGCTCCGCGCTTGCTGGTAATCCTGAAAGATGAGAACAGTTCTCCCATACTTAGTGCGTCTTGTTTGCCGCAGACACAGTCATTGACACAGACAGAACCCCGTGTTCCGCGTGGGGAAGCCTGTGGGAGCAGACTAGGAGTGACCAGGAGCTGTGGAAGCGGGGTACCGCACTGCAGCGCCCATGCACTCTGTTCCTACTCAGCACTTTCTGGGGTGGGCAGTATCGGCCAGTCTCCTCCATATGCTGCACTCACCTGCCCACCTCCAAGCTCTCAGATCTGCCTTAAGTTGTGCTGCAATTCCAGCACTATTGCACGATTGACACTTTGTGCATCTATATACTATTTTTCAAGCTTGACCTTGAATAATTGAATTTTTTTTGGCCAGTCCTGAGGCTTGAACTCAGGGCCTGGGCACTATCTCTGAGCTTCTTTGACTCAAGGCCAGTGCTCTACCACTTGAGCCACAGCACCACTTCCAGCTTTTTCTGTGTATATGGTATTGAGGAATTGAATCTAGGGCTTCATGCATGCTAGGCAAGCGCTCAACCACTGAGCCACCTTCCCAGCCCCACTTGTTTTATATATAAGAATTATTACACCTCTTCTGTCCTATCAAATCTATTCTTAATTGATGATTCTTTCCCCAAATGGCTGTCTCCTTCTATTTGTAACATTACCATCACCATTAAATATCTTCTAGCTTGACACAAAAGCATCTCCCACCGATTCTGGGGATTGAGCCTAGACCCCCCACACCTAAATCTTTCATTTTTGTTTTGTTCTTGAGGCAAAGTCGTGATAATGTTGCCTGAATGATCCTTTGCCTCCCAATTGGCTGAGATTACAGGTATGAACCACCACATCTTACCTTTTGGGGGCTGAGCAGAATACAGGGAAGTGTGTGAGTCTACCACAAAGGTAACTAGGTGTCTGGAGGTATGGAGAGCCTCTTTTAGACAAATGTTTGAGCTTCAACTTTGCCCTTTTCTGCCACTGACTTAATGGAGAGTCTGGAGGAAGGTTGTTTTTGTTGGTTAGAAAAGGATGATTGTTCAGTGTTCCATTTTTCTCCTAAAGCAATCTTTGGTGGGTTCTCCTTACCCTTGATAGGTACTACGAGTCACGGAGAGCTGGCCAGCTATTGGTGGCCTCTCCACCCGTCTGGTACAGGAAGACTCTGCCACCTGTGGCCTAGAGCGTGTGTAGGGTTTATACCAGGCTCTCTCTGAGACCTGCCTAATGTTTGTTTCTTCACCTCCTTGCCTGGCTCAGTGGGGGACATTCACACTGGTCAGGTTTTGTCCCAGGCTGTCTACATGCACAGGGCTGGCTTCATAAAGGGGGAAAGGATAGTAGGGGTGTCTGTGCTCTCCACATCGGGGAGAGTACATAAAAGGATGCAGGGTAGTCACACAATACCCTTGTTGTCTGAAAAGTGTTCTCATTCATGTGATCTTTGTATGCATGGGAACGTCACATCGAAGAACAGAAAGAAAATCATTTCTGAGACAGAAATGTGTGTATTAAAGGAAAACTTCAAAGATGAGAGGTTATGGGATTTATGAGAGTCGTAGTACGTGAAAGCAGCTGCTTTTCCTGAGCTGAAATGAATTTAATTTTTTAGAGATTAGTGGAAAGAGGAGGTGTGGAGAGCCAGATGTAGAGAAGGACAGGATGGAAGAGGCTAGGCTCCGTGCTCCAGTTCCTCGGGAAGGACAGGCTCCAGGAGGCTCCGTGCTCCAGTTCCCCTGAAAGGACAGGCTCCAGGGTGATGTGTGCTCCAGTTCCCCTGGAAGGACAGGCTCCAGGAGGCTCCATGCTCCAGTTCCCCTGGAAGGACAGGCTCCAGGAGGCTCCATGCTCTAGTTCCCCTGGAAGGACAGGCTCCAGGAGGCTCTGTGCTCCAGTTCCCCTGGAAGGACAGGCTCCAGGAGGCTCCATGCTCCAGTTCCCCTGGAAAGACAGGCTCCAGGAAGCTCCGTGCTCCAGTTCCTCTGGAAGGACAGGCTCCAGGAGGATCCGTGCTCTAGTTCCTCTGGAAGGACAGGCTCCAGGAGGCTCCATGTTCTAGTTCCTCTTGAAGGACAGGCTCCAGGAGGCTCCATGCTCCAGTTCCCCTGGAAGGACAGGCTCCAGGAGGCTCTGTGCTCTAGTTCCCCTGGAAGGACAGGCTCCAGGAGGCTCCGTGCTCCAGTTCCC
>NW_012267237.1:1803779-1824830 GCF_000151885.1 Dipodomys ordii
GTGCTCCAGTTCCCCTGGAAGGACAGGCTCCAGGAGGCTCCGTGCTCCAGTTCCCCTGGAAGGACAGGCTTCAGGAGGCTTTGTGCTCCAGTTCCCCTGGAAGGACAGGCTCCGGGGTGATGTGTGCTCTAGTTCCTCTGGAAGGACAGGCTCTAGGAGGCTCCGTGCTCTAGTTTCTCTGGAAGGACAGGCTCCAGGAGGCTCCATGCTCCAGTTCCCCTGGAAGGACAAGCTCCAGGAGGCTCTGTGCTCTAGTTCCCCTGGAAGGACAGGCTCCAGGGTGATGTGTGTTCCAGTTTCTCTGGAAGGACAGGCTCCAGGAGGCTCTATGTTCTAGTTCCTCTGGAAGGACAAGCTCCAGGAGGCTCCGTGCTCTAGTTCCCCTGGAAGGACAGGCTCCAGGAGGCTCCGTGCTCTAGTTTCTCTGGAAGGACAGGCTCCAGGAGGCTCCGTGCTCTAGTTCCTCTGGAAGGACAGGCTCCAGGAGGCTCTGTGCTCCAGTTCCCCTGGAAGGACAGGCTCCAGGAGGCTCCATGCTCCAGTTCCCCTGGAAGGACAGGCTCCAGGAGGCTCTGTGCTCTAGTTCCCCTGGAAGGACAGGCTCCAGGAGGCTCCGTGCTCTAGTTCCTCTGGAAGGGCAGGCTCCAGGAGGCTCCGTGCTCCAGTTCCCCTGGAAGGACAGGCTCCAGGAGGCTCCGTGCTCCAGTTCCCCTGGAAGGACAGGCTTCAGGAGGCTTTGTGCTCCTGTTCCCCTGGAAGGACAGGCTCCGGGGTGATGTGTGCTCTAGTTCCTCTGGAAGGACAGGCTCTAGGAGGCTCCGTGCTCTAGTTCCTCTGGAAGGACAGGCTCTAGGAGGCTCCGTGCTCCAGTTCCCCTAGAAGGACAAGCTCCAGGGTGATGTGTGCTCCATTTCCTCTGGAAGGACAGGCTCCAGGGTAATGTGTGCTCCAGTTCTCCAGTGTCAGTTGAGCTCACTGATGTTCCTGGGTCTTCTGCTGATCCAGCCACCTCTCTTAGATAAGCCCCTGCTCTCCAAACAGCATTCTGCTATCACAAGTACACTGCATTTGTGAGTGTGGACAGATGGACAGGGCGGGGGTATATCTTTTTACTCTTTGCTTTTTCTATGTGTGTGCTTGTATCCATGTGTGTATTTACTTTATTTCCTATTTGCAAATTAAATAGAAAACAAAGTAAAAGCAAACAAAAAAGATATATATATAATAAAATGTATGACAAAAGCATAAAAAACAGAAAGAAGAAAATGAAATCTTAAGATCATACATTATACATAAAGTACTAGAAAATAAAATATGGTAAGATGAAGTGTCATATTGCAACTGCTGGAGCAACCACTACAACAACAAGTTAGTAAAGAACAGTGGACATAAAGACAGACAAACAGCAAAAACAGTACACACTGTACACAGGGCAGCTGCTCCCCTGAGGGTGGCCCCAATCTTCGGTCTATGTGGTCTTCTGATTGTAAAAACAAGTGGTATGACCCCTAAATAAGTTTCTATGTGGCAGATATTATAATAAAATTCCCCATTTAAATTGAAACACCCAAAATACCAGTGTGATATACCGAGAGGGTTTTTCAACATGGTTCTGTGTTTTCTATAGGCATTTTTATGATCAAAGAAACACGAATTATGTTTATTTGAGTAAAATACAGTCACTCTCATTTCTAAGTTCTAAAGAAACACTTATCATCTTAGCAAAATCACAGAAATCATCTTATATCGCATGCAAAATGTCCATTTATCAATATGACTTATCAGCCACGTAATCGATAGGTCTCCAGGGTGACACTTGGGCCCTCAGTGATACAAACTTCCAGAATTTAAAGGTGCAGCACACTTCTGTCTAAATAAAGTGTAACTGCTCACACACCCATCCACTCCCTCACCCGCTCAGCTGCTCACTCACTTGCACACTTACTTCTCCAAACATCGTCCTGGAGAGATGGTTCTGCTCCAGTGACGCTGTGTCCTGAGCCTGGCTTGGGGCACTGTGGTCTTTCCTCAGCTTCCTGAATCTAGGGTTCCTCTGTGAACTTCTGTGCTGTTTTGCCCATGTTGCCTCAGCCACGAGTCCCCGGCTGCTCCTCCTGACTCCCAAATGTGGCCCGAGACAGGGGAGCACATGCGTGGGGACGCCTGCCCGCTGCTCCACACTGACCCATGTTGGAGATTCCCCAGCAATCTCTTGTGCAAGCTCCAGCCCACAGCAAGTTTCTAGGGGATATGCCAGAATAGCCAGTATCAGATATTCACAGCATGGTTCTCAACATGGTCAAAACCCTAACTTGGCTTTCTACTCATTTGATACACCTTAAGAAATCTAGGTGACAAGGTCCACTGAAAAAATATTGTGTTCAGACTTGCTTAGCTTTGTGTGTGTGTGTGTGTGCGTCTGCGCGCGAGTACGTGCACCCATGCGTCATTCCTCGGGCTTGAACTCAGGGCTTGGGAGCTGCCCCTGAGTTTTTTTTTTCCTCAAGGCTAGTACTCTACCACTTAAGCCACAGTGCCACCGCTGGCATTTTGGGGGTGGTTCATTGGAGAGAAGCGTCTCATGGACTTTCCTGCCTGGGCTGTCTCGGAACCACAATCCTCAGATCTCAGCCTCCTGAGCAGCGAGGAGCCACCAGCGCCTGAGAACAGCATGAAGTGAGACATTCAGTGCACGGAATGTAATCTGAGACTGTCGGAGATCCCAGAGCTGAAAGCACTGGCTCAGCCACGCAGTAGGCTCCAAGGTGAAATGACTGAATGTTGGTTATGGATCCAGAATGTTGTTAAGGATCCAGAAACTTTTAAAACAGAAACCTAAAATGGAAACACGACCTCAACCATGTGCACTCATTAATCACCAGGTCCTCACCCCAGTACAAAGAGGGGCGAAAAAGCCACTGCGATAAGTGTGCTTATCTGAAACGTGCCATCTGCACCAGATGAATACTAATGCTAATACAGTGCCCACTGCAATGGGGAAGTCCTGGGAGAACAATGGGCAAACACACACACACACACACACACACACAATTTGCAGCCCTTGGTCACATCAGCAGTGTCTATGAAGGGATCAACTTCCTGACTTTTGAACAGGTTTAAAATGAGTGCCATCAACCCGCACCCAGCCCTCCTGGTGTGTGTGCGGTAGCTGCAGGCTGACCAGACGCCTCCTCCTGGAGTGTGACGAGACTTGAACAAGTGCCACATCTCTGGAGGGCAGGACCAACACCCCTGCGCCTCCCCTCAGGGCTGCCAGGCAGCCAAGCTTTAGAACACTGCACTTGGGAGGGACACTGAGGAACAAGCTTCCCTTGGCTTCCCACTAGTTAGTCAGAGAGGTTTCCGACATGCAGAAGCTGGAATGCATGGCAATTACAACTTCTTGGAAACAGTCATTAATTAGTCAGATAGAATGCGCTATCAGATGTTCTTATCATCTCTTACACCACTTGACTGCCATCAAACATTTCATGAGACTTGCCATAACAAAGCAAATCATTTCCCTAAAGACAGACACACAGGCCAAAAGACAGTTGAGCAAGTGCGCAGCTGTGCATCTGTGTGCAGGGGGCTCATCCACGGGCCCTGCGCCTCTGAACCCCAGTGAGTTCCATGTGTGCCCATTTGTGCATGTGTATGCATGTGTGTTCAAACGTGCACATGTAGCCTTCTACCCTAAACACTGGTAGTCTTCTCCTCCCAGACTCCTGGACTGTATCCTTCCATGTACCCCAAACCAAACCATGGTGTCCCATGTCCCATTTCTGAAAAGCTGATGTCTACTACAGTGGCAAACCTAATTCAGGGATTATCTTAACCTCACCCCTCCTCCCAGTGTGTACTCACCCTCCTCTCCTCTCCCTGTGTGTACTCACCCTCCTCTCCTCTCCCTGTGTGTACTCACCCTCCTCCCCACCCTTCTGCACATGCCTTTCTCTATCCACACACATGCCCCCTCCATGCCTGTGTGCTGCCTTTCCTGAACCCCTCCGGTGACACAGAGCTCTGTGCTGTGGGTCTCTGGCATGAGCTCAGCATGGACTACAGGAGGAGCCCTGATGCCCCTCTGCTCTTGTCCACTCACAGTGTATCTGTGGAGGCAGCAGGTTTGCAGGTGGCTTCTCTACATCCCTTGGGGTCCCTGCTGTGTGCCACCTGCACCACCAGGTATTTGGGAAGTACAAAACAATGAAAACAACACCCAAGACATGCAACCAGCCCAGAGGCTAGATAGCAGATGACGGATCAAGATAAAAATGTGGTATAAATAGACAATGGAATTGTACTCATCTATCAGGAAAAAAGTAAGATTACGTCATTTGCCTGGAAATGGATGGACCTAGAAAAAATATGAAAAGTGAAGGGAGCCAGGCTCAGAGAGACCAATAGCACATATTTTCTCTCCTATGTGGAAGCTAGTTTTAAAAAACAAACACATGTCAGCATATATAGGGCCCGGTGCACATATCCGCACACAATGTGACTCAGGGTGGTGTGCTCAGGGGGGGGGGTATCCAAGTGAGTAGCTCCTCTGAACAAGGGACACACCATTGATCAAAATGAATTCCAGAAGGTGGAAGCATGCTGGGAGGGGGGAGCACAGGGATCACAGGAGTAGAGGGAGGAAGGTGAGCAAATGCAATCATTAAACTTGATGCACACTGTGTGAAAATGAACAACGTAATTTGAGGGTGGGGATAGGAGGGGGAAATGGGAGAATGAAGGGAGGAGTGACACTGTCCAAGATTCACTGTAGTCATAACCTGACACGGAATTGAAACCCCAGTATACAACTACTGAACAAAACAGCAACGTGAGGACTGTGTAGAGGGCAAGGTGCCACAGCGGTCCTCGAGGACCCTAAATGGAGGTGAGTCTCCCAGGTGTCCTTGGAGCTCCAGTTTCTGGCATCTGACAGGTCTCTGTCCCCCTGGGAATTAGGCCTCCTGAGCCAGGAGCCAGCTGGGAAAGAAAAACACACACGTGTGGACTCCCAACATGGGTGGGAATGTGGCCCTGGCCGAGCAGGGCGGCGAGCTGACTGACATGCAGACCCAATCCGTGGGGACTGGATGGGGACAGAGCCCGGGTGGCGCTGGACCTGGGTTTCATGCTAGGCCTGCCACTGAGAGCAGGGAGAAGGAGAGCTCACCGGCCACCTCCGAGAGTGTGGAGTAGGGATCACTGGGACAGGCGAGTGCGGGCAGTGCTCAGGGGAAGGCAGGGCAGCCAGAGAGGCCTCCCAGGCCAGTTGTGGAGCTTTGGGCACGCATGGGCCTGGCCCTGGGCCGGGGGGTGAGCACAGGGCTGTGCTGGGCCTGGGGGACTTCCGGGGGAGGTGGCTTGCCCCACGGAGGGCCAGCCAGGGCAGCGCCAATGGCCTCTCCAACCGCGCTAAACCCTGTGACTCTCTGTCCTCTCCACCTGGCATTCCTGGCACATAGAAAGCAAGTCCCTATGCAGAATAGAAGCAGAAATGCTCCTGCTCCACCAGAGACAGATCCAAACCTCTTCCACTGAGCCACGAAGATCACCCTAGTCCTTCCTATGGGATACAATTGGGGAAAAACAGGAGAAAACTCCAGGAGGATTTATTTCACCGACAAACAGATGGGTCTACAGTGCCATTTGGAATGATTGAACAGACCACTCTATATAATTCCATGTGCCGCACATCAGACCCTGAGAACAGCCTTGTCTAAGGCATGCGTTGTGCTATGTCAGGTAGATGCGTGAGGAAATCCCGCATGCCTTGGGAACCGCAGGCTGGCGCTTGGGCCTGGGAGACTGCCTGCTCATGAGGAGGAGCTCTTCACCCTGTGCAGGGTACAGGGTGGTGTGGGCACATCACAGATGCACACATGCTGGGAACCAGCAGATTGGGGGTGCTCACTAGAGCTCAGGGACCAGCAAAGCCCTCACTCACCTGGGAAAACAGAATTCCCTGGAACATACCTGTCCCCCAGGAATAAATCACACCTATGCCCAAGCCTGAGTCTGATTATGCTTATCTAACACACTTGCACCAGGCTGTCTCGATTTATTTCCTGTACTGCCTCCTTTTCCTGCCATTGAAGGCCCTGGGAGTCCCCTCCGGTCTGTGGACTGTCCTGCAGACCCTTTGGGCCATCATGGTAGAGCACACAGTCCATGCTACTCCTTAGCAAGCTGGAGTGTACTCGGTGGGAGCCAGAGCTGTGTCTCCCTCCTCTGAGGCAGGCAGGGCGTGTCTGAGGCCAGCAGCTCTGGGAAGGGCCACTCCTCAATCTGCCCTACTCAGTAAGCTACCACAGGCCCGCAGAGCTGGAGGGAGCTGAGCTTACTAACCCACCAAAATACATTTAATGTTAAGATTACTGCTGGTAGTTATCCTCTCATAAAATGTAATCATGCATGGCACATAGCTGGGGAACAAACCAGAGGGAACTAGGAAACTGTATGTGAAACTTCCGTCTATACTCTGCTCCTCTTCCAAGACAGACAAAGTATGTCACAGATTGGCTCCAGCATCCTTTGCTTTTGACGCTGCACTGGGAGAATTCACATGCTTCTAAAAGTCTTTCATTAAAGTCATTCAAGTGTGAGTAATTGAAATTATTTTTAATGATTTTGTCATTAGAAACCAAACTTGCACAGATCTCAAACTGACCTAGTTTTTTTTTCCTTTCTTTCATTAGTGAGGTTGAGCAGATCCATTTCTAATTAGATATGTACTGTTCAAACAATATTCACAGATAGTTACCTTTAGCATTTGGACGTTGCACCTGTCATCCTTGGGTTGTCTCAGCACACAGGGACCTGACTGCCCAGAGCGCAAACTGCTCTCCACACAATGGCTGTCAGTTTTACTCCTAGAGAGCCCTTGATGCCTCTGACCTTTCCTGGTCAGGATGGCACATTTAATTACCAGGAAAATGACCGTGATGCAATAGGTCAGCACCTGCACCATGCCTGCCTCAGAGCTCGGGGCAGCACAGGTGTGAGCACGCTGGTCACGGAGATAGTGGGAAAACTCAGGAGTCAGGAGCCTGATACCACCGTCCTCTGCTGAGTACTTAGGCCACTGATTCCATTTTATGGAATCAAAACGGTGTTAGATGTTCACCGCAGGGATACTTACCCAATCTGGAATCGCAGGACAGTCACAGGCTGCCCCGGGCTTAGATCCCTGCCCGGAGGCAGTCAGCACTGTAACTTAGCTTTTTCTTTTCTGTATTCTTTTTGTAAAGTCCAGTAAATAAATTTAGAGTTGTATATAAAATGTTTGAGTAGTATCTCATAAGAACTTTACAACTTAGATTTCATTTAAAGAAATAAACCTAAGTGGAGCTGTGGGTCAAGTGGGAGAATATCAGCCTGGAGCGAAAGAGCCCAGGGACAGCACTCAGGCCGTAAGTCCAAGCTCCAGAGTAGCACCCAAAACACATGAGCCAAGCCCTCTGCCACGCTCACTTACATTAGTGGTTTATAGTGACACGGTGCTCTCACTTACTCGGTATTTAGTTGAACTGCGTTATCCAGTACCAAAGTAACTGGTGAGATGGCTCACCTCTGGTACTGAGGTGGGAGCTGCCCATGGCTGCACCTGCCCCAGGAGGACAGAGCTGCTTTCCTGGAAGAAGACAAGAAGGTAGCGCCGGCTTGGCTGGTAACTGTGCTTTTTCTAAGATTGCAAAGCCATGCCTGCATGAGGCCAAAGGCAAGTGAGAATGCTCGACACCAGGCCCCCACGCTCCATGGACCATCTCCTGCCTGGAGCCCTGCTCCACACCAGGCCTCCGGCCAGCAGATGTGTTTTGCAAGCACACTGTCCGCAGCTCTCGGGCTCCAGAGCACTTCGACAAGCGGTGGCCACCTCTCAGCTTCAGCCTCCTGCCAGATGCAGGGCTGCTCTGCGTGCCACACGGGTGTATTCTCTTGTGTTTATTGGTCAGGAAACAGGGCTCCCTGCAAGCCCAGAGCGTGGCTCTCAACTGAGGGAAACCAGGTGCAGGGAACTGGACCAGTGGTTTGGGCCCCACCCTGTCCCAGCCCCAGGAGTGTCCCCCAACCCGCCACGAGCTCCATTAACTATTTACTGACATTACTGAGGGTCAGAACTTGAAAAAAAAAAAACCATGCGAGCACTACAAAAGCAGACTGAGAATTCCTGAGAACGTACCATAAAACCCCCTGGAGAGGGGCTGTGGGTTTGCAGTCCAAAGGGCAAGAAGCTGCTTCCTCAGACTGGTGCTTTCCCTACGGCGCCTGCTGGCAGGAGGTGGGGAGAGACTATAAGGTGGTCATCCCATGTGTACGACCTTGCTGAACTGGAATGCCAATCACCTGGACCCCAGAGCTCATCGGAAGGCTTCAGAGGTCAGGCTTCCTCCTTCCCTGCGGTGCTGTCGGCCCCCAGCAGCCTCTTGCCAGCAGGACAAGGCGCCCATGGGGGGCACTGCACCCCACAGATCACACCTGCTGGAGGTGGGGGTGGGCCGCACCTGCTCCCGTGTCTCCTGCAAAACCATGTGCAGACCGGACCCCAGTTGGCCTGTGGAGCCCAGCCCGCCTGTGACCCATCTGGGCTCCATTTGCTCAATCCCTGCCATTTCCTGCTGCGTTTTACTTTTCCTCTCCACAAGTTGTGCAAAATTCACCTTGAGTATGAGTCATTTGAGTGTGGGTTTTCTTCCAGGCGACACCTGCTCTCAGCCTGACTGTGATGGGTGACAGGCTTGGGTTTATTTTGCACGTGATATTTTACACATTCACATTTCTCCACTTAGGAGACTGAAACAAGAGTCCAGCGTCCATCCCAAAGACAGACCAGCTCCAGACATGCAGCTGCTGAACGTATGCCATGTTCCACATCTGTTCCTTGCCGGTATTGCCTCACTTCATCTCCAAAACACTAACCTGGAGTCCATGCTGTTGAGATTTCCCAATTATGCCTAGAAGAGAAACAAGACAAGATGGTGTGTGGCCAGCCTGAGTCCTGGCCCGGCATGCTGAGGAGGAATTTGGAAAGTGGCAGGTAGAGGCCGCTCCAGCCACTCCCATGGGCAGTTCTATTTGAGTGAAACAGGTGGCTGAGATAGCTCTGTCCCTGCTGCCCGGGCTGACCCTTCAGGAGGACTGGAAGAAGCGAAGCTAGTCCTGGGGCCTCAAAGCCCACTGCTCAGGCCAACAAGCACTGAAGCGTTGTTTTTCTTCAAACAGCAATGGATCAGGCCCAGCTCAGCCTCCACTCCCTGCTCTGCCTCTTCCCAGGTGTCATTTTGTTTGCAGTTCCCAGATGTGGGAGGCTCCGCTTTCCAAAGTACTTTTTCCTTCCCTTGCTGTTCATTGATTTTGACCCTGGGATGCCACTTTTGTCTCTTCTGAGGACCAGGTAAAATCCATAACCACAGTGCACTTGTCCCATACTTACTTTGCTTGGGTTGGTAATGATCAGATTGCTCCCAGAACCCTTTTCTGCTGAGCAACTCCGCCCTGCCATGGCTGGCAGCCTGCAGGCCGTCTGGATCCAAACCCAACGGTGCCTCTGCTGTCGGACTTTTCAGTGAACTTTGATTGGCAATGACACAGCAAGCCTCCAGAAGTGACCACCAGGACCTGGCTGTGGGCAATGGCTTCGTGCCAACAGTGGGGCCAGCAGAGTCACTCTCTCATGCGTGTGTTGTCTACAAACAAAAAGGCCAGAATGTGCCACAGCACAGGGCTCCTTGCCCTGACCCCACAAAGAGCAGTCACCCTCTGCACCTAGCAAGGAGGGAGCTGGGGTCAGAGAACTGGGGGACCCCTCCTTCAGGTGTGGTCGAGACTGCACCTCTAGGTTATTTCAGGTGGTCTCCTCCTCTTCCCACTTGAAAACGTCTAAGGCAGAAACAAAATGTCCCTGGTTACTGCCCTCAAGGAGAGAGAACTTCACCGGGCCTTGATTTCTCCTCTATGACTTGAGGCTACTCACTTCTTAGTGGGGTGAGCCAGGTAAGTGCCCAGTACACTGAAGAAATGAACAGCACAGAAGAGCCAACACAGAGGCTGCTCACAGTGAGCTGCTTTTGT
Source organism: Dipodomys ordii (assembly GCF_000151885.1). Classification (NCBI taxonomy): domain Eukaryota; kingdom Metazoa; phylum Chordata; class Mammalia; order Rodentia; family Heteromyidae; genus Dipodomys; species Dipodomys ordii. The sequence continues at coordinate 1,813,851 of NW_012267237.1, forward strand.
GACAGGGCAGAGGACTACAGCTGGGATGGGGCAGTGGCTGGTCACCTGTCCCGATGGTTAAATACAGGATCTGCAGTGGTGTGGGAGCATGGGCCCATCAGAAACACACACACACATGGATCTGGAAGAACACAGGTGTTCTGAGCTTCTTGTCAGAGAATAAAAACATCACAACCTGGGTACTAGTGGCTCACACCTGTCATCCTTGCTACTCAGAGATCTGAGGATCATGACTAGAAGCCATCCTTGCAGGAAAGTCTTGAGACTGATTTCTAGTTAATCACCAAAAGTCTGCAAGTTGCTCTATGGCTGGACATTAGCCTTGAGCAAAAAAAGCTCAGAGACAGTGCCCAGACTCAGAGTTAAAGCCCTAAAGCTGGCAGGCACACACAGACAGACACAGACACACTCCACAACTGAATGGAGGGTCTGTGAGGTAAAGCTGATTGACTATTTCTGATATTTCATCGTGAGGCTGATGGAGACACTCAATAGAAGACATCTTCTTGAGATGAAGGCAACACCCACAGCCACGTCCCCAGTGCAGGCACGTCCCCAGTATAGCCACACCAAACACCAGAGCAGCCTTGGCCTCTGCCTTGCAGCTTATAAACAGATCCAAGGTGGATCCGAGATTCCAAAGGTTACCGTGGCTCACAGTGAAATGAGCTGTCCAGTGAGGGATGAGTTTACCATCAAGGAAAAGGTCCTTGGTGGACGGAGGCCTTCCTGAGGGTTGCGTAGGGGCTAAGACAGGCAGCCAGGAAGGCCAGGGCTCCCCGGTGCCAGTGATCTAACCCAGTCCGTACTCGTTAGTGGGGTGGGAGACGCATGCTCATGCTCCCCTTCCTGTCTTCTCACGCAGTTATTTGAACTCCATAGAATGAGTAGTCACACCATGTCTGGTAGAGCTTAAAACTCATTCTGCATGAGGGATATCGGTTTTAAATTCCCACTTAGGGCTGCTGAGCACTGACCAACTCTCCCATGACTCATACATGGACAGACTTCCCTAAGAAACCGTCTGCACTGCACACGCCATCTACAAACATCCGCACTCCCGTGGCTGCAGACTGCATACACCAAAGAGACGGTCCCCTGTCCTCCGTGACTCTCATGACGCTTTTGTCTCCATTTGAAATGGCAGCACGGGCCCTAGCACCACTCATGGGGGGAGATTCTGAGAGAGGGGCACATGAAGCCACTGAAACCACAAACATGCAGCCACTGCTCTGCTACTGTCCTGCTAGTGCTGCTCCTGCCTTTATTTCTATGTACTTCACTTGTGATTTCTGCAGCCAGATATTGCCGTTTTATTATACAGTTATGTTGAAAAGAGACTTTCAAAGTCAAGACCTGTAAATAAAAAGCCCTCTCAGCCAGAACACTGAGCCAGTCCTGAGTTGTTAAAGATGGCTGACTTTCAGGAGGCAGAACTCCCATGAAACCTGGAGCTTGGAGGACCATTTGAGAACAGTACGGCATTCTTTCTTCAAGAAATGCATACCTAGTCACTTTGGTTGTACATGCACTGAGTTAGTCCACATTCTTGATGTCCTTCCTTCATGAAAAATAAAGCAGGAGGGCAGAGCCGCTTAGCGTTCAGGTGGATGAGAGGGAAAGGGTCTCACAGGATGCTCCACAGCCTGCGGGCAGCATCCTCTGACATCAGGAGCAGCGGCAGCCCAGCTCCCTGGGGGCCAGGCCCCCCTCCCAGCTCAGAGAGAGAACATCCCCACCCTCCACCACCACAGAGACTCCAGCACCCGCACTTGGGGGTGACCTTACTTTTAGGGTTTCCTTTCTTCGTCTTTTCAGCTTTAAAAGACGTCATGTGTATTTCCTTCCTCTCCCCTGCGCCTCCCCAGGTGCTCAGCTTTCTAGGGAAATGCGGTCCCAGGGTTCCAGGGCGGGCAGCTCCACCGCACAGCTCACCTTGGCAGCTGGGCAGAGTATGAGTGTGTGTGTGCCAGGGTGCACTTCACAGTGCCTGGCTGTGGCCAACGAGAGGAGGATTGTACAAATTCATGATACATGATGCTTAGCTGAATTCTATGATGCTCAATTACAAAAAAGCTGAGGAATTCTAGAAAAGAGGAGGCAAAAATCATTTCTTAAAACTGCTCTGAGTTGAACGTGTTTATCAACTCCTGATTATTGAATGAGTTATTTGTGCTCAGGGGGGAATATGGTGTTCATTAGCTCAAACATCCTGGACACATTGCTGACAGTTGGCAGGAGAGAAATCCTCAGGAAAGTGTGCAGAGCAGACGGGGCTGTGCTGCTGCGGTGTGAAATGTGGGCTGACTTACCAGAAAGCAGTGGCTGAGCCACAGCTTAGTTGCCCTTCGGGGATGACATTAGGGTTGGCCTTAAAATCATGGCCACGCTTGTGCTTGCTCTAAAATGATCAAGTTACCCAGGTGAGGGTCTGACCAACTGATTCTAATTTCTGAAAAGGAAAAGCGTCACATGTGTAAGAACTCACAGAGCGCTCTTCCTCATCGGGCCTTGCGCTGTGGGCCATGAGCCCAGGGGCCAGACATCCGTCACCTTGGAGAAGCAGCCTAGTGATGCCAGGGGTCTTGCACAGAGCCACAGAAGGGCAGCGAGTGACCCGCAGCAGGGGGAGGAGAGCATGTCTCGGCCTCAATGCTGGCCCTCATGTCTCCAGGGAGGCTCTGCCTCACCAGGACAGGGGGCTGCCCCAGGCCACCCCCTAAAACCATGGCTGACAAACCACCTGACAAGATGCAGACAGCCTTCATACCCTTGGATACTTGATCTTCCCTCCCCGACCTGAGCAGGGATTGGGATGCAGGACACCCACTCTGGCATGACCGCCCCCCCTCATGTTTAGGTCTGGCGTCTCCCGGTGGTTGTATTCAGGGAGAGGTCCTCAGCCTAGGACACAGCTAGGATAGCAGAATCTTGAAGCTGGGGGTGGGCTCCAAGGAGAGGAAGTTAGGCCCCTGGGGCGTGGTCTTACTGTGATGGAATTTACCCTTCCTTCCCAGACATGCTGTCTTTAGCAATCTTGCTTACAAGGAGCCCCTGCTGTGGCTCCTGGTAAGGCTTCTCTGCTCTCTGGGAGGGCTGAGGACACATGAGCAGGCCACCAACACTGCCGCACTCTCTGCATTAAACCTGTCCATCTGGTACCTGTGGCAGTGCAGAGATTCTCATTGGAAATAGCACTGGAAATTTACCTAGAATTAAACTTCCCACAGTCTTAAAATGCAACAAATGGAGCCAAATGAAGTTAAAGTTAAGACAAGGAAAGGAACTATGAAAAGAAAACCCACTTCCAAGTCCTCCTTTCATTGACCTTCGTGGTGCCAATGCGACCTGCAGAGCGCTTGGCCTGATCACTGCCGAGCACAGGGTAAGGCGCGGCTCCGCTGTGTGCAGGCTGTGGGAGATGCGCAGCCGTCTCAGCACGGCGTGTCCTCACATCACGGTGATGAGCGACCTTGGTCTCCTGCGGGGATGAGGAGGGATGGCGAGTGGCAAGCTGCCGGCCTGCCGAGATGGAGGATGAGGCCCAGGAGAAGCGGCGATGAGCTCACCCAGCATCGGCGAGGAAATGGCCGTGGCGGCGCGTTGGGCCGGCGTGGTCCCAGGACAAGTGCATGTTGATTAATGAGCAGCTGCCGCAGCACGTCTGCCACCACACCCGGGCCCACTCCCTCCCGGGTCTGCGGAGACTCAGCGACGCCTCCACCCCCTTCCCCAGCCCAGAAGGCTCCCAGCTCAGGTCAGAGCAAAGGCAGCCGTGGCCATGCACGGCAGAGCCAGGGCTGACCGCTGGGAGAACCATAAACCTCGCAGTGTGATGATCAACTGAGCAGTAAATTAATTAATCATCATTTTATGCCTCATCAAGCACTTTGCTGAGGCTCTCCACGGGGCCTTGGAGCAGCCAATGCGAAGCAGACTGTTGTGTTTAGCTGGGTGAGCCTTCCATAAACAGGGGAGGACTTGACAAGCTAATAAATATGCCATCCGTCTCTGCCACGGTGGCAGCTCCATCCCCCCGCAAAGTGGTGGGATCCTGCCTGGCCGCTGGGCAGTGAACGATGGCAGGGGCAGGCCTGGGAGGGGCGGGGTAACGTGCACAGCTCTGCAGGCCAAATGTGCACTCCACGCCTTCCCCTCAACTGAGGAGCTGAGCTTACCAGGACTGTACTCCTTCTGGGTCAGGCTTCGCCAGGCCTTTCTTGGGTCTGTGCAGGGTCACCCAGGGATCACTTCTTCCTGGGTTCCTTCAAGAGAGGTGGGATTGTTTTATTGCAAGATTAGGCAGGAAAGCTTGAAGATATCTGCGAAGTGCTAAGGTCTGCCTTCAGAGGGCCAGGTACATAGATCTCTCCTCCCTCCCTTCCCTTCTCCTCTCATCTCCCCTATTTTCCCTTCCCTTCCCCTCCTCTCCTCCCACTCCACAAAAGTAATCCTAAAGAAAGTAGTCTCCAGCTAGCCTTCTCTCATCACTGTTAAAAGATGATGGATGGATGGATGGAAGGAAGAAAGGGAGAAGAAAGACAGAAAGAAAAACAATAGAAAAACCAACAGTGTGTAATAACCACCCTGATTCAATACCCGAGACACAGCTCCACTTTCAGCTTTTTGGTAGTTAATTAGAGACTTTTCTTCCTGGGCTGGCTTTGAACTATGATCCTCAGATCTCAGCTTCCTGAGTAGCTAGGATGACAGCCATAAGCTACTGGCACCCAAAATAGAGGTAGGTCTTTGGAAGCAAAAGAAAAGTAGGTAGAGTGATAAAGTTCTGGTAACCCATAGGCTTTGTGTTTGGAATAAAAAAATATGAATCCCAGAAGCTGGGAAGGATCCACCAGTACCAACAAATGTGGACTCCTCCATGTGCTCTGGTTTAGCAGTATATGCTAAGCAGCCTTCTAATGGGATTTGCAGAATATGAAAGTTAGATAGGGATTCAGTTTCTGCACCACAGGTGACTCCTAGATGATGGGTCCCTGTGAGCTTTGATCATTTCCTTACAGAATAGCAACAGAGCTGGGAAGTAGATCATGGTAATAGCGAAAGGCTGGCCCTCTCCCTGCCCTCCAGGGCAGCCTTGGCCCATGAGGGTCCCAGCGCACGCTGCAAGTGCCAGACCTGCTGCTCGTGAAGGCCCGGGCTCTGACCCTGCGTGGACTCTGAAATTGCTCTTTGGCTTCCTGAGATGATGGGGGAGAGGAGCTCTGTCCACGTGACGTCTCACATCCAGAGCACAACCCTGGCTCTTCAAAGGGCCAGGCCAGGCCAGCCAAGGACGGTGTCACCGGAGACTTGACTTTGCAGCTCCCTCAGCATGTCCACTCCCACTACTTCCCCTCCCAACACCTGGTGGAGCGACTGCCACACGGCCGGTGACATAAGGCTGGCCAGCAGGAGCTCCTGCCTCTCTTCCTGCTCCAAATCACCTTCAAGTTGCAGGAGATGGCACCATTTTCTTCTAAAAGGAAGCAAGACAGGAGATTTTGGGTAAGCTTTGAGTTCTTCCATTAATCAGAGAGCACATGAGAAGGACATTCTTCTTCCTGGAATTTTATTGTGTGGATGCATCTAGGAGATGGCTTGAAGACTGGCGAGGAGCCTGCCCGGCTCCCTGTGGCCTTGGCTGTCACCAGGGCGACAGGGCTGTGCTTGGGGAAGGGTGGCGAGAGCTGAGTGGAGAGGCCTTGTCTGGTCCACAAGCTTGTAGCCGTCCCTGAGATCTGTGCAGAGCAGCACTGGGCTCTGCAGGATGCCAGAGCTGTGTGCAGACTCCTGGACAAAGCGCTGTGACCTTGAAGCTGACCCTTTCCTTTACATTGTTCTTTTTCTTCTCCATTTGTTTCATTTTAAAAACCTTGATTAGGAGCTGGGAAGGTGGCTCAGTGGTAGAGTGCTTGCTTTGCATGCATGAGGCCCTGGGTTCGATTCCTCAGCATCACATAAGCAGAAAAAGCCAGAAGTGGGGCTGTGGCTCAAGTGGTAGAGTGCTAGCCTTGAGCTGAGGAGCTGAGGGACAGCACCCAGGCCAGCGTTCAGGCCCCACGATTGAAAAAACAAAAAACCAACCTTGATTATGAAAAAGAAAAAATGATGGTAGAGATAAAGAATAGGGTGTAGCCTAGTAGCACTTATAGCCTCGGTCTACCCAGTTTTCTTGCTGGAGGTAGTATGTATGCACATGCATGTAGGCTACCTGATTCACCCCTCATTCCTCAACTCAGCCCTGACAGCAGTGGAAGCCACACAGTGCGAGGAGCTCAGGAGAGGCCTGGCCCTCGCAGGGGATGGCTGTGCGCTGGGACCGGAGTCCCCACGGGGGCAGAGTTGGTGGTAAAGCACTTCACTGGCACTCGGTGTCCCCACTGATGGGCCTTACCTGTTCTGTGGAGATGGCCTACTGGCTCAGAGTGCCGTCCGTCACGAAACTTTCTGGCATTGGGTTTTCCGATGCCCGCAGAGCTCTCGTCATGGCTCCACTCATCTTGTCAGCCTGCGCTGCCTCTTGTGGTGTGTGAAGACAAGTGTCTGCAGGTGGCGAGTCGTGCCAAGGCTCCCTAGTCCAGCATTGGCCTCTCCAAGAGCAGAGAGCAATCTCAACCGTGCCAGAGCCACAATAACGGGTCCCAGAGCGTGTCTTGGTCTTCTGGAGTCCTAGACCAAGCACTAGGGTCCAAGCATTTCTGCCTGCTGGACTGCCTGGGATTCTTGTGCCTGAGTTACTGGGTGGGCTCAATATTGCAACCCCAATTATTCTCTCATATACTTCTGATTCCAAAACGTGCATACCAGAATACTGAGTGAGCCATCAGCAACTATCCCTCCACAGAAAGACATAGACAGACAGATTTGGCTTTAGACACACAGCAAATGGACAGATTGGTGGCTGATAAACAGGCAGATAGGCACCTTTTCAGATAAGTATTGTGCATGGAGAAATAAAACTGCATTTTGAGCAGGCTGTCCTTGCAACTTAGCTCATAACTCAAGAGCAAAATCAACCAGCCAATGTATTTCTTATCTGTGACCTAAGAAACATTCTCTCAAGTCCTGAACTTCAGGTAACAAAGAAGGCAGCTACATACACACATACATTAGGAAGAGTGTTTTCTCTAAAGTCCTTATTAACATGGAAGATAGGGCCTTGGCTTTGGAGACCAACAGGCACTGAAGCCCCTGGCTTCTGGCTCTGACTTCTGTCCCTAAATACGGCAGAGTCTTTGTTCACGAAAAGCACATGCATGGCGTGTGTTATGGGGCTGTGCACTAAGAATGTTCGGAGAGTAGAGGATGCTTCTGTGCAGATGGGATGCAGGCAGCACCCTGCACCTTCTATTAGTTTGATCCTCAACCTTAAGCCCAACATCCCCCCGCCCCTCCCCCTCCAGCCTAATCTCTTCTGTGCATGTCATCGACCTGCCGGCACTGGGGAGATTGAGTGCTCGGTTCCGTGCTGTGCAGTGGAGGCTCGATTCATTTCACTCATAATCCCACCCGCTTCCTCTGCCCACGAGAGCCCACCAGAGTTCCCGCTCCCACCATCTGCTTCTGGAGAGCAGAGAGCCACCCGGCACCTTTCAATGGTCTCAACAAAAGCAAATGCCCACACCCAAACTTTACATTTTTAACATTTTTTTGGATTTGAAAAACAAAAGTGGTTGTTGTTGGCCGTACTTGGTCAACAGCAGGTGTAATAAATCAACCCACAAGCAAGGAGAGCTTACGGTGCTTTCTTCTCCTTGGTGCTTTCAGATACATTTAAATCCTTGGGCAGAAGTCCGTCTGGCTGGGCCTCACCTTCAACAAAATTAGCCTCAAGATGCTGTACAAAGGGTTTCAACTGGACTTGTTAGTGTGAGGGAACATGACTGTCATCAGTGCCAGCTCTCTCGGCATGGAGGAAGGCTTCTTTAGGTACTGTCTGGAAGCCTCACCCCTCAGAACCTCTCTCTGCATCCAGGCATGTATTTTGCTTGTGTTTCTAGTTGCCTGTGTTCTACTTCATTAATTTTCGCCTGAAGGAAGTGTTCTGGGCTTCTCTGTCTTCTCCACACTGGACTTGTTCTTTGGTCTTGCTCTGTCTTCTTAAGAACCGACGGAACTCGGTTCACATCTGCCCTTTACAAGCTAATTTAATTTTTCATGAGCTCTTCATATTGTTCCTTATCATAATTGTGCATATTAATATTTCTAACCACCTTGGACACCAACTTCATGGTGTTCACGCTTCACATCTTGAAATCTCCTTGAGATGCTGACACAGTCTCTATTAGAAATGTCCGCAAGAATCAGAATGTACTGTCCTACCAGGTGGCTCTGTCCAGTGGAGAGTCAGAGAGTCCCTTCCCACCTCGCTGAAACGCTTCTGCTTCCTTCACACTGAAGCCTTTTCCAAAATTCAGTTCCTCCCACAGGACCACACCTGCTCTGGGACACACATGCCTACATGTCCCTTAAGCCCTGAGCTAGGACTGTGCCCTGGAATTCTTAGCATGGTAACTTCCTGACTAGGCTGAGTGAGCCAAGACAGCTTTCAAGGCATTTCCTCTTGTCTAACAAGAAACAAGGGAAGAGAAGCAGCACCTGCCAGCTTGCCATCCTTTCTGCGCAGGTTCCTGAGTTCTTGCAGGGCCTTCCCCCAAACCTGGGTACAAAAGCATCCCCCTCCTTCCTCCATGTGCACACAAACCCCTTCCTTCTGCCATGTGTATACAAACCCCCAGCATAAAGCACAGGCCTCTGACAGCTTTTAGCTCCATTCTGATGCTCCAGGTCTTCCTCCGAACTCCCCAGGATAATGACCCCAAGTGGGTAAGAACTGGCCATGTGCCCACTCGTAGAACTGCTCCAGACTTGGGAGCTTGCATACATTATCAGGATATTAAGGTGAGCTTTCTATGAGCTCACTGTGCAGACAGGAACTGGTTAGCCTCTCCTTGGCTACAAATCACCTGCCCACCCACTCACCCAACCTATCTATTTGTCATCTATCATCTCTGTTCTCAGAGAGAGAGAGATGGCAATAACTTTACCAATGTGAAAAAACAAGAAGAAATGTTAGCACCATCAGAAAAAGGCAATAGGATAAAAGAACTCCAGGCCAAAATACATACATTACCTTTATTAGAAATTCACCACTGGACCTGGTAACTGCTCCGCCCCCACCCCACCATACCCCTTGCACAAACCGATAATCCCAGCTATTCAGGTACCAGAGATTAGGAGAAATATGGTTCAAGACCATCCTAGGGGGATAAAAGGTTAACTGCAGACTCCATCTCAACAGACAAGCTAGTTCTGGCAATGTATTCCTTTAACCCCAGCTCTGCTGTCAACATCAGTTAAGATCTAGCCCTAGGAAAAAAGCTTGAAACTCATGTGGAAAATAATTAAAGCAGAAAAGGGTTGGGGATATAATTCAAGAATATCTACCTAGCAAGCACAAGGTCCTGAGTTCAAACTTCAGTGTTGCCAAACCAATAAATAATAATGAATGCCGTGACTGATTATGAAGGATTTGATAAGAGTCTGCTTTCTGGCTTCTAAACAGGTCCTAGGGACTTACGAAATATAAGGTTTAACGACAATAATTTATACAAAACTTGACTACTTTCAAAAAGTTGCCCTCAGAGACCAAATACACATGTCTGTCCCTGGGCCCACCCAGAGCTCACCTCTGGAATGCACCCACAAGGCTTAGCACATTGGGTTCATTGGTTTCAATGCTGTGCAGAACAGCTCTCTGATGACTTGCTTGTTGGTTCAGATACTGTGTTCATGCAAGATGATCCATAACTGGTCCTAAAGTTTTAAGGATTCCTTTGTTGTTGGTGGTGGTGGTGGCGGCTCTGGGGTTAAAATGGAAAGCTTCTCCCGTTCTCAGCTTGCCTGTCCCATTGGTACTATATGGTTTGAACCACACATCTAGCCCCACTTTTAGCTAGTTAATGAGAGGTTTAGTCTAAAGACTTTTGTGCCCGGGGTGGCTTTTGAACATCATCCTCCAGATATCAGCCTCCTGAGCAGCTAGGATTACACTTATGAACCACCAATGCCCAGCTTCGTTTTAAGGATTTTAATGAACTATGATCTGATTAGATCAATATTTTATTCAATCTTTGTGTAAAGAAAAATCAATATGAGCAAAAATATTTGTAGACTGTGTTTTCCACATACACCAAGAGAAAGTCTGACATGGGGTGCTGCCCACCAAGGCTTCTGCCTACAGCTCATGGACCCACCTGTGAGCTCGAAGATGGCTGTGGAGTCAGCCAGGGCCCCGACAAGAAACACTTCAATTTGTGGGGCAAGACTTCAGGGGAGAACTGCCTGGCAGAAATCCCAGCCACTTCTTGGAGTTAACGGCTGCTTCGTTTCGGAAAGGACAGCTTCTGTTTACCAATGCCTGAGGCCCTTTCAATCACACTGGCCCATCTTTGAAGAAGAAAATGACCCTTCTCGGACTGGACGCAGAAGAGGGGGGTTTTCCTTTGCTGTGGAGGGTAAGCCCCACCTAGAGAATCTTCCTTCCAAGTGTCTCTGCTTTACTTACACAAAATTGTTCCTGCTACAAAACAGGTAAAATTTGCTTAGGACAGCGGAGGGGGGACGAGGGCCTTTGAGCGAGCTCAGAGGAGGGATTCCCCGGCCCCCGGGCTCGGCTCCGGCGGCGGCGTGGGCAGACGCCTGTGCCCGATGAGCCTTCCTGGGACCCCGGACAGCCAGGGGGCAGCGGGCACAGGGAGCAGAGCAAACCGCGCGGCGCGTCCCGCCCTCGGCTCTTCCCCCGCACCGCCCGTGGCACCCCGTCACCGACGCCCCGTCTCCAACCGGCCGTGCCAACACTCACGGACACCACCGAGGCACCGGAGGGGGGAGGTCCTCCGGCCTGGAACGGCCCTGCCCGACGCCCAGCTCCGCAGATGGGAGCGCGCGGACGTGACCTGCCGCGTGGCGGAGACACGG
>NW_012267237.1:1826042-1842769 GCF_000151885.1 Dipodomys ordii
GGGACACGGAAGGGGCAGGCCTCGGGGGGGAGACACGGAAGGGGCGGGCGGGCTTTGGGGGAGGGACACGGGGTGGATCACAGGGCCTGAACTCTGGGCCTGGCCACCATCCCTCAGCTCTTCCACTGAGCCACAGCGCCATTTCCGGTTGTCTGGTGGTTCATTGGAGGTAAGAACCTCATGGACTTTCCTGCCCGGGCTGGCTTTGAACCGTGATCCTCAGATCTCAGCCTCCTGAGTAACTGGGATGACAGCGTAACCCACCAGCACCTGGTAATGTCTACCTATTTTTTATCCCTACATAAGTAACCTAGGAGGGGTAACTCTCCTCACTGGGACCCCCCTCATCACCAAGGAAATCCACCCAGCGAAAGCCTGAGGATCTGATGGGAGTGGAGCCCGAGGGCCTGGACCCATTCACCTCTGAGGCTGAGCCTGCTGGAGGAGCCCTGCTGAAGGATGTGGCCGGGACACAGGCTGGTGATGACAGCTCCCATCCACCCACAGCACAGCCTATGGTCTTGCACACGGGGAACACACACTTAGGTGCAGTGTGTAGGCAGAGAGGAGTGTGTTATAGAGACAGGCGGGGTCAACCAGACTCCCTAGGCTGCCCCGCAGAGCCAAGGAGGGCATCTGGAGGCCCTGCCCTGAAACCTTCCCAATTGGGAAGCAAGCCCTTCCTCATGAAAGACTGGCAGGAGACCCATCGGTGTTGTTAACAGGTCATAGTCTAGAACTCAACTTCATCAGTGAACAAAGACTGGCAGGAGACAAAGTGGGTGTTTTTAACAGTAGTCTAGAACTCACCTTCATGAATGAACGTCGTTATCTAGGACCTGTGGGCTCCAGCCATGATATCCCAGGGCCTCGGTTAGGGCTCCTCTAGCCAGTACAAACAGGAGGTGCCTGTCTCCACGGGAAAGAGGGTGTGCTGCACTTCCTTCTGGTCAAGGATGGTTTTGGTGATGCTCCTCCCACCGCTGTGAGGATTTAGTAACACAGACTCAGGGTGCAGGATGCTTCCCTAAAGGACGTCTGGTTCCATGTCAGCTGGCTCTGGTGGGGCAGAGATTTTCCTGCTGGGGGGCGAGGCCTCCCACGTTCTCACCATCCGGACAGGGGCTACCCAGGTCTCAGCTCCCTGCTCCTGGCTTCCATCTGGGCTCCAACTGGGCTCTGGTCCAGAGTTCTCTGACTATGGCACTTACCTAGATCCTCAAGGAAAAGGGACCAGTCCAGTCTTTGACAAAGATATCACCCCCAGGAGCCTCCATATTATCCCTCCTCCCAGCCTCCGCAACCCATCCTCCTGGGACCTCCCCTCTCCCTGGGGGCTTCCACATCTCCATTCTTGACAGAGACTTTCTCACATGGAAGACAGATGGGAGAAAAACAAATGAACTGATTTATTGGGCTCAAATTCCATTTCCCCTTGCCTCATTGATTTTGTACTTGTTAGAATTATGGAAAGCTCTTAAACAGACTATTAAAAATACCCAAGCTTCATTGGAGTGGAATCAAGCCCTGGGCAAGACTGTGTGTAGTTCCCCAGCTCTTTCTTCTCCGCACCCTCTAAGGCTAAGACTTGGCTGAGGAACCCCATGGTCCTCCAGACCCTGATGGAGCTGTGGGTTTACCAACCCTGCAAACAGTACTGCTACTGGATCAAGTCCAGGCTCCCAAATTTAGTAATCCTCTACTTAAGTACAGCTTTTGAGGTCACAGCCGCATCTTAATGATAAAAGAAAAGAGCAGGCAGCCCAGTAAACCGCTGGTGACGGCTATCTGAGGTTGAGCTATGTAGCTGACAGCTTGGAATAAGAAAAAATACACGACTCTACAGTGTTTGCACACAAAGCATGCTCGCTCCACGCCTCACACTCAGGGACAGCTGATTACATCTTTCCACTAAGCCTGGCTTCATTGCCAAACTACCACACAAGGCGAGACCCAGCCCCCTCTAATAACTGGCTAATGAGGAGCACGGAGCATGTGGGAGCTGCTGGGACAGAATATTAGAAACGCACAGGCAGAGTTGGAGTGCAAGCAGACTCGAGTGCTGCTTCATCTGTACTCACTGTCCGCACAAACAGCAGCCCGTGAATGATCTGCATCTGTGAACGAGGCCTGCCTCTCTCTCTCTCCTGGAAACATCACAACTGCTGGGAACTAAATCTCTATCTGCATCTATGCCAGTCAGGTTGGGGAGCAGGCTGGGGCATCCGTGAGACTCTTGCTCGTAGAATGACAGTGAGACAGGCTCCCCACTGCCTTCTGAGGCTGCCCAGGGTCTGCGGGGTTATCAGTGGGAACACCACGTTGGCCCTTGGTAATGAACTCCTCTCACTGGAGCGCCCACCTTGCCTCTGCCAGGCATTCTGCATCAGCGATAACATCGGCCCAGGTGTTTTAAGTCTTTAAGAACCGTAAATCTCTGCCTGTCACTGGAGGGAGGGTAGAGAAAAGGTGAAACGAGTTTGTGGAAGATTTCCCAGGTGCAATTTTGCAAGTGGAGAGCTAATTGATGGTTTGTGCCACAAGAATTACTACTGATAGCCATCTGTAAACACACCCAGCTCCAGCCTGCCCCGAGCACTCTCGGGTTGTCAGAGCAGCAGCACCCTGGATTGAGTTCTCTCCATCCGGCACTGTGCACCCCCGGTCTCCACGGAGGGTGACTTTGAAGCAGCAACAGGTGCTGGAATCCATCCAGATTCCAGGGTGAGGAAACATCAAACATCCATCCTGAAAACAGTGGAGTTGCACATTCCTGTAGTCCAGTGGTGTGCTCTCCGGAGGGCCGACCAGAGCACAACCTGCAGAAACAACTGAGTCACCACGGAACTCCTGCTCTGGGAGGTGCTCATCTCTCCTCAGCCCAGGTCCACTTCTCAAAGAGCTTAAGTCTATCCCCTTTCAATTTTAAGGCTCATAATTCTTTTGCAGATGTAAAAGGAAAGGCGCACTTTCTCATGGTCACATCCAGAAAGCAGAGAAAAGAATTTAACTTGTGACCTCTCATCTCATTTTCCAGGCCCCCCCCCACGCTCACACACACAGCTCAGCCCTGGGCCCTGCTTTTGGACCGTGGGTAATGTAATTGGATTCCAGGGCCAGGGTGCGAGAAGCCGATAAAGCTGGGGAGAATTCTCACACAAAAGCTCTCAGCCATTTGCATTTCCATTGGCTTCACAAAAGGAAAATAGCCACTAGAGAGGGTCTAATTTTTGCCCTCATTGGAAAATTAGCATTCGCCTGGGTAAAGAGTCCTGGACTAATATCATCCAAGATACGGCTCTTGACCTAGAAGGGGTCTAGAGCCCACACACACAAATTAAAGATGATAATAACACTTGCATTTTTGCCTTTATGTCTCTGTAACCTCATTTTAGCTGCCTTTGCTTGGAGATTTTTTTCTTATGAAAATAGTATTATGTGTGACTTTCAGGCTTCCATAAAAAAATGATTAAGATGATGGTGTCTTTGATGATGGGAGTCAGGATCTATAAATAACACCAATATAAATAAATCCTGAAGCAACAATGGGCAGAAATAAGTCATGTCAGATTTAATTCACTGTTCAGCTAAATTGCTTTGCCGTTTTAGCATTTGTCAGTTCTGGAGCAAATAGGTGCCGATTTAAGGAAGCAGGTACCTCCATGCTTGATCAAGCCACATCCCCAGAAGGCACAGGACCCACCCCTGTGGCAGGGCGCAGAGCAGCTCTCTAACTTGGGCACAGAGTTGGAGGGCCCTCGTCGCGTGGATTCTCTGGCTCTCCTTTGTTTGGACCCCTGAGACTGTTTCCTCTCGGTGAGCTCATGTTGTGCACAACTCTGCCATCAGAAGTTCTCGCGCTTTAACTGCGCTCCGCGCACCTGCTGGCCACCTTCACAAAATCCACACAGATGTGAATGACTCAAGAGGGGCTGAACGAATTGGAAAAGAACTACAAAACATGGCCCCATTATCTCATTAATTCCTTAGGCCAGTTCTGTGCAGTTATAAGGTCAGATCACTAAAGCCATCGGTGGCTGTACTACAAACGGATGAATAAGATCTGTATGATCTCTTATTTCCAAAAGTAAAATGAAAACCTGTAAGCAACCATGTCTCATGCCTGTAATCCTACCTGTGTGGGAGACAGAGCAGGACGATGATGGTTCAAGGCCATCCAGGGCAAAATGTCTTAGACATTCCACCTCAACCAATAAAAAGTGGGGTGTGGAAGACAGTGGGGAAAGCATGGAATGGAAGGCTCAGGGTCTACACCAGCTCATGTAAAGCCCTACTCACAATAGGAGAATAAATGATCATTTTCAGAAGATGGAATGGAACTGGAGATGAACACGTTAAATGAAGCGAGCGAGCTTCAGAGATATAAAGGTCACATGTTTCTCTCATATGGATTAAAGACAGTTATAGAAATACAGTGCTGAGTGTAAAACGTTTGTGCTTGTGAACCTGGGGGAATGAGAAGAGGGGATAGAGAACGGTGAATGGTGTGGAAATATGTCACACCTGTGAACGGCAGGAGGAAACTCAGAATTGTTGGCTAATGAGGAGGAAGGATTTGAGAGAGAGTGGGTGGAGGGTGGACCCAATTACAGTACTGTGTGTGCAGTGTGTGCTGTGTGTGCATGTGTGAGCCACCCCCACCCCGGAACCATTACCAAACAGGAGTGCAAAACTGGGTCTGTCCAAGAGAGAGAGAGAGAGCCAATCGGGGGTGAGGACTAACAAAGGGGGAGGGGCCACACGTGAAGATGGAGCCGGGCAGTTGTCTGGACTGGCCTGGGAGGAGAGCGGATGAGTGACGGACGGAGGGCAGAGTTTGACCAGGGTACATGAAGTTAGGAAAAAAGAAAACAATGAAAGCAAAAAAGAAAAGCTTCTCGGGCCTAAACTTTAGTACAGCTAAAAATCAATAAAAGCATATCAAAGAAATGTGCCGGAACTGCATGGTCCTCGGGTGCAGGGGTGAATGCCGTGGGAAGAGGGGTCGCTGTCTGCTGTGGGTGAGCGCCTCGCGTGACCTCGCCCCTTCTCTCTTGCACCATCTGGGCTGAGCCCACGCTGCCCAGGGAGCGGTGAGGGGCTGCGCTGCCCTCCCCGCGGCCCTCGAGGCCAAGGCCCCGCCTGCAGACACCAGGTGTCCACACGCACTGCCCCTCACCCCTCCCCTCTGCACAGGCGCCCCTCAGCGAGGACGGCCTGCCACCACGGTCACCAGAGTGCTGTGGTGTCTAACACCGTTCTAAACCCCGCGGTTAACCCAGCCCTCGCTCAAGAGCGATGACAAATAGGAAGAAATGCTGACTGCCCACATGGAGCTCACGCACAGGGCAAAAAGGCCCGACTGTTCTGAGCCGGGGGGAGGGGGTGTTCTGTCTGGGTAACACTGGTCCCTGGGAACAAGGTGGTCTCTGCAGTACACTCCCCTTCCCCCATCTGCCCGGCTCAGGCCCGGGAGGGATTCAGACCGTACTGTCTCCTCCCCGGGGACTGGCACACGGGACGCACAGAGTCTCCTGGAGCTTGTAGTTGGACGTCCCCCACCCCCCAGCCATGTGGGCACACAGTCGCTGGCCACAGGCCCCAGCGTTGGGCCTGGGTTTTATTCACGGCATAGGGGCCCACTCTTGTTTGTACACACCCATCTGTATCCTCACCAGGGAAGCCAAGTATGCACATTCTTAAGGAATGAAGGAATGATCTATCTGTAACATCTCCAGCAGAGGATGGTGCTACATGCACAATGCTCACCTGCTCCTTAGAGCCCATTCTGCCCCTGTCCTAAGACTTCTCTGCCTCTGTTTCCCTCCTCACTGACTTCCTTCTGTCTTCCTCCTCTTCCTCCCCCTCCTCCTCTTCCTCCGACTGGAAAGGATCTTCTGTGTCGCCCTCTGGCCTGGAAGACCAGACTTGTGCAATGTCCGCAGGCCAGTGACCGTGCAGAACCACTTCCCCCAGGCCACAGACCTCGTCTGTCTGCATTGTGCGCCTACCGCACGTGGCAAAGGACAGCCCGAGATCTCCCCAGCAAAAGAACAGCAGAACCTCTGACTTGAGGACTTGTACTGTGGCCAAAATACTTACATTGTAAACAGACCACTGGGCCACAGAGCACAGTCAGGTTGCCTCTCATGAGTTTTCAGTGCTGCAGGTGTGCATGGACCTCTTCTCATTGGCTGGTGACTGGCAGCCACAGCTAAGTGCAGCTAACTCCCTTCCCCCGAGGACAGGACCCTGGGCTCGCGCTTCCTCTGGCTGCCCTTTGAGAGGGTCTGGCTGTGGGGCCTGGGTCACACATCTACACATAGACTTGTGCTGTTATTTAAATCCCAGGGAGCACATGAGGACAGCTCAGCTGTGAGTTGGTAACTGAAAACACAACTTTCGGAGTATATTTTCATCTTATTTTGGTCTTTGAATTTACTCTTGCTGAAAGGGACTGGGAAATGACCTGGTAGAACCGACCCAGGGTCCCAGCTAAGAGGGAGGCCGAGGTCAGAAGGACCATGGCCTCAGGCCAGCTCAGGCAGAGGTGATAAAACCCTTCCCCAACCAATAGCTAGTCACAGCAGCACACACCTTTCACCCACAGCAATGGAGGAGTTGTAAATAGGAGGCTCACGTTGCAGCGTTGCAGCGTTGCAGCGTTGCAGCGTTGCAGCGTTGCAGCGTTGCAGCGTTGCAGCGTTGCAGCGTTGCAGGCCCCGGCAGGCTCCTGCTAGCTAGTGGGAACATACTCTAAAAGAAAAAAAAAGAGGGGTTGCTGGGGAGCCGGCTGAGCGGTGGAACGCCTGGAAAGCCCAAAGCCCTGATCTCAAAAGCCAGGAATACTGAATTAGCTCATTAAGTTTCTGAGAGCCTAGGAAATGTTTGAATATGTTTGTGAGCTGAGAAACTCTAAAGTTGAAACAACTGTTAAAAATGCCTCAACAGCCCTTGCCTGTGCCTCTGAGCCTCCTACTTAGAGCCTCTGGCCGTGGGACACCTTCTCAGGAAATAAAAACACATCTTCAGCCGACAGCCAGTGTTCAGGGCACGGAGAGCCACACACACCAAGCCCCTAGACGCTTCCCCAGTGTATTTGTGACTCATTACCACTTGACAGAAAGACTTAGAGGGAAAAGAGAGACAGAGAGGAAAGGAGGGAGAGAGAAGGAGGGAGAGGGAGAGAAGGAGGGAGGGAAGGAGGATGAAAAGAAGGGAGACAGAGAAGTTACTAGTAAAAGGAAATGGATGATTCTTATTTGAGCTAATATTCACCGCCCTTTCCTGGTGCTAACTTTAGTGGGATGAGGAGCGAGGCGCGCACCTGGGAAGGGCAGTCCACACATCCAGAAAGCTGCTGAGAAGATCACAACAGAGCCAGATAAGGAGAACCCTGCAGACTAGGGAAGAGAAGGGGCTGCTGAGGGGCAGGGCTCCGCCCTGGGACATCCTGATGAACTGCGCGGGAGCTTTAACCCACCCCAACCCCACCTCAGAATAAGAAGACAAAGCCAAGTCCCTGGCTGTGGAAGCAGATGCGTTCTTTGCAGGGTCCCTTGCAGACCTGGGTTCCAGGGGTTTCCTTTGAGGAATGTTACCAAGTTATTAAAATTCATTTCCTTCCAAGTTTGATTTCGGTCTCTTTTATCCCCTAGTTTTAGGAAATTCTCAACACGTGGGAAAGTACGCCGGCACAGTCAGCCCCCCCCCCGCCCGCCCCCGGGACTGGCGTGGAAGAGCCAGGTGAACCATTTAGTCCCGCTTCCTCCGGGCCAGCCCGGCTCTGCTCTGGGCGAGCGAGGTTCCCGTGGTGCTGTGCATGGGCCCCACAGCAGTGCGGGAGTGCTCCCCGTCCTCCTACCCTCACGTCTGTCTGTCCGTGAAAGCAGCTCATGCAGCTCGTCGAAGACAAATCATGGTCTGTGGCATCTACTCAAGTCATATTTCAGCAGTTGTTTCTTTGTCATACATTTTCTTTATTTTTACAACTGTTGCCTGAGCTGCAGTCATTGGCCGTGTCGGCCGTGAGAGACGTTAATGGTGTTTCTCTTTTACGAGAGAAGAAGTAAGAAAACATAACTCAGTCGTGAGAAGAAAGTTTGAGAGTTGGAGAGATTCCCAACACGGGCTGAGGAAATGCATGGCAGATAAAGCGCGCGTCCGGTGGGAATGCCCATGCCAGTTCCTCACCCCTCTCAGCGCCACCTGCAGGCCGGGGTGCTTTCCGCCCACTGGTGCTTGCTAACGCTGAAGCCCCCGCTCCGCATGGCACTGAAGCCGCTGTCCTTGGTTCGGTGCGCGGCGGGCTGCCAGATCCTCGCTCTGTGTGGTGCCCGCAGCCACGGAGCTGGACCACCTCGGGTGAGGGCAGAATCGCCCCGGCCCTGGAAGGCCGACCTCGAAGCACAGCTTTAAAACGTGGATTTGTCTGTGGTCGGGACTGCATTCAAACCCGCTCCGCATCTCGCCGCTCTGCACGGAGAAGCTGCGTTTAACGTGGATTTGTCTGTGGTTGGGACTGCATTCAAACTCGCTCCGCATCTCGCCGCTCTGCACGGAGAAGCTGCGTTTAACACGGTAAAGCACGATGGGGCAGAAAGCAAGCGCAACCTGCTGGTGCGTCCCCCTTCAGGAGAAGCTTCCCGAGGATGGCTGAAAACCCCTGGATGAGGCACTGCTGTGAGCCTGGAAGGCCGTGGAGGGCAGCCCCGGGTGGCGGACGCAGGCCTCTGCCCATCGTCAAAGGCCATGGCTGCTCCATCTTCCTGGTACAGGCACACCGAGGAGGGCAGCGCTGCTTTAAGGGCTTGGGGCAGACAGGAGAGACATGAGTGGGGGCCTCCTCCTCTCAGCACCCCTCTTCCCCCCCCCACCCCCCCACAGCAAGAGCTCTGGGCACCAGCCAGGTCCTCACAGGAGCAGCTCTAGCAGCCAGCCCTGATCCGCCTGTCTCTCCACATTTGCCTCTGCGGCCCCCAGCACCACACTGCCAGGAACTGTAGCCACAGGTGCCGCCCCCACTCCCCCAACCCTGGATGACTCCTGAGCTGCTCAGGACTCAGCCTGCCTCCTGCACGAACAAAACTACCAACAGAGCACGCGCACCAGGTGCACTTTCTGGTCATAATGTCACAGCCCAGGACACTGACCCCACGCACTTGCAGGAGACCCTCCCCTGCCTGCCGGCTGGCAGCACACACAGATTCCGGGGTTCCATGTCCACACGTCCACTCAAGGCCAGCCTCCGTCCTCACCCAGGCACCTCCGCTTCCCGAACTCACAGCATTCCCTTTCTGAGTTCCAGTTCTTGGTGCACTTGGCCCAGAACGTCACATCTGCAGCCTGCAGCACCCTCGGAGTGCCCTTCTGAGAGCCGGCAGGAGGAGCTGCGTGAAGGCTCCAGGCTCAGCCACTCTCGGGGACTCCGTGCTCTGGATTCACACTTGCAAGGGCTCCAGGCTCAGCCACTCTCGGGGACTCCGTGCTCTGGATTCATACTTGCAAGGGCTCCAAGCTCAGCCACTCTCGGGGACTCCATGCACGGGCTGTGCTTCATGGCATATACCTGTGATTTATAAACACACACGGAAATCCGCGCTTCCCCGCAGCCTCCCTGGGCCTGCCAGCCCAGCGAGCCTGCCTGTCTGACTCGGGCAGTACCTCAGTTTGCCCACTGAGTGGCCTGTGGTCTGTTTCGTCCAGGACGCTGGGGTGCTGCAGTGGTAGCCCTGTTCGCCAGGCAGCACCAAGTGCAAAGTACAGAAAACAGAGGGACACACTGCCCAGAGCTCCAGGGCACGTTCCCCTTGAAGCGTCTTCCTGCTCTGGCCAGCCTCTTGCCACATGCCTGGGCCCACTGCTACACCCAGCACCCAAGCCTGGTGGTGATACGGACTTGCACAGGGCTACTGGTGTGAGGGAGAAGGTCCTTAGCCCCTGAGTGTGGCCACAGCAGCCACATCCACGGAATGCTTCTGAAGCTCCGAGTTGTTCTGCCCTGATCCACATCATGCAGCGTTTGCTCAGGATGAAGCCCCGGAGGCCCTCTGCACGGGTGGCCCCTGATTGCTTCCACCACCGAGACCTCAGG
This sequence comes from Dipodomys ordii, assembly GCF_000151885.1. Taxonomy (NCBI): domain Eukaryota; kingdom Metazoa; phylum Chordata; class Mammalia; order Rodentia; family Heteromyidae; genus Dipodomys; species Dipodomys ordii. The sequence goes on from NW_012267237.1 coordinate 1,836,136, forward strand.
CCAGCCACAAGTGGACACAGGATGTAGAAGGAAAATGGACAGGGTCCCACTTTCATATGCTTTACCCAGCCAAGATATTGGCATAATTTGACAAAACCTAAGCCAGAGAAAATAAATGGAGACAGGAAAGACTTCTAATATCCACTGGAACTAAACGCTGATTCCACACCGGGCCGCGGCACCGCTCACGTTTCAGTTGTTACTGTGGGAGAGATGAGAGGATTGCCGATGAACTCATAAATATGTCCATTATTATTGAAGGCTGCTTGAAAGCACTGTCTCTAATTTCTTTCCAAATCTAAACCAGGTGTGTGGTGCAGTCACCTGCCTGGGTGCTGAGGACAGGGGTCATCTGGGCAGCCACACGGTATCCTGAGCAGGTCCAGGGGGAACCTGCGCCATGGGCTGAGGTGAGGCTTGACCTCCCGTCCCTCACCAGGAGGCCTGGGTGTAGGTCACCAAAAGGCAGGGCAGATAGAGCCAGTCCCCACGCTGACCAAAGGAGCCCAGCCACCCCAGTGGGCACAGCTGCGTTCTCGCCTGGCCTCCTGCCTGCTGCGGGAGCAGAGGGGGACCGGGAGTGCTTCAGAAAGGAACAGTTCTCTGCCACCAAAGCTCCGTGCCATCGGAATCCAGCCATGCAGGCAGCGTCCTCAGAGGCTCACCACCAGGGCGAGGCTGGGTGTTGGAAACGGAGCCATTCATAGGCTGAAGGCTTGGCAGGTGCTGTGGCCTTGGATGTGTACTCACATGCCATTTCCAAGTAAGTTAGGAGGGTTTAAAAGAAGACATAATTTGAGCAAAAGGTTATATCACCAATCAGATTTATATTTCCACTTTCCTAATAAGTAAGGAGAACCTGAGTCTGTAATTCCAGGCACAGGAGTCAGGATGGGAAGATCACAATCCCCAGGCCAACCAGGCAGAAAGGTCTATGAGACTCTTTCTCAGAGGGAAGCTGGGTGGAGTGGTGGGTACCCGTGGTCCTAGTGATGATCTGGTGTCTAGAGTAGGCTCCAGCCCATCTAGCCTGAGTTCAGACATCAGTACAGAAGAGGAGATGGAAGGGAATGGGAGAGGGAAGGGAACGGGCAGGAGGAGAAGCAGAAGAAGGAGGAGGAGGAAGAAGAAGAAGGAAGAAGAGGAAGAAGAAGAGAAAGGAAAAGAAGAGAAGGAGAAATGGGAAGAGGAGGAAAAGGAGGAGGAGGAAGAGGAGGAGCAAGGGGAAGAAAGGAAGGAAAGGCAGCAGCAGCAGCAGCAGCAGCGGCCTGGGCTTGTCACTGCTTCCCTTTCCCAGTAAGAAAATGGGACTTTATTCCTGTGACCAGGAGATTTTCTATCTGACTGCACAAGTTGGGAAGTGCATCGACTTCAGGACCTCCAGATAGGCCGTGGCCTGCCCGCTCTCCAGCCAGGCCTGAGGCTGGGTTCAGAGTGCTTCAGGCCACAGCTAGGGGGACTGCTGACCCGCAGGATTGCACAGGGACGGGGTCTGTGGCTAATGAGGCTGTGTGTCCAAGATGACCTTCTTATACACCAGTGGTAGAAAACTAGTGCAGATAATTCTCTATGGCTCAGTTAATTCTGGGAAGTAAAAATTCTAGGATCATTTCATAAGGAAACCCGGTGGATGCCGCGGAAGTCTGATCAGGCCCTTCGAGCTGTCCAGGCTGATTCCTGCCTCAATCGCCACTAGGCGATAAAGGTAGCGTCGCCGATCCACAGACTTGGGAGGGACTTGCCGAAGTCCTGTGCTGGGCGGCCTGGCCACTCGAGGAGGCTGGGGAGCAGGCCCTGCGTGTGTCCCCCACCCCCGCCCCCGCCAGACCCTTCACCCGTGCACCTCTGGGACACAGGTGTGGTTGTTATTATTTATATTTTGCAGAAATGTACATGTTCAGGAGACCACCAGGAGTCCAGGACAGCCAGATCCCATGTGTCACACCGGGCCGTCTACCCACAGCATTGGGGAGCACCGCCCCTCCTGTGCTCTCCGTGCTCCGTCCTGAGTGCCCAGTTGCCCCGCCAGCACTCCGTCCGTCCCCGCCTGGAGCATGGCTTGCCGCACAGAAAAAAGCTGATCATCTGATCGATGTTTCCTCAAATTATAGAGACAGCAACCTCAGAGCCTTTCTTTGCTTTGTCCCGAGCTGAGCCCCAGAGTGTGAGAACAACCGGCAATTCTCCCCTTCAGCAAGCAGCCTCTGCTAGAGTAACTCCCTCACAAGGCGCCAACCAGCCCGTCAGAACTGCTCTGCACTGCTCAAGCCAGAGAGGCTGCACCCCACAGAAGCTAAGAACAACCACGCACAGAACAGCCCAGCCCAAAGCACTCGGGGTGCTGGAGAAGACGGCCTTCCACTGTCACGGCGCTGTCGGGTCATGTTATCGGGTTGCCAGGCTCCAGGAGGTGAAAGGGCAGAGACCAGCTTCCTGTGGAAGCAGGCAGCTGACCTGGAGGGAAAGCTGGTGGAGGAGATCCTTCTGCGAGCAGCTCCATCACCTGTTGGTCTTTAATCCAGGAGACAGAGCACACCTGAGAATAATTTTTAAAGCATCCCTATCTTGACCATAAATAATGTCTCCCAGAAATACCATGCTGAACGAAGCAGGTGTAGGCTGGTAAAGTAATGTGGCTCCCACAGACCTTCCCAGAGTCTGGGGGTAAATGCAAATCACGAAAGCAAAGGAGGGGGGTTGGAGGCATGGCTCAATTGGTAGAGTGCCAGCCAATGAGCATGGGGGGTTGGCTCAGTTGTTAGAGCACTAGCCAATGACTTTCAGGTACTGAGTTTGAGTATGCATCCTAGACTGAAAACAAACAAGGCACTCTGGGTGGGTCTCAAGATGACAACCAAACTTGCTTGATATTTTTCCTCGTTCTGAAACTCAATCATCCTATACTTTAGAGATCAAAACGATCTTTCTGCCATAGATGGCAATTTCTTTGGTTTACTTTTTAACATTTTTGGTTTTTGCAAAATAAAAGCAGCAGTCTTTTGTGCTGACTACAGTACATATTTCAATTACTAGTTTCCTAATTAGGTATTTCGTGAATTTGCTATCCCTTTTGTCGACCTTATTGACTGGTTTATATTTTCCTCAACCATCGTTTGAATTTTGCAGGCCTGGGAGCATTTTGGGGTGCTTGTTTTTCTCTTCTGCATTCCCTATGTCCTGTTTTGTGTGATAGATTTCATCTTAAAATAGTTTTTCTTATTATGAAAGGGTTACATGTTTATCAGAAATAATCAAACGATGCATGAGGTCCTTGATTCAATCCCTAGTCTTACAGAAAAAAGTAATTTACATTTAAAAAAATAATACAGGTCGGGCAAAGCACCGGTGACTCACACCTGTAATCCTAGCTACTCAGGAGGCTGAGATCTGGGGATCGTCGTTTGAAGCCAATCTAGATAGGAAAGTCCTTGAGACTCTTATCTCCAATTAACCACCAGAAAGCTGGAAGTGGAGCTGGGGCTCCGCTTAGCTTGTGTCTTCTATCAGGAACAGCCTCCTGGACTGGTGTTACAGTGATTTCTCTATTTTCCATTCATATCTTTACCACTTTAGGAAACACTTCATATTTTCTGTTTTGTCATTCGTTTTAATTTAGTTTTGTTTTTATTTGCCCTTAGAGGACTTTTTTTTTTTAACATGAGATAAGGAGTTGCTACCTAGCCGAGGCTGAATTCAAGCATTTTTCTTGCCTCTACCTTCCAAGTGCAGCGATTCTAGACATTCACAACCATTCCCATGTTATACTTACATTAGTCAAATCTTTCTTTCTCAGAATAATGGTTCTAGAAATTTCTTCTCAAATCAAACTAATGTAACAACAATCCTACTTCGTTTTCCTCCCAAACCTCTAACACCTTTATTTTTCATAACTGAGTATATTACACACAAATTTATTTTTGTGTAAGAAGTATATTTGTATTCAAAATTTTTATAAGATAGGTGTTTTCTGCCTGAGTTCCATAATTTTCCAGAAAGAGAGCACAGAGTCCCACGGCCCAGTAACTCTTACCCACCCAAGTCAGGCTAAGCTCCCCTTCCCAGCCGCTGCTCAGGGGCTGCTCTGCCTGGCACGGCTCTGCTGGCACCCACCGCCCTCCCCCAGCGCTCAGGCTGTCCTTCCTGTAGTTTCTTGGAAGGTGACATGGATAGGCGTCATCTCCAGACACACCTGAGCAATGACTCCTCTAAGTCTCTCACCGAGTCAGCCATAGAACAGCAAGAGAAGCATGTGTATCAGCAAGCAGGACAGGACACAGAGGCCGGGTTATCAGGGACTCCTCACCACCCAGGAAAGCAACCCCTGCCCTGCGGCTCTGCTCCACAGGAGAAAGCAACCCCGCCCGCCAGCAAATGGTGCACTTCTCCCACAAGTCCCTGGAGAGGGGCCTCCTGTGTGTTTCCTTGGGACGGCGTGGGGAGGGCGGCACCGAAGGCCTGTCTGGGCTTTGCTAGAACTCAGGCCGCAGTCCCTACCGCATCTGCTCTCCTGGACTTGGGGGCTAAACTCAGCTACGTCAATTTGGACATGGTGCATCTCCCAAAGATGTGTGTGCTGAGAGTCAGACCCCAGAGCAGCAGTTTTGGGGTGAGGCCCATTGTAAGGTGACCACGTCTTTGTGGACAGTGCCCTGAGAGGGCTGAGGTGGCTCCCAGGAGAGCGGGCTTCTCTGTAAGAGCCTGGCACACACCCTCCGGCTGCTCACACTCAAGGGCTGGCCACTTCTGCACACACCCTTACCCAATGATGTCACCACGAGCCCTCCCCAGAGCTGAGAAGATGCTGTTGCTATCTCCACCCAGCTCCAGAACCACAGGCAAAGCAAGGAAACTTCTTTACATTCAAGTATCCAGCCTCAGGAATGTTGTAAGAGTGGCAGCGCGTTGATGGGGGCACCATTTATACCCTGGAGATGGTTCATGGTTGCCACAGCTAGCTGCTGCTTCTCCCAGGACACAGCGTGCAGACGAGTGTGTGGCCCATAGTGTTCCGTGCACGGTGCTGGGTGGCCACCGAGCGTGGACCCCTCGAGCACCTCATGCCTCTCTGCCGGCACTGGAGACCAAGGGCCCTGGCTGCTTCAAGTCTTTGAGGTAGATGCCAAGATAACGTCAGGAAATGACCAGGATGGAAATCTGCAGGTAGAACTTTTCCGAGCCACATGCTTACCAGTCCAGGGTGATCATTATTTTAGCCTTGTTGCCAGCCATGATGAGAAAAGCAACACGAATGCTTGTCTAAACACAGTCTAGAAAGTGGCAGGTTATACCAGGATGTTAATTGGTACCAAAATATTTGTATGTCAAGTAAACAGTTATAGATAAAAGAAAGACATTGTTCAGAAAATGATTAATTAGTATTTAATTGCTATAACTTGCAATTAATCCCCTAATATTAGAAAGCAAGCATGTTAACAAATTAGTGAGGAACAAAGGAAATGAAGGAGGAGTGAAGGCCCCTTTGCCAAACCCTGGGCCTAGAGACCAGCCTCCTGAGGCTGAGGCAGGTCTCAAGGGAGGAATGGAGATCCGAACTCAGTTTCTCCTTCTCACCTCCACCTCTTCTCAATAACTAACATACCTTCAACATTCATTTGATAACACTCAGAAGTGATGCTCTGGTGGGAGGGGCCTCTTCAGTGAAAGTACCCCTCAAAACAGTGGGGGCCAGAGGCCCAGGAAGTGCCCTGGGGCCCAGGAAGTACCCAGAGGCCCAGGAAGTGCCCTGGGGCCCAGGAAGTGCCCAGAGGCCCAGGAAATACCAGAGGCCCAGGAACTGCCCTGGGGTCCAGGAAGTGCCCAGAGGCCCAGGAAGTGCTTAGAGGTCCAGGAAATACCCAGAGGCCCAGGAAGTACTCAGAGGTCCAGGAAATACCCAGAAGCCCAGGAAATACCCAGAGGCCCAGGAAGTGTCCGGGGCCCAAGAAGTACCCAGAGGCCCAGGAAATATCTAGAAGCCCAGGAAGTACCAAAAGGTCCAGGAAATACCCAGAGGCCTAGGAAGTGCTCAGAGGCCTAGGAAGTACTCAGAGGCCTAGGAAGTACTCAGAGGTCCAGGAAGTACCCAGAGGTCCAGGAAGTGCCCAGAGGCCCAGGAGGTACTCAGAAGCCCAGGAAGTGCCCAGAGGCCCAGGAAGTGCCCAGAGGCCCAGGAAGTGCCCAGAGGCCCAGGAAGTGCCCAGAGGTCCAGGAAGTGCCCAGAAGCCCAGGAAGTGCCCAGAGGTCCAGGAAGTGCCCAGAGGCACAGGAAATACTCAGAAGCCCAGGAAGTGCCCAGAGGTCCAGGAAGTGCCCAGAGGTCCAGGACGTGCCCAGAGGCCCAGGAAGTGCCCAGAAGCCCAGGAAGTGGCCAGAGGTCCAGGACGTGCCCAGAGGCACAGGAAGTACTCAGAGGTCCAGGAAGTGCCCAGAGGTGCAGGAAGTGCCCAGAGGCACAGGAAGTACTCAGAAGCCCAGGAAGTGCCCAGAGGTCCAGGAAGTGCCCAGAGGCCCAGGAAGTGCCCAGAGGTCCAGGAAGTACTCAGAGGCCCAGGAAGTGCCCAGAGGTCCAGGAAGTGCCCAGAGGCCCAGGAAGTGCCCAGAAGCCCAGGAAGTACCCAGAGGTCCAGGAAGTGCC
>NW_012267237.1:1843229-1843605 GCF_000151885.1 Dipodomys ordii
AGCCCAGGAAGTGCCCAGAGGTCCAGGAAGTGCCCAGAGGTCCAGGAAGTGCCCAGAAGCCCAGGAAGTACCCAGAGGTCCAGGAAGTGCCCAGAAGCCCAGGAAGTGCCCAGAGATCCAGGAAGTGCCCAGAGGCACAGGAAGTACTCAGAGGCACAGGAAGTACTCAGAGGCACAGGAAGTGCCCAGAGGCACAGGAAGTACTCAGAGGTCCAGGAAGTGCCCAGAGGTCCAGGAAGTGCCCAGAGGCCCAGGAAGTGCTTAGAGGTCCAGGAAGTGCCCAGAGGCCCAGGAAGTGCCCAGAGGTCCAGGAAGTGCCCAGAGGCCCAGGAAGTGCCCAGAAGCCCAGGAAGTACCCAGAGGTCCAGGAAGTGCC
>NW_012267237.1:1843955-1847886 GCF_000151885.1 Dipodomys ordii
CAGAGGCACAGGAAGTACTCAGAGGCACAGGAAGTGCCCAGAGGTCCAGGAAGTACTCAGAAGCCCAGGAAGTACCCAGAGGTCCAGGAAGTGCCCAGAAGCCCAGGAAGTACCCAGAGATCCAGGAAGTGCCCAGAGGCACAGGAAGTACTCAGAGGCACAGGAAGTGCCCAGAGGCCCAGGAAGTGCCCAGAGGTCCAGACATGCTCAGAGTCCAGTTAGGAAGGGTTCAGGCCCTAAGTGCTCACAGCTCGCACGCTTCCCTGGAACCTGACCGCTCAGCTCACACCAGGCACACTCGCCTAACCTTGCTTCAGAGCAGAGTAGACAAGAGCATGTGGGACTTGCCCTGATGGGGCTGCCTTGTTCCGCCCCTCCCTCAGGACCGGGTGCATTTGGGAGCACATTCCCCATGCCTATGCCTGGCAGGGCCCTGGAGACCCGGGAGAGCTGAGGCTTCGCTTTGTACCAGGCCTCCTGCCCAGCTGCCCTGCCCCCGAATACGGAGAGTTGACTTCAGCTGCTAATTAAAAATGAGACACTCCCCCCCTCCCAAGACAACAGGCTTTCCAGGTACCCAGCGGCTCCCTCCCACTCCCTTCCACCCACAGGCAGCTCTTCAAGGCCTCTCTGAATGGTTTGCTGTCAGCAAAGCAAGTGTGTGCCCCTGGATCTCACAGACAGTGAAGCCCAGCAGCCGCAAGGCTAGCAGGTGACGCCACCCAGGTAAAACTGCTCTGACAAGCTTTTAATTAAAGTTCTCCCACACATCTTTCCGCAGTCCCCGGAGCGATTATTCATTATGAGCCGACTGCCAGCCAATTGTGAGTTGGGAGGGAAGTGTTTTATTTTCAAAGCTCTTGCTGACAGCTAGAGTACACTTTGTTATACAATCTGTTTATGCTTTTTTCACACATGCACACACATACTCACACCCCCTCTTGCTACAGGGGAAATGGCTGTGCAGGCATTTAGCGTGTGTGGCAATCATTAATTACATCTGCTGCTGAAACCAGTGGCAGGGATGGCAGAGCCCCTCCATAAACAGTCACCCTACCTTGGAGAAAGCCACCCTAGTCATCGAGAAGAGGTGACTCCAGGGTTCACTCAGGGGCAGGTGACACGTGACAGGCTGCAGGCCTGTGACAGAGTGAGCGAGAGTAGATCAAGCAGTAGGCGGTAGATATGATGGCACACAGGGCGACTCCAGGGCGGATGGGCTGTAGTGGACGCTGTTCCGTGCTTGAGAGCTGACAGGTTAGAGTGGACACCCTTCACGCTCACTCCTGTCTCCTCTGGTCCATGGTTTCTGCCTGTGGAGCTCTAAGCACAGGCTCCTCTCTGCTTGTGTGGCCCCTCCAGGTGGTGTGGAGGAAAGGGTGGGGAACATCTGGAGGCGGCAGACAAGTTTCCCCGTGGCCATCCTCCCGAGGCTGCTATCCAGACCGGGGCTGAGTCACACAGGCAGGTCAGATTCCCATCTGGGAGCCTAATGTAAGCTCCTGGACGTGGGTGCATCATGAGTGAACTCAAGCATGAGCTCAATGCCTGTGGTCCCAGCACTCAAGAGGAAGATGGAGGGTTCCAGGCCAGCCTAGACAGGCTCTCCTCAAGAGAAAGGAAGGAACGGGGGGAGGGAGGGAGGGAGGGAGGGAGGGAGGGAGGGATGAGAGAATGAAGAAGGAGGGAAGGAGGCAGGGATGGAAGGCAGGAGAGAGGGAGGAGAGGAGGGAAAATGAGTCCACAGGCCCCTTCAGTGGGAGGACCCTGACCAGCCACCCCCTTCCGATGGGGAAATGGCCCAAGGCTGTGCAGAGGCTGCTTTCTGTGCAGACGCTTGCTTCCTGTGTGGCAGCTCCACACTGTGGCACCAAGAGGCTGGCGGATCCTAGCCATGTGAGAGTACACCCAAGACACTCCATAGTGATGTGATTCCTGCTCCCTCCCTGCTGCTAGGAAACTTCCAGAAAGACTTGGCAGTAGAGACTCCTACTGAGACAAAAGCAGGCCTCTCCCCACTCAGGCCTGGGGTCTTCCCACCCCCTTTCTGTTCCCACTTTCCTTCTCACCAGATTTCTGCCAAATAGGTCCACTACTTTCAGCAGGAAGCCATGCCAATGTGGTCATGGGTAGGAGTTACCTGCACACAGGAAGCCACACGCATGTAGTCGTGTATATGAGTTACCTGCACACAGGAAGTCGCGCTCATGAGGTCATGGGTAGGAGTTACCTGCACACAGGAAGTCACGCTCATGAGGTCATGGGTAGGAGTTACCGGCACACAGGAAGTCACACCCATGAGGTCATGAGTAGGAGTTACCGGCATACAGGAAGCCACGCTCATGAGGTCATGAGTAGGAGTTACCGGCATACAGGAAGCCACGCTCATGAGGTCATGGGTAGGAGTTACCTGCACACAGGAAGTCACACTCATGAGGTCATGGGTAGGAGTTACAGGCATACAGGAAGTCACACTCATGAGGTCATGGGTAGGAGTTACAGGCATACAGGAAGTCACGCTCATGAGGTCTAGTCCAGAAAAAGTGACCCAAGAGCCCTGGCTGGAAGGATCTTTCAGGAAGCCTGTGTTACCCCATCACCCCCTTTGCTTCCGCAGGGCTGCTAGTGTGGGGAGGCAGAGCTGGCGAGGCTGGGCTTGGAGGTCTCACACAACGAGCAAAATCACAGAACCCCGCTCAAAACCCCAGCCACGACCTGTGCACGAAGAAGGCTTTCACGATGTCCAGTAGAACTCGCTGGAAAACCAGAGGCACAGGCAAGAGACACTGACCCAGGGATGATTCAGAGGTTTGCTCTGTGAATGTGTGAGGTGACAGAGTGAACACACAAGTGCACTATGAGGTAGCATTGTGAGCACACCAGTGCAGGTCTGAGGTGGCCAGTGTGAGCACACACCAGTCGATGGTTTTGCATACGTATTAGGGCCAAAGTGGCTGTATGTGGGCCAGCACCTTGTTCTTCAGATGCCCCCTGGAGTCTGGGCAGGAGTGTGACGCGAGTCTGGAGACACTGCTTTTCGCCTGCGTGAACGCGCTGCCGAGGAGACAGAATGGGTGAGGCGAAGTGTTGAGATGCGTGGAGGAGGAGCAGATGGGGGTTTCAGAGTTCTGACACGCAGAAGAAGCAGACACCTGGCCGTGGAGGTTCTCAGAGGGAGGCTGGCCATGCTAGCAGCCCTGTGGACGAGTGGCCACCGTGGCGACCTGCCTGACCCTCACCCAGCCAGCAGGGCAGCTTCTCATCCACAGCTCCAGGTTTGATGAACCAAGAGAGAAGCAGCAGCAGCAGGAGAGACAAGGACAGAAAGACCTCCCTAGCCTCCTGCCCTGCATGGCACTCCCCGACACACGGCTGGCAGATGTGTGGGGCTTTGGTAACTAGGGAGCTCCAGAAATATACATCTCTCCATACCTGATTTTGAATAGGTGAATTGATTTTCTTTCCTCACCTTGAAAGCTGCACAGACTGGTGTGTTCTCAGGAGCTAATGTTTGGACAAAATTAATGTGTACAAAGGCAAAGAGCCTCTTTCTACGTGGCTCTCAGTGGCCCCTCTGGAGAGCAGCCCGGGGGCCACCGTGTGTTCCACCAGCCTCCATGGCATCCTGCATCTCCAGTGGTGCCACCAATGAGCAAGGCATCTGGGGGAAGATCTGTGGACGGCTGAGACACAGCAGCTGCAGCCTCAGCATGTGACCTTGTTTGGAGACAGAGAGTTTCTGGGTAAGTGATGAAGATGAAGTCACTTATCACCCTGGATGCAGCTCCTGTCACGATGCAGCTCCTGTCACGATGCAGCACTGTCACGATGCAGCACTGTCACGATGCAGCTCCTGTCACGATGCAGCTCCTGTCACGATGCAGCACTGTCACGATGCAGCTCCTGTCACGATGCAGCACTGTCACGATGC
>NW_012267237.1:1848491-1849009 GCF_000151885.1 Dipodomys ordii
ACCTGTCACGATGCAGCTCCTGTCACGATGCAGCACCTGTCACGATGCAGCACCTGTCACGATGCAGCACTGTCACGATGCAGCTCCTGTCAGGATGCAGCTCCTGTCACGATGCAGCTCCTGTCACGATGCAGCGCTTGTCACAAGGCAGCCCCTGTCACAATGCAGCTCCTGTCACGATGCAGCTCCTGTCACGATGCAGCGTCTGTCACGATGCAGCACGTGTCTTGAGCAGCTCCTGTCATGATGCAGCGCCTGTCACGATGCAGCACGTGTCTTGAGCAGCACCTGTCATGATGCAGCCCCTGTCACGATGCAGCACGTGTCTTGAGCAGCTCCTGTCATGATGCAGCGCCTGTCATGATGCAGCGCCTGTCACGATGCAGCACCTGTCACGATGCAGCTCTTGTCACGATGCAGCTCCTGTCACGATGCAGCTCCTGTCACGATGCAGCGCCTGTCACGATGCAGCTCCTGTCACGATGCAGCTCCTGTCACGATGCAGCTCCTGTCACGAT
>NW_012267237.1:1850273-1853364 GCF_000151885.1 Dipodomys ordii
GATGCAGCACCTGTCACGATGCAGCACCTGTTGTGATGCAGCTCCTGTCTTGATGCAGCACCTGTCACGATGCAGCTCCTGTCACGATGCAGCTCCTGTCATGATGCAGCACCTGTCACGATGCAGCACCTGTTGTGATTCGGCCCCTGTTGTGATAATGCACCTGTCATGATGCATCGCCTGCTGTGATGGAGTGCCAGTAGCAGAGACCACCCCGATGCACCCAGATGGGTCGACAAGGACGCTCAGGAGAGTTTCCCCTTCCTGGGTTCTCCACACAAAAGTGTCCCATGGGTCTGAGCACCCAGCTGCCTGGCACATGGGGCAGGAAGGGCGTGTGGGCATGGAGAAACTCACAGAGAGGAGTGTGATGGTGGTCAGCCTAGACAGAGCCAGCTGCTATGTTATGGGGCCCAGGCCCAGAGCTCCTTCTAGTTCCAGCTGGTCACGTCAAGAGGCCACCAGTACTGGGTGAGCCACTGGCCCTATCTTCTCCGTCAACACACCAGCACCTGCTCCCTGCCTGAAGCCCCATCCCCCAACCCACCAAGCTGCTGGGCTGCCTGCAGAGCCTGGCCAGGGCACATTTGCTGTTGGAGTCCTGAGCATATCATCAGACTCCTGACCACACGTGGGCCCACAGTCCCGGACCAGTGTGGACCTGAGGGGCCCCTTCCTGTTTCAGCCAACCCCAGAGGTAAGGAGACGATGGACGTAGCAGGAAAACCCAGCACAGACTGGGAGCTGGGCTGACAGAACTCCAGAATGTACCAGAATGTACCAGAATGTCTACCAGCTGCAGTTCCTGGTCGTCTTTCTGCCACCTACAGGGCATCCAAGAAAAGCAAAAGCTTAGCCTAGCACTGATGGCTCATGCCTGAATCCCTAACTACTCAGGAACAGGAGAGCTGAGACTTGAGGCTCAAAGCAAATCTAGGCAGACAAACCATGAGATTTATCCAATTAACCACCAAAAAGCTGTGGCTCATGTGGCAGAGTGCCAGCCTTGAGTGGAAAAAGTTAAGCAAGAGCTCAAGGCCCTGAGTTCAAGCCCTAGTACCAGAATAAAGAACAAGAGGGAGGGAGAGAAGGAGGGAGGGAACACACACATCAGCTCTGGGAGCTGAGTCCTTGCTGGTTTTCTATCCACCATCAAGGCAGCCCTCACCGAAGAATGCCTCTATGGCCCACATCTGACCGGGCCATCGCTCACAAGGAACACGCCTCCACCCGGATGACACCAGTACTTCCCAGACCCAGGACAGCTCCCGTGGTGCCTCTTTGCCCTCAAGTCTGCATTCTAGCGCTCAGATCAAGGGCTTCCAAGAAGAGCACAGAGAAGATGGATGGCCCCACCCACTGCTTATCTTTCCCCTCCATGAGCATATGCTCCAGTCACACAGCCTGGGTACAGAGTCAGAGCGGATGGATGGCGGCGGGCAGTATCTGCATGCCTACGTATTAATCAGAATAAAACCCAACTCTGACGTTCCCTATGGTGCCTGGCGCTTCTGAGGTAGAAGTGCATCCAGCAGAAGCCCTAGGGGCTCTTTCTCTCCAACCATCTACCCGAGGAGCAGGAAGGTCCCTGGGAGAAGGGGAGTAACAAGAACCCATTCATGGCTCGAGTTGGCCCTCCTCGTGGGTCTCCATTCAGAGGCTCTTATCTGTGCCTTCCTCCCTCCTTGCCGCCCCCCGCCAACCCATGCCCCTCCACCTTCCACAGGCACACGGCTCCGCTTTGATGCCTTTGAAATCCGCTTGAGGTCTGGGAACCGTGCCTGCGACTGAAATGGAGAAAAACCATCCCCGGCTTTTTCTTCCCATGTATAATTAAACCTCCAGTCAAGAGCCAGCCCTGGGTGAGGAGCCAGGAGCCTCTTGTGCAAATCCTCTCTTAAGAGCCGTCCTTGTGAGGAGAGCCGACCCCACCCTGCCAACCTGCCGCCGCGGTGCCCGCAAGGAGAGGCTGACATTGACACCAGGAGACCACGCAGAGAACCCACCAGCTCCTGGTGGGGGGTGCGTGGGATGCCGGGCATCTCTCTGTCTCTCAGGCTGGAGGACCACTGTGCAACCACACAAGCGTCCGTGCCTTCTGCAGTCTGGAAAAGCTACTGAATGAAGGTATCTGCCTTCTTGTGCCAGAAGTGCATGAGCAGGTCACACTCTTTAGCTGGTTTATTTAAAACATTCCTTAAAATCCGACCATCCTTTCTCTCTGTTGCAAGACTTCTGCTTCCCTGCAACATGAGATGGTCTAGCTGCTCTCTTGGTCCTGGGCATCCATTCTGATGAGTCTCAAAGCCCTGTGGATGGCTCCATGGTATTCCGCTGGAGGTAAGCTCTGCCTGTGACCACAGGACCTTGCCTGCTACTGCTTTATCTCCAGCCCTCTGTGAGTTCTGCTATCATCTTTGCTGGATCTGCTTGCTCTGGTCCATGAGATACTGGGGCTCCTGAAGGATCCGCTCTCGGCCTCTGGTCTCCCCAAGCTTCTGGAAGGCCTCCTGCATTCCCATCTCCCAAACAACATACGAACCCCTGAGCTGCCCACACCACATCTCCAACAATGCGCCTGTCATCATTGAAACCCAGTGTCTCCGCAAAGCCCTGCTCGCCTAGTGGGTTCTTCCCGGCCCAACCCTCGCTCCTCAGCAGAGGCCTCCACCTTAGACACCAGCCACGGCCCTAGCATCCTTCCTCCCTCTCCCACTTCACCCTCCCCCGCCAGGGCCAGCCCTTTCCTGCCCACAGTGCATCCGACGTAAGGCACACCCTGGATCCTGCTCCAGCTCTGGATCTTGTGGTCCCTTCCATGTCACACCCCGGTCCTGCTCTGTCTCTGGATCTTGTGGTCCCTTCCATGTCACACCCCGGTCCTGCTCCGTCTCTGGGCTTTGTGGTCCCTTCCATGTCACACCCCGGTCCTGCTCTGTCTCTGGGCTTTGTGGTCCCTTCCATGTCACACCCCGGGTCCTGCTCCGTCTCTGGGCTTTGTGGTCCCTTCCATGTCACACCCCGGTCCTGCTCCGTCTCTGGGCTTTGTGGTCCCTTCCATGTCACACCCCGGGTCCTGCTCCGTCTCTGG
>NW_012267237.1:1853739-1858074 GCF_000151885.1 Dipodomys ordii
CCTGCTCCGTCTCTGGGCTTTGTGGTCCCTTCCATGTCACACCCTGGATCCTGCTCCGTCTCTGGGCTTTGTGGTCCCTTCCATGTCACACCCCGAGTCCTTCCTGCTCCATCTCTGGACCTTGTGGTCCCCTTCTGCTCCCCACACGGGCACTGTGGGGCATGCGCATTGGTGCTTCTGGCATATTCTGAGACATGACATTCCAAGGTCCCGCACCAGCAGCCTGTGTTGTTGGGATGGAGGTGGCCACCGCCCTGGGCAGCACAGCTAGGCCTCCACACAGGGTCAGCATGATTTCCTGGAAAACACCAGAAAAAATAATCCAGGATCTTCTTGTATCTTAGTCCAGGGCACTGCATCCAGCCCACACAGCATGGCACCCAGGGCAGCAGGCACCTTGGGAGCCTTTGAGGGAAGAAGCATGAGGCTTCACTTAACTACTTGGTGATACAGCCTGCCTGCCTGCCCGCCTGCCTCCATCCCTCCCTCCGTCCCTCCCTCCTTCCGCTCATGGTCCTAGACTTAGCTGAGTGACAGGCCAGTTCCCTTCCTCTCTAGATGCTCAGGAGAGATGGGCAAGCAAGCAGCCTCCAGAGTTCAGGATCAGTGTGCAGACCAATGCTGACTGAAGTCCTCACAGCCAGCATGAGGCACAGCCAAACAGGACTTAACGCCCAAACAAACAGATAGCAAACACTTTGTTTTCAGAGCTAAGAAGGCTGGTTTTGCCCACATGATGCTATTGTGAACAAGAAGGCCTGACCGTGCAGAGTACCTCAGTGCTGAGACCACAGACACACAGACCATGCACAGCACGTCTCTATGTACACAGCACACGTCTGTGTGTGCACACATCTCTGTACAGACCACAAGCCTATGCACACATATCTGTGTATGTAGCACATGTCTTCTTTATATGTAGCACACCTCTGTGTGTGTGCATGCCAATACAGAGCCCATGTCAGTGTGTGCACACATCTCTGTCTGTAGCACACATCTGTGTGTACACATGTCTGTGTGTGTTCAGCACAGCTCTGTGTGCACATGTCTGTGTGTGTTCAGCACACTTCTGTGTGCACATGTCTATGTGTTCAGCACACCTCTGTGTGCACATGTCTGTGTGTTCAGCACAGCTCTGTGTGCACATGTCTCTGTGTGTTCAGCACAGCTCTGTGTGCACATGTCTGTGTGTGTTCAGCACAGCTCTGTGTGCACATGTCTGTGTGTTCAGCACACCTCTGTGTGCACATGTCTGTGTGTTCAGCATAGCTCTGTGTGCACATGTCTGTGTGTATTTAGCACACCTCTGTGTGCACATGTCTCTGTGTCCACCTCAGGCGCACTCATCTTCCTTCCACAGAACCAGAACACTAGGCGCAGGGTGTGCTGGGCCTGCACACCAGCCGCCTGTCTCTAGGGCGGCCAGCTGGCTCCAGGAGTCCCTGTGGCCCTGCAGCCTCCTGGCAGGGAGCATACTGTTCACCAGGCCAGGCCGGCTCGGGATGGGCAGCCGTGCGGGTCAGCGGAGGGGCACACAGCTGCTGGGGACCTCGGGGCTCTAGCCGCAGGGTTTATGGATGATACACGTCATGGAGCCTCCAAACTTGGGCTCCCGCCGTCTCTGGGAAGAGCCGTCGGCGTCTTGTAGAGCCTGGCTTTGGCCCGAGCGAGGCCCCGGAGCGTCCCTGGGCCAGACGTCGGCAGGCCGTGGCCCTGGGGCCCGGCGGCGGCTGCGCAGAGCCGTCACGGGAGACCTGCGGCGGCCCTCTTGGCACTCGGCCTCGAGGCCTGTTCTGCCCCATTGCTTCGCGGAGCAATGAAAATAATAATAATTCCTGAGACTTTCAGATTCAGCCTCCAAAGTACTTTTCCAGGGACTCGCTTTGAAAGGACACCACAGAAAACACAGCCTCGCGACGCAGAGCTTCAGACAGCCCCTTGATTTAGCAGGCGAGACGGCTGGGGGGCTTCTGGAGGCACTTTCTTCCTTTCTGAAATTTAAGGAAAGAATTTGTCTTTGAGCCGCGACTTTGCCACCAGCACGGAAGATTCCGGCCTGGGGACAGGGCGGCCGGAGGCCCGTGGGGCGGCACCGTGCCAGGCAAGCCGGCTCTCAGGGACATCGGGACAAAGCTCTGGAAAGCACACAGTCAAGACCCAATGTTCTAGAACAGTGTGTGGCATGAGGGGGGGATCCACAACGGTGGTGCCCAGGCAGTGTCCCTGATGGAGTATGCAGGCTTGTGGGGTGAGTTGGACATGCTGCTGAGCATGAAGCGTTTATTGAGCACCAACTGTGTACCCAGTACACACCAGGCTGGGGGAAGGGAGGCGTGGGCACGCAGCGGCCGTATGCTGCAGGAGGCTCACACTGGGGTGTGCAGCACAGAGACGCCATCCGCAGTGTGTGCCCAGCTGGCCGGGGGACGCAAGGCGGACCACTTTGCCCCGAGGCGCTGGCCCTGCCCACCAGCCCTACTCTGACAGGAAGCAGTCTGTCTTCCCAGGACTGGAACTAATGCTATCTTCCTCACACTGTCTAGATTGTCCCAGATGGTTCTAGAAATTAGGCACTAAAGTGCAAAATGGAAGGAAAGGACCTAAAACCTCAGCCTTCCTCAAACCCAGCTGTAGTTTGGAAGTCCAGTTTTAGGAAATGCTCCTAAGCTGGTGAGATTTCAGATGGTGGTTGACCAAACTCCTATGTTCCCGCAGGAGCCCTGAGTCCCTAGGGACCCTTGCTGCATTCCTGGAACGCCATGTGGAACAAGGGACAGAAAATGTCCCTTTATTTCCAGGAGACACACAGAGTCACAGCACGGCACCCCCGAGTCAGACGGAGGTCGCGTGTCTCTGTGTCCTGTGGGCCACGGTGCCAGGGCCGAGCACACTCTGGAGGAGGAGGGAGAGCCTCTCCCCCTCCCCCCCACTCCCATCCCCCCACCCCCCACTCCCACCCCCCGGCTCCCATCCCCCACCCCGCTGGTCCCGATGGGCGCTGGGGGCCTGGGCAGCCCGAGGCCCGCAGAGCGTTTGGAGCCTGCGGAGGCTGCTGCGGCCTCATTGAAGAGCTGCCAGGCCCCGGTGACAGTTATACTGTATCTGCAGGGTGAGGAGACAGGACGAGGCGCGAGATTAATACTTTGCCTTTTTAATCTATTAATCTACCACCTTTGGGACATGATTTTAAATCCACTCCCAAGAAAAATGACTGAAAATCATTCTGGCCTGACAGCTTTAAAAGATCACAAGTGAAACGTGTTAGGAAGGTCTCACCTCGCTGATACAGAACAAGGACAGCGATTGGGCCGTGCCTGGTCCTGGACGGCAGACGGCCCGCCCACAGGACAGAGCTCCTGGTGCCCCGGATGAAGGGAGCCCGTGCTGCCTGGAGCCGGCTCAGCCCTGGGAGGGGGACTTGCTTCTTCCTCATCGGCACAAGCTCTGTCTGGCATCATGTGCAAATGTGCAGCATGATAAGACAGCTTCTCCTCCCTGCCCTTCCTTCCTTCCATCCTCCCCCTTCCCCCCTTTCCTGTTCTGTCTTTTTCTTTCTTTTCCTCCTTACTGCTCTCTCTCTCTCTCTCCTGTCTCCCTTCCTCTCTCCCTCCCTACCTCACTCCTTCCCTCCTCCCCTTTCTCCCTCTCCTCCCCTTCCTCTACTGGAGATTATATCCAGAGCATTTCATGTGCTAGGTAAGCATTCTACCACTCAAGCCATACCCACCCCCCAGACTTGTGTGTGTGTGTGTACAGTTTTTTTTGTCAGTCCTGGGATTTGAACTCAGGGCCTGGTGCTGACCCTGGGCTTCTTTTGCTCAAGGCTAGCACTCTACCACTTGAGCCACAGCACCACTTCCAGCCTTTTCTACTTATGTGGTACTGAGGAATTGAACCCAGGGCTGCACAGGTGCTAGGTGAACTCAACCTCCGCAGCCCTGTACAAACAATTTTTAAGATAAGACCTCCTTAAGGTTTTGCCCTAGAGTTTACAATCCTGCCTCTGCCTCCTGCGTAGATAAGTTACAGGTGTGTTTCATCACACACCAAATAAAGTGCAAGCTCCAGCCTGAAACTTTTCTCTTCAAAGCTTAAAATCTATTGGCCACAGAGGCAAAAGCTTTATGTATTTTTAGAGCCTGTGGCCATGTTCCTGACAGGCCATGTCCACCAAGCACACTGTCCTGTGACAGTCAGGGGCCACTGACCGGCTCTGCACACACCTCTTCCACAGGACCAGGAGAGGGGTGTGGGGTGGGGAGGAGGAGGGGAGGACAGGGGTGCGGGGAGGAGAGGAGGAGGAGAGGACTGGGGTGCGGGGTGGAGAGGAGGAGG
>NW_012267237.1:1864986-1868884 GCF_000151885.1 Dipodomys ordii
CACAGACGGAGATCCCACACACCCGTCCCCACAGACGGAGATCCCACACACCGTCCCCACAGACGGAGATCCCACGCACCGTCCCCACAGACGGAGATCCCACGCACCGTCCCCACACACGGAGATCCCACGCACCGTCCCCACACACGGAAAGCACATGTGGAGCCACACGTGTGGAGCTCTTCATGGCAACAATGCTCCTGCTTTTCCTGCAGCCCCTCTGCCGGTCACCCCTCTGCCGGTCTTTCCTCTGACAGCCTCCTGTCCGTCATCCCCCTCACTCCGGGCTGTTGCTCATCTTTTCCAGAAACCCCTTGTCCCCGCCCTGCAGCCTGGGGCGGCGGAGCCTCAGCAGCGTCCCTGCCCTGGCCTCCTCCCACCGCCAGGACCTGCAGCTCACCCTGCAAACCCACTAGCCAGCCTCCCCGAGTCCAAACCCATGCAAAGGGTTACCTGACTGGTCTGTCTTATCGTCCTCCTTGCCTGGGTGGCAGCCCGGGTGAGGAGCATTGTCCCCACCGGTCAGCAGCCTCACCAGCCTGCCAGACAGTGAGCCTAAGAACCATGAGCGCCCGATCACCGCGCCCGCTCACCGCGCCCGCTCACCGCGCCCACTCACCGCGCTCGCTCACTGCGCCTCTGCTCTTCTCTTCGAAGACAGAAGACATGGCTCACAGTGACCCCAAAAAGCAACTCCGGCCCACGCCTGTGTCCGGGATGAGCTCAATCCCACATGAAGTTAACCAGACTCTCTCTTTTAATAAATTACAAGGAATAAAATAGTTGAGGGAAAAAAAGCAAACAGAAGAACAGATTTTTCCCCCTATGCTACGAGTATAAAATACTTAGGGGAAGCCAGGTACCAGTGGCTCACGTCTGTCATCCTAGCTACTCAGGAGGCTGAGATCTGAGGATCTTGGTTCAAAGCCAGCCCAGGCAGGAAAGTCCGTAAGACTCTTATCTCCAATTAATCACAGAAGAAGCCAGAAAGTGGTGCTGTGGCTCAAGATGTAGAGTGCTGAGGAACAACACCCAGCCCAGAGTTCAAGGCCTTGTATAAGCCCTGCCACTGGCTCACCTAAAAGAAGCGGTTCAGAAGGGCCACTGAGCCTGGGCACTGTCCTCCGGCCACGGGCTGTGAAAGGCCTGGAGGCCAAGGCTCCCAGCAGCTTCCGGAAGCTGTGGTCAGAGCTGGGCCCACCTCTGGCCTCAGTACCATTTGCCGATTTAAACTAACACAGCGTGTGTACATATGCAGAGGTGCATAATAACCGGTCACTTCCAAGCCTCCCAACTCGCTGCACTTAGGTATTAAAATCCACAGGGATGGGGGAGCGCATTATTCATTACAGCAAATGGAGGTAACTTTAAATTTATATTAAATTCAATTTAAATGCCATCAAAACCGTGGTTGACAAAGTACTGACAGATGAATATTTTAGAGTAATTCAGTAGCAGTAAACTTTCTTTTCTTACCTCCAGGCAAGGTGATGGGGTTCTGTATGCCGGGTTTGTAGTGACATGGCTCACAATTTCCATAAAGTGAAATTTTATCTTTAAAAAGCGATTTTGAAAGGCTTAAGTCTTGAACTCTGAAAGCATTTCTTCAGGGTTCTTTCTGCTCTGCTCATTATGTTATGCTATGAAGTCTAATGCTTATACCATTTTCAAAATATCTTCTGATTCGGAATGAACAATTAGTCATTTTGAAGCATCCATGCTCTGTGAGGGCGCTGAGTGATATTTCAGCTTGCTTTCCCACTCACCCTGCCTGATCACAAGGGAAAAGTATCTCTTGAAGTAGTTCACTTGGAGTTGGTGTAGAATAGTAAATTGCTCTCTGTGTACATGAGAGGTTTAATTAACTCATTAGTTAACGAGTCCCATCATCCACCCCAGAGCAGACTGTGGCGAGAGAATTTATGGGCCTGGCCACGAAGGGACACAGGTGGCCAGTGAAAGACGGGTAGATAGGTAGGTAGAGAGATAAGCTGAGAGAGGATAGATAGATAGATAGATAGATAGATAGATAGATAGATAGATAGATAGATAGATAGATAGATAGTTGGTAGATAAATGGCAGATAAGCAGAGAGAACATAGATGATAGATGGACAGACAGACAGATAGATGCTGAGGGGCTGGTGGCTAGATGGGTTAATGGATGGATTATGAGTTGCTCTTGAGAAGGAAGCAATCACCCCACCCATAAGCTCTTTGGCTCCAGCCACTCCCAGGGAAGCTCCTGGCGTTCGTACTTTCGTATTCATAGCATCTTCCTCTCCAGACTTCATTCCGTTCCTGACATCGAGAAGCTGGTCATTTTTGTTGAGCCTGTCCCTGAATGGAGAAAGCTTGTATCTTGGGAAAGGGAAGAGAAACTGGAGTGTCCATAGTGTGGTTGTCAAATGGAGTCCACCAGGTTTTGAGTGTGCTTCCCACAAGGGCCTTCTGTCTGCCCACAGGAGAGCACAGGCTGCCTTTTCCAGGAAGGAGAGGAAGAAAGTCTGGAGCAAGAGGCCCAGGTCAGCCCTGCCGTCCACCTGCCCCTTTCTCCCTGGACTTGAGACCGGAAAGAGGGCACAGAGTCCTGTGCACTCAGTACCGCACAGCCAGAGTCCTGGCTGGAGGGCCTCTTAGGCCAAGAATCAAGTGTGTCAGATTTCAGAACAAACTCCAGGGCAGCCGGAGCTCTGGGGAAGACCATGTCAGAGAGAGGTTGCTGTGACAGCGCGTGGAGGATGAGGGGGGAGGGAAAAGGATGATCAGGGACACATAGCCACTTGCAACCATGCTGACCTGCCCTCCAAGAGCTCCCCAGAGCACCACATCCGGCCACCCAGCACAGCAGCTCTGGAGAAAGTTGCTACAGAGAAGGCAGGTGCCACAGCTGCAGTCCAAGAAGCCTGAAGGGCCCGAGCTCTGTCCACCTCTTCCCGACTGAAAACACCACGTGGCCAGGAGGAAGTGGCTCTGCCCACTCTGTGCCAACTGCAGCAGTGGAGGAACAGCTCAAGTGTCCATCCACAGGTGAACGGATAAGGAACACGTCACAGGGAATACTACTCCGTCAAGAAAGGATAAAACCCTGCCATTGGTGTGACAACATGGGTGGAACTGGATGCTGTGTCCAGTGAGGTAAGGCCAGGGCCACGAGGCCTCCCCGGCGTGGATCGCAAGCTGACGGTGCAGGGGACGGAAGAGAGCGGAGAGCAGGCAGGCGGTGTGATGGTTGTCCTGACTGCAAACTTCGTTAGATTGAGAAGTGCGTGGGAGCTGAGGAGCTAAGAGGAGACGGCCGTCCTGAATGTGTGTGAGTGTGTGTGAGTGTGTATGAGTGTATTGTGTGAGTGTGTGTACCAGTGTGTGTGTGAGTGTGTATGAGTGTGTGTGAGTGTATGTGTGTGAGTGTGTGTATCAGTGTGTGTGTGTGTATGAGTGTGTGTGAGTATATGTGTGTGAGTGTGTGTGAGTATCAGTGTGTATGAGTGTGTGAGTGTATGTGTGTGTATGTATCAGTGTGTGTGTGAGTGTGTATGAGTGTGTGTGGGTGTATGTGTGTGAGTATCAGTGTGTATGAGTGTGTGTGAGTGTATGTGTGTGAGTGTGTATGAGTGTGTGAGTGTGTGTGAGTGTGAATGTGTGTGAGTGTGTGTGAGTGTAGTATGTGTGTGAGTGTGTGAGTGTGTGTGAATGTGTATGAGTGTATTGTGTGAGTGTGTGTATCAGTGTGTGAGTGTGTATGAGTGTGTGTGAGTGTATGTGTGTGAGTGTGTGTATCAGTGTGTATGAGTGTGTGTGAGTGTATGTGTGTGAGTGTGTGTATCAGTGTGTGTGTGTATGAGCGTGTGTGAGTATATGTGTGTGAGTGTGTGTGAGTATCAGTGTGTATGAGTGTG
>NW_012267237.1:1869134-1869746 GCF_000151885.1 Dipodomys ordii
GGGGGAGGGGAGGAGGGGAGGACAGGGGTGCGGGGGGAGGGGAGGATGCACACCCCCCCTCATTGGCAGCTCCTCTCACCTCCTTCCCTTCTGAGAGGCTGTGTCACAGAGCCAGCCACCATCCCCAGCCCCTTGCTTCTCCTGGAACCCCTCCAGCCGTCACCCTTGCTCCCTCTGACCCCCTAGACCAGCACTCAGGGACGTGCTCGTGGCAGGACCCGCCCCACCTCTCCCCTGCCCCTGGCCAGCCCTGAACCTGGGCAGGGCCTGCGCTTCTCTCTCCTGCCTCCCCTCCTCCCCGCTCCCGTCTTCCTTCCAGCTGCCTGTGCTCGGGCCCTTACTCGGGGCTGGGGGGCTTTCCTTCATCTCCTCCAGGATCACAGTGACCTGCCCATGGTGTCCGGGGTATGACCCCAATGCTGTGACCCTCAGAGCTGTCTCCAGCTGATGCCCGAGATCCCACACACCGTCCTCACAGACGGAGATCCCACACACCCGTCCCCACAGACGGAGATCCCACACACCCTTCCCCACAGACGGAGATCCCACACACCGTCCTCACAGACGGAGATCCCACACAACCGTCCCCACAGACGGAGATCCCACGCACCC
>NW_012267237.1:1883753-1891139 GCF_000151885.1 Dipodomys ordii
GTATGTATCAGTGTGTGTGTGAGTGTGTATGAGTGTGTGTGGGTGTATGTGTGTGAGTATCAGTGTGTATGAGTGTGTGTGAGTGTATGTGTGTGTGTGAGTGTGTGTGAGTGTGAATGTGTGTGAGTGTGTGTGAGTGTAGTATGTGTGTGTGAGTGTGTGAGTGTGTGAGTGTATGTGTGTGAGTGTGTGTATCAGTGTGTGTGAGTGTGTGTGAGTGTATGTGTGTGAGTGTGTGTGAGTGTGTGTGAGTGTGTGAGTGTATTGTGTGAGTGTGTGTGTATGTGTGAGTGTGTGTATCAGTGTGTGTGAGTGTGTGTGAGTGTGAGTGTGTGAGTGTATGTGTGTGAGTGTGTGTATCAGTGTGTGTTAGTGTGTGTGAGTGTGAGTGTGTGTGAGTGTATGTGTGTGAGTGTGTGTATCAGTGTGTGAGTGTGTGTAAGTGTGTATGAGTGTGTGTGAGTGTGAATGTGTGTTGCTGTGCCATGGACTGGGGCCAGACAGACAGACTAGGAGGAGAGGAGAACGCAGACAGCGCAGATTCTCTCTCTCCCTCTCTCTGTTTCTCTCTCTATGTATTTTCTTGTCCACCATAATGAGAGCGCCTCGGTTCATCCATTACTTCCCTCTATGCCAGGATAGATTGAGCCAAAAGAGAAAAAGAAAAGAAAAACCCCTTCGTGAAGTGTTTTTGTTCAGGTGTTTTTGTCTGACTGGCACCGGGGGTACAGATCCCCGTGTGGAGCTTTGCCGTGTGGCGCAGCCCCGTGGCGTGAGGCCGGGGGACAGCGTGTGCCATGCATTCTGAAGAGCTCCGAGGGACTTCGGATGTTTGCAAAGAAATGAGACACGTGTGAGGAAATGGGTTAGCCTGATGTAAACGTCCTCCTCATGCGCGTGCACAGCAGCACCTGCTGCCCCGCCCCGACTCTGTACACTGTTTTTATGTGTCCGTTTAAAATAACGTTTTATGCTGATGCTGGACTTCAACTCAGAGCCTGGGCACGGTTCCCGAGCTTCTTTTGCTCAACGCTAGCACTCTACCTCTGGAGCCAGAGCGCTACTTCTGGCTGTTTTGGAAGTAGTTTATGAGAAACAAGAGTCTCACGGACTCTTACCAGAGCTGGCTTCAAACCACGATCCTCAGACCTTGGCCTCCTGAGTAGCTTGGGTTACAGGCGTGAGCCAGCGACACGCGGCTAAAACAAATTTTTAAAAGAAAATCAACGGGAGCTATTAGGGGACAGTATAGCAAGACAGAGAAGTCCGTTCATTCCATTCCTTAGAAATGGTTGCTGAACACCTACAGGAGCAAAGCGGGGTGTGAGGACTCCACTCACCCACGGCGCCCCAGCCAGCCCCCCCCGGCCCGGGGGTCCCCCCACAGGACGCCCCAGGTCTCTGCAGGGAGGATGTGACTGCCATTGCTCGTCTGTCCCCTGAGGTTGGCGCCATGCCCCCAGGGCAATCTCCATGGAGGCCTGGAATGCACAGGGCCTGGAGGGGTGGGGGGAGAGGGGAGGGGTGGCCTAGAGCAGGGCAGGGGGAAGGGGGGAGGGGGGAGGGGAGGGATGGCCTTGGACTCAGAGCCCCTGCCTCCCTCCTGTCCTCTCCTTAGAGCCTCTTAGACCTGTGAGAACCTCAGGCCCCCCTGGCAGGCTGCACCTCCCCAGCTGCCCCAGGGAAGGAGGGGAGAGGGCAGGGCTCCCGGAAAGTGAGGGGTCAGGAGAGAAGCCCCGCTTCCGACACATCTCCAGCCACTACCCCCAGCCATGCTCTGTGTCATCTCGAGGTGCCCAGGGCCAGTGCCACGGCCACGTCCCAGCGGCGTTGGCTCAAAGGTGTGTGCTGTGTGACCAAGAGGTGGCCCAGCAGCGTGTCCAGGGGCCCCGAGGCCCCGGCCTGCTGCCCAGGTCCCCTCCCTGGGTCTGGAGGCTGTCCCTCTGCTGTGAGCCATGCACAGACACTGCACACGGACCCCCGGCTGGGCGGGTTGCTGGAATGCCCTCTGTAAACGGCCGCTGCTTTCATGGACCCCATGCTGCCCCTGCCGGGCCTCCAGAAGGGAAGGGCCCCGTGGCCAGTCCAGGCAGCTCCTCCCGCTTCCAGCCAGGAGGGGCCTGACACACCTCTCAGGGAGGAAGCATCGCTACAGACTTTTAGTATTCCAGCTGAAAATAGTTCTCATTGGTCCAAATCAGATGTTTTTTTAATTGCAGTACAAGGGAAGAGTCCATGGGGAAAGATGTTTAGTTTTTGCATTGGCAAACAAATAAAACAAGTTGTTTATGTCTGGAAAAGCAAAGATGAGGGCTTTGGACAACAGTCAGGAAGCCAGTGCCAGTCTGACTTCCCTGTCCTGGCTCTCTGGCCCGGCCAGCCCCCCCAGCCAGCCCCCAGCCCCCCCAGCCCCCTCCTAACCTGGCTCTGTGCTCCTCACGCTGCAGACACCACCAACTCAGAAGTGAAAATAATTGGGCGATTCAAAGGCACCGCCACATTTTTATACTTGGTGAGCCTTCCGTGATTCATTTAGAATAAAATGACCATGAGGTTAAGTACATTTACCTGTTGTGCGACAGTGCAAAAATTCCAATGGAGGTTTTAAAAGAATTTTTTTAGAATCCCAATATAAAGTGAATTACAAACTTCACCTTATAACTTTAGAGTTATCTCAGGGATGCTACAATCACTTGAATAAAATATCTCCGTCCATGCATTTAAAACTAGAAGTCACTCAGTTTTCTAACTTTTGCCAATCTACAAGCAAATAAGCAGCGCATGGCCGCGTGTACGTCACACCGTGCTGACTAGACTGCAGGCCGGGACCTGGGAGCTGGCTGGGACAGGCGCGTCCCAGACCTCTCTGAGCCTGGAGGGCCCCCACTCCCTGGCGGCAGAGGGACCGCCACGTTGCCGCCCAGCGTCCTCTCAAAGGCAGCAGCCAGGCCTCAGGAAATAACCCCAGTACCCACCACAGCCTTGTAAGGAGCTGTTGTGCTGCCAGAGCGCTGCACAGGACAGAGTTCCTTCCCAGTGGGTGCAAAGTCGGGTGCACTGTGGCCATCTCAGGGTGGCGTGTCGGTCTCTGAAAGAAGTTTGAAGGGAGACGAGCTGGAGGCTCACCACCACCCAGGTCGGAGCTCCTCGTACACCATGGCCACCCCTGGGACCCCCGGAGTGCCTGTGGGGCTGCGCCAGGCTCAGAGGAGACGTAGGTGAACTGACTGAAAAGAGGGCTTGACTTCCTCTTCAGCCACTCTCTGAGTGTAGCTGCAAGTCCAGGATCATTTCCTGTCGTGAAGGAAGCAAAATGCACTGACTTGACACTGTTTGAGGAAAAGTGTTCTCCATCTTCCAAGTAAGTCGATGAGAAAAAATTAGCAGTGTCTCCTGGACACTGGGCACCTGTCATGCTGGCCAAGGTGACCACGTGTGTGGCATGCTGGCCAGTGGTCTTCCCCGCCACTGGGAATGGCTGCCAGCTCCACAGGCCTTGGTGGGTAAACGTAGTTGGTACAAGAAAGACTTGAAGCATTTTCTACAGTCTCTGAGATGTTAAGTGTCTGTAATAGGAATTAAATCAGGTCATAGTTAAGTGTATGAACCACAAAGTTCTCTTGGGTTCGGCTCTGGGCAGAGGAATCATAGAGAGAGAACATCGGAACGTTGCGGGGGGCTCCGGCGTTGGATGGCTGGGCTAAATCCTCCCTGCCTCAGCCAGGCGACACGAAGCGGCTGCCAGAATTCCTGAGCACTTTAATGAAGAGAAATCCTCATTGTTCCGATGTGGCGATTAACTAGAACAAGACTGATATTCCCCAGTGGGTTTCCCCACAAAGATCAATCTGGAAGGCATTCACTCCCACCCCTCCAATCTCTGTTCCTAAGATGTGGTGAGAAACCGGCTGGAACAGAGAGCCAGGGATCGCGTGCCCCTGCCCCCACGACGTTGGCTCTCCCCACATCTTGGAGAAGGATCCAGTGCCCCTTGGACCAGCGCCGTTCTATTCGGGGGATTTCTCTGTGCGGAGGGCCGTGGCCGGGAGAGGTCCTGACACCAAGCCAGCCACGTGGGTGCAGCCCGGGCTGCTCCGTGCCTCTGAGCTCACAGGTGCCAGGGCTACAGGCTGCCACTTCCCGAGGGAGGCCCGTGAACCAGCGCCTCTGCCGCACCTGTCTCAGGAAGCTCTGTTTCCATGGGGTTGGATGGAAACAAGAAGCCCCAGAAGTGCGGCACATCCCCCCAAATAAGAATTCGGACGTGAAAAATGCCTCCGGGAGCGGCCAGGTGACAGTGCCGGGAGCGGCCAGGAGCAGTTGTGAGCAAGGCGCTGCGCGGTCAGGTCTCAGTGCCCATGACCAGTGAACAGTCAGGCGTTTGGGGAGGTTTGGGCTAATGACGACTGGTTTTTCTCACACAAATCGAGCCCCTGACAGCTTTTCCAATAAAGAACTTTCTCTGCTAGCATGCTAAACCCTCCCCGCCTCCCCACATCATCGGCTGTCTCCGGAAGGTTTTTTGGTTTTTGGTTTTTTTGGTCAGTCATGGGGCTTGAACTCTGGGCCTGGAGCGCTGTCCCTCAGCTCTTCAGCTCAAGGCAAGCGCTCCACCACTGGAGCTACAGCGCTACTTCCAGTTTTCTGGTGGTTTACTGGAAATAAGAGTTTCATGGATTTTCCTGCCCGGGCTGGCTTTGAATCTCCATCCTCAGATCTCAGCCTCCTGAGTAGCTAGGATGACAGGCGTGAGCCACCAGCACCTGGCTCAGAAAAGTATTTTTAAATGTCTTTCAAAACCTCCATTACTTAGCCCTGCCGCAGCGGTAGAGTTACGCTGAGCCAGCTTCCTTTCTCCGGGAAAACTCCTGGAGGATCCGTGTTTCTGACGCGGCAAACCATCCCCTTGATCGTGTTCGGCTTGTTTCTTCCAACCCTGTCAAGTAAATGCTGCAATCTGAAAAGAGGGGGCGCTCTCCAGGAGAAGAAAGCTCAGCGTGGGGTTCAGAGGGCACGGGTGCCTGCTGGGATTCCATCGGCTATCATCAGGGTGACCGCCTCCCAGCGAGCAGGTGCAGTTGCTCTGTGCCACGCTTCAGGATGGCACTGGTAACCTAAGGCCTCCAGACTCTGCTTCCGCCTTCGGCCGGGCTCCCCCCATGGCTGCTGGAGCATCAGTGCCAGTGCATGTTTGGAGCTCTGAGGACAAAGGCCGTGTGCTCAAGAATGACAGCTCCTCTCTTGTGTGCTATGTGGGGCAGGGTGGGAATACAGATCTGGCTAATGACAACTCCAGGAGTCTCCAGCTAGAGGCTCACGCAGGAGGCCATGGCCGGCCACACAGAGACCACAGTACAGCATTGGTCACCATGTCCTTAACTGTGTCACCCTGGAAAGGCCTAAATCAGTGCTGCCCCCACCATCTCTATTTACAACACCATTCTCAACCTTTCTGCCCGACTAGAGGGCCAGCTCTCCTTCTCTCTATGAAGGTTTCTTTGGAGTTTCAGAGTTGTATTCATGAATAGCATGCAGACTACTCATTTATATTCCAAGTTGATTAACCATTGTAAATTATCCCACAGGCTAAAAACTCTGAAAACAGCACAATAAAGTTAATGTTCAAAGAACCTGATAATGTGCTTAATAACCTCTAACAGCATTATCCATCTTCTGACCCCCGTGTGCTTTGCCCTGCACAGGGTCTATTTTAAACACTGCCTTCTCCAAAGATGGGTGGCCATGATCATCCATCTGTAGCCTGCGTCAAAACCCAATTTTCATTCCAGCTGATAAGCCAATTATGTTGTCTGATAGTGTGAGTTTTGTAGCATTACCTAGAAGTCGGATCCACAAACGGAAGTGAGTCACAGCTCCTGTGCGGACACGGCTTTGGGAGAGATTTCCTGCCTCTTCTCAGATTACCAGCTCTCTGATAAACACGCACTTACAATGCATTCTTGACACATGGAGTGTAACCATGACTCCAGAGGTCGCGCCCTGGGCTTCCCCGTGTGGACGCAGACACCGGGAGGAGGGTGAGTCTGGTCCAGGAGGCCCTGGTGCAGGGTTGAAGATGAGTCTGTAGGAATGGAATGCCACTACGAACTCAAGACAGGCCCAAGGGCTGTCCCCAGGCATGAGCCTCCTCCAGGAGGCGGCTGGCTTTGTGTGCACCCGGCTCCCGAGGACCAGCCAGGGAACTGGGGATGAGGTCACTCGGTGGGAGGTGACAAGAAGGCCGGGTGGGTCCTGCTCACCATCCCCTCTGCCACACGCGCTGTGCGCTCCCAGACAGCACCTGGCCAATGGTCCTAAATTCCAACCGTTTATTTGTGCTCCAATATTGGCAACGCATGGCTGCAGAGTCTGGGATGGTTCTGACTCAGCTCCAGTTGCACTTGAAGAATCAGCTTATTAAGGGAAGAAACGTGGTAGGGGTCCCTGTGGTTTTCTCCACGCGGCTGGTGCTGGGGAGAATGTCCTGGCTGCTGCTTGCTGGTGACCACAGACAAGCCCAGAATTCTCTTGAAATGCTTGCTCAACCTGACTGTCCAGTTTGGGGGCTGTGAATCCAGGAGAAGAAGCTAGACGTAACTCCTGCTCCGACATTAGCTCATGCAGGGAAGGCAGGAGTCTGAGCTGTGTGGGATGAGGGGAGTGAGCCTGCTTCCTTCAGGAGAAGGGTGGTAGAACTGTTTGCACATTGGTGTGCGTGTGCGTGTGTGCATGCGTGTGCGTGTGTGTGTGTAATCAAAGGACAAAGACATTCGCATAACTGATAACAATGTAAGGAGCTTCAAATAAGGTTGGAGCGCAGGAAGCCAGATAGAAAACGGGGAAGGATTTGCTGTGCTTCTGTGGCTCTCTCTTCTGCTCAGCGTCCACACACAGAGTCTGGTCAGTGCCTTGCCCAGCCTATGTCAGCTAGAAGACTCGAAGAATGAGTTAAGGAAAGTGGGTGGGAGCCACGGTCATGTACTTCATCTCCCTTTCAGAGTTGCTTTTATTTCTAAAATTTTCAACCCATGATAGGAGAGAGGTGGGTACAGAAGTGTGTATAGACACCCACAGAATTTAGACAGAAACGGAAATGTATACAGAAATAGAAAATGAAGTATAGACAGTATGAATCTAAGATGCCTATGTAGGAGATATAAATATAGATGTAATAGAATCAGGTGGGCTTGCGTGGAACAGGGAAGCTCTTGAAAACAGAGATCCAGGCTGGGGCTTCGGCTTTAAATCTGGGAACTGGAGGCAAAGTGGGTGTTTACTAAGCCTGCAGCCCAGGGCCACACCTGTGCTGTGTACTGAGCCTGAAGCCCAGGGCCTCTCTACACCAGTGCTGTGTACTGAGCCTGCAGCCCAGCGCCTCTCTACACC
>NW_012267237.1:1891249-1902556 GCF_000151885.1 Dipodomys ordii
AGCCCAGCGCCTCTCTACACCAGTGCTGTGTACTGAGCCTGCAGCCCAGCGCCTCTCTACACCTGTGCTGTGTACTGAGCCTGCAGCCCAGCGCCCTGTCCCTCAGAGCCACGCCACACCAGCTCTCCTTCGCCCTGGAAGAAGGTCCGGCGCTCACCCCGCGCTCTAGGTGAGAGCACCGTCACTTTCTTGCCATTGCCATGACAGTGGCTTTTGGCTGTGGGATTTGTTTCTGGAAATCTCTGAAATGCCTTTTCTTTGTATGAATGGTGCACAGATTTACTTAAGAAAACCACCCAGGCTAGCAGTGATGCTCTTCAAATCAGGAAAGACCTTCTGCCCTTCCAGTCTGTGTGTGTGCTCACTTTGCAGTGCTGCATGTCTCGCACATGCAGTCCTGAGGCATTCACCGAGGCCCCTCCTGTGGGCAGGATGGAGACGGCCCCATGCCCAGCGACTCTGCATCGAGGGCCACCTCATCTGGGACATTCATTTGACCAAAGGTCAATGGGAGTGGGCAGCAAGGGCAGCCAAAGAGACAGCCAGAACTACAGCTAGCGGGGCAGAGAGAGGGGAAGCCAGAACTACAGCTAGCGGGGCAGAGAGAGGGACGGGTAGAGAGGCTTGTGGGTGGGCAGCACACGCAGGAAGAAGCCAGCCTGAAGACCTGCGGAACACAGGGCGGTGCCCCTCACGGGCCAGGCCTGGAAGGTTTTCCCGGGGAGGCAAGGACAGTGTCCCATCTCAGTGCATTTGGGTGGCTGCCAGCCTCCGTTTTCTCTCCTGACTTGTGGGAATGTTTAGGCGTCCAGTCTGTAGTCCTAGCAAGGTGGGATCCTGCGAGTTGTGTGTACAGCAAGTAGGCACTATACACACACCTGCAGCCGGGTCCTTCCAAGATCATGTGAAAGAAAATCGCATGAAGAAAGAAACATAAGCCCTGCCAGCAGGGAAAGTGCTCCAAAAATGGCTCAGTCTGACCCAATCCCACCCTAAGGTGAACCAGTCACACCAGGAGTGACACCCGTCAATCAGCGGGGATCACCTGCACAACAACACCAGCCTTCTCTGCTCTCCTGTCGCTAGAGCTAACCAGCGCACAACATTAGTCATAACAGACAACTGAGTGCTAACGAGTATAGCACCATAGGCCCCAGCAACTGTGCTAAAGATGGGCCACCGGTACCCATGTGACACAGGACTACACAAACTTTCTCCTTACAGCTGTCAATCAAGCCGGCGTGGATCCCAGGAGACCCCACCCTCTGCCCGAAACTGCAGGGCCCGGGAAGCAGCAAGCACCCTTACATTAGGCACCCAAATGTCCCCCTTTTCCTCGCACCCCACCACTAGCACCCCTGGCCCCAAAAACATAAAACCAGGTGTATATGTGTTCCTCTTCCAGACCCCAGTACACGATCCGTGTTGTGATGTCAGTAGTTAGGAACATGTCTGACCTGTTTGCCTAAAGTCTGTCAGACCACTCGTTAAATGAACAGCAGTGATGGATTGTTAATAAAAAGGGTTTGAATTTCCCAAGGTTCATCGTTGTCATCTCTGAGCCTGGCACTTTATCAGGGTGTCCACGTGCCCAGGCCTATGAACGGGGAGACGGCCTGGACTCGGACACATCCTTCCACGGTCCCTTCACGTGTGTCAGACGCACAGGCAGGCTCATGGCCGCACACACATGCATGAGTGTGTGAGAGCACACGTGTGCACATGGTGCACACACTGCTCTGCGTGGCCTTCCATCTTGGACTACAGTGTACACACGGTGTGTTTGTGTGCTGAACTGTGAGCTTAATTGATGTCATTGCTAAAAGCCATCCTGTAGGCTGGGCTGCAGAGGGCTTGAGTTCAGGGAATCGGTCACTAGGCTGTTCAAGTCACATCCTCAGCTTGGCACGGGCTGCATTAAGTCCTGGCACAGATTCTCAGAAAAACATGCTCCAGCTCCCTCCCTCCCTAGGAGAGAGGGGAGTGTGGAGCAGGGTGGGTGGGGCTGGGGAGAACTCCCCTCCCCTGTCCCTCCTGAGTTTGCCCCTCCCCACTCTGCCCTGCCCCACTCTCCCCCTTCCTACCTCCCTTCCCCACCTCTGCCTCTCCCCCACTCTCCCCCTCCTCACCCTGCAGCCCTCTCAGCCGGCCTCGGCACTGTGGGACCTTGTGAATACCTGGCCAATGTTTATTAAGAACGTGTATTTAAAATACATTTCCACAACTATGCCTACCGCACAATGTCCTTGGAAACACTTGAGGCTGTCTGTGGGAAGAAGGCATGAGCCACCAGGAGCAGGTACTGAGATTCCTGGGAAGGCAGGAGCTGGGAGGCCTCTGGGAATGAGTGTGCAGGTTGCGGGGTTATGAGGAGCGACAATCGTTTCCCGTTGTGCTGCCTGCTGCCTCCAGGTAAGAGGCGCAGGACGCAGGCGGAGGCACTGCCCACATGTGGGCTGAGGCTAGGGCATGCCCACTGCAGTCTGCCCCACCTCCTGCCCCGTCTGCACAGCCTTCAGGCACCACACAGGTCCAGTAGCCGGCAGTCTGCACGGAGCCCCAGCAACAAGGTGTGTTTTCTGGGGATAAGCAATGTGCCACAAGGCGGCAGGCACAGAGCAGGTGAGGGAGGTGTGGACAGAGGAAGCCTGGAGACAGGTCTGTCTGGGGGAGGGGGTCACCGGCAGGGGCGGGGCTGGGGGTGTGCATCACAGCGTGGAGAGGTCAGCCTGAGGATGCTCTGGAGGGAGAAGGAGGGAGGGCAGTGCAGAGGGAGGACCCTGGACGTGCTTGTGGCCCTTGCTGTTTTCTGGGCCGCCCTCAGGGGCCCGTGAGGGCAGAGAGCCGCTTGTGAGCTGGGGCTCTGGTGCGGGAGTGCCACGGGCGTGCTGGCCTAACCCCAAGTCTAAAGTTCAGCCATTGTTGGCAATCCAGGGTGTAGGATGCTCGCTGACCTAACCCTCGTAGGCCCGGGGGCCGTAAGAAGCGCGAGGCCCCTCCAGTTCTCAGCGCACAGCACCGCTCCCGGATTCTTCGGTGGGTAACTCGGCAACACCGTGGGAGCCAGCACAGAACTGGGAGCTCCAGCCACGCATGGGCATCAAGGAGGGCACTCACGGGAACTCCAGTCCCTGCTGCGGCCCGTGTCTCTGCACACCTACTGGGGTGCAGCGGGGTGAGGGTCCGGGGCACAGCGGACCCCCCACGCAGGGCCCGAGCTGCTGCTGTCACTGGGCCATTCTGTGTGACCTCTTCCCTGTGTGCTGCGGCGGTAGTGAGAGCATGCGCACCCACAGGGCGTGTTCCGGGTCATCCCAAACTAGCTGACCATGGTGGAGCCCAGGACACGCAGGAGAGTGGACTTGGGGAGGGGCCTGGCCCAGGCAGGGGCAGCGGGCAGGTCACAGGTTCCAGGTCCATCTCCCTGGCGCAGCAGCAGGAGCCCCACCGCTTTGCTTCACCACCTGGCATCCACCCGGGCATTTCCCTTCCTATTTTCACAGCCTTGATCCATTGCCTTTTTAAAACTCTTTAATTGCTGTGATAAAGGTGGTGTACAGAGGGGCTACCGTTACTAAGTTACAGTTACTAAGTCATTTCCTTTTGCTTTCTCCCTGTTTTTCATTCCCCATCCACCCTTTTAAAAAGGGCCGGGGCCAGAGGCAATTCCACACACTGCCGGGGCGTCTCTCCGCCACCCGGCCAAGGCTGCGACCCACGGCCCAGGAAGGCGGGCCCTCCCTCTGAGGGCCCGTGACTGTCTGCTGAGAGGAGTCGTGGCAGCACCTCCTGATGAAAAGATACTAGAAGTTTCCATAGAGAGAAGCCAGACAGCTCAAGGCGCGGGGAGCTTGCCAACCCAGAGAGAGAGGTCTCCAGGGGCTCCCCGGTGTCCGTGCTGAAAGACAAGGGAGCCTCCTTCTTACCTTGCCCCAGATGATCCCAGCAGTGCGAACACACATCTGGCCTCCTGGCCTCCTCCCCATCCCTGTGAGCCCGGCTTGTGACCGCCCAGCTTCGGGGCCAGCTCCCAGGCCGCTAAGGTGTGTCCTATAAATATCAAGCTTACCTGTTGTGGCTTCCATACAAAATGTCATCAACAGGCTCATGTCCTGAAGGCTTGGTCTCCGGATAGGGGTGCTACTGAGAGGGACTGGGGCCCCAGAGTGCTGGGGAACATAGGGGACTCGCCCACTATTGAATGGGCTGCTAGGAACTGGGGCCTGGTTGGAGGAAACAGGTCACTAGGATCTGCCTTTGAGGAGTGTCTTGTCCAATCCCTCCTCCTGCTCTCCCCTGCTCTCCCTTCCTGTCCCTGCCTCTCCTCTCTCCTCTCTTCTCCTCTCCTCTCCTCTCCTCTCTTGTCCTCTCTCCTCTCCCTTCCTCTCCCCTCTCCTCTCCTCCCTTCCTCCCTCTTTTTTTTTTTTTTTTTTTAGTCATGGGGCTTGAACTCTGGGCTTGTGCTCTTCAGCTCAAGGCGAGCGCTCTACCACTTGAGCCATAACACCACTTCCCATTTTCTAGTGGTTTATTGGAGATAAGTCTCACGGACTTTCCTGCCCAGGCTGGCTTTGAACTGTGATCCTCAGATCTCAGCCTCCTGTGTAGCTAGGATGACAGGCGTGACCCACCGGCGCCCGGCTTCCTCTGCTCTTCTTTCCTCAGCCTCCCAGCCTGGGTGGGATGTGTACCCCTCCCCCCAGGCTCTACCCTATGCTCCCATGGCTAGGCTATTCTGTCTGGCTTCAGGACCAGCCTAGTGAGCGCATCGGACTTCGGACTGAAACCTCCATGACAATGACAAGCTAAAGCCAAAGTTTCCTCTTTTAAATGGATTCTCTCAGACCTTCTATCACAGGGAGAAAATGGATTCATCCATTGTTAGGTTTGGGAAATAAAAATAAGTAATACCCAGTCAAATTTAAAATTCCGCTTGGGCTGGGAAGGTGGCAGAGTGCTTGGCTTGCATGCACGAAGCCCTGGGTTCGATTCCTCAGCACCACATAAGCAGAAAAAAGCTGGAAGTGGTGCTGTGGCTCAAGTGGTAGAGTGTTCATCATGAGCTGAAGAGCTGAGGGACAGTGCCCAGGCCCAGAGTTCAGGCCCCACAACCAACCAACCAACCAACCAATAAATAAATAAATAAAATTCCACTATCCCACAAAACTTTTTAGAGTAAGCATATGGCACCCATCATGTGGGCCATGCAAATGTTTCCCAGTTAAAATTTAAGTGTAACTCCATTCCTGTATTACCTTCAGCAATTAAATTCTATGTATATATTTATTTATTCACGTTTGAATATTTGTTTTTCATATTGTTATGGTGGCACACTTTTGTTCTATGAATACATTATTCCACTTGGATCTTTAAGATATAACCATATAATCAGGAAGCAGTCTATTCTGTGCTATGTAAAATCAAAACTCATACAATGTACAATTCAAAAGTGAACTCTGATATAATCCAGGAACTTAATCAATAATAATAATGTTGGTCTAATTAATAATAGTGTGATATTGGTTCATCGATTGTAACACATGTGCCAGACTAATGCCAGAAAAAGAAAGTCATACAGTGTTGGTGGGAAGGGACTCAGTATGAAGGCACAAAACCTGAACATAGAAAACACAGAACTCCAAATGATCCACACGAACGTGAGCCAGCACACACACCACTGTGAGGCCTGTGCGTGCACATGTATGAACATGGTTCACAGCAGCTGAGTTACTGTCAAGCTACTCGGCCATCGGTGGATAAACGGGTACAGGACTCAGCCACAAGAAAGAACTAATGCATGTCATTTACAGAAAAGTGGACGGAGATGGAGATGATCATGTGCAGAGACATAATCCAGACTGAGATAGACAAATGACCACACGTCTTCTCTCACGTGTGCTCGAGTCCTGAAAAATAAAGTAACACAGTTCTTCCTACCCCTCAAGTCGGGGAGGTGAAGAGCCACTGGGAGGGGTCCGGAGAGGGTGAGGGGGGGAACAGGATCAGAACATGTTATGTGCACACATGCAAAGGGAATCATGAAACTGAGGGGGGAAAAAAACTAGAGAGGGGAAGGGAGGACAAGAACAAGCAACAGAGGAGTAAATGCAACCCAAGTATATTCTATGTTATATGTGGAAACATCACAGTGGAATCCTTTGTGCAAGGCATGCACACGAGCCACAGGCTTTTAATATAGAGAACACTGCACATGGAGAATATATGAAGACTCTGTACACGGTATGCAACTTGTCTGCAAACCTAAAATCGCTCTGAAAATAAAGTCTATATAAAACCACAACAAAAGACAGACATACTGCGTGTGTCCATGTTGGTATGTCTGGCTTTGTCCAGTTCCCTGGGTGTGAGGTTAGGAGGCAGTGCTGGCAGACTGGCTGCCTAGCAGGGCAGCGTGTCCTGGGGAGCGGGTGGGTGGTGATAAGATGCTGGAGAGCTAACACTGGCCGTCAGTAACCCAGATCCAAACCCAGAACTCGGAAATCCTGACTGTGCCAAAGGTGCCTCTCAAGTCTAGCTGTGCCTCGGGAGACTGGGAGGAGGTAGGAGCTGGAACCAGAAAAGAAATCTGCTCCATGCTCTCCACACCCTACCCTTCCTCTTTCTGTTAGTGTTCTGCTGTCTGGACAACATTCCTCCCTTCATCAACTGCAGGGGGGTGCTGAGAGTCTAGGTGTTTGGGGCTTAGGCACTTTCCTCTGTTGCACCCCAAGCCAGGGCTCATGGTTTTGGGGTTTCAGTCCCTGACCAGTTGGTCCCATTGCTTGGGCCTGAGGTGAGCCGCCATCGCGCATGGTGGAAGGGGGGGAGTAGGAGCCGGGGCACACCATCCCCAAATGAGGGAAACCTCCCTCCAGACCCTGCCTGTGGAGGGTCCCGTCAGCTGTCCATCAGGTCAGAACTCTAGCAATTTCCTTCTCCTGGCTCTGGGCTCTCTCCTCCCAGCTTCACCCCTCGCCAGGACGCATGCTGGGTTGGCTAGACCACCTTCCCAGTCTTCCCGTGTCCTGTGCCACACACCTTGGCACCTCCTCCTCCTCCCAACGCCCTCCAGAGGCTGCTGTGCCCATGTACCAACAGGAGAGGAGGAGCTGAGCAGCAGCAGGGCGCTTCCACTCCCGTGGGCCAGCTTCCCGTGGGACTCCACCCCGTCCTCCGCCCCGTCCTCCGCCCATGTCCCTCCCTGGAACTCCTGGACTCTTTTATCTTTTACCTCTTCTACCTCAGGATTGAATTTTGAAAATTACCACTGCCTCATTTCACTTTTGAAATTTTTATTTACGGTTTTGATGTGTACAAATTGTAATGTGCATAGTTTCCTTAATGGATTCCCTTGGAATATTTTAGAAAAAAATATTTCTGTAAACAGCAAATAATTTGGCTGCTTTTGTTGCTAACACCTGGCTTAGCCAAATATACCTTGAATATAAATGCATTTTTAATCACTGTTGTGAAACCACAAATTATGTGAAACATCTTCATTACCAATGAATTACTGCTTATATTATGAACTCCAATCTTGTTCCTCTTAGTATAGAACAGCTGACCGGCACAGTGACCTCTGCCCCCCGCCCACTCCCCAGCTCCCCGCTCTGTCCAGCACCACACTGTGCACAGGCTATCTTCACATGAAACGTTTTCTGAGGTACAAGGTGAAATGTGCTGTGCGGACCTTGCTTCAGACACAGGGCTTGTATATCCTTTCCTCTTTTGGTTGTTCATGGGGCCTGAACTCTGGGCCTGGGTGCCGTCCTTCAGCTCTTCAGCTCAAGGCAAGCGCTCTACCACTTGAGCCACTGCACCACTTCCAGGTTTTCTGGTGGTGTACTGGAGATAAGAGTCTCAAGGATTTTCCTGCCCGGGCTGGCTTTGAACAGTAATCCTCAGATCTCAGCCTCCTGAGTAGCTAGCAGGCGTGAGTCACCGGTGCCTGGCTTTCATTCTCACCCTTAGGGAAACCACTGGCTTCGGAGCAGGGCAGGCAGTAGGCAGTGATGATGTGAAGGTCAGTAAAGCCTACGACCTTCTTCCTTGGCCCAGCCCCAAGGGCTTCTACCCAGGAATATTCCCCTCCTGCTCTGAAATGGCCAAACAAGAGCTCAGACACAGGCTGGGGCAAGAGGAAGGACAGGCCTGGCCAAGGGGTCCAGCTGAGCACCCAGCGCCCACGGCGGGAAGTGGAAGTGGGGAGAGGGGTCGTGCCTGTGTCCGCTGACTCAGCACACAGCAGCGGCCGCCCAACCTCCTCACCAGAGCCACAGTGGGACTGGCCTTGGGCACAGGAGGTCTCGAGTGCCAGGAGCAGTGCCACTTGTAGTACCTCTGCCTGCTGGACAGGGCTGTGTCTATACCAGGGCTGTGGACAGGCACAGAGCTGTCCTGGCACAAGAGCCAGAGGCCATCGCCTGCCAAGCACACCCAGGCGACAGCTCCATGGTGGCCGTACCTGCTGTCCCTGCCTGCCTTCCCAGGGCGCCACGTCAGGCTGGACAAAGCTGGCCAGCACAGGTGGATTTGGGACCGGCGAGTGCTTCCCTGGGTAGCTCCCCACAGAGGTGTTCTGAGCTTCCATCCATGCACCATCCCCTTCCGCCAGCAGGGAGCCTGGCCTCCTTGCCTGGGGGGGCAGCAGACGGCACTGGGAGGCTGCTTCTTAAGGCCCTGGAGCAGAAGAAAGGTGTGTGGAGTAAAGTTTGAGGCTCCATATCCTGAGAGTTTACCAAAAGCACAGCCTCTCCAGCCCTTCCTGTGCAGGGCATGCTGCACGGGACCATGGAAACACCTCCCCCAGCTGGCCAGCCCCACTCCTGTGTATGCCCACTCTGCATGATAGGAAGGCTGACACTGCAGAATCATCGCCAACGATTTGTTTTCCACTGCTTGAGAACCAGGGAGAAGAAACGTGAGCTTCGCATCCGCATCCTTGCTCTACCATCCACTTCACCAGAGTCCCAGGGGCCTGCCCAGTCCTGTCCCTCATCCTCTCCACGGGCCACATGGGGCCTGCCCCCACCGTGTCCAGGACCACTGTGCTCTCCTGGCCACTACTGTGCACCTGCCTGCTGGGCGGGGGTGCTCCGGGCCGCGGAGTGGACAAACGGACAGGGAAGCCACACGTCCTGGGAGCAGGTCAGCAGGGGTCAGCTGCAGGCCCCGCCCTCACACACACACACACACACACACACAGCTGGGGCCGGCCGAGGGGCTGGGCCAGCAGCACAGGCCCTGAAAACAGATGTCTGTAGCATGTGTTTGGAACTGGCGCTGGTGCAGGCTTAGGGACGTGACCAACTTCAGGCTTCCCACCCCGCCTGGCCCAATGTGAGCCGGCCCAGGGAGCAGCCGGAGTCCCAGGGGGCAGCGCCTCCGCCCCGGAAGGAGGTGGCTGGCCTCGGTCTGGCCCTAGCTTGGCTGGCCCAGCCCTGGGCACGCGGTCCCCAGGACTGCGGGTGGACGGGTCCCCCAGCTCAGGCCGAGCCAGCCCAGGCCGAACCGGCCCGGCTTCCCGTCCCCCCGCGGCCGTCCCCATTGGTCAGCCCAGTCCAGCCTTGCCCCCCCTCCCAGCCTCCCACCCTGGCCTCCTCTCCGCCGCTGTGGGCTTGGCACCCCGTGCGGGGTGAACCAGGGCTGTCTCCGCGACCTGGCTAGGCCCGGGCCTGGTCGCGGGGCTGGCGGGGCGGGCCCCAGCTCCTGGCCGGTGTCGGGGCTCCCCGTTCTCTGGCGCCCGCGGGGTCTGCGGGAACCCGGCCCAGCCAGGCAGAGAGCCGCGCCCCGCAGGGCCAGGCTCCCCAGGCGCGGCTCTTTGCTGAGGAAGCGTCCGAGACAGAGAGAGTGGTCGCGGGTTTTCTCCAAAGGTCACCCGCAGGGGTGGCGGAGGAGTCCGGCGTGGCCCGGCTTCCGAATCCATTCCCCAAGAGCCTTAACTAATTACCAGATCAGAGAAACGAAAAAGCAAATATTTCTTAAAATAACCCAAGGTAATTATACCCCGTTGTTGACACGAAGGATGAATAATTGATCAGGCATTGCACACAATAAATTGTCAATTTACCTCCCCACGCGCGGGCCGGGGCTTCGGCAGCTCCCGGTTCTTGGCCCCCTGGGCACTTCTGGGCGGACCGAGATGCAGGCGCCCGCCCTCCCGCCGCTCCTTCAGAACCGTAGACCGAACTTGTTTTCTGTCCCACAAGGAACAACCTGGAAACAGGCTTAAGTTTCCCCCTGTTCTCGGGGCCAGATTTAAACAAACACAAAGCGTTCTTCCTCCTTCCCTTCTACCTGGGATTGCAAAAGAACGCGCCGGCCGACATTTCACAACCCCTTCTCCCGGTATTATCAGTATAGCAGCCGATGGAACATCTTCCATTTTCATCTTTCTTAGAAAGATCAGTTGGTCCCCGCTGTGGGGAGCCCGTGGGGTGGGAGGGGACAGCGAAATCAAGGGCAGGCGGGAGGGTGCTGAGCCCAAATACACGCCTGCTGACTGGCAGGTCTTCAAGGCTCTGGTCAGAGTGAAGGGTGTGTGTGTGTGTGTGTGTGTGTGTGTGTGTGTGTGTGTGTGTGTGTGTGTGTGTGTGTGTTGGGGAGGGGGCTGATTGAGGTTTCGAAGGTGATTGCGGCTTCTCATTAAGAGTAATAAAAAGTAACTTTTACCAAGTGGAAAATAATATTGTCATAGATTACTTCTTCTGGAAATAAGCCTTTAAAACATCTGTAGGGATTTGTCACTTGCATAAAGGTTTGAAAATACATCAAAGGGACACATCCTCTTGTGATTTGTAAGAATTCAAGTGATCTTAATCATAATGGCCACATATCACAGACTTTGTGTATTGTTCCCAAAATAGCCTCTTGGGTTAACGCATTTAAAAAAATATTTAAAATGCCTGCCGTTTGGGGGGAAATGATTTAAAACATATTTAACCGATCTATTTATGACTTTAGTTTGGGTTTAGATAAATGTTTTCCTTTGAGATTTTCCAATGTTCAGGGTAATTACAAAAATTCTGCTGGGCAATGCTACTTAAATTTAAAATGCCTTGTCTCTGACCGGGTCATATATTGGTTTGGAATGATTTGTTTTTTCCCCCTCCAAACTGATTTCTCTTTTCACCGTTTCTAACAGCAGTATTTAGTGTAGACTTATTCTGGAACATTGTTTCTTCCGGGTAGGTGTTACTTTTAGCCTCTTTCATAAATAATGCGACTGTGTGACCCTAAAGGCGCAGCTGGAACCCAGCCTGTCTCCTGAGCTCCTGGCGGCGCCTCGGCCCAGCTCCGCACGCCCCC
>NW_012267237.1:1902616-1907348 GCF_000151885.1 Dipodomys ordii
GGCGCAGTGCGGCCGGGCGCTGCCCCCGCAGCCCCCGCGCGCGGGGGGCTCCGCGCCTCTCCCGCCTCGCACCAGACAAAGGTGGACCAAGTTCTTTTCAAGTTTCCGCGGCAGTTGCTGGGCAGCCTGGCAGAAACAATAACTCTGTTATTCGGAACAAATGTTGACATTGGACGGCGCGGGGGGGCCAGGCGAACGCGCCCCTGACCCGCGCCCACCCGCGGCCTGCGGCCCACCTGAGGTTAACGCGATAAACAGGAGGGCGGGGGTCTGTCCCCACCGGACAGACCGACGGGCCAACAGACTCTGGGCCCAGCAGCAGGGCGCGATCGCAGGGAACCCGAGCCCCTAGGGCCGAACCCCACGAGGGTCCAATTCGTCTGCCTCCCAATCTCAGCAACTGCAAAAGTCCCTGAGCTGCCGACAGAAAGGTTTCCCCCTCCCTCCCTCTCCCCTCCTTCCCCCCCTCTCCTTTTTCTCCCTCTTCCTCCCCTCCTATTTCTCAAAGACCTGCATAGAGAAAAGCTCAAACACTGTATTACGTTGTAAACGATCCCTTTTAGCACCTGCAGGTTTTCTGTTGGTAGTGAATATTTAAAAACCAGGTTTCCAGAAAGGAAGAAATTCAGGTCAGGAGGTGGGTGGGTAAGTTAGGAAATCGTTGATAATTTGTTAGGCATATAAACATCAAAGAAGCTTCATTAGCTTGGGCTAATCTCCTTGAGCTGCTTTGGGTGGAGCAGGGGGTCCCGGGAAGGGGGCAGGCTGCCGCCAACAGGGACAGGGCCCAGGAGGGGGTCATACCACTGACCACCCCCTGCCCAGCCCCACCATCAACCTGGCTTCCGTTTCCGGACATGATCACTCAGAGACCCATCGGAGCCTGGATTTTCTGCCCAGGAGCCAGACTTTTGCCTTCAAGGCTGTATCTTCATTAGGGCAGATCTGTCCCTGAGCGCTAACTTCCTTACTTTTCATTCAAGTTCTCAAATACTGCAGCTAGTGCGTTACTGAGATGTTGCTGCCCAGTGCACTTTATCTCCTGCTAGCATGGGGGGGATTATGATTAATAATAGAGCAAACTTCGTGAATACCTTCATATTATAATGTAAAAACTACTTCTGGGAAAGGAAAAAAATCATCATTG
Organism: Dipodomys ordii; assembly: GCF_000151885.1. Taxonomy (NCBI): domain Eukaryota; kingdom Metazoa; phylum Chordata; class Mammalia; order Rodentia; family Heteromyidae; genus Dipodomys; species Dipodomys ordii. Next base: position 1,903,764 of record NW_012267237.1, read on the forward strand.
TGAAAATCCTACGAAGTTTGTTCACCAGAAACCAAAAGAACATCCAAGCTCACTGTGCCCCTCCACCCCCCCCCCACTTGTGGTGGGGAGGCCCCCAACTCCATGGAAAATCTTCACTATTGTCTACAGACAGCTCGGCTCCCAACAGTTCCACTGCCATTCCACCCCAGCAACTTACTTTCCATTTAATCTTCAATGTGCACATATTTAAAACAAAATCACAAGTACTACCAAGAAAATCCCCAACAGCAGTCTGCCTCTTCTTTCCACAGACACCCCCACAGTCGACCCTCCACAGGGGCAGCCTGTCCATTTAAGAGTCCCCTGGCTTTGCTTCAAGTAGCTAAGATTACGTTCAAATACCCTTTCTAAGGAGACCCCAGCAAGAAGCCACATATTTCTATGACACAAAAAGGCACCAGAGAGATCTGTTTGTCAATATCAACTGGTCCAGCAATTTCCCATCCTCAGACACATCAGCCTATCCGAGTGGCAGATGTTTAGACAAGATTTTATAAATCGTTCAATCGCAGCCCATAATGAACCCCAACTGACCATTCCAAGGCAGCTCGCGCTGGAGACCAGCCCCCTGCCGGGACTCAGTAATGCTTTCCTGGCACCGAGTTATTAATCACGGAGTAAAAGAGGTGAACCTCTTGAAAAATAAGTGTATGATTGATTAAAGGGCAATCTAAGAAGCCATTATTCTTGTTTTATAACCCTAAGTTATATTCACTCAATTTATCTTTGGAGAGGAAATAAATGATTGTTCATTTCTTTCCTGAAATTATATTATATGGATGCCCACATAATTCCTCGGAAGGCAGAAGTGACAGGGGCTGGGTTACTTGGCTGCAGATTTTAGACTTGTCCTATAATTAGGAAGGGAGGAGATAATAAAGAGACAATCAGCCAGGGCTGCTTAAACTTTTCTTTCCCCGCGGGCTAAGCAAAGGTAATTGCCACGGAGAAGACTCTCCCCCACCCCATGTATTTACAGGGGCTGTGTAAAAGAGACTGATCTACACCAATTTAGATAATTTGGGCCTCTGAAGACAATTATTTCCATCAGTAACTTCTTGTGAGGAGTTTAACTCCCTGTTATCAATACTATTGTGCTTTTCCATCTAGTTTGCTGAGGACAGTCAATGAGCCAGCATCACAAAATAAATATAAAATACATAGGGGTGTCATATCATTTTATTTTTTCCACGTTTTAGAAATTTACACTAGCATGGAATTTGCATATTCAGAGCACATAATTCTTTATGTTCTTGTAATACATTTATATATAAATAATCTAGAACCAATTCAGTCTTCCCACTGTGTATTTCTCCCCCATCTGCTTTTCTCTGAGAGCATAAAGGAGAGAGGACTTCACAGGGTCAGCTTTTCATTAAACAGGTGAACTCATTACCTGGAGGCTACCGTCCCCAGGGCTCCGGACCCACATCATTCAGGAATAAAGAGCCCGGAACACCTGAGGATTGTAATCTAGTCTGTTTTTATTTACAATTTAAGATATAAATTAGTAAAGAATTCATGTTAAACAACCAACAAAGATTGTATAACCAGCAATGGTCAAATAAAAACCAGGCAGAATTTATTTACAAAAAGTTTAGATCGCATTGCAATAGAACTTGCATAAATTACTAGAAGCTCTATATCATTATAAAAATAAATATCAAATTTGTTTCCACGCCTGAAGTACTCAAGTTCTTCAATCACGTTTTATTTCTACTGTGTACATCTTTTACAAATAATTTTTTTACAGTAAATCCTATCACACCTATAGACTATAGACCGTGGCTGTGAAGTGATCAAGATATCCTGAGAGAAAACAGATTGTTTCCAAAAGTCACACAAACATCAGGGAAGCTACACTACGCCAACAGGTTCAGGGCTGTCACCAGCACTGTGTCCAGTCCGTCAGAGTCTGAGGGTTGACAGTGCCGAACCGGTCCTTCTCTTTTACAGTGGCACAGATGTGGTCCGGATTTAGAGATCTGCCTTATATATATATAGATATAGATAGATCGATATAATATATTTATATATATATATCTTTGCATTTATGAGCTTAGGAAGACAGAATGGCCTCCTGACTTTGATTTTCCAAAGCAATTGTGACACCTACCTGTGGACCAAGGAAAAGACCAAATCATTGTAAATCCTTCATTTCTACACCAACGCCCACCAGATTAAAAAAAAAAAAAGCCAAAACCAAAAGAAAACCCGAATGGATCTCAAATGGTTCTACCTCTTTACCATCTCTGATCTGGGGTTAATAGTGGAACAAGTTATTTTTTAAACATTTTTTAATTGAAATTAGGTGATTACATAAATTTCACGTATTTCACACTATTGTGGAATAGCGATGCTTAAAGTCACAAACACATTTTAACCTTCACAAGGCAAATTGTCATTATCATGATCTATAAAGCTTGTGAATGCTATGAGCTCTGACCACACAGGAATGAGTTAAGGTACTGCTGTCCAGGCTTCTGCAAGCCCATCTGGACAGGGGGGGTACTGGGAGGGGAGAGGACAGGCCCAGGAAGACTCTGAAAGCAATACACAAAAAGGATTTCCACATCCAAGTTTTCTATAGCTCACTCATCAAGCCAAGTTTCTCGTGTGTGTTTAGCAGCGAAAAAACCATTCCAAGTAACAAATGAATGCCACATTTTAATCATCTATTTTCCCAAAGAGCGCTGGTGACATATATACACATACATGTATATGTCACAAATGTATCACACACACACATACAGTCTATAGCACATAACAGATCTTCCCCAGAGGCCTGAGGCACAAGCCAACCAGCTGCGCGGCACACCAGGGCGGCGCACCGCGGAGCACAGATGCCCACTTACTTGCACGGCTGAGCTGGGTCATTCTATAGGTAGGGCTGGACGCCTGCGCCAACCACCGCACAGCCCTCGCTGGTCTCTGTCGGGGAAGGGGCAGTGAGTGAGATCGGGCCCGCGACCCATGGCCACCCAGCTCCCAGGCGCAGGACACACAAGGGTCACCGCTGCCACCGACAAGAGAGGCACTCTGGGTTATGATCCCAGGCTCTCTCACTTTGGGCTTCCAGTCACCTGTCTGTCCCCCGCATTAGGAGCCTTGGAGGCCAATAAAGAACGGGGGGAGGGGGGAAGCTTTCATTTGCTACGCTGAAGGGTGCCTGGGCACAGGAGGGACCCGGCGGCCTGGGCTCACGCACCGCCACCCGGAGGGAGGGACACAGGCTCTGGTTTGTCTTTGGTGGCGATGTGCCAACACCACAGAGTCACGATGACGTTCTTAACACTAAATTAACTAACGAGTAAATAATAACAGGGTAGGCCTAGGGACGGGCCGCCTCGCGGCCGGCGGTCTGCCCTCCCCGACTGCGGTCTGCTCACCCCCGGCTGCCCGGCTTCTCGGTACCCCCCACCCCCCGCCCAGGCTTTCAGGGGGCTCTGGCTACGTGGTGAGTACCCCGCGAGGCCCGCACTGCCTACCTTTCTTGGGCTCGTAGCCGCCGCCCGGGGGCCGGTAGTGCGGCTCCAGCGCGTGCGCCCCGGCCTTGCCCGCGTC
>NW_012267237.1:1907698-1908326 GCF_000151885.1 Dipodomys ordii
GCCTCCAGGCCGGTGAGCGGGGAGGCGGTGGCGGGCTTGGGCGGCGCCAGGTCCCGCTCGCAGTCCTCGTCATCGTCCTCGTCGTCCTCCAGGTCGTCGAACTTGTCCTTGCACTCGGAGCCGGACTCGCACAACGGGTCCCCGGCGCGGCACGACAGCTTCTCCCCGTCCGACTCGGCGGCCGAGCACGAGTGGTCCGTGAGCGAGTCCACGTGGAGGCTGATGCCTGCGGGCGCGAGCGGGGAGCTGTGGCCGCGCGCCCGCAGCCTTCGCCTCCCGTCTCCCGTCTCTACCCCCGGCCCTGGGATCGGGGTCCGCGCGGACCCGGGCCGGGCGGCGAGCTCGGGCCTCCATCCCGCCCGCCCCGTGCCCGCCTAGGGAGAAAGGGCCAGACCCGGCCGCCCCGCCGCGGCTCACCTTCGTCCTCGGCCGAGGTCTCCGCGCCCTCCTGCGCTTTGCCCGGGCTGCCCTTGCCCCGGGCGGCGTCCCCCTCGTCCTCGTCCTCGTCCTCGCTTTTGTTCCTCGGGGCCCACGTCATCTTGTTCTCCTTCTTGAGGCGCCGGCGCGCGTTGGCGAACCAGGTGGAGACCTGCGTGAGGGTCATCTTGGTGATGATGGCCAGCATGAT
>NW_012267237.1:1912476-1925224 GCF_000151885.1 Dipodomys ordii
GCGCCCCGCGCCCGGGCCGACCCCGCCCCTCCACGCGCCCGCTTCACCCGGGGAAGAAGGAAAGCCACCCCGAGACGACGCCAACGAACCCCCATTCTGTTCTCACCTGGGCTGCGCGGGAAGGGTTTCGTTTTCAGAGTTGGATGGTAAAATTGCGGTTTGGAGAGGCGTGGGTTTGGGGTGCAGGGTCTTTTTCGTAATTAGGGTAAATTTTTAATTTTTCGTCGTCTTTAACTAGTTGTGCAACGCGGTTTATGAACGCAGTGCACCCCTCACCGTGAATTTTTGCCCGCACCCCCTTCTTTTCCTCCTTCCCTCCTCGTGGTGCTTATTTGTGTGGGCTTTCACGTTGTCTCCAAAAGCATTACATTATTTCAGTTCTAAATATCTTCCTTTGGCACAGGTTCCGAGAGGAGGCAGCGTTGAAAATGGGGGTGTGTCCCGTTTATTCAAAAACAAGGATCTCCTGGAGCCGGGAGCCAGGGGTGTGTGTGAATCGAGCCGCGTCCTTTTACCTCATCCAGAGCCGAGGCTCTGATGCAAAGCCAGCCAAGCCTGAGTCCAGTGCAGGCCACGGCTTCAGGGCGGCCCCTAGACACCGCCCGGGCGCGACAGCCTTTCCTGACCGCTGCTCTCTTCCCTGCTTCCCTTAACCCCGCAAGAATTCGCCTTCACTGCAGGTGCCCCGCTCCGAGGGCACCCTCACACCCGGACCCATCTGGCCATGCACGCCCCTCCTCCACGCACCCCCTCTTCTATGCGCCCCTCTCTCCCACGCACGCCCCTTCTCCACACATGCCCCTCTCCTATGCACCCCCTCCTCAGCTGCCCAGCTTGGGTCGCTGGGTGCTCAGCACCCTGGGGTGTCGGGCATGTCTCCACGCGGGGCAGGGCACCCCGAGGCCTGCAGCCAGGCAGAAAAGGTGCGGTGGGCAGAGGAGGATGCGCAGCCGTGTTGTGGAGAGGGGTGGACAGTCCTCGGCCGTACCCTTCCAGGGGCGCAGAGCAGCCCTGCCAGGCGGCTCGGCCACCCAGAGCTGGTGGGGGCTCCGGATCTGTCCTCTTCCTCTGCAAGGCAGGGCACTGGCGAAGCCCTCCTCTGCATGGACCCCCCCAACCCTTCCTTTGGAAGGGCAAGGGGGGCAGCCCTTGGCCTGGGGAAGGAGGGGGGAGGGGACAGGTAGAGGGGGGTGGAGTCTCCTCAATTCCATGGTTTGCACAAGCAGGCAGAGGGAAGATTCTTTCTGTTAAAGCAGGAACTTAGAAGTAGGGCAGGACAGGATGGGGCACCCGTGGGGTGACATGGAGCCATCCAGAGGCAGAATCATGAATTCCGCTGGGGGAGGAGGGGAGGCCGGCCCCAGTGGGGTGCTCCACGGCAGCTCTGGGGTGTGTGTGATCCATGAGGGACAGGCCTCCAGGCAGGAGACCCACACCAAGGCCTAGGTGAAGAGCTTCCCTGGCCCTGGGCTCTGCCAGTTCCCTTCGCTTGGGAGAATTGGAGAGGCCAGGTGTAGTCTGCCTGGAGCTCCGTTCCTGGCCAGCTCACCCCGGGCGCTGGGGGGAGGGCAACGCAGTCCAGGGCCGGGTGTCAGTGTGGAAGCCTCAGAGAGAAGCCAGTGGCAGTGTCCCTGGTGCAACAGAAGACACCACATCGACAAGACCCAGCTCAAAGTGAGGGGCAGGGAAGGGAGACACAGAGGACCTGGAGAGACGGGGAGGGAGGGAGACACAGAGCTCTGTGCTGGCAGTGGGATTTAAGAGCAAGCCGCAGTAAGCTTTGTGTTTTCAGGCTCAGGGTGGGGCCTGGGAGGGAAACTCCATCCCATTACAGGGACTGCCTTCTGTTTCTGATTTTTATAGAAGGGTAGCAGAATAGAGCTCCCATCTTTAGTGATGTTGTATTTCTGAGAGTAACGGTTGCAATACGCCAAGTTATGAGCCGAAAGGACAGTTGTGTGGGGTTCTATCACCCAGCACTTTTATCTCCTGTGAACTACTTTATGTTTTCTAAATTAAATTTAAAATTAAGTATGAGCCTTTAACAGGAACATCACAGGCACTGGATTATAATATGATCACTGGGGAATAGTTGACTTTTAAAGAATCATTTCCTTCATATTTTTTTCTCTTCTCTCTCCATTTCCCACCCCTGAAAATAACACATAAAAGATGTCTAGGATTTTCAGTTTATCTTTAAACCAGTTGACACCTTGTCTGCCAGGCATAGCGGGAGGCAGGGTCTGGGGCAGGGTGATTCCCCGGGGAGGCCTGGGCCTGGGCTCTGCTCGGAGAGGTGCTCTGCTCGTGGCAGCCAGGGGCGCAGGTTCAGGGCTCTGGAGGAAGAAGGCTGAACCCAAATCACCTGCAGGCCTCTGCGAAGAGCACAGAGCTTTTGCCATGTGTGTAGCTCTCCTTATAGCACCGTGAATGCATTTAGAAATTTTGAATAAATAGGGAGAAGGGCTGCAAGGGAACTAGAAGGTAAGAAAAAGGCCAGGGAAGGGCGGACTGCAGCCTGGTGAGGCCAGGGCCAGGCGCAGGGCTGAGCCCCACCTGCTAGTCCCAGTCCCTGCTGGCTGCGCCCCTCCCTTGCTGCCTCCACTCACTGCCCCGAATTCTCACCCAGACCTTTCTGGCCTTGGAGGCTCCTGGAAACAGCCTTCTGCTCCAGTACTCCCTGGAGTTCTATAGGGCTCGGCACACACAAATCTGCTCAAAGCCCTTGAGCTAGGAAGGGGCCCCAGCATTTAGACTGTCTGGAGCTCTGGTCTTTCTATGTTTATTCTGTTTCCCAACCTGTTCAGGGTAGAGGGGAGACTGTGTGCCCAGGGGCCAGCGTGGCCTCAGGCTGTGGGCCTGTCGTCCCTTCTCTCTCTCTCTCTGTCTCTGTCTCTCTCTCTCCCTCCTCTGTCTCTGTCTCTGTCTCTCTCTCTGGGTTCCTGGCACTCTGAGCCTGCTGCGGGCTACTCTGCCTGCCACCAGCTAATCTCCCACTTCCTCCCAGGAGTTGCCAGGGATCTCGGTGGCCCAGGCTGCTGCCTGCTCCACCCACTGTCTGTTCCACACCCCGGCCTGTGCGGGCAGTGGAGAAGCACCCATGGGACAGATGTGTATGGCGGGCACTTGGGTCTTCATTTCTCTGTCTAAAGATGCAGTGGGGACTCAGGAACAGAAGTGTGGTGTGGGCGCTGCTGTAGCCACCCTGCCCAATCCTGACCTCGGTGGGCCACACAAGCACCCCGGTCCGGGAGCCGGTCCCCAGCAGCTCAGGCTAACACGTATGAAGCAAGATTGATCCCAGTTAAATCTCAGTCCAGATGGAGGTTACATTTTAAAGCTCCATAGATATGGGGCTTAACATTTTATTTTCAAAATAAATTCCTGGGATTGGAGACGTGGCTTAGGTGGTAGAGTGCCAGCCAATGAATGAAAGCATCAGATATTGAGTTCGAGTCCCATTCTCAGGGGAAAAAAAAAGTTCTTGAATTAGCATTTGTCTTCATATCATTCATTGCTTAGAAAAGTGAGCTTTTTAATATTTTTTTTTATTTTTATTGGTCTGTCATGGGACTTGAACTCTGGGCCTGGGCGCTGTCCCTCAGTTCTTCAGCTCAAGGCTAGCACTCTGCCACTTGAGCTGCAGCACCACTTCTGGTTTCTAGTGGTTTATTGGAGATAAGAGTTCCAACAGACTTTCCCGCCCAGGCTGGTTTTGAACCGTGATCCTCAGATCTCCACCTCCTGAGTAGCTAGGATTACCAGCGTGAGCCGGGGCACTTGGAGGGCTTGCGTGTTTATTTTTCTACCCCATGTGACCTGCAAGGACCCAGCGCAGTTAGTAATGTAAATGATGAATAAATGTTTGGAGAATAAGAATGTTAAGCAAATGAAAATTCAGTGAAGAATTAAAGTTGGAATAAAACATATGACTTTAAAAGTAATTTAGGTGAAAGCAAGTCTTTTTAAAGTAAATGTGGAAAAAGCATAGCCTGTAGAAGATATGAAACATTTTAATTTCTTTATTGAGATTAAGTGATTACATAAATTTCACAGTATTATGGGATAATGATACTTAGCTAAAGTCACAAACACATTTTAACCTTCAGAAGGTGAATTGTCACTATCATGTCTATAAATCTTATGAATTCTATGACCTTTTTTTTTTTTTTTTGGTCGGCTGTGGGACTTGAACCCTGAATGGGTGCTGTGCCTCAGCCCTTCAGCTCAAGGTGAGCTCTCTACCGTTTGAGCCACAGTGCCACTTCCGGTTTTCTAGTGGTTTATTGAGATAAGAGTCTCACGGACTTTCCTGCCCAGGCTGGCTTTGAACCCTGATCCTCAGATCTCAGATTAACAGGCATGAGCTACTGGTGCCCGGCTATGAACTTTGACAATACAACTATTTCTTCCAAATCAGGTGATGTGTACATTTCTTTCCTTTTGCTTAGTGGAAGCTGCTACCTCTTTCCCTCTCATTCCCGCCCTCCCATCGCTGCCCTTGAGTTGCTTAGTTCGCTGTCATCCATGTCCAGTGCGGCTGATGGCCCTCTGCTATGTTTTCCCCATTTCTCTCTGATTCTGTGTCCTCCACCTAGCTTCCCTCAGAGTATATACCATATGTGGGGTCAAGAACATAGACATAAAACTTTTTTTTTTTTTTGGTCAATCGTGGTGCTTGAACTCTGGGCCTGGGCGCAGTTCCTCAGCTCTTCAGCACAAGGCTATCACTCTACCATTTGAGCCACAGCGCCACTTCTGTTTTTCTGGTGGTTAATTGGAGATAAGAGTCTCACAGGCTCTCCTGCCCCGGCTGGCTTTGAACTGCAATCCTCAGATCTCAGCCTCCTGAGTAACTAGGATGACAGGCATGAGCCACTGATGCCTGGCTACATAGAACATTTTTTAAAAAGCAGAATAAAGGGGGCTGGGAATGTGGCTTAGTGGTAGAGTGCTTACCTAGCATGCATGAAACCCTGGGTTCGATTCCTCAGTACCACATAAACAGAAAAGGCTGGAAGTGGTGCTGTGGCTCAAGTGGTAGAGTGCTAGCTTTGAGCAAAAGAAGCTCAGGAACAGTGCCCCAGCCCTGAGTTTAAGCCCCCAGGACTGGCAAAAAAAAAAAAAAAGCAGAATAGAGGGAGAGGAATCAATCTGATTCTAAGATTCTTTGTGGTTAGGAAACCGAGGGGAATCTATGTTGAGGAAAGGCTGGACACAGATCAATGAAACAAAACTAAGACCCCAGACATACACTCTTTGAGTAGATCCTATTTATTTCCACAAATATGGGAAGGGGGGAGGGAATTTTGCCATTTCCATAAATACACCTGGAGCAATGGGTTCATATCATTTTATATAAAAATGAAACAGCGAAATCATAGCGTCAAGTAGGAAGTGGGAAATGATAAACCTTAGGAAAAGTGAGAGAGCTGCTTACTGGTGGCTTATACTTCTAGCCCTAGCCCTCAAAGGCTGGATCTGGAGGACTGGTCGAGAACAGTCTAGCAGGAAAGAGCTGTGACAAGCTCACAAATACCTAGCAAAAAGCTGGGCCAGAAGCACGTCTCAGGCGGTAGAGCACCAGCCTAGCAAGCAATGCTGCACAAACTCAGGGCTGTGAGTCCAAACTCCAGAACTGAAAGAAGAAAAAGAATGGAGCTCTTAGTAGCTAGAGTTAAATAAAAACTTTGTAGGTGCGACTCGAAAACACAGCTTACAAAAAGCAAAAGGGGGGCTGGAAGGTGGCTTAGTAGTAGAGCGCTAGCCTTGCATGCATGAGGCCCTGGGTTTGATTCCTCAGCACCATGTAAGCAGAAAAAGCTGGAAATGGTGCTGTGGCTCAAGTGGTAGAGCACTAGCTTTGAGCTGAAGAGCTGAGGGACAGCACCCAGGCCCAGAGTTCAGGCCCCATGACTGGACCACCCCCCCCAAAAAAAGCAAAAGGGTAGGGGCTGGGAATGTGGCTCGGTGGTAGAGTGCTTGCCTAGCAAGCACAAAGCCCTGGGTTTGATTCCTCAGCATCACATAAACAGATAAAGCTGCAAGTGGTGCTGTGCTAGCCTTGAGCAGAAAGAAGCTCGGGGACAGTGCTCAGGCCCTGAGTTCAAGCCCCCAGACTAGCAAAAAGAAAAGCAAAAGGGTGAGTGAAATTGATTTGTGAGTAAATCTTTCATTCTGTGAAAAGACCAGGCTAACAAAATGATTTGATGGAGACTGAAATGTGTACAAACAACGCATCTGACAAAGGACTAGTATTTAGAATATATAAAGAACAAGCAAAATATAATAGGAAACCCCAAACACAATAAAATTAGAATTTGGGTATAGACCTGGGAAATGCCTTCATCAAAGAGAACACACAGATGGGGAAGAGGTGGGTGGGGCAAAGTAGCAGGTGAAGGGCTACTACTGTTTATCTCTACAAATGAGGAGAGTCGGGTAGCGACACAGAGAAGCCTTCCTGAAGACACAGAGAGAAGATCATTGGAACCTGTCAAAGGGGGACAACGGGAGAGCCGAAGAAAGAGAAGTCAACAGAACCAGCCGCGGCTCTAGCCCTGCCACCTGGGGCTGGAGGAGGCAAGCTGAAGTCACAACCAGCAAGTTAACCAAACTTTAAACTTGTATCATACTGTGATTACGAAAATCTAGACTTCAATGGAAATTACACATGAAGGGTCGAATGCTCACCAAGGAGCTTGCATTTGGATTATCTGGATTGTGTCTGAAGCCCTTGTCCCAAGTGGACATTCCTGATTAATTTTTATCTTCCCCAGTCTCGCGAGCAGGCAGCAAGCAGCTCCGTGTGTGCTCATTCTGTCTCTTCCAGATTTCATTTATATTATGTTTTGATTATCTTTCTGCTCCCATGAGTTGCTTCCTCAGTGCCTTTGCTTTTTTGTCTGTTTGAATATTGTTCTCTGTCACAACTTTCTTGTGACAGTAAGCCTTTGGCATCTGAATAAGTGAAGGCTATTTTTCTAGTAGCTTTGGGCTTTAATGACCTTGAGCTTCTTAAACTGGGTGGTCCCTGGCACCTTTTAAAACATAGCTTCCCAAATGGCATCCGGAAAGAAAATATTCTCAAGTAACATCACTAAAAAGAGCTCTGAGAGAGCAGCCACTCCCATTGTTAGATGGTACTTCACATCCACAGTCCCGTCCTGTAGTAATGTCTATGATACTCTCTATAATATAGTACTGTCTATAATACTAGAGGATACAATTAAGTAGAATTAAATGAAATTTAATAGCATAATCTAATGTTTTATCAAGTATGACCTTTTGCTTGATTAAAAATTTTATTTCTGCCAGGTGCCAGTGGCTAACACTTGTAATTCTAGCTATTCAGGAGGCTGAGGTCTGAGGATTGCAGTTTGAAGACAGCTTGGGCAGAAAAGTCCCTGTGAGTCTCTTATCTACAATAAACTACCCAGAACACGCAGGAAGTAGTGCTGTGGCTCAAGTGGTGGAGCACTAGCCTTGAGCACAAAGAGGCTCAGGGACAGTGTCCAAGCCCTGAGTTCAAGCCACAGGACCTGCAAAAATAAATAAATAAATAAAATATTAAAAATCACAAGCTTCTTGAATAAAAATGTATTTATTGGATTTTCACCATGTTTTTATTCATTTGGAATTTATTCTCAATAGTATGAGGTAATACAAATGGGTGAGAAGTTTCACCTTTGATTGCATTTACATAATTACTTCCCTGAAAAAACCCCTTTTCTCATCGTAAATCCGAAAAGCTATGATTTTGATTTCTAGCAAAGTTATAGAGTGGATCGGCGGTGCTGGGATGTGTCCCCACCCACGCCAGCACTGGCTGGGCTGTCGGGTGCAAATTCCTTCACACACATCGCCCCTTCATACACCAACCTGCCACCACCTTCTAACTCTGCTTCAGCAGACAAATACCAAGTCCTGATGGCGCCATCAGCGGAGACTCCAACTGGACGGGACTAATAGCGACTCTGCCTTTCCTTTCCCTCAGCTCTTAGGTTATACCTAACTAACTCAAATCTAAACAGAAGCACTGCGGGTCAGCGTGCTTCCAAATCGCTGGGTGCACGGAACATTTTGTCTGTCCCAGAAGAGCTTCTTTGCCTTTTCCTTGCTGTTTCTTTTTCTTTTCCCTTTTCTTTCCTTTTTCCTTTTTTTCCCTAAGCAAGTGCTTTACCGCTTGAACTATTTCCCTAGCCCATTTATTTACTTATTTACTTATTTATTATTTGTGTGACTGTCCTGACGTTGAACTCAGAGCCTTGCTCAAAGCTAGCTCTTTACCACTTGAGCTACACCTCCACTTTTGGTGGTGAATTGGAGATAAGAGTCTCATGGACTTTCCTGCCCTTGCTGGCTTTGAACCGCCATCTTCAGTCTCCCCAGGAGCTAAGATTATAGGCGTGAGCCACCAGCACCTGGCTTTTTATTTATTTATTCTGAGGTAGGGTCCATACATTGCCCTGGCTGGTCTTGAACTCCTTTTTGTCAAGCCTTCCTCCTGAGGTGATGGGGTTACAGCTGCGTATACAGCTGCTGGGCAGATGGCCAGCCCCAGCGCTCCTCTTCCAGCTTCAGGTTCCCCCTGCAGCCCACGCCTCCTCTCCTCCCCCTCCCTGTCTCCACTCTTATTTCCTCAACCTGCAGAAGGATAGACTACCAGAAATAAATTTTGAGATTTTGAAAGCCTGACAAGGTATTTATATTTACCCTACAATCGTATTGATTCTTGATAAAGTTTAGAATTCAAGAATGTAAGTAATCTTCCTGCTGAATTAAAAAAAAATGTCCCCTTAGTCTTGAAATACATTTAGACTCACAGAAAGATCACAGCGGCATGCAGCCTTCTCCCAGAGCTCAGGCCTGAGGTCACATGACACCCGTGAGGCGAGGTGCAGGGCCGTCTGCTGTACCCCTCCCTCTAGACATAGGCTTGGTCTTCCTCTGAGCTTCCTCCCCAGGTCTGCTGGCCAGGCACAGCCTGTGAGTGAACTTTCCAGCATGACACTCAAATTCTAGAGTAGGCCTGGAATGCCTTCCTTATGCTGTGCTTTTTCCTTAGCTGAAGAGCAGCCATTAGGCCTGTGTTTGGTGGTGTTGCTCTGCTCTGCTGTTGCTTTGTTCCTTTGACAGGAGGACAGTTCATTTCCTGATCCAGGCAGATGCCTTGTCTCTCATCCCTTTGAAGAACTCCTGTGTTCTTTTCTAGCTTCCGTCGCCAGCTGTGTGACGTTGGCTGTTGCTGTAGCCCTCTCTTCTTTTCAGGTACCTGGGTTTCTCTCTTGTTGCTTTAGAAGACTTCTCTTGGGCTGATACTTTACCACATTTGTTATAATATTTTAGATGTAAATTTGGTTTTACATATTGTTTCTGAAATTCACTGGTGTGTTTTTCTTTCCTCTGTGTGTGTGTGTGTGCACGCATGTGTACATGCACAGTCCTGGGGTTTAAACTCATGGCCTGGGAGCTGTGCTGGAGCTCTTGCTCAAGGATAGCACTCCACCACGTAAGCCAAGAATCTTTCCTTCCCAGACTGGATTTAAACCACGACCCTCAGATCTCAGCCTCCGGAGAAGCTTGAGTCACAGGCTTGCATCATCAGTGCTCGGCTCTCATTAGATCTCTTAATGCTAAGAGAGCAAGCCCATTTTCACTCAGGAGTGACTCTGCCGGGGTGTCTCCTGTGGCTTCTCCTCGCTGCTCTCTGTCCTGTGGCAGCCACTTCATCGTGCCGCTTCCTAAAGGGGAGGCTCGAGTGGAAGCCTGTGTGGAGGGGTCGGTGGGGAAGGGGTGGGGAAGGCCGGTGTGTCCGCCGACGCAGGACCGCCCCCTCCTTGTTCTACACTGGCCCACCGGGTGTTTTCACAGGGTGTTAGTTCCTGTGAGTGATGAAAAATGGCCACATTTTAGGTGGGTTGGTGCAACAAGAATCTCCTTCTGGGACTCAAGTCTGAAGTCCAGGTGTCCTCATTCCTCCGAGTGGCCGGGCCGGCTCCTTCCTGCCTCTTCTGGTCCAGGGGCCGCAGGCTTCCTCACGTGTCCCGGGTGGCCTCCGCGTGCGCCGGGCCTTCCTCGGGCTGAGTGGCCTCTGTGAGGTGCCATCATTGCTCAGGACATGTCACTGAGCTCTCCACAAAGCCATTTCCAGGTGTGGTCACATTCGCAGCAAACTCCCTGCCCCATGGATCTTGAGGTGGCGGGGTGGGGGTGGGGCTCAGCTACAGCAGCATCCGGTGTGGGAGGCAGATGTGAGGAGGAGGGATGGAGGGATGCAGCCCCCCCCCCCCCGGGCGCCGCGCTTCCTGGCTGGGCTGCGCACTGTGGGCTCACCACCAGGGCTGGTGACTCAGAAAGCCTGGGAGGGATAATAGCTGTACTATCAGTACACCCAGGCCGCCCACAGTGGGCCCTGCCAGGCTGCCTGTGGGTCTTTGCTCCCCTCCCACCCTTCTCTTTACTGTCCTGGCTTCTGGGGACTGCCTTCCCTGTTTTCCTCTCCTCCCAGGGTCCAGCCCCCATGCTGCCTGGGGCAGCCCAAGCTCAGAGCTCCCTCCTTGGCTGAGGACAAGCCCCTGTCTCCCCTCTCACTGACCCCTGGCCCAGGCCGCAGGTCCCGCTGGCAGTGGGGGAGGTAGAGCGCCGCACCCTGCTATTCTCTAAGGGAGCAGCACTGACAACGTCCTCGCAGGACTGCTGAGACGGGTGCCAGAGCCACACACCAGGGCATGTGCGGGCTGGACTGCTGGTGGGCGGCTGATGGTCAGCTGGGTGAGCTCCTCCTGAGGTCTGTGGGCAGCTGGGGTACAGCTCTGTTTCTAGTGTCAGGTGCTTGGCCCTGCCCTCCCCTGGCTAGCTCTCTGACTTCTTCCTCTGGACTAGGACCCACCCTGGTCACCCCGACCAACCTCACTTTGGCCCAAGGCCCTTGGCCCTTCCCAGTCTGATAAGAGGCTGGCCTTAGGACTTCCCACTCAGATTTGGGAGACAAAATGGGCCGCGCGGCCTGTCTGCCTGTACTGGGATCCGTGGGAGGCCCGGGCTTGCCTTTGGCCTGGCTGCCGGGCTCCGCACCCCCCCCACGCCCCCCTGCCCTGCCGCGCTGCCCCCACCTCTGCAGCTCTGCTGGAATGCGTCCACTCACCTGGAATGTGTCTCACTCACCTCAGATGCAGGTGAGAAGCGCAGCCCTGCATAGCTGGTCCAACCTGTTTCCAGCCAGACTCTCCCTGGAGGGAAGCCCTGTACATGGGTGCCTCCTGGACGCCGGGCTGGGCACGGCGGGCGCCCGCTCCCACAGAGCGCAGCTTTCAACCCATGCTCCCGCACCTTCACACAAAGTGTCCTGACTTTAGGGGAAGGGATAGGAGATGTGGGCCGGGTTTACAGTGAGGGAGAGGTGATCTCAAATTCAGTCCTGGACCTGCATCTTACCAGGCCACAGTTCCTCTCAGACCAGCTACTTCCAGTTCTGCTCTTCCCAGATGGGTCCCCCTCCCCTGACATCCCTTCCCTCCCTTGCACCCCTCCCCCACGGAAGCAGGTCCTCCATCTGCACCTGAGAGTCCAGCAACCACTGACCAGAAGCCTGCTGAAGAGCTGTCCGTCCACAGCCAAACTGCTAGACTACAATCCATTTTATTTCATTGTATTTTATTACTTTTGGTGCCAGTACTGGGGTTTGAATTCAGAACCTGGCACTCTTACTTGGATGTGTCACTCAAAGCTGGCACTCTGCCACTTGAGCCATAGCTCTACTTTTGGCTTTTGGTTGTTTAAGAGGAGATAAGAGTCACATGGATTTGTCTTCCTGGGCTGGTTTTGAACCTAAATCCTAATATCTCAGACGCTTGAATGGCTAGAATTACAGGTATGAGCCATTGGTTGGTGCCTGTCTGAAATTTCTTAAGAAGTTTTTTTTGTTTATTTTTGTTTTGTTTTTGGTGACAGTCCTAGGGACTGGACACTGTCCTTGGGACTTTTTTTTGCTTTACTTCCAGGTTGTTTTTGGTGGTTAATTGAAGATTAGAGACTCACAGACTTCTCTGCCTGGGCTGGCTTCAAGCTGTAGCCCTCAGATCTCAGCCTCCTGAGATCTAGCTCTCAGCTAGAATCACAGGCTACCACCACCTGGCACTTAAGAAGCCTTTGAGCTGACATGACTGTTCAGAGGTCCATGTGCCATCTGTTACATGCACACATACATGCATGTGCATACATGTACATGAATATAGACATATTCACATAGAAATCTATGACTATATTTATACATGCAAGTATGTATCGATATACATTTAAAATGTTATAGATATATAATTATATATATTTATAGATTATCTTATATTATTACATTATATATAATTCTATAATCATATGATTTATATAACAATATAACTACATATAATTACATATTATATAAAACAATTATAATAATATATATTTATGTTTTATTAACATGTACTATAAAGTTATAATATAATACATGAATATTAATTGTATATTTACATACATATACTAGCTTATATGTATATAAATATATATTTCTTTTATTTACATTATCAATACATAATATGGTATGTAATAATATATTATATTAACATATTATATAAGAGAATGTAGCACACATAATTTTACATTATATAATATATAATATAATATCAATATTAATATATTAATACCACTATTAATATATTATAATGTATTATATTCTATTAATATTGATATTAATATGTTAATATTATATATT
>NW_012267237.1:1929363-1932072 GCF_000151885.1 Dipodomys ordii
CAGCCTCCGTGTGTGCACAGCCTCCGTGTGTACACAGCCTCCGTGTGTGCTCAGCCTCTGTGTGTGCTCAGCCTCCGTGTGTGCTCAGCCTCCGTGTGTGCACAGCCTCGTGTGTGCTCAGCCTCCGTGTGTGCACAGCCTCGTGTGTGCTCAGCCTCCGTGTGTGCTCAGCCTCCGTGTGTGCACAGCCTCGTGTGTGCTCAGCCTCCGTGTGTGCTCAGCCTTGTGTGTGCTCAGCCTCCATGTGTGCTCAACGTCCGTGTGTGCACAGCCTCCATTTGTGCACAGCCTCCGTGTGTGCACAGCGTCCGTGTGTGCTCAGCCTCCGTGTATGCTCAGCCTCGTGTGTGCTCAGCCTCCGTGTGTGCACAGCCTCCGTGTGTGCTCAGCCTCCGTGTGTGCTCAGCCTCATGTGTGCTCAGCCTCGTGTGTGCACAGCTTTCTTGTGCAGGGCTGGTTATCAAGGCTGGAGGGCTGATCCGTCTGGTGTCCCAGTGCGGCCTCTTTTAGCCAGCTCAGGGAGGGCCTCTGCGGGCCCCTCCCGGCTGAGTCTGCCTCTTGGGATCCCAGCTCCTCCCACTTCCTGGTTGCCAGTCTCTTGCCAGTGCAAGCCTGCTCCAAAGGCCAAAGTCAGCAGGCCCCAAACACCACACCACCGCAGCAAAGCCCTGGCTTCAGCTGAGGCCGCCAAGGTTAGGACTTCCATCCTCCCTCCTTGCTGTGAAGTGGGGTCATGTCACGCAGCAGGATGTGAGCGAAGGGTCCGGCGCTCTCCGGTGGCATTCTCATGAGTGGTGACAGGATGTCCCTGTGTCCTGGTCTGCTTGGGGATGCAGTGATGGAAAGGCCCTGGGGCTGGGCAGGCTCCTCCACAGGGGATGAGCAGCGCCACGACCCAGGTACCTGTCTGCACAGAACCAGGCCCCATCCCAGTCGATCCTGGGAGCAGGAGAAGGGGTGAATCATTGTTCTGGTTTTGTGCCTTGAACAGAAAGCCACAGAAGATTGTGAAAGCATGCCCGTTTGCTTACCTAACTTCCACTTGATTATATCGTCTTTCAAACAGCTTGTAGATAATTGGTAGAGATAGGATTCCTGTGGATGCCGTAACAAGTTACCACAAATCTGGTGACTTAAAGCAATGGCCACCGTCTGCAGGCCCAAGGTCCAGTCCAGGCAGTGCTCAGGACAGTGCCCTCTGGAGGGTCCTGGAGAGCCTTTCACCTGCTCTTGGCCGGAGGAGTCCAGGCCGTGAGGCTGGGCTGCACCAGCACAACCTGGCACCAGCCCCGCTCTGCCCGGGCCCACTCTGCCCGGGCCCCGCTCTGCCCCGGCCCCGCTCTGCCCCGGCCCCGCTCTGCCCCGGCCCGCTCTGCCCCGGCCCCGCTCTGCCCCGGCCCCGCTCTGCCCCGGCCCCGCTCTGCCCGGGCCCCGCTCTGCCCCGGCCCCACTCTGCCCAGGATACACTCTGTCCCTGTGAGCACAGCTGGACTTAGGACTCACTTTCATAATCCAGGATCATCTAAGATAGGACCCTTCATCTAAAAAAGGCCAGTCATGAACCCTGAGGCACTGGACGTGTTCACGGAAGCATCCGCTCAATGAGCCATCCCCCAGCCACACAGTCACCCTCCCTCACACAATTAGCTTGTGCATTGTTCCAAGCAGCTCTGTGTAGATACGTAAGCAAGACCCAGATAGATACACGTTTGTGCGCCCATAGATATGGAGGCCTTTCTATTTTTACATTATTTGTGTCTCATCAGATTTAACACTAGTTTTCTAAGCATTGCTATTTGTAATTTTAATAAAACAATGGATTCTATGGCTTTTTATTTAAAACACGCTTGTTTTTCTCATTTACCATATGCGTGCAGCTGCGTCTATTGGAAGTAATGGTTCTCGCTTTTTGTGCCTAGCAGGGGCTATAGCCTCACACATGGACTGGGGACAAAGTGTGTGCAAGAAGACACATAACTAATGCATTCACACCTTAGGGGTGTGCAAGGCCCATAGGCACGCTAATATGCAGGGAAGACCTCCAAACACGTGAGCATCTTAGACATCTACAGCATTTGTACAGGTCCCACATGATTGTGGGTCAGGCTGCGAGACCTGTCATAATCAGAATATGGCAAGACTGAACAGAGAAGACATGGTCACCAAGCTAGAAAGACACCTACAAGATTGGAGATCTTTGTCAGCTGTAAAGCTGATGAGAGTCTAACCACCAGGATATATAAGAAGCTGAAAACTTAAGCCCCTAAAAACTCAATAAATGGGCAAAGAAGCTAAAGAGGCATTTCTCAGAACAAGAAATAAAAATTGTCAATAAACACATGAAGAAATGCTCAACACCCCTGGCCATACATGAAGAAATGCAAATCTAAACAACATTGAGATTCTATCTCACTCCAGTCAGAAGGTCACGAATATTGGCAATAAAATGTAGGTGAGGATTTGGGAAAAATGAACTCTCACACACTGTTGATGGGAATGCAAATTAGCGCAAGAACTGTGGAAGCCAGTATAGAGGTTCTTCAAAGAACGAACAGTAATGCTACCAATGTGATCCACGGACATCCCTCCTAGTGGCTCTGTGAAAGGCTCGTCAGTCAGGGCACAGTGACCGCACCTGTGCGTCCCTGCCCATGGTCAGGGCACAGTGACCGCACCTGTGCGTCCCTGCCCATGGTCAGGGCACAGTGA
>NW_012267237.1:1932122-1939870 GCF_000151885.1 Dipodomys ordii
TGACCGCACCTGTGCGTCCCTGCCCATGGTCAGGGCACAGTGACCGCACCTGTGCGTCCCTGCCCATGGTCAGGGCACAGTGACCGCACCTGTGCATCCCTGCCCACTGAAGAACTGTGCACAGAGGCTAGATGATCCTCAGCTGACAGAGAACAAGAAAATGGAGACAAAAGTATGTCTGTGCATGCATATGTATTTATTTACATATACTTTATATATAGGTACATATGCACATATAGATCTGTGTATGCATATGCACACACATGAATGTCATGCACATGTATTTATATATGTGAATACATGGGAAGATACACCATATATAACTTATATCTCATATAGAACATATGAGATACATATTTATAGGTACTCTATCTTTATAATTGTTATATCATATATATCTGAATTTTATTCATCAATCAGAAAAATAATATATTACATTACATTGATAACATTATGTTATTTTCAGAGAAATGGATGCACCTGGAAAATATCCTATTGGATGAAGTAAGCAAGGCCCCCAAACACAAAGGGCACATGTTTTCTCTCATACACCAGAGTCAGACCTAAACCGTAAGCGCAGGGAAAGGCCAGACACCTACACATGCTCAGACTGACTGTGGGACAGAGTTCATGGGTGGGCTTCTGTGGTGCCCCTGGCACAATGAACCAGCAGAGACAAGTGCTAGGGAGCTGAAGCACGTCTTTTCTGAGGAGGATGGGGTCCAGGGAGAGGTTGGATGGAGGGGTAGGTCATAGCATGGAGGGATGAACGGGGAATGGGTGAACACAGTGCAAAGACTCCACACATGTATGAGAAAGCGGAGCCCAGAAGCACTGCACACATAAATGGATGTGATTAACTGCACAAGTATTAGAAGAGAATGAAGAAAAATAAAGCAACAGAAGAATGCCATACTAAGAATTAAGCCTGGGTTTTCCCATGACCTGTTATGGGCAGGGCTTTTCTCTGTCACCATGGAGAGAGATGCTTGGGGACGCACGTGTGGAAAGCCAACCCACGCTGAGGCTGGTGGTGGGCCGAGCAGAGCTGAGCAGATGAAGAGGAACTGGCGGAGAGGGTTCGTCAAGCAAGTGTTGTCTACGTAGTGAACTTCCCAGAGAGCGAAGGTGGCCGAGATCTAGCAGCTCTGAAGTGTCTGTGGACAGTGAGCATCAGTGCATGTGAACCCACACCTCAGTAACAGGCAGAGGTGACCCAAGACCTTCGCCAGGCGCCTCAGCGGCCTCCCGCTCTCCAGAAATCATAAAAATGCAGCCCTTTCCTCCAACTCTGGGGTCATCTGGTTTGGAGAGGGGTCTCCCAGCACCTGCTCCATTAACGTTAACTGAGCGGCATCTGGCACCGGAGGGATGGGGTCCCGTGCTTGCCCACAGCGCTGAAGCACAGGAGCAGGAGCGAACTCCCGTCCCCCAGTCATGGACACCTCTGTGGGACCACCGCAGCCATGCTGCTGGACTCGGCTGCCGTAGCTGTGCTCCGGTGTGGGGCTCGGTGGTCAGCCCGGAGCAGGTGCACACTCCCCGTGGTGTGTCGGAGGGAAGACTTCAGGCTGCCAGGTCAGTGTGGTGCCCTGGATGTGGGGCACTGTGTGAGTCTCAGGGCTGGAGACCCTGACGGGTAAATGGACAAATCACACAACTGAACCACTATAGCCACTGCGGAGAGCTGCCGTCTGCATTTCCATTTAATCAATTCCATTTAATCACTTCCTCTCCATACCCTATAGCTACAACAGAGTAACACCTCCCCTCCTGTAATTATAATTTCAGCAACATCTCACAATTGCAACACCTTGCATTTTTAAGGAACTACAGCCTGTGCGTCCTATCGAGCCGCACCTCCATTTCATGTTGTTAATTCCGCATGTTCCCACTCCTGGTACCAACTCTTTACCTGGCGGATTTATGATGGATACCATCTGGTCTGATAGAAGGAAGCAGATATTGATTTTTAATATTTTCTCCCACCTTGTTTACTCTGGGATAATACAGAAGCGGTGTGGCAGGCTGTCTTGGGGTGGAAAAGATTATTACCCCTGCCTTTTGATGAGATAAATTACCTACGATGACTTGAATGGCTAAAGGGTATACTTTGATGTTATGTCGCTTCATTTACTCTTATGACTAAATGATTATTGATTTTATATTTTTAAGCTCTTGAAACGTGAAAATAAGTTGGTGGAGAAGCCCGGTTGTGTTAGTTTTATTAATTTATTTCTGCAGGGCATAATTCACTTTGGGCCAGGTTGTGAAGGTTTAGGGTTCATGACCGGCTGCAGATACAGTTGCAAAGAAATGGCTTATTTATATAGTCATTGGTAGCAGTCCTCCAATCAATACCGTCTGGGATTGGATGATTAAACTCAGCCCCTTTGTGGGATTCATTCCTGCGGTGCTCTGGACCCGTCCCCTCCGCAGCACACACATGCAGGCCAGCCGACAGATAGCAAGTTTGTTCAAGTTGAAATATCAGGGCTTTGCTCATCATTTTTTTTTATCTGCTATGTCCACTCTGTGACATTTCAGCAGCCTGGGGGGAGGGAAGAGCTGGGCAGACTAGGTCAAGGGAATTAGTCATCTGCATTCAAAACAGTTCCTCCAACAATCCACACAGACGTTGACCGTTGGAGGCTTGGGCACCGACGTGGGCCGCGGGAGTCCTCGGTAGAAACGGTGCCCTTACGCTAGGGCCCAGTGCCAAGCACACGCATGTGTGCGCGTGCCCACATGTGGGTGTGGGGCGGGCGTCGCCCCCCCAGACATGTGGGCAGGGCAGTCACTCTCCGAGCCTTGCGGGCTCTTCTGTGAGTGAGCAAACACAGACCACAGAAAACTTACATAATCTTCCCCTAAACTTACTTCCATGGGTTTTTAATGTAGCTCCTCACAGCACCTATCCCTTGTTAATAAAATTTGGTTTGATTCCCAAGGAGATTCTCTCAGATCGAGTGTTATTTTAGAAAGCTGGCTGTTTGGTTCTCATTTTGGGGGTGGGTGGGAAGGTTCTAGGGATGAGGCCTAGAGCATGGAAAATGCTAGAAGGTGCTGTATCACTGGAGGGCCTCTTCCCCCCGCCCCCTGACTTAAACAAAATTTTTTTTAGGAATTTGCCACCTGCCTCGGTTGCCCTCGAGTGTGCAATCTTCCCGTGTCTCCCTCCACAGCAGCGGGCCTGCAGGCCCTGGCTGAGAGGCTCTGCGTCTTTGCAGGGTTTCCACCTGCCCCTTTGGAGCCACGGCACGTGCAGAGGCCGGGGACTGGGATGTGCAGCAGGTCACCCGCATGCTCACGCCAACTGCCAGGCCGGAGCCGCCGCGGTGATGGGGACGAGGCTCCGCCTTCCTTCTATGTCAAGGTCGCAGCCTCACCATGCCCTTTGCACTCCCTTGCCCCCCCCAAAGCCTGCAGGGGGTTCTGACCACACTGTCCTGTCTTACCCCCAGATGACAGGTTTAAACCGCAAACAAATGCACTTACATGCAAAGTGGAGCAAGCACCTTTGGCTTAGCAGTTGATTTCAGGTTAAGCTACACTGTCTAGTCAGCCTTGAACCTGGTTCCTGGCCCGTCTGATCCAAACACTTCTGGGATACCATTGGTGCCTGGCCCGGCTGATCCAAACACTCCTGGGATGACATTATGGGATGTTTCATTTTCAAGACAGGACTTCCCAGGGCTCTAAGTAATGGTCGCTTGTGTTTGTGGAATTAAAAAAAGGTGTAAAACCCTTTTTCTTACTTTCGTCAGTAAGTATGTATAATTAATATGTAGTAAATTACACGGCTCCAGTTTAAAGCTTGTTTAAATGCATAGAATTGGAAGGAGAATGAAGAAATAAAATAACTTTTGGAGCAGTGTAATGTGATATGTTGATCAATTTTATAGGGGAGTGGTGAATATTTAATTAATCACCTTCTGACAATTATTCACCATGGTCAGAATCAAGGTCCCCATTAACGTCAAAGAATAGCTTCATTACAAATGACCCATAAAAGTGTCAAGTGCTGGCTGCCAGGACAAGTAATTTCCTTTCCCTTTCAGACCATTAGGCGGAATGACGGGGGTGGGAAGGTGAAGGAGTGCATAATCGTGTGATTGCAATGGAAGGCTTCCCGGGAAATGTGGCAGCTGCGTTGGGCTGCTGGGGGCAGGGTCCGTAATGTGGCTGCGAGGCCCTCGAAGAGCTTTTAATTTTACGCAGGGACGGGACTCCTGGGGTTGGGCTGGATTCTGTTGCCATCCTGTAGTATTTGCTTAGGATTTAGTCCTGCCTAGCTCTCAGGGCAGGGCGGGCGGGTGTGAGGAGGAGGATGGACTGCTTTTCTTCTGAAATCTCCAGATGGTTCGGAGCGGAGGGCTGATTGGTTCACGGGCACCAGGGCCAGCCTCCCGGAGCGTCTGGCTGTACGTGCGGAAGGATCCAGACATCAGCAGGAGCCAGGCATGCCATGCCAGGCAGGGTCTAGGGGACCCAGGCTGACAGCAGAGCTCAGAGGCGCACCAGTAGAACAGTAGAAACAGGAGACCCCACAGCCCTGGAAGGAGTAGTGGGGGGCGATAGCTCCCCTTTCCCCTCCACTTGCCCTTCCTGATGTCTTGGCTCTGAGCGCTGCTTGGTGGAGCTTGGCCTCAAAGGACTTCATTAGAAACCAGAGCTTAGAGGCTGAGTCCCCTAAGTTGTGAGTTTGAACCCTTGAATTAACTGCGGTTGCACATGGCCTCTTCATCAGTTAGACTTCCTCTGAAAACCGGCAACATGGGCGGGGAGCAGGTTGAACACAAGCAGAGCTCCAAGCGCTCGTGTTTTCAAGAGCTTCCTGGGTCCTGACCACCCGTTGGAGAGCTTCTGGAGACTTCTCTGGCGTCTTTGAACCTCGGTGGGGCCAGGGCACACACCCTCACACACAAGTTCAAGTAGCTACTTTTGAAAACTAATGGCTATTGACTCAGTTCTGGATTTCTGAGATGTTATCTTGCCTGTAAAGACTTTGTGGTATGCGTTTACATTGTATCTGGCGATGGTGTAATCAGTATTGATTTTCCTCCCGTGTAGTACCTGTGTCAAACAACCTAATATATTTAAATGGTGATTATTTCAGTTATGTATCTACTGTTAGATAAGATCAAAGGTAGTTAAATGTGCAGTAGATGGGGACAGATAGCACCAGGCACTGGGGCCTCTCTCTGCACCGTTGTAGGACTCGGTGACAATCGGGAGTGTTTAATAATTAACTTCCTGGAGCTTGTTGAGATTTGGGGCCTGGCAGATGGAAGGCAGGCAGCCCTGACTCGCGGCTCCTGAAAGCCGGCCAAGGGGTGAAAGGCTTTCCAGCGGTCCTGGGAAATCACTCCTCGTGTTGTGTACAAATACTGCTGAAACAAACTTGGGCGAGGCGTGATTTCCCTGAGGATGGTGTCACAGTTCATTTTCAGTGTGGTTCACAAAGAGCCTGCCCCCCCCCCACCCGTGTGTCCCTGGCATGTCTACTGGCCGGTTTGGCGATTATGTTTTGCCAGGGATTCAGCAGTGTCTTTGGGTGGGGTTGGACAGCTGCAGCGGTGCATGCGTTTTGGGACAAAGCAGCTGCGGCTCTTGTTGCCTTTTCTACTGAAGGAATTTTTTCTTTTTCACGTTTTCCTTTCTCAAAATGCGCTTGCGTGCCAGTTCTTGGAATTCGTTGCGACACGGGCACATCCATATTTATTATTTTGAAGGCGATTAATGTCACACTCAAGATAATCTAATGAAAATTTGTAGAGTTAAAAAAATGAAGTTGTAAAAAAACCAGAATCTTAACATTTAACAGTCACATATGCCAACAGGTGCTTTTCAAATAGTACCATTGAAACAGCTTCCCTGGGTTCTGAGCACAGCCAGCCTCCAGCCTCCAGCCTCCAGGGTACTCCTTCCTGACTGAGAAACTGCTGGCTACAAGCTGCACGTGAGGTCTGGCCTGCTGGTCTCCAGCGAGGTGGGCGGGGCACTTCTGGCACCTCCAGAAGATGTCCTCACACAGTCTTCTTGGAACATCCTTTTCTGTGGTGGACGTTAGACGTTTGCTTGTTTACTTAAGATACACAAAACATGTGTTGATGTAGAATTCCTGCACAGAACCAGCACCTCAGTTCTGAGGCCACTTTGTCAGCTGGACAGGGATTTGTTTCATTTGCTGGTAGAGATAAAAAATGATCATCCTTGTGCTGAGACGCCATCGTCCAAGTTTTCCGAAACGCTTTTGGATCTTCCTTCACCTAAAATCAAACGCCTGATGAGGAAGGAAGACCATCAGTGAGGCCTCTCTTCTCAGATGCAGAAGGCAGGGGCCATCGCCATGGCTGGCTCCGCCCATGGTGACCAGGGGTCAGCTTGCGTGGAGAGCTCCTCACAGTTCATGAGCACCCAGCCTGCTGCGGCCCGAGGGTGCGACCCCCAAGTGCATGCCGGCACCCGGCCTGCCGAGGACACCGATCAGGCCACAAGCAACATTTGGAGGTCGTGAAGTCCAGGAGGAGCGACTTCATGATGGGGTCCATGTCCTTACAGGGGCGAGGAATCTTTTCTCTACCAAGGGCCATTTGGATAGCTACAGCGGCAGAGAGCCACACCAAGCCACCAGCACAGGTAGAAGGCCGAGGGTAGACCGTGAGAAGCACCAGTCTGCTCTGTAGGCCTTGCATGCCTCCTGCGCCCGCGGAAACCCCCCTCCCCCCTCTACTACAAGCCACCCTGGGGCTCCCTCGGCCCTCCTACCTCACCCCTGAAGGATGAGCCCGGAGATCTCTACCAAACCCAAAGCCAGCTCAGCAGCCGCTGCCTCTGCTCCGCCTTGGCCTCAGAACCGGGAAGCCCGGGCTGGCATTCACAGGCCCTGCTTCCTCTGAGGTTCTTAGAATCCGGGGTGGTGAGGACTCCTTTGGCCCTCCTTGCCTGCCTAGGCTTGTGGAGGGGGACACGGCGGACCGCGGTCTCCTCTCCAGCCTGGCCCACAAGCCCTTGCACGGGTACTGCAGAACTAAATCCGAGGGGCCATATTCTTACCCAGACTCCATGACCTGTCCAGAGGCATTGGGCTTGGTTTTGCTTTGCTTTATTTTTTAACCAGTGGCAGATTTGGTGTTGGAGTAACATTCATCAGAGCTTTTTCAACCAGTTTCAAATGGCGGTTGGATCCGTCCTGGTTTTCTTATGGATTGCCTTCTTTTCTGATAAGGTCACCATGAACACATTGTAGAGCACCCTTGCGGTCTGAAGGGAATGCATTACCAGCTTTGGTCTTCAGCGAGCTGTGTTGAGGTCTGAAGCTCAGTGTGAGGATTCGCACACAGGGGGGACGGGGAGGGGGGAGGGCGGTGCTACCATTGGGTGGCCCCAGGTCAGCGAGCACGGCCGCCCAGGGCCAGTGGGGCTCTGATCCCCACCAGAAGGAAGGGACGGGGTTCCAGGGCCAGGGCAGTTTCTGAGGAGAAGTGGCGCACAGGCCCTGACCCCAGGAGCTGTGGTCACCGCACCCAGCAGCCTCCCGACCAGCACAGTCTGATTTGACCAGTGATGGCTCCCAGAGGACACCCATGGACAAGCCCCCCCCAAGAGCAGGGCTCCCCCAGGGACAGGGATTCCCCCCAGGGACAGGGCCCCCCAGGGACAGCCCCCCCCAGAGACAGGGTCCCCCTGGAGCAGGACTCCCCCCAGGGACAGGGCTCCCCAGGGACAGGGCCCCCCAGGGACAG
>NW_012267237.1:1939990-1972133 GCF_000151885.1 Dipodomys ordii
CCCCCCAGGGACAGGGCTCCCCAGGGACAGGGCCCCCCAGGGACAGGGCACCCCAGGGACAGGGCTCCCAGGAACAGGGCCCCCAGGGACAGGGCCCCAGCATCGCTGGGCTTCTTCTCCAGGTGCACTGCAGCTCCCGGGGCTGGAGGATGCGGTGTCTGCAGGGGGTGTCCTGGGTGGGCGGGGATTGGGGTCTGGAGGAGATGATGGACAGCGTGTTGGAGTAAGCGGGTCAACACCATTGTGGTCGGAGGGTGGTGGGGAGGGCAGTCACACGTGGCCTGTCCATGGTCGGTGACACCGGGCAGGCGGGAGAGGCACACTCAGGACTGATCAATGTCCCCCCACGCCTCCCCGCTGCCTCCTCCCAGGGTGAGGCCGATTCTACTTCTGGCAGGGAGGGCGCGTGCTGGGCCATCCGGTCACGTCTGCCGGTCACTGAGTCGTGACTCTCAGCGGGATTCATAGGGCTACAGTGACGACACACAGGCTGGAGACCCAAGAGGGACCATGGCTGGGCAGACCCCCAGCCTCGGGGCAGGGCTCCGAGGCCTCGGCCAGCCACACTGGAGCCACGTGGCGTGGGGGACGCTGTAACGCATGGACATTTGGGTTTTAACTTCAATGGGAGCATGATGAACCGGCGAACCCCACAGGACTTCACCTGGTCTGTTCTTGCCCAGCCTTTCACTGAGGATTTGCACAGATTTGCACCTTGGGCAGCGATCGTGCCCTGAGCGGAGCTCTTGAGATTCTTTGGCCCAGAAGGACTCCGCTGATGACTTCCTCTTTCTTCTCTGGTGCTTACGGTATTCAAAACAGGGTTTGAGTGCTACCCAGATGACTTACACCCTTCATCACTCAGCCCTCATTATGTGCAAGCTGTGCTTCATTTTAAATTATTGACAAAAAATTGGAACAATATCTCTTCTCCCCTGTGGTTTCTTCCATGTTAGTTTTGCTTTGTTTGCTAAGGGCAGACCATTAGCTCTCCTAACAGATAAGGCCCAAGACAGAATGGACGTCAGGCACCCTTTGCTCCAGGTCCTAACGTGGTTTGCCTGAGGTTTTCTTGACGCCGTCCTCCACTCTCTCCAGCATCTCGCTGCCGCAGCGCAGTGGGGACAATGCGACCGCAGAGATGCAGGTGTGTGAAAGCCCGGGCGGAGCCAGGCACGCCGTGCAGCGCTCGGGCTTCTGTGGTGGCCTTGGAACGAGGGCGAGGCCTACAGTCACGAGCCCACTGGGCCCCACGTCCGTGTGGTCTGCCTCTCCCGCTGCCAGTTGTCCTTGCAGCTGACCAGAGTTCCGTGTGTTCAGTGGGACACGGCCGTTGCGTTGAGGGGAGGCAGGATATGTTGTGTCAAAGGAAGCAGAATGATCTCTGAAAGCTGAGTGTTTGGAAAATGACAGAGTTACATGGGCAGTGTCTCAGACGCAGGCCCCGATCCGTCACAGGCTGTCCGTCCCTGTCAGACACGGCCCGAGGCAGCATAGGCTGGGGTGGAGGCTGCCCACGGACCTGCCACATTGCAGACACGCACCCCTGTCACCCACTGCCCATAATGCTGGGGCCCAGCCTGACCCAGACCAACGGCTTCCACCTGCAGTGTGCAGACAGAACTTCCACAATTGCATGCTGGAGATTCGTAAGTCCAGATTTATTATTATTGCTAATAATAATAAAAATAAAGATTGCTATGCTCTCCCACAGTGCTCCTCGAAATTGATTTTCCTGGGGCCTTGCATGGGTATACAAAGCCTTTCCTTTCTTCTGCTTGCAAGGTGGATGGATATTTTATTACATCAACCCCTTAGATTCCAAATGAATGATTGGCATAATATGGATATGCTCACAAGAGATGGCTTTAAAATCACATAGCTTTATCTAATGCCTTTCTGATTCTATCAATTACGACCATTGGAAAGTCTTTGATTTCTCTGAAGGAGTTCAGTGAAGGTGGATGCCATGCATGAATGTCTTCCCACGCTGTCCATCAGAGACCCATGGTTCTGAGCCTTCTGAGCAAGTTCCCTGCCTGGTTTGAAGTCACCAGCAGAGGAGAGGCTGGGTGGCAGAGCGCAGTGGGGACATGCAGCCGTGTCATTAAACAATCATTAACTCCTCCAGGCTCGGTCCTTTCCACTTGCTAATCTTGGTGACTGTTTACATGCTACTATTTGTTAAATGGCAAAGTTTATTGATTTGGCAAATTCAGTCTCACATTGTAGATTTTTGCTCAGTCTGTGTTCCTACATGTGGTTCAGCATTTTTAAATGTCAACCGCAAAGTATTATTGATCAGTAATTAAAAGTGTAGAGAAAAATTAGCATAGGAGAAGTTTCGGTCATTAGTACAAGGACCGTCGGGCAATTATTTAGCATGTTTTAACATTTATTTTCCTTCCTGTTATTGACATAGAGTATGATGCTCAGGAAACAGTTTTTGTTTCACTAAAAAGGAAAGTTTTAACATCAATAAGAATTAATGGTATACGTTGTTGGAACTTTCTTTCCCACTGCATAAACAAACCAAAACCAGGCCTTGGTGCTGGGGCAGAAGCAGAGCCCCAGGCCTCAGGGCTTCTGGTGTCAAGAGTGGATGCAGAGGGGGTGGAGAGGGGGGGCCAGGACCCAAAGACAGGGCCCACGTCATTGCTGGATGAGACGGCCGCAGCCAGTCCGGGCTGGGAAGAAAGCACCTGCTATGACCACACAGGGCACCTGGGAGGTTCTGCCTGCAAGTATTCACAGATACAAGGGAACAGCGAAGCTCTTTCCTTGTAAGAATTGCTCATGGTTATTTCATCTAATGGTCTAGATGTACTGTGAAAGTGCAGTCATACTGAGGTAGACTCACAAACCTTATTCCTATTACCCGTGAAAACCTAAAGTACAAAACCAGTGCTCACTATGCACTACCCCTGCACAAAAGCAGCAGCCATGCTGTCAGGGTAGCCTCCCTGGTTAAGGAAGGGACCCTGAGCAGGGGCTGGAGCGGAAGCTAACACAGCGGTTAGAAACTCTGCTGTTTAGGAAGATGACTTAGATGCACCTGGCTTTCTTGGGGCTAAAGGGATGTTAATGTTCTCTTGGGAATGAGCAGTCTTGCAGATGAAGGAGAGAGGGGCCTGGCACAGTGGGGGTGATGCTGATTAGTGAGTAGAGGTGGTGTGAACAGCATTGTAAATTAGAGAACAGTTAAAATTGTGCTGTGTTTTTGCCCTGTGGAGAAAGGAGAATTAACGTGGAGTAATTTACATCCCCTGCCTCTCTCCTTGCCTCCCACCCTCCTGTATGTCCACTTGTCCTCCCATTAATCCACTATTCACCCACTTATCCATCATGTAAACATTCATACATACTTCCACCACCCATCCATCCATCTACCCATCCACCCATCCACTCATTCATCCTTCCACCCATCCACCCATCCATCTACGCATCTATTCATCGATCTGTCGATCTATCCATGAATCCATCTACTCATCCATCCACTCATCCATTATATATGCATCTATCCATACTTTCATCCATCCATCCACCCATCCATCATGTATGCATCCACATTTCATTCATCTATCCACCCACCATCCACCCATCCAGCTACCCATCGTTCCATTGGTCCATCCATCCATCTACCCATTGATCCATTGGTCCATCCATCCATCTCCCCATCCACCATGTATGCATCTATCCATCCATCCATCCACCCATTCATTATATATGCATCTACCCATACTTCCACCCATCTACCCATAGCCAATCATCGACCCATTTGTCCTTCTACTCATCTTCCCATCCATCCACCCATCCACCCACCATCTATCCATCATATGAGGACTGGAATAAGAGACCAGATCCACTGCTGGGAGGGAGGAGGAGAACCCCCGGTGTCTCTCAGGGAAGACCTGCTCTCCACAGGCTCAAGGGAGGACTGTAGGGTGTCTAAAAAGTGCGAAGGAGGCAGCTAAGCTAAAATTCTGCAGCATGAAAGAAGCCATGCCCCAAAGCTGGACCCTGCAGGCAGTGGACACCCAAGAATGGCTTGAGAAAGGCAGAGATGGGTGTGCAGGACACAGCCTCTGGAGAAGGCAGTGCAGAAGGCTGGGGATGGTTCCAGGGAAGTTTCCACTTCATAATTTAGTGAGCTATTTTTTTAAGAAATGAAATATATTAAAAGCTGTATTCTCATTTGATTAATAAATGCTGTATAGGAACAACAAATAACCAAATAATTAAAGTAAATCCAATCTCCAAATGCAAACATCCTTTAAACAGTCTTTAATTTGCTTTTAAATATAAATATTAAATAACATGGAACCCTGACAGTCTCTTCTCATTAGCTTTCTGACTAGTTTTCTCTCCTTCATTTTACCTGTGAGTGCAAACTCCATCCGGCATTGCCAGTTGCATCTGTACTTAGCAGGATGCTCAACAAACTAGATTTCATGTCACCTGAGCTCAATCATATTTTGGGTGGAATTAAAGCTTTGCATATAGGGTGTAAGTCATTTTTATTTGATTTCTCCGATTTATTTTATTTCCTGGCAGTACCAGGGTTTGAACTACAGGCCTTACATATGTTAGCAAGTCCTCTGCTACTTGCACAATTTTCCTCAGACCTTTTGTTTTGTTGTTTTGGATGAGATCTGATGCTTTAGCCTAGGCCAGCCTGGATCGAGATACTCCTATTTACACTAATAGCTAAGAAAACCATCCTACCCCACTTGGCTTTTTATTGGTTGAGATGGGGCTCTTGTGAACTCTTTTTTGCCTGGGTTGGCCTAGAACCTCGATCCTCCCAATCTCTCCTCCCACATAGCTGACATTGCTGTTATGAGCCATAGAACCTGACTGCAGTTTATTAGTTCTTCCCATTATAAATTGCATACTCTGTTATTTGGACACTAGTATTAGATACACCAGCTGTTTAACAGCATTTACAAATTTCTACTATTCGTCTCCTGATTCTGCATTTGCACATTAACAAGTCTCAGGAAGGAATCTCAGCCTGTCTCAGATGATCTTCTAAATTCCACTTTCTTCCAGGGGAACAGGTTGAGCTGAGCTTCTCTCACAGAAAGCAAAGGTTAGCCCCAACAGCAGTCACATTGTGATCTGTGTTGCTGCATGAGAAAATCCCCACAGATGGGTACATTCCTCTTGTGGAGACCATGATTTCATGGACAAGTGCAGACAGTTTTGGTACAGGAAAACCCACAAAGATATTTTGCAAACAACGTTCCAAGGTAAATGGAATAAAAAGAACAGTGTGTTTTCTTTGTTAGAAAAGAATTCACATTTATACTTTGTGCTTTGGAATTTTATTACTATTAATTTTTATTACTATCCTTTCCAATTTTTGTTATGTTTAATTAGTTGTATAAAGGAGATGTCATTCAGCAAAGCAGAGCATTAATACAGTGATGATCAGTGTCACCCCTTCACATCCTCACCCCTTCCAGATACCCCTTATTTTACTTTTCTTAATTTTGGCTATCTACAGTGAATTCTTGACTGCATTCTCTTTCCTTTCATTCATTTACCTCTGTCTCCTTGACCCAACTCTCCTCAAATAGTGTAATTTTTTAAGACAAAGTCAAAGCCCAACAGAATAAGTGTCAGAAAATGACCTATAAATATATAAATTTATATATAATGCTCATCAAAAAAGAAAATGAAACTAAACATTGTAAAAATTGTAAAAATTAAAGCAATTGGAAGAGATTTGGTTCTTAGAATAAAACACTATACATACTGTAAGCCATCAAAGAAGAAAAGAGACGTTGCTCTGGTAGCTAGTGCCTGTAACTCCAGCCACTCAAGAGGCTACGGTCAAGAAGACTACAGTTTCAGGCCAGCTTGCCAGAAAAGCCCAAGAGACGCCATCTCAATGGAGAAAAGCAGGATATGGTGGCAGGTGCCTACCATCCAGCAACTACAGGAAGCCAAGGAGGTAGATCAAGGCTGAGGAGGACACCCAGGTGGGAACTGACCTCAAAAGCAGCTGGTCAGTTGGGCACTGGAGGCTGGCACCTTCAATCCTAGCCACTCAGGAGACACCTCCTGACCAGAAGATCACTGTTCAAAGCCAGCCAGGGCAGGAAAGTCTGTGAGACTCTTATCTCTGGTAAACAACAATTACAACAACAAAAAGCCAGAAATGGAGCTGTAACTCAAGTGGTAGAGTGCTGACTTTGAGCAAAGAATTTCAGAGACAGTGCCCAGGCCCTGAAGTCAAGCCCCAGGAATGGCACAAACAATAACAAGTCAAAAAAAGGCTGGGGATGTGACTCAGTGGTAGAGCATATACCTTGCACGCTTGAGGACATTAGTTCAAAACCCCAATATGACCCCTAGGAGGTGGTTTTGTTTTTCTTTCTGCATCTGGACATAGAAGTATAACTTTTTTTTTTTACTATTAAGAACATTATTTCTGGGTCATGATAAGCCAATTCTGTATTTTCTGAATTTTAACCCTAGATGCTCTTTATTGCGGCTAAGCCAGTAGGAAGGCCAGATGTGGGCGGGGCATCCGCCCCCAGCAGGAAGAGCCCCAGTCCTTGTGGTCTGAGCACCATGCCCTTCATCCAAAGTCATTTCATTCTGGAAATGATTTAGTTTGGAAGCCAGTGAGAAGTGGAAGTTTGCATTTCAAAAACTTTTGAACCAAAAATATGGCTGAGAGCTGTTTCTTATTTTCTTAAAATAGAACAAGCTATCTCAGGCCGGAGTCACGTGACCAAGACTGCGGCTCAGGGTGTCACAGCGCTGTAGGAACTCCGGGTGGGTTGGGGTGGGCCTCAAGGACACCCTCTTCTGTACCACAGGCAAGATCGCACTGAATGGGCACGCGTGCCTGCGTGTGTACAAGGCTTACACAGCCAGGACACAGCCCGCAGCTGACGTACCTCCCCCACACAAGCATCTCTGCGCACACCTCTGGTAGAACTTATTTAATTCTGAAGAAAGTATATTTACCATTTTCACAGGAAAAAATCCTTATTAGCCATCATAATGAAAATATAAATGCATAAAAGCTTAATTTTTGAGAACTTTCCATCTTGATCTTCCAGAAGCATCTGCAGCATCGGTCAAATGCCAGCAAAAACCTGAGCAAAGTGCAGTGCTAAATTCAAACGCCAACAGGAAGCTGGCAGTGTAATTGAATTTTAATTCAATTTATCTAGGATTAAACAGAATGAACAAAAGCTCATAAAGTTCTGAAGCTTTCTTTTCTTCTTATTTATATCTGATTTTTATCAACTAGTCTATGAATATGATTGAGGGAACAAAACTCCCCAGACAAACTGCTTCTCAGTTATCGTCTGTGTAATTTGTTCTCACAACTAACAATCTCGAAACCAGAGGACGGTGAACCCCGAAGTCTGAATCTTCGTACTCTGCCTCTCTCAGTATTTCCACTCATGGTGATAGTTCTTCGCTG
The DNA here is from genome assembly GCF_000151885.1 of Dipodomys ordii. Lineage (NCBI taxonomy): Eukaryota > Metazoa > Chordata > Mammalia > Rodentia > Heteromyidae > Dipodomys > Dipodomys ordii. The sequence continues at coordinate 1,947,441 of NW_012267237.1, forward strand.
CTATGTACACGTGTTAAGTACTTGTTTGGATTCCTTTGAGCTCTTCCCTGCGGTCGTGGTGGGGAATGGAGACGAGAATGTTCCTGTGTACAAGGCAAATGCCATCAGAAACGCTGGGCCGAGATGGTAACCTTCCCAGCCGCTTTCCAAGCTGTCTGGGTTTTCTTGAAGGTCGATTGGGTTTTCAGCTGTGTTATCTACGAGGTGTTTGATGGAGTGGTCCAGATAACAGCGCAGAGAGCAAAGCAAAAAGAATTTTTTGAAGATCAAAAGTGGCTGTTCATTTTGTTATCTGACCCTATCTGTTGTCATAGTAACAGGGTTCTTTTAACCTGTGTCCTGGGATGGTTTGTCTCTATCTGCTCCCAGCTTCTCCTTTGACTGAGGGGCAGCTCCTGCAGCACACAGAGATTTCTAGGCTGTCTCTGAACTCTGAGGGGCCTGAAGCCCGGGTCCCTGTGTGTGTGTGGGGGGGGACTCAAATTACATTCCAATTTAAACAGCTCTCTTAATTTAGGTGCAGATGGAGCCAGCAGACGTGCTCTGCCCTGGCTTTGCAGTGTGTGGTAAATGCCACGGGGAGATGCCGTGACCCGGCGTGCCGGCTCACACCCCATCCGGGCGTGATCCTGGGTCAAACATCACGGAAGGCAAAGTGACTGAGCAGGGCATCGTCAGAGGAAGCAAACTTTTCAGAAAAGGAGAAAATGAAGGCTGATCTGATTTCTTCTCAGAAGATGCCACACGGGTGACATGCGACTTCATGGAAAATACAGAAAACACAATCACTATTGGCCGTGCACCCAGCGTCTCGTCCGGCGGGAGATTGCTTTTAGATTCTCAAGACCAGGGAAGAGGCTTTGCTTGCTCCTAATTAGAAAAGAGCTGCCACTATGTTAAATCGAACAAATAAACAGAAGCTCGACAAATGAACGAAACCCGAGGAAGCCGTCAGAGGAGAGCGGCGCGCCGCGCGGACTCGATTTCCCCTGGCTCACCACCAGCCTGCCCGCCTCTTCACTCTCAGGAGCGTGCAGCAGAGGGTTTGGTCTGCACATTATTATGTGTCTGTTTCCCCTTTCATTAGGACTTGTGTGAAGAAGGATTTTTAAAGTCGTTTTCAAAGCTCGTGCAGACTCTGCTCACAGGAGCAGGCGGTGGAGGTCTGGGCTCAGATCCGCAGGCTGGGCCTCCGGCAGGTCAGGCCTCGGGAGAGGGCTTTGTCATATGGAAATGTTTAACGGTCCAGCTCACAGCCTGTGGAGGCTGCCTTTTATCTTTGCAGGGTTTGAACATGATCCTTTCAAAGCCAGATAACCCAGGGAGGGCCTCGCTGGGGCTCCGGCTTCCTCGGCCCTCGCCGAGTCCCGTCCCAGAGGAATCGGTTATTAGGATTCGATCGCCGCTGTCTGGCAGGTTCCTGCTGGGGCCTCAGTCGGGGTTTGTGCTCTCATATCTTGGTTTCCTTTCAACCAACGCAGCGACTTTCACACTGGAGACACAGCCTTACCCGCCCACTTAGCCATCATCGAATCGGAGCGTCTTTTCTACATATTGCAAAACCTTGTGGGTTCCACTTTTCAGTTGCTCTTCTTACCTGTTCTGAGTTTCTCCAAGAGCCCAAGCTGACTCAAACTTGCGATCCTCCAGCTTCAGCCTCCGGGCGCAAGGATCGCTGTCCATAGCTGCCTCCTGCCTCTCTCCTCAGCTTCCGGGCGCAAGGATCGCTGTCCATAGCTGCCTCCTGCCTCTCTCCTTTCTCACCAATGTCCCCTAGAGGAACTGCTCCACCTCATGTGATCATTTATCATTAAATATAAAGATCAAGTGCAAACTGTCTGCCTCAGTTTCTTCCCTCTTTACATTCACTTGGTCCCCTGAGGACCTTCCAGGTCTCTGTGTGGTGGAGCCTACATAGAGACCATGCTCTACCTTCGAGGAGGAGTGGAGGACCGGAGCTTCCCCAGCGGCTTGTCTGTCTGTCTGTCTGGCTGGCACTCTGGCTGGACCCATGTTTTGTTTTGGTTGATTCTCCCTCCACTCTACAACACACACATGTTCTCCTCCCCACCCCTTTTTTGCCAGATACAGTGATAGACTATTAATAAATACGTAAATATGAATGAAACAACTTTTAAGGAATTAGATTTAGCAGACATATAAATGGTCATCACATTGCTGTAATGAGTCCCAAAGCCTTACTTTTGATTTCTATCTTTTTTTTTTTTTGTCAGTCATGGGGCTGGAACTCTGGGCCTGGGCGCTGTCCCTCAGCTCTTCAGCTCAAGGCAAGTGCTCTACCACTTGAGCCACAGCACCACTTCTGGTTTTCTGGTGGTTTATTGGAGATAAGAGTCTCACAGACTTTCCTGCCCAGGTTGGCTTTGAATCACGATCCTCAGATCTCAGCCTCCTGAGTAGCTAGGATTACAGGTGTGAACTTTCAGCGCCTGGCTGATTTCTATCTTTAAAAAAAAAAGTTTTGGGGCTGGGAAGGTGGCTTAGTGGTAGAGCGCTTGCCTTGCATGCATGAGGCCCTGGGTTCGATTCCTCAGCACCATATAAGCAAAAAGATAAAAGCCAGAAGTGGCGCTGTGGCTCAAGTGGTAGAGCACTATCCTTGAGCTGAAGAGCTGAGGGACAGTGCCCAGGCTCAGAGTTCAGGCCCCATGACCAGACCCCCCCCAAAAAAAACCCAAACAAAACAAAACAAAAAAACCATTAAAAAAAGTTTAACACAAATTTCATGTCATACAGGGGAATTTATTTTGTAAAGCCTAACCTTTTTACCCACATGGACTGTACACGTAACAGAGACTTCTGATTTCTTTTTACCCACATGGACTCTACATGTAACAGAGATTTCTGATTTCTCCTGGCAGGGACCAAGCCTCTTGCAGCGCGTTGCTACGGACGGCAGGGCTCTGCCAGAGTGGGCCACACGGGCCCAGCACCATCAGCGACAAGGGCTTCAAGCCGCCCGGGCTGACTCCTGCATGTAAGGACAAACTCTTCCTCCCAGGAAGAGGTTCAGCAGCAAGCAGACCCCCTGGAGCCTGGAAGTACTTCTGAAAGCAGTGTCTGCCTAAGAACAACCATTTATCAAATGCTAGAGTTTGCTCTTTCTTTCCAAGTCTTTATCACACATGCACCATTTCACAGAGGCAATGGGCACCCAGAGGGGAGCACTGTGCCCGGGGCGGGGTACCCCCACCCCCGTCCCCCCTCCTCTCCATCGGCTAAGTCTGTCTTGTCTCAGACAAGATGGGCAATGGGCTGGGATGTCTGAAGTGAGTGTTTTTGAAAAGTAAAGTCACAGAACTTTCTTCCTGGCGATGTGATTTAATCCTTGTGAGTTCAGGACTGGGCGATGCTAGCCTGCTCTGGGCTTCTTTTTGTGCACCTTAAAACTCAATCACCTGGAAAGGGGGAAAGAAATGGAAGCTAGGACAGGAAATGAATGTCCCTCTGCCCCTCTCCTGCCCCAGGCGTTCCGGGTAGCCACCATTTTTAGTTTCTTATAACGATCCTCCGGGATCGATTGTGTTATTATTGTGACTTAAAAAATGGACTACCTGAAGCTAAAGATGATTAAGGAACGCGTCACAGATCACAACGAACACCGGCGAATCGGTCTAGGAGGGACCTTCCCGTCCCGCTCCGGCTCTGGGCTCTGTGGTGGCTGGAGGAGGCGTCTGAGAGGAGCCTGCCGGTCCCCCTGCTCAGTCCACAGGCTTCCAACCAGCCTACCTTCCCACTTGCGCCTCCCGGTCCTCTCGAGGTCAGGAGCTGGTGTTGCCTGGAACCTTGGTAACCAACGGCAGCTGTGAGCATGCACGGCCACCGCCACTGTGGGTCAGCGGGCGCTCTGCGCAGTGTGCCAGAGCCAGGCAGGTCGGCTGCGGTGCAGGCTGCCTGGCTGGCCTGGGTGGCACGGACCACACCCTAACACCGCACGCCCCTGGCATCACGGGCTGGTGTCTGCAGAGAGAACCGGTGGCCCAGCCGGGTTTTCTGAAAGCTTGTCAATCACAACAGACGTGGAAAACCCCTGTGACTGGCGAGAGTCCGAGCGAAACAGCGTGGCGCACTTGCCTTGCCTGAGAGTGAACACCAATTCTCCATAGTCCTCATCAATAGGAAGCTTTTCAGCTGCCCTGTAGATAGAGATTCCCGGATTTCCTTAAGTCATGTGGTCTTTGTTTCCTATCAAGAGGTATGTGTGCATGTGTGCGTGTGTGTGTGCGTGTGTGTGCGTGTGTGTGTGTGCATGTGTGTGCGTGTGTGTGTGTGTGTGTGTGTGCGTGAGGGAATAACCAGAGGAGAGCGGTGAGGGGAGTTTTCAGCTGATGAGGGCCCTCTCCAGTATCTACATGACGTCACTGAATCCATCTGCTGTAGTCATGGCACGGACAAAACACAAAGCATCAATGAAAACTTTAGCATCTCTTCTTTTGGATGTGAAGTTTGTAGTGTACATTTTTATTGGCCAAACACAAGATAACTCTCATTTCAATGCTTTCACTTCTCCCATTGGGATAGGCAGTCTGATGTTTAAAGCCCACCTTGAAGGAGCGCCTCCACGCACCGTGGTCACTAGGCTTGAGTCCTCTGACCACTGGATGAGGGTGGCGTCTGAAGCCAGATGAAGTGGCCAGGGCTCTGGCTGGTGCCCTCCTGTCACGGATAGGCCTACTCAAATCTAAACTCAAACTTCCTTGGATCTGTTTTGAAATAAAGCATTGCTATAAATGCATGTGTGCTCTTTTCCAAATGTATCTGGTGCAATGATGTTTCTGCATGTGAGCAGATTAAAAGTCTGCAAATTCCAACCTATGTCATTTATATATGTCATTTGAAGGTTTTGGATCTGTGTGAAGTACACGGGTGATAAGTTTACCTTGAGAGACAGAGAGAGAGAGAGAGAGAGAAGAATTGTACCATCTAACTTAATAGAACCAATGAAGCAAATGACTGTGGTACAAGAGGAAATCCTTGTATCACTTTGCACACTGTCATTTCTCCACCTGGCATGGTACCTGTCTCACCTGATTTTCCTGGAAGAACCCAATAGTGGGACATGCAGGGGAAGGACAAACACAGACCTCAGGCTGTATGGAATATTTCTGCAGCAGGGAACCAAGTGTTAAGCTGAAAAATCTCCTGTGATGAAAGTCCTAGGATTTCATTGTCAAAGCCATCTGACTGAGCCTGGATGTCTATGTGGAACATGTAGCAATGTAGATGGGAAGCAAGGTTCAGACCAGCCAGGACACTCAGGTGAGCTGAAAATGTCTGGGCCATTGTCCACTTTTATGTGTGTTAAACTGAATAGTTAAAAAAAATCACTTGCACATATCACGAATCCAATTCTGTATATTTGGAATAGCCAATAGGTTCTCTTTCAGTAGTGAAAACTTTCCCAGTACATGCTAATAAGCAGAATTATTTGGTAAGTTATGGGGGACTGGGCCGTGGTGACCCTCACAGGAGGCCTGCGGGTGAGCGGCGGTGGGGTCTGGGCAGTGGTCATTCCCACCGAGTCCCTGGCGGGAAGCCTCTCAAGCAGAAACATGGGTTTGAAAGAGTTTTTTCTCACCCAAGCACACACCAGCCTCCAGGGTCTTAGAGGGAACACAAAACAATTCTTGTTGTCTGGAGCAGACACCCTGCCGAGTGTTTACAATCCGCTAACAGACTTCATTATAGAACTTTACTCTGCAAGTTTTAGTCATTAATCAAAGCAAGTTAACATATTTGAAAACAAGACATAAGATCAAACTAGCTTTCAGAAAAAACTGCACTGGGAAACTGAAGAGAAGAAAGGGTACTGCTTACCTGATGAGAACGTCTAGCAAAATATTTAGCCACACAGCAATGGGGTGGGTGGGTACATCACACAGCAATGGGGTGGGTGGGTACATCACACTGGAGCAGTAGTTTGGGTCTAGGCTAACTCAAAAGATAGATCAAAAGTGTAATGGAAAAGAATTCTTTGTCACAAAAACAGAATCTAAAATAACACTGAGACATGACACTAAACACATCATGGATATTGAAGAAGAGAATTAAAAAACTTAAAACATGCTCAATATATAGCAAACTGCAAGACACCTAGACAAATTTTAATGTTATAAGCTACTTACTCCCCTGAAAGAACTTATAAATATTATGCGATCTCATACAAAATGCTCAAACTTACTCATCTAAATCAAAGTTACACTCCAAGCCTTTGTAAAAAAAAAAAATAAAACACTGATTCCAGACTTTCCAATAACACATATTACCTTGAGAATATTACAACTTAGAAAATGGAGAAGAGTAACAGAGAGGAAACCAACCAAAAAATAGAACAGAAACACTGTAAATTATAGAGAAATGCCTACCAGCAATGTGAAGAATTTTCAATGACTCAGAAAAGAATTAGGTGTTAAATAATTAGTTCTGAGGAAAAATCAAATTATATTCCTGCCACACACCATATGCTAATGTAATCCAACTGGGTTGTAGTGATATAAAAGGAAAATGGAGAACACTCACATAAAGGCAGTGAGGGCTTATTTCCTTGGATGGAAACCATAGGTTTGGTCCAAGAAAACAAAAAGAAGATCGCTCAGTATTTGTGTCATTCAGGTTCTCTGGAGAAACAGGACCAGGAGGATAGACTAGGGAGAAGCAATGGACCAGGAGGGTAGACTAGGGAGAAACAGGACCAGGAGGGTAGACTAGGGAGAAACAGGACCAGGAGGGTAGACTAGGGAGAAGCAATGGACCAGGAGGGTAGACTAGGGAGAAGCAATGGACAAGGATTTGATTTTACTGATTGCCATGAGTTGGTCCATGGGATTGGAGACAGGATTCCCACATTCTTACCTCTTAAGCTGGAAGAGAGTTTCTAAGAGTCAGAGGACCAGAAAAAGCAGGGAAATGTGGTCTCATTTCCAGCCCAAGGGCAGTAGAGGGCAGGTGAGATGTCTCAATTCAGAAATAAGGCCAGGAAACACAGAAATAGAGTCCTCTATCCTCTGCCTTCCATTCTCTTCAGACCTGTGGTGGAGTGGATGATGCCCGTCCATTCTACCAAGCGTAATTGCTTTGTGTAGTCCTCGTGTTCAAAGGCCAACCTTATTCAACAATTCTGAGACACAACTCACTCTGCAAGACAGCACCAAAAGACTAACTATACAGAAGAAAGACTTTCGGGATGTGAGGACATGTTTAAGGATATTCTACATTCAGATAGCAATAAAGAAACAACAACAACAACAAAGCAAACATGAATACAACTTCCAAATCTCTGGGACATGATAAAGAAGCCAAACCTAGGAATTCATGGGATAGAAAAGGAGCTTAGATTCAAACTAAAAGTATAAGAAAGCAGTTCAACAAAGTTATAATAGAAAGAACATTTTCAAAATCTTGGGGAAGATATAGGCATAGAAGAGGCCTAAAGAATCTGAAACAGACTGGGCCAAGAAGGAAATGCTATACAACTGATTACATTTAAATTATCAGGACTAGAAACCAAAGAAACAATGGCAGGAAAATGTACTTAACTTACAAAGGCAAACATGTCAGTACTATATCCGGCCTCTCTGCAGAAGTTTTATGGCATGTAATGACAAGCCTGCACATAGTCAATAGTCAACCACAAATACTACATCCAGCAGTATGCTTTCAAGGTGAAAGAAAATGAAATCCCTGCCAAAACAAGTAAGCAATTGGTAGCCACTAAACAAGAACTGAGGAATATTCTTAACTGAGTCCTTGAGACAGAGAAGTGGGAAAGGTAGTCACAAAAGTGCAAATAAGAATAACTATCACAAGAGAAATAGCTGAACAAGTGAGAATTAGGAAAAATAAATAATAAAGTCAAACTCAATAAGGCAGCAACCTCAAAAGATGAGTAGGAACAAAAGAAGTGAACAAATATTAATAAAACAAAGTCAGCCAGGAAACAACAAAGTTATAGGAACCAGAAAACATCACGCAACAATAACCCTAAATGTTGATAATTTTAGCTCTCAAACTAAAAGGAACAGAATGTCTGATTATATTAAAAAACAAGAGCTCAATGCTTTGAAGCTGCAAAAGACACATTCGCAGGCAAAGACACATACTTTACTTTGTATGTAAAATAAAAGTGAAGCATATGATGTGAATGTGAACGAAGGGGAAACAGTATTTCAAGTACGTGGGGGCTGATGGCAGTAGGTTTACCCATGTTCACGTCAGACAAAATGGGCTGATGCCATAGAAGAGATAAAGATGGTCATACTATAATATAAGGGGAACAGTCCCTCATAAAGATATTTAACCATTATACATGCACACTGATGTACACGATCTCAACACTGTTGGACCTAAAGGGGCAGATAGATTCAGACACAGGAGCAGTGGCGGCTCCACTCCCATCAATAGATGGATCATCCACCTTCTCCCAAATTGTCAAAGAAACCTCAGAATTAAACTGCACTACAGTCCAAATGGACTTAAGCCTTCTACAAAGAAACCTCAGAACTAAAATGCTCTACAGACTGAATTGACTTAGGAGTCATCTATAGACAAAATAGTCTATCCAAATGATGAAGAATGCAGCTTCTCTGTAACCCCTGGGTCACATTCTAGGCCATAAAATGTCTTTAAAAGATACAAGAAAACTGAGACAATTTCTTGAATCCTATTATAACATAGTAGACTCTAATTAGACATCAACAGTAAATAAGCTACAAAAACTATGCAAATCTATGAACAGTGAATGTTTCTGACTAATCAGGGGTCATCAAAGAAATCAGGAGGAAAGTAAAAATTTCTAAAATTAAATGGAAATGAAGCAAAACATAAAATCTACAGGATATAGTTAAGTCAATTCTAAGAGGGAAGTTTATACCTGTGAGTGCTTATACCTAAAAGTCAGCGAGAGGCTAAATATGTAAGTACATGATACATGTTAAAGCCTTAGAAAAACAAGGACATGTGAAACCCCAAATTAGTAGATGTAAAGAAATAATAAATATCAGAGTGGAAGTCAATAAAGTAGAGACTAAAAGAAAAATGTAAATCATCAATGAAACAAAGGCCTTTAAGAAGATAATTTAGATGGATAAACAGCAAAACTAGCCAAAAGCAAGAGCGAGAGTAAATAGTTAATAAAATTAGAGGAATATTACAATATATACAAATGAAATCCAGAGGACTATTAGAGAATATTTTGAGAAAATGCACTGCAATAAATTAGAAAATCTAGAGAAAAATTCATCTAAGTTTGCAGACTTACAACATTGACAGACCAACACTGAATGAAGATGATATAAATAACATCAGCAATGAGACTGAAGCACTAATAAAAGATCTCCAAATAAAGAAAAGGCCAGGAGTGGCGGATGCACATAGAAAAACTAACATCAATGCTCCTCAAACTATCCCATAAAGTTGAAGTGAAAGGACTACTTCTAAACTTACCATCTGAAACCAGTATTAATATGATAGAAAAATTGGATAACACAACACAAAATGAAAGAAAACTATAAATAAATTTCCCTGATGAACATTCACCAATTTCTTAATAAAATACTTGTAAATCAAATTCAAGAATACTTTGAAAAATCGTATACCATGACTGAGTTGCTCAGAAATTCAAGGATGGTTCAACAAATGCAAACTAGTACAGGTAATATAGCATATAAATCGACTCATTGACAAAAACAACATGATTGCTGTGTACTGGTGGCTCACACTTGTAATTCTAGGTACTCAGGAGGCTGAGATCTCGGGATTTCAGTTTGAAGCCAGCATGGGCAGAAAAGTCCATGCGACTCTTAGTTTCTAATTAACTACCAAAAAGCTGAAAGTGGAGCTATGGCTTAAGTGATAGAGCATTAGTCTTGAGCAAAAAAAGCTCAAAGATATTACCCAGGACCTGAGTTTAAGCCCTAAGACTGGTGTATGTGCGAGTGCACGTGTGCACACACACATACACACACACACACAATGCAATCATCTCAATAGGTACAGAAAAAATACTTTAAGAAATCCAACATTTTTCATCCTACAAAGCCATAAAGAAACTAACAATAGAAGAACCATATCTTAATAAAGGCTAAAGCAAATCTGTAGTCCTAAATGGGGAGAAACTTAAATCATTTTTGACACTTTGGAATGAGACAAAGCTGTCCATTCTTTCTACTCTTATGCCACATATGCTTGAAATCTTAACCAGAGCAATAAATCAAGAGAAATCCTCCAGAAAATAAGGCAGTAAGTAAAGAGAAAGAAATAAAGTTTAGAAGGCACCAATGATTTCACCAGAAAAGTTTTATATCTGATAAACATCTTTTTACAAATTAGCAGAACATAATTCGCATGCAAAAATTCATTCCTTTCCTATACATCAGCAACTAACTTTCTGAGAAAGCAATCCATTCACAATAGTCTTAAAAAGTTGAAATATTTAGGAATAAATCTACCTATAAAGGTGAAGGACTTCTAAAGTGAACAGTATGAAGGAAAGTATATGATGAAAATGAAGATAGAAACACCTTTTGTAGTTCTGTAATACTATAAAAATTGTTGTACTACCAAGAGTGGTCTATAAATTCAATGCAGTATCTATCAAAATTGCAATTTTTCATAGAAATAGAAAAAAATCAATCTTAAAATTTATATAGAAGCACACAAGACTTTGAACAGATTCAGTCAAAGCAATCCTCAGTAAAACAAGCCATTTCTGGAGGTGTTGTAATGCCTGATCTTCAATTACACTTCATAGAGACACAGTATGGAACAAAACAGTGTAGTACTCATCTCAGAACAGACCTGAAAACCCAGTAAGATGGAAGGGAAGACCTAAATATAAGCTCACAGAGCTGCAGCATCTGATTCTTGACAAAGATGCCAATGACCTGTGTAGGTGAAGGGTCTTTTTGACAAATGGTATTGGGAAAACTGGATATCCACTGGACCCCTGACCTCTCACTCCACATGCCCACCATGACAGAATTCACAGTAGCCAAGTTATGGAATCTGCCTAAGCACCTATCAACTGATGAATAGATAAAGAAAATGTGCTATAAATACATAATGGAATATTATTTTTCCATGGAGGAATATAAAACCACATCATTTGCAGGAAAGTGCATGGAACTAGAGATCATCATGTTAAATAAAATAGGTCAAACTCATGAAGGCAAACTCTGCCTGCGTATCTCATATGCAGTGTCTAGAGACACAAATACAATCAAGTACACAAACAAACATTGGTGAATGTAAATGTAGATGAATGGGGCAAATGGGGCTGGACAAGGGATAGTGATTGGAGGGGTGAATAAGACCAGAGTGCTTTGTATGCATGCATGAGAATGTCATAATGTAACATGAGGCAATGTATTTTGTACCAAAACAGCAACAACAACAATAGCAACAACAACAAAATAACTAAGTGCTAGGGATGTAACTCAGTGCTAGAGCACTTGACTAGCATGTGCAAAGTCTTGGGATAGAATCATTCCTTAGCACTAAGAGGGACAAGAAACAGGAAAGACATAGACAACACTGGATTCGAGATTTCCCATCTGCCCATCCCATTGTGGACTTCAGTGGTTGAACAGTCTTTGGAGACTTTCTTCTGAATATGTGCAAATCAGACCCCACCCCAGCCACACTTCCCCGGGGGTGCCCAGTGTGTGGAGTTTGTGATGTGTGCAGGTGTGGAGTGACTCACACGACCTTTGTGTTTCTGGGTACCTGAATGCACACGCAGAACACCTGTGCATTTTGTAAAAAGAACACATGGAGGTCTTAGCTTAGCAAGCCCTTTGAAAAGTCTGGCAAGCTCAGTGGAAGAAGAGGTCCCTCAAATGATCACTCCAAAGACTGACTCAAGTTCAGGGCACATCTTTTATGTGCTTTGGAATCCCGTTGAATTCCACTTTCTGCATAGACACCTGGCAGAACAAGTTCACAATTATTTTGAGTGAATATAGTTTTAAAATCCTTACTAAAATATTTTCTGATTTTATAGCCTTTGATAAAGTCAGGGAGTTTTTTGATGTGTTTTCTTTCAAAGTGAATGCATGCTGTTTTGGCAAGTTTGATATTTCATTTGAAGGGAGCATAATAAACTGCTTTCTTTGTATTGATTGAAGAAATATAGTGCTTATTTTTTTTGCTTGGTTTTCTAGTAGTTATTCAATAGGTTGAAGGGCAATGCCATCTGTTTCCTAACAGGACATTCTGCGTAAGATTTGCAAGTCCTGCGGGCTCCGTTAAGCATGGATAAATATGCACTCCTGGTTTCAGATGGGTAGTTTCTTACTACCAAAGGATGATTATGTTGTGTGCCTTGAGACATTGGCTATAATATATTTCCTGTCCCTTTATTGCATTTTGGAATCATAAACAATGACTGTTTGGCTCAAAGCCATTTATTCAGCCCAAAAAGACATTATTTGCACAACAAAAATCAATAAAAATGTTACCGGGTCTGGCTGGATACTTTGCTTAACTGTGATATTTGTCTATCACTGGTGGCATGCCATCTCTCGCAGGAGACTGGGGCCAAAACACAGCTATTGATCCAGTCAGCGGTGATGGATACTGGCATTTGGAGAAGGCTGCTGGAGAGAATCTCGATTAAAAGAATGTTTCTAGGTTTTGCCTGCAGCCGAGTCAACATTACTCCAAGGAGAAGTTAGTTCCGTTGGGTCTCTCCCTCTTGTGGTGGAGAAGCGCTCTGGACCAAAGTTGCTTTGAAGAGAATTAAGCCAAAGGCTTTTGGCGTGGTATGGAGGCTGGTTCAGCAAGAGGCAGAATTCCCTGGCCTTTCACCCCCCTGAGCCTGGCAGGAAGGCGGTTTCCACCCAGAGAGCCTGGAGCCTGCCTTCCCTGACCCTGTCTGCTGCACTGGGCAAATGGCTCCCTCCCTAATTAACCACAAGGCAGCTCTTTTGCAAGGAGGTCTGTGTGCTCGGACGGAAGGAGCCAGCTCTGATGATACCCACCGCAAACAACAAATAGATTCCAGACAATTTACTGCCCTGAGCGTGAGGAAACAGGTGATAGATTATCCTCCAGGCCCATCAATTTAAAATATGAAATTGTTTTTCATTTTTCATTGGATATCTCCCCACCCCTGGCATAAATCTGCCCGTCGAGCTGTGGTGGAAGGTGATAGAAGGTGGAAAATACTTTTATTTTACTTGACTTCAATTTGCTCCATTTATTAGTGCATGTGTGCCACACCTTTTCCTATAAAACTTCATGCGAAAGCTCCCACTGAGGGCTGACAGGGCGCCTCATGGGGGCGGTGGGGCTCCCAGACCCCGGGCGCTGGGCCAGGCTTGGGTGGGAGTTGGCAACTAGACCCTATCCAGTATTGGCATGCCGGAATGCCAGAAGCAATTGCCCTGGGATCCCAAGTCCCAACACAGAGGCAGTTTGCTTGATGTTTAGGCTGGCTCTTTAAATAGGTTTGACACTGCGGTACAAGCAGCGAGGTGCTTGGGCCCCCTTCTCTGTGTTAGGGCAGAGACTTTGGTTTTGGAGATTGATCAGCAATCTCCACATGTTCCTATAATTAATGGTTACTTTTTTAAAAAAGACCTCTCAACCCCAGTAGCTTGGGGTGGAAGCCATTGCAGAGAGCGATGGAAAATCCATGGATGTCAGTCTTGTCTGTTCTCAGGTGAGAAAGAGGCTGTGGTGGTGCAGATGCGGCCGTGGTGGGTAGAGCCTCTGACAGCGAGATTCCCCGTGTCCCTTGGTGGGATGGCATCTGATACATGTGAGTTTGGCACTAGTGGGAAGTGAATCCTTCTACCCTTTCTCACTGTGTGATTTTCTAAACTCAGATCGCAGCTATACTCGTAAAGAGACGAGTGATATATCTGAACAATTAAAAGCCTGTTTGGTACAGATGAATCATGACCAGGCTGATAGCAATGAAACTGCACTTTCTGATTGCAAGACTTATGTGTGGTGCATGTCCGTATTAGTGCATAAAATGCATAAGATGCATGTGTGTGTGAGTGCACACGCCTAGAAGTGAGTTCCACCACACAGTGTTCTTTCGAGTGTGCTTGCTCTCAGGTTCTCACATGAGCAGACCTGAGGGGGTTAGCATTTTGAGCTATCACTATATTGATCATGCACATTGGAAAACCCAATTCCAGAAGCCCTGGATGGGACCAGGCTAGCACTTGTCCCCCACTCCGAGGAGTGTCAGCTTCTAGTCCCATCTCATTAGATTTCCTAAACCTGTGTGCTGACCAACGATAAAAATTTACTTCCCTTTTATCTCATGGCAGAGAGAAATCAAGCAAGCTCTCTGCGTCCAAAGGTGTTGACCTCTGAGCACTGGGAGATACGAAACAAATCACTGGTCCCTTTGTGCAACAGCCCATTCCTGATTATCGGAAGAGTGAATGCTAGGGGCCCCGATGTACGGCCAGGCATGGTCAGCCCTACCCTGCAGACTGCCCTGCCTGCTGCTCTCCTACAGGCTCAACTGGGCTGTAAACACGTTGGATAATTGGTGGAATGGTACACGCCGGGGAGCACTATCACTCCATCTCTGCAGAGATTTTATTTTTAGAAGACATTTCCATTTCTCTTGATTTGGCCTGTTTCTTTCCACTGCATGTCTGTCAGCATCCTCGATGGGAGATCTCTATGTTGGTGCTAGGGTCCTCTGGTGAGAATCCTGGGCTCCATACCGGAAAGCGAGGGGCTTGTGTTCCCAGAACAATAGATTGTTGATGTTGTTCTTAATCAAGTGAGAAAATGGCCCAATTAGAGGACTTTAACAGATGTTTGCTGGAAGACTGTTGTATTCAGTTCAAGTTTAATACCAAATCTAGTTAAGTTAATTGGAGTTAAATTGTCTTTTCAATGATTCAGGAAGCAGAGAGAGAATGGTGAAATACAAAACACCACCAGCCTGGAATTATTTTAGGGGGTGGCATGGCCTTGCCAGATCTACAACCAGGAGGACTTTGAGATTTCCTGGGGACGCTGCCCTTTGCTGCCTGAGGACTGACCCATTCTGTATCGTCATTAGCGAAAGCATTATTTTATGGCATCAAACCACGGGGCGGGGGGTGAAACATTCATTTAGCATGTAATTTATTAGAAAATTTAAGACTTCTCTACAATATTCTATTCACGTGATGGCTGAGAAATCTGGATAGTAATTGTCACACGAGGTTGAGAGGAGTAAATACTTCTCTCCAGTCGATTCTATTGATTGCCATTCAGTGAGCTCAAAACAATGAGGTGGCTTCTGATTCCCAGGCTCCAGGTGGAGCTGGGACTGCCGCGTCTTCTTCCCAGTTAAAAGCGTCATTAAATGAATGAGCAAACGGCACATGGAGAGGCCAAGTGTTTTATTAATTCATCATCAGAATTATCTCAGTGCATTAATATTAATAGCCTCAAATTGGATTTCATTTAAGGGGTGAAATAAATATGCAGATGGTAAAAAGCTGCATGGCCAGGACACTAAATGGGGCGGGCACTGGCAGGGCTGCAGGTGTCCCTCTGTCCTGGATGAGAGAGGCCTGGATGGGGAAATGTGAGAGTCAGGAGGCCAGCCTGAGGGAAGGGGCTTGGTCTGGCCTCACTCTGTGTGTAGAAGTAAGTCTGTGTGGTAGATTCTGTGTTCATGGAAGAGCCGTGGGCAATGTGAGAAGCCAAGCTTCCCTCCTGGATGCAGACAGGTGGTAGACAAGCCACAGTGACGTGGATCAAAGCAAGTGATGCTGAAGAGGACATGGGGAGGATATTTGATTTCCCTCCAGGAACGGGGTCTGTGACACACCCACGGGCAGGTGGAACTTCCTCTGGGAAGCCTTTTGAAGTCTAGATGGGATTTTTCTCTCCAGCCCGGCAGTCCTCCCCACCTGCACTGGGGGTGGACAGAGCTGCACACAGCCCTGGAGGCTGAAACCGCATGGGAAGGCGTCTCCCTGTGCTGGCTGGCCAGGCTCCCCGGTGTGCTCTCAGGAAGATGCTTGCTGTACAGCCTCACCTCCACCACACCTGCAAAGATGCGCTGTCCAAGTGAGATTCTGGGGTTAGTAGCTGGACACATCATGGAGGGGCCACACAGTTCCATGATTCCCAAGGCTCTTGCAAAATCAAGGGGCCAATGATAGCGGGCTGACCAGGTGCCCAGCCTAGGGCTGTCCGGAGGGTGGGCAATGGAATTATTCTTGCCGGGACCACGAGGCGTCAACCTGCTTTCCTACCAGCCTTGCAGGTGGGCTGGCCACACAGGAGCAGACCAAGTCACAGGAATACCGCTGCGTCCACCCACACCACCACCTACAGACATGGGCTGCCCATGGGGAGCAGCAAGCAGTGTGGAGCTAACGCGGAGAGGAGATGTACTCCAGGCCACCCACAGGGCCCTGGAGACACCACGGAAAAGCAGCACTGCCTACCTGCATGCTGCCTAGTGCACACCACTAGATTTCTCTCTATTGTCTATCTGTGTCTGTCTGTCTGTCAGTCTGTATCTATCTATCTACCTACCTATCTATCAATTTATCAACTATCTTATCGATCATATATATCTATCCACCTATCTTCTATCTATCCGTTATCTACTCACTTATCATTTATGTATGTATGTGTATGATACCATCTATCATCTATCTATGTATCTTCTGCCTGTCTGTCTGTCTTTGTTCTATCATGTATCTCTACCCCTCTCTGATATCCAGTCTCACTAAACCTCAAGTCTCACTCCCCCAGTGTGTCCCTGGGTCTATCTGCCGTCCATCCTCACAGGTGCTCTGTGCACCACAGACAGTGGAAAAGCTAAATAACGTTGAAAGAGTGGAAAGACAACCCAGAGCCTGTCGACACTGGGTGCCTGGCCCAGCGTGCCCAGCCATCTGGTATTGTCCAACACTGGGTGCCAGGTACAACATGCCCAACTGTCCAGCACTGTCCAGCACTGGGTGCTGGGCCCAGAGTGCCCAGCTGTCCAGCACTGTCCAGTACTGGGTGGTGGGCCCAGCGTGCCCAGCCATCCAGCAGGGCCCAGTGTGCCCAGCCATCTGGCACTGTCCAGCACTGGGTGCTGGGCCCAGCATGCCCAGCCGTCCGGCAGGGCCCAGTGTGCCCAGCCATCTGGCACTGTCCAGCACTGGGTGCTGGGCCCAGCATGCCCAGCCATCCAGCAGGGCCCAGTGTGCCCAGCCGTCTGGCAGCTGTCCAGCACTGCCCGCACCATCTGCCTCACCAGGGCAGGGTGGTGGGGTATCTTTCAGCTCGCATGCAGGGCACTGAGGCGGTCCCAGCCCTAGACCACTTAGGTTCTGGTCCCTGCCCAGGTGTGTAGCTGAGTTCACTGCCTCAGACATGAGCAGAGCTGTGCTGGGGCGGGAGGGGAAGGGAGGGAGGGAGGAGTGTCACTGAGGCCCTGGCTGGCTGCTGAGCCCAGGGGACACCCGCAGGTTGTGTGTTCCCTGAAAGACAGTCATGGCGCTGGGGGAGGAGGCCAGGCTTGTGGAGACAAAGTTCTGAGGGCCGCCTGATCATGACTGCGATCCATCTGTCTCCGTGCTGTCCAGGGTCTGTCCCCATTCTCAATGTAATCAATGCGGTGCAAAGTCCCACCTTCCTGTGAGCCACCCAGCCCAGGGTCTGCAGCGGGGCCAGGGGAGAGCTGCGCTCTCACCCACCGTGTGGCTGGGGACCGTGCTCAGGCCCCGGAGCTCCTCCCCAGCTCCTCCCCAGGACCCAGCCCGGCAGCTGGGCCTTCCGCTGACAGCAAGTCCAGAGCACTGCCATGACTTGCTGCCATTTAAATTTTTACCACAGCTCATCGGAAAGCCAGCATTTAGAGATTAAATTATTACATTATAATGTATTCTCTCATGAGGATGTTTTGGAACAGACACACATTATCCAGTATAATGGTGGTTTCCTGCTTCTTAAATTGTATTTCAAATGAGCAGCTAATGATCACTGAGCCCAGAAACTTAAATAAAAACGAAAAGAACAGAATCCTGTAATTAATTTAAGCACATGTGGGTGGAGGTTTTTAAGAAAGAGTACATTGAACGAGGATACAAATACATTCTTACATATAATTTCTTTCCTAAATAATAATTCATGGTGACAGCGTGCTAGGGGTCTGGGAAAGGATTTTTAAGGGAGACTATCTTTCCTTAATCAATTTTTCTATACCAGCACCATCGGGACCCGTATGTCAGCAGTGCTATGACTTTTGTCCGAGATCTCTGAGTTCCAGCAGAGAGAGCAGCACGCCGTCTGTGCGTGCATTTCCTTCTGTGTGGTGTTGGGCAGCCCTTGGGGAGATCTGAGTTGGTGTCGTGGGCCTTTGGAGGAACGGGGGGTGTGTAATGAGATCACCTCCACACTGCGTAGCTCCCAGAGGGGCCGGGTTCCCAGGGCAATGGCTGTGCAGCTGGGCTCTAGAGTCTGGTGCGGCCCAGGCCACCAGGCGGGCAGGATGGGTCCCCCGAGAGCAGGCATCCACCCAGAGTGCTCGCCTGTCCCCAGGGCTTCAAGCCTTCCTGGTAGTAGCTGTGACATCTGTCAATTAAGGATGGCGAGGCCTCCCAGGTCGGAGGCTCAGTCCTCAGAAATACAGACAAGCCCCTCCCCCCTTCCAGAGTGGAGGCGCTCCCTGAGCCTTGCTCTCGGCCTCCTGTCACTCCCGATCTGTGCCCGCGGGGACTCGCTCCTAAATGCAAATCTGCAGCTCCCCAAGTAACTTTTGTCAGTGTTAACTTCCAGAAAGGAATCTCTGTCTTCTCACTGCAGCCATGGTGGCTGTGTGAGGAAGAGGAGGAACGTGCTCAGTCCCGCCTCCCCCCACAGGTCCCCCCTCCCCATCCAGGTTGGGAGAACTGGGAAGGAGTCTCAGAGCAGGGCAGGCTGGGGGGAAGCAGGGCAGGCTGGGGGGGCGGCCTGTGACCCCGAGGGAGTAACTGGTGATGGATGGGCATGATACCACTGCCGGGGGTTTCTTTCTCATCGTATCTACTTTTCAAGACTTTTTTTTTTTTTTTGCAAGCTGCATTGAGGGGAGTATTTGAAAGGAAATCTGCCTGTTGCAGAAGAGGGCAAGCTTTCTGGGGAAACATTCCTTCCTGGGTGTGTACCTGCACATGCATGCACACACGCGTGTGCACACATGCAGACACACACCAGCTTTCTATAAAAACCACTGTTACATGTTTTGTGTTTAAAGATGAATAATTTTAAAGCACAGCATTTTATGCTGTTACCTGAGGAGGTGCACTCTTATTTCACTAGGTATGTTCCGTATTCAAGCATAGGATACTTCTTTTCTGTTAGGGTGTTTCCCACTGGATAATACATCTTTCTCCCCCACTGTAAGTAACGCTTTGGCAAGGACTTACTTCCCAAAGATGGACGTGTCACCCTGTCTGGTTATGTAAACACTGTCCACTCTAATGAGGGGGCTCGAGTTGCTTTTTGTTTCCCCTTTCTAATTATTTGTGCATATTTTAGATATATTTGTTATTATCTTTACGCAGTTGTATCGGAGAGTCGCCATTTAACAGAGCAGTTTATGAATAGAAGGCACCTTGGTCAATGTGAGCCTTTCTTCATTCCGCCCCCTCCCAGCTGCCCCCCTCCACTTGGCTGACTTTGGTAGGGTCTGTACCAGATTCTCACCTGCCTTCTCCCTCCGTCCATCCTCATTTGCCTACTGCCCTCCCCTTGACCCCACCCACCCCCTTTCACCGCCATCCGAGGACTTGGCTGACTATTCTCCCACACTCTACTGTTTCAGTAATACTTAAATTTTTAACTGTTGCAGTGACAACAATAATAATAATTTCTCTAGGGTATTTTGGTTTCCTCGATGATTTGGAACTATTTACAGCTTTGGGTTTTTTCGGCACAATTTATTATTTGAACACTTGCCCAACACTGCAAGTTATTTGAACACTTCACAGTTATTTGAACACTTGCTCAAAATGTACAGGAAGGCATTTAGGTTCCAAAAATGAAAACATCACAGGTCCATGTAAATTGTGCTTGGAACACATAAACGTATACGTACATTACACATGGATGCGTATAGTGATTGCCAACGTTTGCCCTGGGATGTGAATTCAGGGCCTCATGTGTGCTAGGCTGGTGCTCTACCACTTGGGCTTACCTCCAGCCTTAATTTTTGCTTATTATTTTTGAGATACTGGCTCTGGCTCCATCCAGGTCTGTGTCTACTTTAAGTGACCCAGGTTGCTGGGCTCTCACCACATGCAGCCACACCCTGCTGTCCTCTCTAGAGACAGAACCACAGACACTTCTCACAGTCTGGCCGGTGCTACCACCCACGGCTTTCCCCCTCCTATGCCTGGGAGGACAGACATGCACCGCTGAACTCAGCTCTCGATTGAAAAGAGGTTCCTGCAAACTTTTCTGCCAAGACTGGCTTCACACTGCAACCCTCCCAAGTTCAGTGTCCCCAGGATCTCAGATTACAGATGTGAGCCACATGTGGCTGGAACTTTTCAACCTTCTTGGTCTTCATCCACAAGTAGTGCTATCAAACCATGTGAACGTGAATCAGGAGCAGGTAGGAGGGGCTGTGTTGTGTTTGGTCTCCCTCAGCACCCAGTCCCAAGCCCCCATCTGATTTGCCTTCCCTGCTGCCAATCAAAGTCCTTCCTTTCCCACAGGCATGCAGAGGAGGGCAGAGAACCCTTTGCCTTTTCTGGTATGGGGGTGGTGTTGTTCTCACACATTACGATACACCAGAATAGTTACCAGGTTGCCTTTAAAGGTTCATATTTGAGCTTTCCTTCAAGTGTGTGTCTGATTTTCTTGGAGAATGTGGTTTGGTGCTGGCTGGTGGGGGTTCATGTGATACCTTAGGGACCTCTTCAATTCTCATCAATTAAAAACATTATGTTTCAAAATAACATGGCTATTCAGCCATGCTCAGATTCCTGCCTGCGAGATACTGCAACAATAAGGGCTTGTGGTTTGAGCCATTAGGTGTTGGACTGATTATTCAGGGGACAGCTTGGAATTGTTGACTAACTCAAGTCTAGTCAATTCACTCTAGTTACTCTTCTTGATAATTTATACTTGTTTCATTGCCTGCTTTTACGTTGGCAGTTCTTTTAAGATTTTAACATTACAATTAACTTTGGTGAACATTTTTTAAGTCTCACTGTTGAAGCATACTTTTTCTCTGGATACCATATTCTAAAAAAATGTCCTCTTCCGCTGGTGAAAGAAACCTTATAGATCTTCGTCCTCTCTACTAAACTTTCCCGTAGAAACCTTCTGACAACATGTCCCTGCTGACACGTCTGACGTTACTTTGGTTGGGCCCCACCTCTGTGGTTCCCCAGGATGAGCCGGGGTGTTCTCAGCCTCGACTGTGTAGGATAGACTCCAGATAACCAGATTGTCACAGTCAATCTTGACAAATGGCTGGCTTGGGAATGATAGGATGGGAGGTAATAAAAATCTTAAAAAGGCCTTAACTCAGCTTTCGAAATAAGATCAGCTCTGCTGCCGGTAGAGGTGTCCTGGCTGCCTCCCTGCTTCCCTGTGGAGATGTGCTACAAACGCAGGAAACTGCACACACTGCACGCAAGGGAACTGTAGAGAGAAACTGGGAACTCATTACATATGAAATATGTCATGATGGATACCTGCTGTAGGCATGATTAAAAATTAGGTGTACTCATGGAAACTTTAAAGGATTACAAGGACTGAGAGTTACTAGTAAAACCAGAAGAAGACCTCAATTTCCACTAACAAAAAGAAATGAAAAGTTTATGATTTCCCTAAAATGCTTGTATGCTCACAGATGTTCTGTTCTCCAAAGGTTTTAGAATGTAGATATTACAAAGGTAAGAAAATATTAAAGTATTCCAGAGTCCCTTTGCACAGATGTGCACAATTCATATTGCATAGACATATATATGTATATACACTGTATACATATTTTGTATTTTGTTATCAGACAATTTAAGTCACAAGTTTTTCAGTGAGAATTACAATTCTCTGTGTTTAAGTTTTTGAGAAGAAAACCTCCATGATGTGGAGATCTAGTCTAAAGTCTTGCATTTGCCAACATGGGAGTTTCTCCATCTGGACAAACGTCACCTGGGCGTGCGGGAGGTGATGGGCTGGGCTTTCCCACGCCAGGAGCTGACTTCTAGTTGCTGGTTTGGAAAGACTGGATACCTCAGGGAGGGACTGAGATAGAACATAAATCGGGGGGAGGTGAAAGGGGTGTCTGTGCCCCCAGCACAAGTCTGGTCATTAGGATGGGGAGGATTGTTCTCCTTGGACTGTGTCCTAAATCACCATGAGTGGATCAAAGCAGGAGATGCTCATGGTCGCAGAGGGGGAGGGCAGAAGGTCGAGAAGGTGAGTCAAAGCATCCTTGGTCTGCCTCAGCTCCCGTGGCTACAGATGTGCTGGGGTTGTGGTTCATCCATCCTCTGCATTTTCCCCAGGCCTTCTTCTCCTCACAGTTCTCCGGTCCTCTCACTTTCTAACAAAGATTGGTCACTGGGCATATTCTCTACTTCAACTCCAGGCTGACCTCTCTTAACTTAATTACGCGTAGAAGCCCTGTTTCCAGACAAGCTGATGATTCAGGTGGTCGTGGAATTTGGGGGACATGACTTAACTCATGATCCATTGTGACACAAAATAAAGAGAAGGAAAAGACAGAAAACAAAGGAAAGGAGAGATTGGCACAGGGTATCTATGTGCACAAACATGTAGAGCCTCCAGAAGCACCCAGGAGGACATGCGTGGGCCTCACCACTGAGCTAACGCCTCACACACTTGTGTCTGAACAGGAGGGCATGGCTCATCCTCAGATGCTCTGGTTGATAGTTCTAAATTGAAACTTAAATGCCAAAAGTAAATTCTGCTCAAGTGTCTGCTTAAGACAGGGATCAGAAGACACGTGACACCATTTTTTAGTCAATTTCCTTATCTCTGCACTGCCGAGATTTGCTCTGTGAGAGTCTCAGCTGGGGAGTGAAGGAGAGGGAATAAAAGGCAAATCCCTCCTGACTGGACTCTCCCTCCAGCAGGAGTGCGGCTGGCTGCTTGGTACTGGGAACACCGTCTCCTGTCACCCTTTGGGCTGAGGCGGAATTGCAGTCTGGTCTTATTTACTTCCCAGCCAGGCTAATTAAAGCTCTCATCTGTGCCTATTCGAGCTGACTAATGTAATTAAAAAGACATTTAGTTTTTCACCTGTTCAGGATAGCATTTACAGTGACAAATGTTTTCCCTGAAATTACAAAATAGTTTCCATTTTTTTAAATCTCCTGGTTCATGATTTTCTGCTCCCAATTTTCTGAAAAATTCCTCTCTCATTGAAAGCGGCTCAAACATTCAGCTCGCAGAGGTGGTGGTTGTCCTGTTTACGGACAAAACTAGTCTGAGGTCAAGGGTCTGGGCTAGGACTGAAGGCCCTAGGCCTGAAGAGGCCTTAGGCATTCATCCTGCAGCCTTCAGCCTCCATCACCGACTTAAAAGGACAAGACGAAGCCCAGACAGAAAGCCTAGAACGGGAATGCAGTCTGGGTTGTTTGTCATTCTCAAACTGTATTCGTAAACGATGAATGCACACATGGTGCTCTACACACAAATCCACGTGCTGATACATACATGCATGTGCTACACACGTGGGCTGTGGATTTGTCGTTCTGGGTGAGAACTGATTTCTGTGGTGCAAACTGTCCTCACCAAACACATTGTGAGTGGATGGCCACGTTTCCCAGGCCATTCCTGCTTTGTGTGGTTTTCCAGAGCGTGAGTCTAAAACCATTCCAGAATAGAGCTTGGGTTTTCTCTTTAGATTTTATTTAAAAACAATGAAGTTCATATAAAGTTCATAGAAAAGGTAAATTTGTCATTTTGAACCACAGCCTTCCGTAAAAAGACAACAGGAAAGGAAAATAGCTGTAAGGTTACTGTAATGTTTTAAAGGGACAGCAATAAATTGCCAGGGCATTTTTATGGAGTTTTTTAACCTCTGGCCTTTGGAGAGGGGAAAATCAATAAGATATTAAGAAAATCATGAATTAATGTTTCATAAAGTGTAGGCATCAGTCGGGGCTCTGGGGTTTGGACAATGTCCAAACGGGTGGGGGAGCAGCCCTGAGCACCCCCCGGAAGGGGAGACATCTGCACTGGTCCGTGAGGGCGTCCTGGTGAACAGTGTTCCCACAAATAGTGCTCCCACCAACAGTGCTCCCCTGCATGGCGTCCTTGCTGAGCACGGAGCACACAAAACTTAGGATGCTATCTGGGACAGGTAAAATCCTCTGCGGAAATAAAGTACAAACAACTCTTTCTGCTTTGGTGAAATCACTTCTTCATTTCTGGACTTTACTTCCTGAGGAGTTTCTAGAGGACTCACCTTGTGTTTATGCAGCCTTGGGCTTTGGAGTTCTGTTTTGTATGAATGAGCTCTCTGGTCTCAGGAAAGCTCAGTAAACATGAACATAGTGTCCAGTCCTGAAGGTTCCCTCCACTAGAAATGCCCTCCAGGTCCTTCCTTCCCTCTCTCTCCCTTCCTTCCCTCTCTCTCTCTCCCTTCCTCCCTTCCTTCCTTCCTCCCTTCCTCCCTTCCTTCCTTCCTCCCTTCCTTCCTTCCTTCCTTCCTTCCTTCCTTCCTTCCTTCCTTCCTTCCTT
>NW_012267237.1:1972778-1983109 GCF_000151885.1 Dipodomys ordii
CCAGCTGCTACGGTTCTGATCCTGAAGGCTGAATTGAGGAGAGGAGTAAAGAGGGCAGGGGAGAAGAGGGGAGGGGAAGGGAGGGGAGGGGAGGGCAGGAGAGGGGAGGGGAGGAAAGGAGAGGGGAGAGGAAAGGAGGGAAGAGGAGAGGAGAGGGGAGGGGAGGGGAGGGCAGGGGAAGCAGGCCCACACCTCCCGGCTCGGGAAGAGTCAGGATTGACTTTGGCTATCTCAACTCCCAGATGCTGCATCCACCTGCAGCCTCTGCCTCACCTTCTCAAGTGCTCTCATTCTGAAGCTACGCCTTCTGCTAACACCACGACTGTGAGGCAGAGCGGAGCCGTCCTGGCCTGGCCAGGCTCACCGGAGGCCAAGGCACTGTGTCTTGCTGGCCATGCCCACCTCCTCCAATGCCTTTTCCAAAGCTTTGTCCAAAGTCACTGTAAGAAGAGCCACCGGAGTTCCAGGTGCCACCCCAATGGCTTCAGCAGCAGGTATTGGGGTGAAACCAGCTGGCAGAGAGGGAGGCCAATGTCCCCTGGGAGGGCCTGGCTCTGGAAGGCCCATTCTGCCAGGCTCAGCCCCCTGCAAACAGCCCCTGCGGCAGGCGGCTCTGCTGCGCTAGCAAGAACCAGACGGCAGAAGATGGGGGCGGAGTCCCAGGTGTCAGCAAGCGGGGCTGCTCCATGCAGCCGCAGGGCAGACGACAGGAAGGCGGCGCGCCGCACAGCAGCCGCACCCTGTACGTGTTCTCGGGGGTCCTTGGGGCTCACGTTTGCAGTGACAGCGTCCACGTGAAGTTCAGCTACTCTGCGATGTGCTCGGAGGCCCGGAGTCCTGGCGAGACGTGAGGGTGGATTGATGTCTGCCCAAGCTGACACCGGCAGGCACTCATGCTGGCCCAACGCTGGTTCAGAGAAATGTGCAATTGTCTCTTTTACCCCTCATAGCTGCTTGTACCATCCTGAGCTCCCTGATAAGGAAATGGGCAAACTCGGAAGTGACCGGAAAGTAAGTGGAGCCCAGACCAGCACAGGCCCAGCCTGGCAAGGAACAGCCCTGACTCCCCCCCACCCCATGTGCCAACTCTGAGAAGACAGAGCACAGGAAGCTCCCTGGGGCAGCAGCTGGGTTGGTTCTGACGGTGCTGGAGGAGTTGCGGAGAAGCTGTCTACCCTGTCAGGACTGGAGGCTGGGGCCTGGCCTTCGCTCTGGCAGCCATCAGCCCCTGCCTGACACCAGACCAGACCAAGCAGGAAGGAGCCGTGAGCCATGAGGAGAGATTCAGACATATCGGTGACACCTCCTGCTCAGCCCGGCCACCCAGAGCAGCCCCGGAGCCTGAGCCTCGGGCAGTTTGGCCTTCTCTGAGAAGTGTGGACTGCTAAGGGTTTGATAGGCTGGTTTTGAAGAACCCGAGGAGGAAGGAGAGGGGGCAGCGTCCAGGCCCGGGCCCTCTGGGAGGACCTCTGCCCCAGGGAGGAGGGGATGCCCCGTCCTGAGTCTTCATGGCAGAGCTGAGGTGCCGCGCACTCGGGGTGTTTGGAATGTGACTGCGAGAATTAACCGTGTGCACGACGGGAGGCGCAGGCTTCTCCTGTCTGCTCAGCCCCGCGAAGGTTGTTTCTGAGTAGAACGTTCTGGTCTTTGAGACGTTCAGTGACATAAACACAGAAGGAGGATGGTGTAGGGAAGAGTGAGGAAGAAAACCGTGTGCAGGGGACTGGAGTTTGAGCCTTGCCTGCCCGGGGGCCGGGGGAAGAAGCAAAGCGTGATCATCGCCTTTCCCTGCGCCCCGTGCCCCGTGCCCCAGTGTCCAGTGCCCTGGTGCCCTTGCCCCAGTGTCCCATGCCCGGTGCCCTGTGTCCCGTGTCCCAGTGCCCCAGTGCCCCATGCCCCAGTGCCCCGTGTCCCGTGCTCCAGTGCCCCGTGTCCTGTGTCCCAGTGCTCCAGTGCCCCGTGCCCCAGTGCCCCGTGCCCCGTGCCCCAGTGCCCCGTGCCCCGTGCCCCATGCCCCGTGCCCCAGTGCCCCGTGCCCCAGTGCCCCATGCCCCAGTGCCCTGTGTCCCGTGCTCCAGTGCCCCGTGCCCCAGTGCCCCGTGTCCCGTGTCCCAGTGCCCCATGCCCCAGTGCCCCGTGTCCCGTGCTCCAGTGCCCCATGTCCCGTGTCCCAGTGCTCCAGTGCCCCGTGCCCCAGTGCCCCGTGCCCCGTGCCCCAGTGCCCTGTGCCCCGTGCCCCATGCCCCGTGCCCCATGCTCCAGTGCCCCGTGCCCCAGTGCCCTGTGTCCCGTGTCCCAGTGCCCCGTGCCCCGTGCCCCGTGCCCTGTGCCCCATGCTCCAGTGCCCCGTGCCCCAGTGCCCCGTGCCCCAGTGCCCTGTGTCCTGTGCCCCAGTGCCCCGTGCCCCGTGCCCTGTGCCCCGTGCCCGGTGCCCCATGCTCCAGTGCCCCGTGCCCCAGTGCCCTGTGTCCTGTGCCCCGTGCCCCATGCCCCATGCTCCAGTGCCCCGTGCCCCAGTGCCCTGTGTCCTGTGCCCTGTGTCCTGTGCCTTGTGCCCTGTGCCCCGTGCCCCAGTGCCCTGTGTCCTGTGCCCTGTGCCCCGTGCCCCGTGCCCTGTGCCCCGTGCCCCGTGCCCCATGCTCCAGTGCCCCGTGCCCCAGTGCCCTGTGTCCTGTGCCCCGTGCCCCGTGCCCCATGCTCCAGTGCCCCGTGCCCCAGTGCCCTGTGTCCTGTGCCCTGTGCCCCATGCCCCAGTGCCCTGTGTCCTGTGCCCTGTGCCTTGTGCCCCATGTCCCGTGCCACATGCCCCGTGTTCCGTGCCCTGTGCCCTGTGCCCCATGTCATGTGCCCCGTGCCCCATGCCCTGTGCCCCGTGCCCCATGCCCTGTGCCCTGTGCCCCGAGCTGCTCACGGGATGGCGGTGGTGAGACCCGGTGGTGCCAGCACACTGGCGTCATCTCTTCTCCAAAACACATGCTGAGATGCCTCAGAGCCCCTGGGCACACAGACTCGGGCCGTGTGCACACACAGTAGAGTGCGTGTTCCCGGAGCCCGGGTGAAGGATTCCTGAGCCAGGCTGCCCATGTCAATACGCTCTTAAAAAAAAAAATTCTGGGGGTGGCCTGAGGATTCCTAGCTTGAACTGATGGGAAAATAAAAAGTGAGTTAAATGCACACAAACGCCTCCCCCTTCTCTGCATGAAGCAGTGATCCTGGTTAGTTGGGGGAGGGTGGAGCTGGCTTAACTGGCTTCAGGGTCCACTGGTGTCAGAGTCCTGTCCTGAGCTCTGTCCTGAGTCCTGTCCTGGAGGAAGTGTCTGCTCCCGGCCTCTTCCTCACACCCTTCCCGCCGGTCTTCCAAGAGCCTGGACTCTGCGTGTCAGGAAGGCTCTGACTCAACAGGAGCAGATACGGCTGTTTCTGGAGAAGCAGGAGGGAAGCGGATGGCTGTGAGGCCAGGAGCCTTGTGTGATTCTGACAGCGCTGCCAACCCGATGGGGGGTGCCATGTTCTTTGGTCTGCTGTGCTAGGGATATCCTATCCTTTCCTCCACCACGATGGACCTCTGCATTTGTCGGGGCCATGAAGAGGGCTTGAGCCAGGGGACCCGGACAATGAAGGGGGCTGGAGCCAGGGGACCCGGACAATGAAGGGGGCCGGAGCCCAGGAGCCAGGGCGAGGCAGCACGAGTTGGAGGACACACAGTGCTGTCCTGCATCTTCTTTCTGACAACCCAAGCCATGCACCCCTCCAGGGCTGAGGCCCAAGGGTCCCATGTTAATAAAAATCATGGTTTTGCTGGAGTGTGGTCAAAGGGAAGGCCGTGCACTTGGCGACAGTGGCATGCGCCTCATGCCATTGCAGATGGAAGCATCTCAGAGGCCCTGAACCACGGGACCCAGTAGAGCCAAGCAGGGCGGACGCCTCAGGGCCTGCAGCCCTGGGGCGGGGCTGGGGGCGGCTGAGGGGCCGGCTGGGAAGCAGCTCAGTGTGGAAGCGTGGCTGGACATGCCCACTGCCCCCAAGTCACTGCACTGCAAGCCCACATCTGCCCGGCTCCGGCGGGAGCGAGTTAGAGACAAGCCAGAAGGGTCACCGTCTGCTGATGATTAAATCATATTCCAAAAAGCAGTGGAATGATTAGACCAACGATCAGAACCAATTAGAGGCCAAAAGGCTGTTAGACACAGAGATCAATTGTACCCTCTGAACTGTCCTGGTAAACCAAAAAACAGATCATTTGTAATAGCCACAAAGGTGGCAAAGTGTGCAGAATTGATTCTGCAGGTGCAACAAGCAGCCTGTGGAGAGTGGACAAGGTTCTCGTGCAGAAGATGGAGGAGAGCACGACCAAGAGGAGACTTGCTGTGACCTCAGATGGACAGCTCAATCCCAGACATGCCTGGTCCCCAAGTTAGAGCACGAAATTCGTGAAATGACAGTCAACATCCCAGCCGCAGAGAGGCTTTACATTCAACAGGAGAATGACTCTCTGTGTTGGTCCGGGTTCACCTTACAAAGCAAAAGCTAGCAGGCTAGGTATTAAGAAACATGTCGTCATAATCAAAGCAGCGTAGTGTTGATACGAAGCTAAGCCAGCAGAGCTAGGGCTGGGCTGGGCCGCAGCGCCGCCCCCCCCCCCCCCGAGTGCGGAGTTCCTGGCTCTCACTCTGCAGAGTCAGCTGACTGCAGACAAACATGCACTGCACCTGTGCTACGGCAGTGCAGTTGTTTTCTAGACCATACGCGTAGCATTTCCTTGCATAGGTTTTTAGAAATTGTGTCTGATCATGTAGGTGTCTGGAGATGATATAAAGCATGTGGGAAAATGTGGTAGGCCCTACCCACACACTGTCATTGTGTGCAAGGGACTTGAGTATCGGTGATTTTGGTGACTGTGGAAGGTTCTAGAACTGACTCTCTCCAAGCTACCAAGGAATGACAGTACTGGGCATGCTACGGGGCGACACTAACTTGAGCAGAAAACAGTTCCTTCCCTGCTTAGGTGTTGCTGTTTGGAGAAAAATCAGGGCTGGTCCCTTTACAGAACATGTGCACTGGGGGCTCCATGTTGGATGGAGCAGTGAGCAGCAGGGAGGGGGTTGGGGAGGGGCAGGGGGCCGGGGGGGGGAGCACTGTTACTGCTACCTGGGGGGAGCTCTGGAGTCCAGCCTTGGAAAGTGAGAGCGTACCGTGGTGGGGGGGTGAGTGGTGGCAGCCTGGCACGTGCCTATTCTAGAATCATTTGTCCACTGGAGGACAGATTGTGTACCATCTCCCATGCCAGCTTTGAATTCTGCCAGGGTGGCTCAAAGCGAGTCTTCCCTGTGATAGACTAGAACATTTTGTCGTTCTGGAACGGGTGACCCAGCACGGCCGCAGTGAGGGCTCTCTGTCTACTCAGAGGAAACATGTACCTCACCGTCTTAGAAGATCATCTGAACCGTGCAGCGGCGTGGCAATTCAATCTTAAAGCTGTAGCCGCACACCCAGCCTTGCACCAGGTTTCAGAGTGTCCGCTGGCCTCACACCGCAGCCACATGAGCAGAGCCGGGCCCGTCAGCCCCGCCTGTCCCGGGGCTCCCTCAGGGAGGTGGCCATGCTGGCCCATGGAGGCTCCTTGAGACAGCCAGGTCCGAGTGGTGGCTGGCCTGTGATGCTCTGCCCCCGAGGCGGCCTCTCTCCGCCTCTCCCCGCCATTCAAGGTGCCGCCAGGCTCCCGCTTCAAGCATCTGGCTGTGGGACCCCAAGGATCTGGCTTTCCACTCCTCACCCCAGGTGAGCACAGAGCGGTTCTGTTAGTGAAGACACTGGAACAGCGGCAAAGCCAAGCTATGTACAGTCGGTGCAGGAAGACAAGGAGGGTGGAAACGTGGGCTGGCTTTGAGCCGGAGCCCTCGGGCCTCGGCCTCCCGACTGACGGGATTTTAGGTGTGGGTTGGGTACAAGGTCACCGCTGAAGGTCCACTCCTCTCCCTTGGTCTCCCGGTGGCATTCCCACAGGCTGCACACCTGGAGGCCCGGATGGTTCTATCTGTTCACATGGCATCTGTGCCATGGCCCGACTGCCGCGTTAAGGCTCCCTTCTTTCCTGTGAACTCCCGCAAGGCAGAGACCAACAAGTTGCAGTCTCCTTGGTGCTAATCCGTCTACTGCCAGTGAAAGTCACAGACTGCAGCCGTGGAGCCACAGGGCGTGGCTGCCCTGATGACCGTTCAGCAGGTATCTATTTTTGACTTGTACACAGTTCAGGGTTATGTGAGCTTTTGACAATTAGCTGGACTACTTTTATAATTAGAAGAAAATGTGTTAAAAAAAAGCATACCTATCAATATATCGCATCTTGAGCTGGGGTGTTTAATCGTTACTTATTTCCCTCCTGCTAGCCACTCTCAATTAGGATTTACATAGATTCTGATGAGAGACAGGAACTGATAAGGGAGGTAGATTTCCCAGGGACAATTAGGCAGGCTTCATAAGAGAGAAGTCAGAGAACAATCTGGAACACAGGACTTATGTTCTGACCCAGCCACTGATGCTCATTAAGACATGCAGCGATTGCAGACTTTGAAGATTTCTTTCCTTTAAAACTTGCTTCACTACTGTACAGAAAATAAGACAAAATGCCGTCTTTGCTTGCTAGCCCTGATGTCTCTGCTGCATTTCAATTTGAAGCACTCTTTCTTCTTAATTCTAAATTTCACAACACAAATCAAAAAGTCACTAAATGCGATTGGAGACTGCAGGAAGCACTCAAAATCACAGGGCATCTCCTGTAGTTCACATTATTCCCATTATCGAAACCAGTGGGTGAGGGTTTCTTATGTATCAAAGCCCATAATTATTTTTCCAGGATACACCAAGGAGGGGGTCTGGGGGGCTGAGAATCATGTCAATAAAGAGCCAGGATTTCTGAAAAAAAAAAGTGAAGGAATTTTCCCAAAGAGCAATTATGTAAATAAAATGTGCCCAGGGCTAGAATAATTTAACTGTCACCCTCTGACAGGGATGGCCCCGGGGCACAGACCCACATTTATTTAGTTAGGGACACTGATCCCATAGGGAGGAGGGTGCTAAGAGAGAAAGAAATAACTCATTTTTAATTTATCTTGCTCCTGATTATACAGTGTTATGGTGGTTGTTTTGTCCCTGTGCTACTTAGCATGGAGTCCTGCGGACCCTTCCCCCATCCTAACCCCATTCTCTCCTCCTCCCCCTTCCCCCAGCTAGTCCTCCCAACACCCTCCTCCCCAGGCTCCAAACTTGCTCAGCCTTTCAGCAAGATGCCCACGAACCTCCCTAGTTAAAGCCAGGTCCACAGAACCTCTGTTCTCTGTCTATCGCCAAATATCCCCAAAGAACATTGCCACAGGGAGACATCTTGGACTTCTCTTGATACATCGTATAAAAAGACAGATTCTGGAGTCTAAATGGCCTTGATTTCCTGCTATTTTATCAAGCAGAGAAATGATTGGAACATTTCCTATGGACTGTTTTCCCAAAGGAGAGGCAAATGGCCTCAGCCTCTCTTCACGCTACGGGCGGTGGAGGGGCTGTGGGGTGAAAGGAAGCATGGATTTGCACGGGGCCTTGGGAACACCCTCCACCTTGCAGATGAATTTCTCTAGAAACGTCTTTCAGGGCTGAGCAGCTCTGCCTTGCAAACTGCCTTTCAGCAGGTGACTACGTGCGACTTTCAGGCTGGTCTTCTGGTTCAGATTCCCTGCGGCCTGTCCACTCAGTCCCGGAGAGCAGGCTGGCCACCCTAACCTCGTGCTCACGCGGCTTCCCTTGTGTGGAGCCTCAGAACCACATCTGCCGTGGCGCAGGCCCCCGGCGTCCTGTGCTCCCTCCTCTCGGGCCCTCTCCTGTCCTTTCTGTCATGGAAGTGTCTCAGGCTCCATCTCGGAGGCCTGGCGGTGTGGAGACAGATCGACAGCCTTGCACCGAAACCACGCTTGTCCCAATAACAGTAGGAGAGACAGAGAGACTGTTACTGTGGGCACTGACGTTGGGCGCGAGGCTGTTTGGAGAGAGGGTGGTGTGTCTCTGGCCCCCACAGGAGGAGGACTGGACCCCGCAGGACCCTGGGGCGGAGGCAGCTGGCAAGGCCCAAGTGACTGAGGATGCAGAGCTCCTGCCGGGTCTTTGGCTCAACGAGGTCCAGCCCCGGTGGCCAGCGGCCCTGTGTCCAGCCCACAGAGTGAACGTTTATGGAAGCTGGCTCCTCCTAACAGGCCGCAGGGAGTTTAAAAAATGTGCAGTTTTTCCAAATCCCTCTTCAATGCTCTGCTCACCCCATGTTTCCTCTCCCACCAGGCCTTTACCTGCTCCTTTCACACTCTGCTTTATAAGAAACCTGAAGAATGCAGTTTTTGGTTTGCTGCTCGTGGGGTTTGGAGGTGGGGGCAGAGGCCGCCCTCTGGCCTCTGGGTCCCCACGGCTGGCCCGGCCGTGTCTGGGTAGCCGAGGGCTCCTGGCGTTTCCCAGGCCGAGCGCTGGTGGGTCCTCTCGCTGCAGCTTACGTTAACTTCTCTGACTACGCCCGCTCCGTTCTAAGTGCGGTGGCACTAACTCATAAAATTAATTCCCATTTTGTGGGATTGTCAGAAATGAGGATTGTTCTGACCTCTGTTTGAACTCATCAGCCGAAATGAAGTTGCTCAGTGAGCTGGGGAAGACAAAGCTCACTTCCAAGAAATTAATCAACCCCGCCAGCGCTCGGAAGAGGCCTGCGACCGGCCGCCAGCCGGCCCGGGCCGTGGCCGAGCCGCCGTGCAAATGAAAGCCATCACTCCTGGCAAGGAAGATGCTAAATTATTGGCTTTTAAATTTAATTTTCAGTTTACTTGTGTTTTCGATTAGCGTGCCACGTCTCTCCAGGACGGTGGCGGCGTTGCGTGCAGCCCCTCTCGGTGCCCATCCCAGACACCTCTGCGATCACCAGCAGAAGGTAGATTCGATTCCAGATCTGTTAGTGCATGAAATGCGTGTGTGGGTGTCTTAGGATACTCTATCTACGAAACAGTGGCAAATTATTTTCCTCATGTCAAAATCAATAACAGGCTTGGAAATGAAACACCACTGTGGGCCTGGGGCCACAGAGTTTTCTGACAGACTCCTAAAACTATCTGCCGGTCCCCGAAGCCCGGGGCTCAGCCATTTGCTTCCCTTCCATTCATCATCCCTGGATGTCTCCCCGGGCTGGTAACACTTAGGGCCGGGTGACCGATGGGCAGCGGGGGCGGAAGGGGGAAACTGTGTCCTCCACCAATGCCCTCCACTGCGTCTCAGTTGCAAGCGCACCAAGTAGAAGCTTCTTCTGCCCTCCAGGAGGCTGAGGCTAGAGGACTGGGAGACCCAGGCCAGCTTGGGCTATGCAAGGAGGTCACAACACCTTAAAAACAACACGAAATGAAATGAAGCAGCAGACGCTCAGCAGACGCTCAGCATGGAGGAATCAGAACCCGTCAGGTAGCAGGTCATTCTCCCTGGCATATTGTTACACGTTGTCACTGTGCGGGAGGCAGAGGGGCACCGGCCTCCGTGCAGGGCTCAGCAGCCCTCCCGGGGCCGGGCAGAGGGCCCCACTGCACATCCGTACCGGAGCACGCGGCTGCCCGGTTCTCCTCCCTGTGCAGGAAGATGGTGGCAAGCCCTCCTCCAGGGCTGGCACTGCAGAGTTGCACTCTGCAGGTTGTGTGCTCAGCAAGTGTCCAGATGCCCGGCAGGAGGCCGGGCACAGGGAGGGCCGGGAGGGGCCTGGGGAGGACTGGGGGGTCTGGGGGGTCTTTCCTGAAGGACACACACCAGCATCCAGGATGGGCCTGGGAGGAGGATGGGGTTCCATCAATTCCCGGCAGCTGGCTATGAGGAGGAACCAGCTATGAGGAAGGAACACAGTGAGCGCCCATGGAGGCCTTCTGGGAGAAAGAGACATGGTGTCTGTCAAAGGGAGGTGCTCCATGGCGTTCTGGCATCCTACCCAGTACCCCGAGCTAACTAACATGGGCTGTCCTAACCGCTCAGGTGGTCAGTGGGCTTTAAAGAAGCACTGAGCCGAGGCCACCGGTCCAGCGGGTCTGCTGCCCTTGTAAGAAGAGAGGGGCTGAGGATGCCTGGGGCAGGGCCTGCACTCACACACAGGAGGCCCCGCTCAGGGCTGACGGACAGGACAGGACGCAGTGAGCGACAGATGCTGCAGGAGTGTGGGGTGTGGGGAGATCACAGCAGGAACCAGCCCACCTCGCCTCCATCCTCGACCGGGAACCCATGCCCTGAGCCTGGGCTGCGCTGCTTGGTGATGGAACTCACCGATGACTGTGCACCTG
>NW_012267237.1:1983494-1993932 GCF_000151885.1 Dipodomys ordii
CCGTGAGCACCCGTCCTCACCCGACTGCCGTGAGCACCCGTCCTCACCCGACTGCCGTGAGCACCCGACCTCACCCGCCTACCGTGAGCACCCGACCTCACCCGCCTACCGTGAGCACCCGTCCTCACCCGCCTGCCGTGAGCACCCGTCCTCACCCGCCTGCCGTGAGCACCCGTCCTCACCCGCCTGCCGTGAGCACCCGTCCTCACCCGCCTGCCATGAGCACCCGTCCTCACCCGACTGCCGTGAGCACCCGTCCTCACTCGACTACCGTGAGCACCCGTCCTCACCCGAGTACCATGACCTCACCTGACTACTGTGCACACCCGTCCTCACCCGACTACCGTGGTCTCACCTGACTACTGTGCACACCGGTCCTCACCTGACTACCGTGAGCACCCATCGTCCCCGACTACCGTCCTGCCCCAGGAGGTGCTGGCTGCCGCGGGGCCTCAAAGGCCGGAGGCCTCCTTCCCTGGGGGCCAGCCACCCCCCACCCCGGGTGTGTGTACAGCACAGACACTGTGCGCTCTGTGGCCGGTAAGTCCTGCGTGAGCTGCTGCGGCCCTGGCTGGCGGTGGCCGGGCCAGATGGGCCCACGTGGCTTCTTAGCCACATGCGTGGATGGCAGGTGCAGAAGAGGCCCCGCTCAGACTCTGTGGGCCTTGCTGCCCTCCAGGGTCTTCAGGGAGGGCACACTGGGCTGTGGTAGACAGTTCTTGCTTTTCTACCCATCCCCACTGTGCTCTTAGAAATTACCATTGATTAATCATTCAGAAATTATAGACTTGTGGTGATTTCTTCTCTTCCACCCTCCCTCCTTTCCTTCCTTCCTTCCTTCATCCATCTTTCCTTCCTTCTATTCTTCCTTCCTCTTCCTCCTCTTCCTCTACCTCTTCCTCCACTTCCTCCTCTTTCTCCTCCTCCTCCTCCTTCTCCTCCTCCTCTTCCTTCTCCTTCTTTCTTCTCCGTTCCTTCCTCCTCCTCCTTTCTTTTAAAAATCAAACTTTTGTGATTTTCCAAAGACAAAGGTTTGCCAGGAGCATAAGTTCCTTTTGCATTTTGTTTTCTTAAATATCTGTACAAGATGCTGCCATGTGCAACTTGGCCTTGGTTGATATGGGATGGAATGATTTAGAAATGCTGAACTCAGTGGGTAAAAAGCATAATTGGAGGGAACGTTAAGCAAGATGTATTTCACAGCATGAATTCTGACCTGTGCTTAGACTAGGGATCTGGGGCTGGGACCAGGTGCTGAGGGTCTGATGGAGGACATTCTGCCCCCTGTATGCAGGTCGCCATGTTGATCTGGGGAAGGGCCTTGGGCAGGGCTGGTGCCCTGTGCTTATGAGCTCTGTAGTCATTCAGGGCCTAATCACAGAGGCCTCCACACTTGGTTTCATTCCAGGGCTGGGAAGGTGGCTTAGTGGTAGAGCGCTTGCCTAGCATGCATGAAGCCATGAGTTTGATTCCTCAGTACCACATACGCAGAAAAAGCCAGCAGTGGTGCTGTGACTCAAGTGGTAGAGTGCTAGCCTTGAGCCAAAGAAGTTCAGGGACAGTGCCCAGCCTCAGGTCAAGCCCCAGGACTGGCAAAAAAAAAAAAATTCCAAGCATCCAGGTGCTGGTGGCTCATACCTTTAATCCTAGCTACAGATCTAAGGATTGTGGTTTGAATCCAGCCTGTGCTGGATTCAAGTCCAAGGGATTTTTATCTCCAATTAAACACTTAAAAGGTGGAAGTCGAGGTACTGTTAAGGTGCCTTGAACAAAAATGCTCAGAGACATAGCTCAGGACACGAGTTCAAGCCTTGGGATTGGCACAAACAATAAATAAAATACATACATACGTACACACACACATACACACATACATACACAGATAAGTAACTAAATAAATCTCCAACCATTTTTAAACTAGCAGTTTAGTTTCTCACGGAATCC
Organism: Dipodomys ordii; assembly: GCF_000151885.1. Taxonomy (NCBI): domain Eukaryota; kingdom Metazoa; phylum Chordata; class Mammalia; order Rodentia; family Heteromyidae; genus Dipodomys; species Dipodomys ordii. The sequence continues at coordinate 1,985,439 of NW_012267237.1, forward strand.
TGGGCACTCCGTAGCTCACCCTGAGCTTGGGGGGAGAATTTTGGCCAAGGATGTGTGGTATTGTTAAAATGTCCATACTGCCCTCATTGGCCAACAAATGCTGTATTGAAATTCTAATGACATTATTTATGAAAAAAAGAAAAAGCTTCTAAAAGTCATATGATGCCACAAAAGATGCTGAATGGCCAACTCAATCACAAGAAAGAGAAAGGAGGCCAGTGCCTACCAACTTCCAATATGTCACAGGGATTAAAGTACCAGGACACTGACAGAGAGAGGTCGCTGAGCGGTGGGACGGACACGGGAAATTAGCTCTGCCAACGGAGCCAAGAAAGTACAAAAGGAGAGGCGATGTCTTGAGCATGGTGACCACATGTCAAGGGAGGAAACTGGACCTTTAGGCCTTCAGTTCCTGCCATGTGTAATCAAAACCAGCTCAAAATGAGTTGAAACCTCATATCAAGTTTTACCTGAAACCAGCAGCCTCCTAGAATAACACATAGGAGAAGCGAGTCGTGATGTTGGACTGCAATGAATCATGAGTGCGAAACCAAAATCATAGGCAACAAAAGCAAAAGAAAAATTAGGTAAGTAGATAATATCAGAGTTAAAGTCATCTGCACAGCCAGCAAGCAATCGGCAGGAGAAAGGCAGTGTGACGAATTGCGGAGAAATCTTTGCAATGTGTTTTCCTACTATGGGACTGACTTTCGGAATAGGTAAGACACCACTCTGCCGCAGTGGACACAGGATCACAACCGACATCTCCTCTGAGAAGACAGGCCTGTGGCCACAGGCAGACGAGCCGAGCGCTGGCATCACTGACTATCAGGAAAATGCAAACCACAGCCACAAGGAGATGCACCGCTGAGAGCGATTCGTGTCCTGTGTGCTGCTGGGGACATGTGGGATGTTGCAGCTCCCACAGACGCCTGAAAGACGAGACACAGGGCTGCAGTCTGAGGAGGCTGCAGGGGACTGAGATCGAAATCTTAACAACACATGTGTGCTGTGGCACTTTTCATGACAGCCAAACTAAGGAAGCAACTCGGCTTCGCTGCCCAGACACAGGAACGAACCCTTGCCTTCCACCGGTATTGACGTTCTAAAAGAGGGGAAGGTATTTCCCTATCAATAAGAATGAAAATCTTTACTGAGCCTAAGGTAAGAAAGCCGAGTGTGCCCGTGGAGCTCAGCCTCGTCGGTGAGGAGTCGGGGTTTTGCCGTCCCTGTCAGCTAGGAAGGGGGTTTTGCGATCCGCGGTGGTGGCTCTGAGGAAGCTTGGCGCACGCTCAGCTCCAGGCTGAGGACAGGGCTCTCCCCGGCCCAAGATGGTTCGAAGCTCTTGGGTTATGGAGACACATTGCACATGATTAATTCCCGGGGCCAGGGAAGGACTTGGCTATAATAATAAGGTGTCCAAGGCACTGAGACACTATGCAGCTAACTCAGCTAATCTGGACCAGCGCATGGCACTGTCCCTAAACGCTTGCTCCTGGTTGACCGCGGCTCTTGCTGTGTGCACTGATGAGAACTGACTCCCGAGCTGTGTGTTCCGCAGGGGCTCGAGGGGCGGGGGAAGGGGGGATGCGGACAGCCAAGCTCAGCCCAGCCATCCCCGGAGCACCCACCTGCTTCTTGGTGGGTGCCAGTGCTGCTCGCTCCTGCTGCAGAGCAGCGGGTGTCTGTGTGGAGGCTGAGCCAGTCGGCTCGGTGTGTGCTTGGTGACCCCATCGCCAGGGAGGAAGCCCACGCCAGGTCCACTCCCTGCACTGCGGCTGCCACTGCACGGGTGGCTCCTCCTCACAGACGTGACCTCGCCCGACGTGACCTCACCTGGATGTGACGTTGGCCCTTGTGACCTCAGCCAGTGTCACCTCCCCCAACGTGACATGACCTTAGCTGATGTGACCTCACCTGACAGGACCTCTCCCAACATGACCTCAGCCAATGCTACCTCACCCGACGTGACTTTGCCCCACGTGACTGCACCCAGATGAGACATCTACTAACCAACTTCACCTTCACTCAGTCACTCAACCCCCCACCCCCCGCCCCTCTTGCATCCAAATATGGGATTTTTTCAAACTGGCCACCAACCTTTTTTTTTTTTCTTCCGGTCATGGGGCTTGAACTCTGGGCCTGGGCCCTCAGCTCTTCAGCTCAAGGCGAGCGCTCTACCCCTTGAACCACAGCACCACTTCCAGTTTTCTAGTGGTTTATTGGAGATAAGAGTCTCACAGAGTTTCCTGCCCGGGCTGGCTTTGAACCGTGATCCTCAGATCTTAGTCTCCTGAGTAGCTAGGATTACAGTGTGAGCCACCAGCGCCTGGCTTAGCCACCAATCTTCTGCATTAGACTTGTTTATCTATCTGATTCCTGTCTTGAATCCTTGAGAAAATTAACGTGGTGTATTAGTTATTAATGGAGTATTTGCTCGAATCACCTTCTGGGTAAGGGCCTTAGGGAATCATTACTAGTGTACTATGTGGACCTCCTGAAGGCTGGTGGATGCTGGTACCAAGAACCCCTGGTTCTGTCTGTGCCCAGCTCAGGACAGCGGCTCTCCCCACCCCCCCCGCAGCCTCAGCGTCTCCCGTGGGGCCCAGCTCAGGACAGCGGCTCTCCCCACCCCCCCGCAGCCTCAGCGTCTCCCGTGGGGCCCAGCTCAGGACAGCGGCTCTCCCCCGTCTCCCGTGGGGCCCGCCGAGGAGCCCAGAAAGCCACGGCAACTTCGGTTTTCAGCCCCGCTCCGCCTTGTTCCATATTTATTAATGAGAAAGATAAATTGTCCGTGCAAAACCCCCCTAGAACTTTTTCTAAGGGCAACAAGTGGATTTTCTCTCAGAAACAATCGATCAGTTCTTGTCCAGCCAAATGCTGCCCTTTGTAGGTGAACTGAACAATGTTGCCTCCTTTCTGTTGGTGAATGTGTTTATGAAGAACAACGACTCTTTGCTGCCTTAAAACTTTGGCCAACTTCTAGAACATTCATGACAAGTAGGACTTGGGACTCTTCTGAATGCTGTCGGAAGCTGGCGCTCTACAATTCATAATGATGTTCTTTCCTGGGTGCTGTGTGGGCCCCCAGATTGAAAGATCTGTCATGCCAAGAGCGACAGGAAGCTCTGGTTAAACAGAGCCACAGAGCTCTCAAGAAATAAATGGCAATTTCATTGTGAAGGTAAATTCTTGCTTTACGCTTAACACGGGTTGTTTGTTAAACGGAAACGGAGCAGAGGCACGGCTCAGAAGAGCAAGGTAGAGACCAGGCCACGCCAGTCTCTGCCAGGAAGATGTTGCACTGGCTTTTCTGAAAGTATTTAAGGATCTGTCTTTCAGGTGGCTGGGTGGCCGGGTCTCAGCTCTGTGAGTGCCATTTGCATTGCAAATGAGGAGTGCTGGTGAAATAATGAGGCTGTGGTTTTAGGGCCCAGGCTTCCAGCTCTGTGTGGGGAGCTGGCTCTGAGCTCCCCAGCACCAGTGTCAGGACAAACAGATAAAAATGCTTTAGAATACTTAACATCTTTTATCAGTAAGAAGATAATATAAGTCTTGATCAGGTGACATCATGAGGAAACAATCTCTCAGAGATTAATCTTTCTTCTCCATGTCAGAACAAGTTAGATTATTAACTAAAAAGGAGAGTGAGATAAAGACCAAGGATATGAGTTGAATCTACAGGACACAACAGGCTGATCGGGGTGGGACGTCCAATCGGGCTGTCTTCGATGGTTGAATGGAACCTAATTTCCATTTGGGGGAACGTAATTAGAATTAAAATGAGAATACACGTGTGCACAGGAGCCATGCATTGATTTGGGAAACGTGGATAAGCGACACACAGCAAGACCTTGCTGCCTGCTTTGCCTTTTACGAAGGGAGGAATCAGGAGCGGCATCTTGGATAGATTGTACTTCTCAGGGCAGCGTTCCCGAGCCTCAGGCCATGCACAGGCAATGGCTTCCTCGGTCCTGGCCACAGATGGACAGGGCGGGCAGCCCAGGATGTGTGTGGCACAGCTCGGGAACAGAGGTCCCTTTTCCCTGGCCCTCAGGCCTGGAGACCCGGTCTTCTGAGACCTGAGGTGGAGGAGAGCAGCACAAGGTGCTGTTGGTCCAGGTGGGCTGGGCCCCCTCTGTCCACACAGCAGCAGTCCTCTGCAAGGCTTCCCAGCACTGACGCGGGGCCTGTGCCGCAGACCCTCCCCGGCCTACGCCAGGTATCTTCACCGGAGGACGCACACATCTATCTTCTTGATCCAGGGGCTCGGCCCAGGCACATGGGTGCTGACAGCCTTTGGACCCCACACCCACTCCCACACAGCTCCTGCTTCCTCCCCTTCAGGAAGATTCTAGATTCTCAAAGAATGGATGCCAGCGACACCGTTGTGACTCTTCCCAGGGATGCTGGGGAGTGCGGCACACATCAACAGAGCCAGGGGAATCCAAAGGGTATGTGAGGGTGAAAGCGGGGTTGCCCAGACCCGCTGATCTCTTCATTGGCCTGGACCCTAAGACTCCTGGGCGTGACTCTTTGGGGCCAAGGGTCGGCCGCTTTCGTCACTGGAGGTCATGTGTGTGCATCTTTGCGTTTACTTTCTGAAAGCATCAGAGGCACACAACATACCCACTGTCCACACACAGTGCGTGGTCTTACCCACCACATGGTCCATGTATAGCAACTCTTACACTGCCGTCATGCTGCTCACAAATGTACCAAGCACACACACACACACATGTGCATGCACACTCTGCTCTGCAGTACTATCCATGTCACATATACCACACACCCACTCACTGCCCCACTGCATACATGTACACACATGTGTGCACACACATGCCACAATGCACACACCCTGTCTGCAATGCTGTACGTGTCACATATGTCACACATGTACACACATGCTGCATATGATATGCCACACACCCACTCACCACCCCACCACACGGGTGCACATGTGCACAAAAACACATGCACACAGACACACCACCTACATCATGCCAACACACACGCCACGTCCTCTCAGCATCGTATAGCATGCAAATGACACACACGTGTAAACATTAAATCAGGGGAGTATTGTTTCTGGGTTCAATGGCTTCTGAAGCTTCTGTTTTGCTCCTGTTTCTTTCCATGTATGCCATCATCCACTCCCGTGCGAGTAGCAGGGCTCTGGCCCCGGGGCCCATTTCCCCACCCTTGCATGGTCCCTGTGGACCTTCGGGTGCTGAGGCTGCAGCGTGACCCCAGGACATCATAGAGGAAGGAGACCCGGGGTGTGTTTGCTGAGTGGGACCTTGCCTCTGGGGCGACCTGGTTCTGAGAACACGGCCGTGGATGGCGGCCTGCTGTGAGCCCTGCCTGGCTCCCAGCTCCTCTGCGCAGGATGCCCTCCTTCCAGGGAGCTGAGCTTCGGCCTCCTCGCACTGAGGCAAGAGCAACACCTGTCTAAGGCCAGCAGACCATCTTGGAGGCGCGATTCGAGGCAGGTGGCAGTGATCGGGGAGGCTCCCAGGCGGGGCTCTGTGTGGCACTGGATACATGGCCATCCCCGTTTACATCAAGGAGTATACAGCAAGCGTTCACTTGAAGAGCAAACGAGTCTCCTGGCACTGGAGAATTGGCCTCCATCTGCATATTGATGCTCACTCTCTAGCCTCTCAGGGGCTGGTGTGTGCGGGGCTGATCATTGCTTCTGACTGATAAGCAAAATATTTCCCGAGCGTGAAGCCTGGCGCATGCGGGGATAAGTGTAATCTGCCCCCGCACGCTGCTCCGCATTTGCATCCACAAGCAGCCCGGCCACGCTAAGCTCTCTGTTAGAGCTGCCTGGAAAGGCCCTCATTTGAATGAGGCACACAGAGAGGGGCTCCTGTAATTAGGGTGGCCTTGGCACACGGGACTCCAACGTGTCCTTCTTGGGTGACATTGTTCCCCGTTTGCAAGTGAATGGCCATCATCATTTTCTTCCCACATTTTGACTCTTATTTGATTGTATTTTTTTTAAACCCAATGACAGGCAAGCAAACAACACAGTGTAATGGACTCGATTACTACGGCTATCTGCATTACAGGAATTTTAAATCAGACAGTTTGATGCAATGTAGAAATATGTTTAAATATAGGATTAGACTCCTAATGTAGAAAGCAGTCAGAGATCAAAAGAGCTGCTTGGGAAGTGGCTCAGGGAGGGAAGGAGCGCTGCCGGGGATCCCACAGCAAATGATTAAAGAGAGGGGCTCAGAGCCGTTCCAGCCTGTCTGCCTGTCAGATAAATGTCTGTGCAGCCACCCTGGTACAGGCGGGCAGTGGTCATTCACAGGGGGGGGCATGGGCGGGAATGGGAGGGGTGTGTGTGCGGAGGGTCATCTGTGCAGGTGACGTGGGAGGTGCCTGCTAGCCACAGAAAGCCTAGATGACAAAGGTCAGAGGTCTCACTCCAGAGGATGCCTGTGTGTGGAGCAGCAGGCTAGAGGCCTGGTGTTTGCAGCAGTGCTCCTGGGCTATGGAGAGGAGACTAGACCAGACCACAGGTCTGAGCTCCCTTCAGACCCCTGACTCCAGGCTCTGGGTGCTCAGAGCACTGAGACTCTTGCCCGCCTTCAGGCCCGGGTACTGGCTCCTCATGATGATGACCCCCTTCACTTTGATTCTGGCGTCTAACTGGTCTTTGTACCCTGAGCTGTCTTCACACCACAAGAAGTGGACATGCCCCTGTGCTGTCCGTGGCCTGGGCAGTTCACAGGAGCCCTCTGGTCGCCTCACGGAGCTGCGTCTCTCCCCTTGGCCGGCCATTGTGCACAGTCTTTTTATGTGTTCTCTCCACACTGTCTCTATTGTTGATAATGACAAGTGCAGAGATTTGTGGCCCCCGAGCTTCCTGGGATCCACAGGGCTATTTCATTAAGATTCCCCTGACAATCATAAAGTGTCTGAAACAGAGTGTTGGACAACGGCAACCCGATTATCACCATCCGGGAACGGAAGGCCCTTGGAGATTTATGTCTCTCTTCGCCCAGACTGGCCAGCTGCTGGCATTGAATGATTTGCCTGCCACTCAGCCTCATGGCCCCCTGGGAATCAGCCACCACATTCTGGAAAGTGCGTCTCAAAGCCTGGGGACACTAAGCCTCTCCACCGGAGAATGCAGCCACTCCTGACAAGAGGCGTCAGCACTGGCATCTGCTTATAATGGCCACCTGCTCAGACCTCTGGCCTATCCTGGCCTCCACCTTCCCAGAGAGCCTCACTCCTCACCAGGGGGAAGGCCCCAAATGACAGCATGCCTCTGCCTGAGAAACAGGGCCCATAAGAGGAAGGAAAGGAACAAGACACAGGGGAAGTAATGCCAGAGAACACCAGAGCAAAGGGAGTTAGAAGGAGCAAATAAGCATGCAGCAGAAGTGACCTGCTTCTCAGGGGCCACATACAGCAGGACTCTAAGCAGTGTGGTGTGTTCCTGATCAGGTACAGGGGGCAGGTATGGTCCTGAGAAGGTGCAGGTGTGTTCCTGAGCAGGTGCAGGGGGCAGGTGTGGTCCTGAGCACGTGCAGGTGTGTTCCTGAGCAGGTGCAGGGGGAAGGTGTTGTCCTGAGCACGTGTAGGTGTGGTCCTGAGCAGGTGCAGGTGTGTTCCTGAGCAGGTACAGGGGGCAGGTGTGGTCCTGAGCATGTGGTCCTGAGCAGGTGCAGGTGTAGGTGTGTTCTTGAGCAGGTGCAGGTGCAGGTGTATTCCTGAGCAGGCAGGTGTGGCTCTGAGCAGGTGCAGGTGCAGGTGTGTTCCTGAGCAGATGCAGTGCAGGTGTGGCTCTGAGCAGGTGCAGGTGCAGGTGTGGTCCTGAGCAGGTGCAGGTGCAGGTGTGTTCCTGAGCAGGTGCAGGGGGCAGGTGTGGTCCTGAGCATGTGTGTGCAGGTGCAGGTGTGTTCCTGAGCAAGTGCAGGTGCAGGTGTGTTCCTGAGCAGGTGCAGGTGCAGGTGTGTTCCTGAGCAGATGCAGTGCAGGTGTGGTCCTGAGCAGGTGCAGGTGCAGGTGTGGTCCTGAGCAGGTGCAGGTGTGTTCCTGAGCAGGTGCAGGTGTGTTCCTGAGCAGGTGTAGTGCAGGTGTGGTCCTGAGCAGGTGCAGGTGTGGTCCTGAGCAGGTGCAGGTGTGTTCCTGAGCAGGTGCAGGGGCAAGTGTGGTCCTGAGCACATGCAGGTGTGATCCTGAGCAGGTACAGGGGGTAAGTGTGGTCCTGAGCAGGTGCAGGTGTGGTCCTGAGCAGGTGCAGGGGGCAGGTGTGGTCCTGAGCAGGTGCAGGTGTGTTCCTGAGCAGGTGCAGGTGTGGTGTTAAGCAGTTTCAGGTATGGTCCTGAGCAGGTACAGGGGGCAGGTGTGGTCCTGAGCAGGTGCAAGTGTGGTCCTGAGCAGGTGCAGGTGCAGGTGTGTTCCTGAGCAGGTGCAGGTGTGGTGTTAAGCAGTTTCAGGTATGGTCCTGAGCAGGTGCAGGGGGCAG
>NW_012267237.1:1994197-2002887 GCF_000151885.1 Dipodomys ordii
AGCAGGTGCAGGTGCAGGTGTGTTCCTGAGCAGGTGCAGGTGTGGTGTTAAGCAGTTTCAGGTATGGTCCTGAGCAGGTGCAGGGGGCAGGTGTGTTTCTGAGGAAGTGCAGGTGCAGGTGTGTTCCTGAGCAGGTGCAGGTGTGGTCCTGAGTAGATGCAGGGGGCAGATGTTCTCCTAAGTAGATGCACAGAGCAGCTGTGATTCTCTGAAGGTGCACAGGTCTCACAGGTGACCTCAGATGTAGATCTTAGGCTAGTTCTGGTTTCTTCTGCAAAGAGATTGATTGAAAACACCACTAAGTTCTGAGATCTCTGAAAATGGTATGTATCCATTAATGTTTATATAAGTACTATCATGCAGATATTACATGTATTCACAGTTAAATACACATTTAAGCTTGTACAACGCATAACTTTATTCATGGTACACAGAAGTCTACACTTATGTTTATAACCACACACACACCATACCAGGCTGTGGTGTGTATGAAGTGTAGGCCCGTGTCACACGCACACACCAGGTACCAGGTGTACTCTGGGTTCTTACATTCCTCACTACCACCATGCCGATGGTCGCGTCAGGAAGCCAAACACAAACGACGTCTGTGAATCATGACATATACAACATGTAATCATTATCATATCCACGTTTTATTATCATATGCACATCTAATAACATGATAATGAACTAATGCTTTCTTTGATATCTGTTGAGAATCTTTCTTCATAAATTTATTAAAGTGATATGATGTCACTGACTAAAGTTCCTAACAGCAGGCATGCTGTTTTCCTGAAATACACAGCTTGGCTGCTGTTGGATAGATTTTACGCTCCCTCTGTCTAGTTTGATAATATTTTCTTAGGATAGGTGTTTACTTGTTTTGTCTCATTTCAAGTAGGTTTTGGTACCAAGGTTTTAATTGCTCTTAGTGTGAACTGGGGTGGTGTTAGCCCAGGGGAGCCTCTCCTCCCTTCCCCTCCCCTCTCCTCCCTTCCCTTCCCTTCCCCTCCCTTCCTCTCCCTTCCCCTCCCTTCCTCTCCCTTCCTCCTCCTCCTTTTCCTCTTCTCTCCTGTCCTTCTGCTTCCTCCTCCTTCTTCTTTCCTTTTGTCTTCTCCCCTTTCTCCTCTTCCTCTTTCTCCTCCTGCTTCCCTTTTTCTTGATGGTCAGTTTAATACAGTTTACAGTTTAACATATTTTAAATAGATATTAAACTACATATTTAATATATAATACATTAAATATCTACTTACTTAATATAAGTATATACTCACATGTATTTATATTTAATTATTAAACTTCAGTGATTACATATTATATTTAGTGATTCACATATTAAATATGTATTTTTCAATATTAAGCTACTATTTTCAAAGCTTTTTGAACTTTGTATTCTTACCCTTTAAATTAATTGCAATTACTTATTTATATAAGTATACATGACTATCTGTTGTAATGATAGTATACTTAGCTCTCAAACATCCCAACCATGCCCCAGTAAAATGGAGTTGGAGACAATGCTTATCTCATACAATCATCATTAAAACTAAATAATTTATCTGGGCATTGGCGGGTCACCCCTGCAACCCTCGCTACTGGGGAGGGTGAGAATGGGAAGATTGTGGTTCAAAGACCAGAAAAATTACGAGACTTTTGCTTCTCCTGCTGTGGTTGGGCTGGGCACAGTGCTGGCCACTCCAAGCCCAGGGCTGGCTGTTCGAGTCATTCGGTCACTTATTAATTGGATTATTTATTCTTTTGATGTTGACATTTTGGAGCTTTTATGTTCTGGGTATTGATCCTTAATCTGTTGAATATCTAGCAAAGATTTTCTTTATTCTTTAGGTTGTCTCTTGATTCTGGTAACTGTTTCTTAATCAAAAAGACATAACAAATGTAAAATTTTAACAAAACAGCATCTAAATACATTAAATGAGAACTGTTGGAACAAAAGGAGAAGTAAGCGGTTTAACAATAATAGCTGCAGAACCAGGATCTCATGCCCACAAGAGACAAGGCAGCTACACTGGAGAAATCTTATAAAGATGGTGGCCAAGCAACTTGTCTTAAGTTGTGTATCTGTGATAAATAATCTATTTCATTTGTCATTTATTTTAGTGGTATTAAGGCTTGAAGGTCCTCAAACTCCCTTAGCTTGCTTGCTCATGGCTGGCACTCCACCATTTGAGCCACAACTGCAGCCAGGATTTGTGCTGGCTATTTTGGAGACAGAGTGTTGAGTACTTTCCTTCTCTTAGTTGGCTTTGAACCTTGATCTCAGCTTCTTGGATAGCTAGAATTATGGGTGTGAGCCACCAGTGACCAGCTGCATTATTTGCTTTCAATGACAATTGTGTGAGCTGCTGTCTTTGGCATTGATTCTTTATTTTTTAAGTAGAGTCTGGCCTCAGAGTGCAATCCTCTCATCTATGGCCTCCTGTGTAGCTGGGGTCGTTGGCACATGGCACCACTTTTCGGGTCTATCTGTGATGGTTAATTTTGCACTGGAGATCATAAATCACAGCTCTGAGTGCATCTGTGAGGACATCTCCAGAGGGGATCCTCTGCGAGGAGAAGACCGATGGTGAAGGTGACAGCACCATCCCAAGGTGCCAGTCTAGCTGGAAGAAGAGGAACAGGAGGGCCTTAGCTGCTGCAGGCTGGCTCTCTGCTTCCTGTCCATCACGAGGTGGGCAGCCTCGGCCCACCCCTGCGCCAGCTGCCGCCACTGTGAGCCCCAAGGCAGGGGAACCAAGGACTAGGCACTGAAACCTCCAGCTCTGGGAACACACACGGGAACTGTCCCTCTGTCACTGCGACAATAGTCTGACTAACAAAAAAAAATAATTGGTACCAGAGAAGTGGGGTTATTTGTGCACCGAGCTAGAGCATGGGGATCCCGGCCTTCACAACCCATTTGTGGGAGGACTTGGAGGAGTTTGGGGAAGCAGGCTAGGAGAGGACCCCTAAGCTAATGTAGCAGATCTGAAAGATGCTCTGGCGGCAGTGTGGAGGGCAAGAGGGTCTCTGGGAATGAGAACAGAGAAGGCCAGGCTCACGAGGTTTCTGCCAGGAGCAAGGAGCCCACTGGGGAGTGGACTGGAGTCCATTCATGTTCTATGCTGGCTGAGAGCGTGTCGACAGTTTGTCCATACCCTGAGCCAGTGTAGGAATTCAAGGTCAAAAGAGATGGACGAATTAATTAGCAGATGGGCTAATTAATTAGCAGAGAAAAATGTCTAGAATGCTCAGGCTTCATGCTGTGGTGTGGGTTTTGCTGACTGGCTTTACTGAAAACAAAAAGCAGTGTGGAAAGATTTAATGCACACAGTGAGTGTGCTCTCAGAATCTATGTCAGACTGGGTGGGGGGAGATGCCTGAGGGCATCATGGGAACTGCTTAGCCCTCATTTCTGGCAGGGAGGAGGGCTTGTTTCCATGCATCTGAAAGACTTTGCTTTGGGCGGAAAGCGCTCTGGATAGCCTGCCCACTCACCAAGGAGAGTGTTTCCTCGTGTCCAGACTTCCGGACTCTCAGAGGCCTCTGCAGCTGTGGTCTGGGGGGATGGCGGTGGCTCCAGATAGCGGCAGACCCCGGAGCCATCCACGCAAGGCTGGTTTGCCAGGCAGGCAGAATGGAAGAGTTCTGGGGCCGGGGAGGCTTCCACTCCGATTTCACAGGAAGTCCTGAGAGACCAGGCCGTGTGCTCCAGGGACAGAGCCTCTGTGGACAGCCCTAGCAGGTGCCGCACAGAGCTCTGAGGACGAAGCCGAAGGTGCAGTGGAGACACTGGGAAGTTGAAGACGCCAGGATGGTGGCACATCTGCTAAGGAAAACTACAGGCAAAAAGCAGGAGCAGACAGACAGGCGTGTGTGGACTGCAGGCTGTCAGGCTGGCTACCCAACACCTTTGGAGCTACAACCACACCAGCCTGTGCCCAGTGCCTGCCACAGTACTGGAGGGTTTAATGTCTGTCCTGTTGTATTCTCTCCCCACCTTCTGTCCATTGTGAGAGGAGCTGACTGTGTCCTACGTGTCTATGGTCATTACGCACTCCCCCCGCCCCAGTCCTGGTAGAAAGGAGGCAAGGACTGGGGACTGAAACCCCCAAACGGGGCCAAAGCACATCTCCCTGTAACTCACTTCTTGTCACTGTGACAGATTCACCCTCCTAAGATGAAACATGCATATTTTGTGAATAAAGTCAGTGAAATGCATAAAACGCTTCACCCAGCACTAGCAGAGCTCTTGTAACACGGGCATGAAGTGTTCTGCAAGAAATACCATGTATTGTAGCTGTAAAATGAGCCCCAGCATATTTTAAAGGATATTAATCATACAGAATGTATTTTCCCCTCATGGTAGGACTGTAGTTCAGTAAGAAGCCACACAAACTCTAGAGGGGCAAAGGATGTAAAAAGAAGATTTGCATAATAAGCACATGAAAAGATGCTGTCCCTAATCGTGATTGGAAAACACATTGAAATTGCAATGTGAGAAGACAGCTCTCCCACCAGTAAGGATGCAGTCAGATACATAATATCAAATTCTTGCAAAGATGAGAGAAACAGACTTCCTGGCACTTCTGTGGAGGACAAAGAACATCAGAGCAGTCATCACAAGTGAACCCAAACTTAAAATCCAGCACTTGGCTTCTTGATCTGGATGTTCAAATCTGGCTTCTTGATCTGGATGTTAAACTTTTACTTATGTCTACTTAAGGACCTGCATATCCAACTAGTTACAGCTTTGGCTACGTACCTTAAGGTTATATTTGTCACTTAGTAAAATGATTTTAAACTTATATTTATTGCCTGTTGGATTTTGGGTAGTTAGAAATACGATGTCTTGTTTCAAAACATTGGAGATTTTCAGTTTATCTTCTTAAATTAATGTACAGTTTAATTCTATTGTGGTCAAAATGTCAGAATTCCTGATTTCATTCTACAAAATGGTCAATCTTTTGTTTGTGTCCGTAAAACCTGTAATCTGTTGATAATGGGGTTTGGTCAATGTCTGTTTCCTAAATCAGTTAATCTAGTCATTCACAGTTTTGCTCATTTAAATATAGTGTCAAGTTTAATGAACAGAAATGTCAAAATTAATGAAGAAAAATCAACAACTATAGTTAGATATCTGAGTACAAAAATCTCACTGGTTAATAAAGGAAACAGTTGAAGTTTTACCTTGCTATTGAAATCACCATTGTAAAATAGCTATCTCTGCTTTTAATTGGGGTCTTTCAGCCTATTTTGAATGATAGTAGGATATATAAATCAACTTTCTTTTACTTATTTGTTGTATGGCATGCATGTTTAAATTCTTGATTTATAACTACTTTTGTATATAAGAGGTCTCTTTTTGATGGTTTATAACATCCAGTGTGTCAGATGATATATTTTAAAAATGCATGTGATTAATTTACACTTAAGGTGTTCTGTTTTATTTCTCCTTTTATGTATTTTTGGGGGCTAATTAAATAGCTATGATTTTACTACTTACATTTGCTTGCTAATTGTATTACAGTTATTCATTTTATGGAACTCATAAATGACAATGTGTATTCTTTAATTATTAAAATAAACTCCAACAAGACCTCTAAGTCTTAGCAATGTTGGAGTCTTACAATCGTATAATTCCATTACACATACAACACACATATCTTTTGTGGTCTCATTGTTTTATACTTAAGTTCTACATGAATTTTTAAACAATCAAGACATTATTATTATTGTTTTAAGAAGTTAACTACTTACATACAAACGGTATCCAAGACTGCCTTTAGCATGAGCCTGTCACTAATTTTCTCTGCTTTTGTTCCAGTGTTTCTCTTTCATCTTCTTTTGTGAAGACTCTTCTTTTCTCTTTCTTATTCCTAGCTATAGAGCACTAGTTTGGCAGTAGAATTATTTCTATTGTTTCAGCACATTGAAAACATCAATTTGTTTTGGTCCCTATTGGTTCTGTTGCAAAGCTGGCCAAGGTTTTTATTGTTGCTTTGAAGGAAAGGGGTCAGTTCACCTAGAGCCTTGAAGACCTTCTGAGGCAGTCTTGGAAGCATCACTGTAATGTGTCTGTGTCCTTTGGTTGTTTCTGTCTTCATTTGAAGGTGATTACTTGTTTTTCTGCTTGAAGTTTGTGCAGCTGTATGATATTGTTTTTTAAATTTTGGTATTCTAGGTGAAGTGTATTTTTTTTAATGCTTATTCTGCTCACTTGTCCTCCTGGACTGTAATTTTGAGTGATGCACACCTTTGCAATAGAATATTTATCTTAATTTTTTGTGCCTTCTTTTTGTGCTTCAGTCTGGATTTTTTGTCCATCCTGGGGCTTGAACTTAGGGCCTGGGCTCTGTCCCTGAGCTTCTTTTGTTTAAGGCTAGCACTCTATCACTTGAGCCACAGTTCCATATCTAGGTTTTTCTGAGTGGTTTATTGGAGATAAGAGTCTCACAAACTTTGCTGCCCAGGCTGGCTTCAAACTTCAATCTTCAGCTCTCAGCTTCCTGAATAGCCAGGATTTCAGGTGGGAGCCACCAGTGCCAATCTGAGTCTGGATATTTTCTACTGATTAGATTTGTAGTTAACTAATCTTTCTTATTGTGCATCAATTTTGCTGTTAAACACATATTTTAAATCCATAATTTTATAAACTACCTTTTTCAGGTGTATACTTTCTGTTTTAGGCTTTTAAAAACCTCATTTCTCTGAACTTTATTTTCTTGAACATCTTAATCATGATTATTCTGTCTGCTGACACTAAGAGCGGAATACTCTTTGGTACAATCTCTATAGTTTGCTTTTCTTGTTTTTGTTCATTTTGTACTTTTGCTGAGAAGCCTGATAATTTTTTGAGTGCCTCATCCTGAGTATAAATGATTGAGTGAACTTCTGTTTCTCCAGAGAGGTTTCCTTTTCCCTTGGCCATCAGGAAGAAGTTCAGCAGACAGTCTTGGGCTGGCTATGATTGCCCCAGGTGGATGGGGTTTGCCCATCATTCTAGAATCATTTCCTTGGGGGTTTCAACTGAAGCTCACAGAAGACCCTCTACACTCACCTTTCTAAAACCAGCCCCCACTTATTAGCTACTTCAAAATACTTTTGATTTCCACTAATTTCTGTGGAAATACTTATGTATCATATTTTGCTTCTTGGCAGCTGTGTCTGTGAATTTTCAGTGTCTCTGAAAAATACATTGCTTGAAATCTTTAAATCTTCAGGAGAAATTGTTTGTGTCACTTTCAATTTTTCATAGTGCCCTATTCTTGGCTGCTGGCTGCCTTGGTAACTCTGATTTCAATCTTACTTTCTACATCCTTCGGAGACTTCTGCTTCCTCTAGCTGATGCACCGTTTGGCTTCATTCCCTGTGGCAAACATAGCCTATGCCTAGGTGTCCCAGCCCTGAGCATTCCCTGTACCTTAGAGCCTGTGTCTCTAAACTATAGAATCCTCTTTTCAGAGTCAGTTACAGTCTGTGGCAATTTCCTATGTACTCTTTCCACAGTGGTGCTCTGTCATATGTATGGTTAATTTCTTACATGTGTTCTCTCCATCTGACCTGTTATCAAGATTCACTTCTAAGTGGCAGTGATTAAGGTTGTGAGAATCCTCACAATGTGGACAAGGAGCCAAGTCAGAGATACAAAATTGGGACCATGCACTTTGCACTGGTGGTGTTGCAAAGTACCATGGGAGCGATGATAAAGATAATGTCGACACCAGCATCTGTTAGCAATTGGCTCAAGACAAAATATTCAAAGTTAACTTGTACCTTTCAATATAAGCAGTTTATTTCAGGTAGTGTGTGTGTGTGTGTGTGTGTGTGTACACTCAACCTCTAGGTAGGCCTCAGACTTACCCAATTCTTTTACTCATGGCTGATTCTCTACCACTTGAGCCATGCCTTAAGTTCTAGCTCTTTGTTGATTAATTGGAGATAAGAATTTCACAGATTTGTCTGCTTGGGTGACTTTGACCTTTGACTCTTAGATTTCAGCCTCCAGCGTAGGTAGAGTGATAGGTGTGAGCTTTGGTGCTGGCTTCATGTAGATTATTAATCCAGATATAAGAACCAGACAGTTTTTGAATTGTAACTCCTTAAAAAATTGTAACTGCTTAACAAAAGAAGCCCAAAAGTTAAAATCCCAAAAGACATCATAAAATAATATTTCATGATATTCTTTTTTTTCTATTTCTAAAGAAATTAATTTACTTTATTGTTATTTATAGAGGTACTATACAGAGGCATTACAATGACATGAGTCAGGTAATGAGTACGTTTTCTTTCATACAGTGTCTTCTGTACCCTCATTCTCTTCCGGTCCCTCTTTCCAATCTTCACCCATGAGTTGTATAGTTCACTTCCACCAGTGTCCAGTGAGCTCCATTACTGTACTTTTTAACTTTTTTTTAAATTTATTTTATTTTATTTGTGAACATACTGTACAAAGGGGTTACAATTACATGGGCAGGATAATGCATACATTTCTTACCGAACATTGCAGCCTCCTCCTTTGTTTATCCTTCACATCCCTTCCCAGCCTCCCCCCTCCCCCCCAGTCCCAATCCTTCCCCCCCCACCAACATTGTAAGCTCGTTTTCGACATGACAACTTGTACTTCTCATTGTTGCAACAGGTCCACCTGTATCCTTAAACGACTTGTTTTTCCCCATCTCCTCCACAAGTTA
>NW_012267237.1:2002937-2004012 GCF_000151885.1 Dipodomys ordii
AACACATGCATGAAAGAAAAAAAACATTAAAATACATATCTAAGGGTTCATTTTCCTAACATCACATTATCTGACCTTTTCCGCTTGACTCATACGTATACTAGATATTGCAAATAAGGGAAACCATGGGGCCTATGTTTCTTTGGGCCTGGCTTACTTCGCTTAATATAATTTTTTCCAAGTCTAGGAAAAATATTCTTAAGAAATCTGAAAAATAAATTTGTCAAATAGAAAATATAAGAATTAAATTTCATGTACTCAACTAAATGATTTCTGTTTGTCACCATCTCTGTTAAGGAGCTGAGAAGTAAGGGCACAGTGTAGGAGCAGAGTTTTTTTTACATATACATTGTTGAATACATCCTAAGTATGGAAGGAAGT
The DNA here is from genome assembly GCF_000151885.1 of Dipodomys ordii. Classification (NCBI taxonomy): domain Eukaryota; kingdom Metazoa; phylum Chordata; class Mammalia; order Rodentia; family Heteromyidae; genus Dipodomys; species Dipodomys ordii. The sequence continues at coordinate 2,003,319 of NW_012267237.1, forward strand.
CTTAGAACATATTCCTCAGAATTAGAGGACCTAGAAGGAGAAAAGAGCTAAGGACTCTCAAGAAGTTCTTCACAGAAAGTGCATCCAGATGATAAAAGAATCAACTACATTCAATATCTGTGGAGATCAGGAAATGGATATCAAAATCACATTGAAATCCCACACACAGTGGCCTCATAGGTCATATTCAAAGAAGCACATTGAGTGTTGAAACATAGAGCAATGGGAACTCTTGCTCACTCTTGTTGGTACAACTGATTTTGGAAAACTTTATTTGTATAGTTGTACCATGGAATCTTACCACCAGCCAAGTGGAAAGATCAACAGCTATAAAAACAAGCTGGTTGGGTCTACCAAACCTAATGCATTGCTTAAGAAGCCTCAGCTGTGACAGTTCAACTTATGGACATAAGATATACGAAGCAGCCACCACATTAGCCCCGGATGTTGCTGGCCAAGGGGAAAGTTGTGTTTTGGAGATTAAATAAACATGGCTTTTAGAGGTCTGGCGATATTCAGTATCTTAACCTAGAAATTTGGCCAGCTCTACTTCTTTTTTCCTTTCTTTCTTTCTTTCTTTCTTTCTTTCTTTCTTTCTTTCTTTCTTTCTTTCTTTCTTTCTTTCTTTCTTTCTTTCTTTCTTTCTGTCTTTCTTTCTTTCTTTCTTTTCTTTTTCTCTCTCTCTCCTTCTTTC
>NW_012267237.1:2004062-2025228 GCF_000151885.1 Dipodomys ordii
TTTCCTTTCTTTCTTTCTTTCTTTCTTTCTTTCTTTCTTTCTTTCTTTCTTTCTTTCTTTCTTTCTTTCTTTCTTTCTTTCTTTCTTTCTTCCTTTCTTCCTTTCTTCCTTTCTTCCTTTCTTTCTTTCTTTCTTTCTTTCTTTCTTGCTTGCTTGCTTTCTTTCTTCTTGCTTTCTTTCAGTCATGGGGAGTGAACTCTGGGCCTGGAAGCTGTCCCTAAGCTCTTCAGCTCAAGGCCAGTGTTCTACCACTTAAGCCACAGCACCGTTTGTGACTTTTTCTGCTTATGTGGTGCTGAGGGCCTCATGCATGAGAGGCAGGCACTCTACCACAGAGCTGCCTTTCAAGCCTCTGGCCAGCTATACTTCTATGTTTTGTAGCTATATGTCTGTGTGTCTGGAGTATATACACATGTATGCATGTGTGTGTTAGATGTTAAAAAGTGTTTACTGTTTGTTTGCATAGAAACTTAATTTTAATGAAGTGATGCTGTGTAGTGCTCAATTGCACAAATTCAGTGAGGCAGAAATGCAAGTTAGATTAGACACAGGCAAAGCAAGCCAGAGGTCAAGGCTGGCTGGCAGCAGCTTCCTTTGCATGAGAGATAGCTTCTGGGTGAACCCAGAGGGAATCTTAGGCCATGACTGCAGGCTTCTGTCCAGGAAGTTCTGCCACAGGCAGAGTGGTGTGCAGCTGCTGTGACCTTGGGGAGGTATTTGTACTGGATGGTCACTGCCTGGTCAGGCTGGATTCTTGACGTCTGTGATGTGGCCTTTATCTAGGCCCCTGGGCCAGCACGCTGTGGACCTGTGGTGCACACTGTCCCCACCACGCAGGATGAACTCCTTGTCTTCTGCTCTGCTGTGGGGCAGACATTGTGCAAGGCACTTGTGCACATCATCTCCCTCCAGCGCGGGAGCATGCGGAACCCGAGGTGGGAGCTGCTGCCAGGGGGCTCTGTCTGGAGAAGGATAAACAGGGACCAAACTCAAAACTCTTCATTCATGTCTTCCTGTTCAGATAGACATCGGTGTGCCAGCAGGATTTGTCCCTTGAAGTGACAGAACAGTGTCACTGTCCCTTCCATCCCAGGCTTCCAGAAGCATCACAGAGCAGGACTCGGGCCTCTCCGCACAGAACATGACAGGCTTCCTTATCACAGGATTTTTTTTATTCATTCACAGGTTTAAGTGATAAATTAAAACCAAATGTCAAGCCCTCCATATAATAGGATAGTTATCTCTAGAAACTTCCATGATTAAAAAGGAGAGAATGTAGGCCTGAGGGTTTTCTTTGAAGGAGAGAGTCACTGGCACAAAGCCCTTGAACTTTCAACTCAGCTGCTGAAAGGAGGTGTGGAACCCATGATCCAGAGCATTTCCCAGGACAAGAGCCCCTGGGGGAACCGGGGAGCCCGGAGGCCGCTGGACATCCTGCATGGCCTCTTGTGAGTGGACGCCTCACCTCTGAACCTGCCCTGACATTGGCACAGATACCCAACGAGACGATTAACATCTGAAATTATTTAGTGACGCTGTCTGCTCCAATAGCTGCTCTCCCCTCTTGGTGTGTTTAAAGCTTTGTAATCTTGAAAGTAAATCCAATGGTATTGATCAGCTGACATCTCAAAGGGAAAGAATTGTAGGAGTTCTTAGTTGGGCCTTGGTCCCATGCTCAGGGGTAGGCCGGAGCTCCACTGGGGCTCAGGGGTGGGGCTGGGATCAGGAAAACTTTGACCCTCAAGGACTCTGCCTTGGAGGGGTGCTAGGTGCACTCTGTGTGTGTGTGTGTGTGTGTGTGTGTTAGATGCTAAAAAGTACCAGGATGGCACTCCTGCTCCCCTCCATCAGTCCAGAGCAGGCTTCAGAACAATGTAACCATTGTTCTCAATGCACCTGAGAATAGGATTTTGTTTCTGTCACCTTTTGAACACAGGTTTTAAATTCCCACAGACTTCTTAGAATAATTGGTGGTCTGTGAAGACCCTCCCCCTTGTGTGTAAATGTATGGGGCCATTGCCCCCACATTTTCTTGATCATCAGCCCTGATGGCGGAAGCCAGAGTGGGTGCTGGGGCTGGGAGGGTCACCGTGGCCAGCACTGCTGTCACCCGGAATTGGTTCAAGACGCACACAGTCGCTTCCTTCCAAATGACTTTCAGGCCAGCCCCCTCCTCAGGGCTGGCTGAGGTGGAGCCCCTGGGTTTTGGTTTCTGGAACAGAATGTGATGACAAGGCCTCTAATCAGGAAGGTAAAAGGTAGGCGTGGTCAGCTGCACTGAGGCAGCCATGGAAGCCATTCTTGGTCAAATAACTCACTTTGATCAATTTTCCCTCAATCTTTGAAACCAGAGATAATGCTAATCAAATAGTTTCTAGTTGAATCTCTTATCAATGCTGTTTTGTACCCTGGACAGTTCTGCTACATTGCCTGGGTATGTTTACCCCTGAAAAGCGGTTGAAAATGAACTAGGTGCCAGGAGGAAGGCTACTGTAGGACAAATCTCACCCAACAACCTGCTTGGGGTTTTCAGGTTCAAAGTCAAGTTCAACTGTAGCTTCAAATATGTTCCTTAGCATCATCCCCTTTGGGCTTTGTTAAGATGATAAAGGTTCTCCAGTCTTAGCTCCTGGTAAACATACTACACATATTAATGCATCCTTTAGGCTTTCTAATCTTTTTACCATACGTGTCATATTATCAGTTACTTTCTCCATTTCTGCATAATTTAGTGTTTCTTTTAATGATTAACCTGGATGATGTTTGCTCTTAGATTACCTAGCTACATACTTAGATGTTACATTGTGGTATATTGCTTTATAACTATGTTTTTGTGATTTGTTTGTAATTAAAAATAATGACAGGAAATCATTCGGTCTGACACAGGGATGGAGTGTGATGTTTCGGCCAGGAACTTGAGAATTCAGACAAACCAGATCGTGGAGCCCTGCCTTTGAAATATGATTTAAAACAGAATTTATAATGTCGCAGAATTACATAAAACTGTGTGAAATTGTGCAGATAATCATTTAAATCTCTCTACATGAAAAGATAATTGCTCCCGAAATTAACTGTACCTGGGGTTCATTCATTTGGTCATGGCTAGTTTCTTATGTAGTGATGATTTGATATTAGAGCTAATTAAGATCAGGTCAGAGTTGCTGAAGGTCAGACATTAATGTGTGGGATCATTGAAATGATAATTATAAACAGATTAGGAAGCCACGGTCTTTTAGAAGGGGTTATTAGATAATTACTGTGAGAGTGAACGGCTTACTGTAATAATGGATTATCGACTGCTTACAGCATTTTAAGGGTGAGATTGTATTACTTCCTCAAGGACTAAAAAATAATGTTGTTGAAACTCTCCAGGCTCAGTAAATAGAGCAGAATAATAGCAGCTGCAGTCTGCCCTTCCCTGTGCAGGCTTTTCTTCACGGGGAGGCCTGTTATGGTGGAGGGAGCAATGGCAGGTCTTAAAGGAGTGGTGAAAGTGAGAGGCGTCCCTTTGACCCCTGGGGGCTTTGTGAGAACTGAACATGGCTGGAGTACAAGGCTGCTGAGCCACGCCAGTGTGCCCAGCGTGGGCCAGCTCTGGCTCAGGTGGTTCTAGCTCTCTCTCAGGTAGCTCCAGATCTCACTTGGGTGGTTCTAGATTTCGCTTGGGTGGCTCTAGATCTCAATCAGGTAGTTCTAGATCTCATTCCAGTGGATCTGGATCTCAGGTGGTTTTAGATCTTACTCAAATGGCTCTAGATCTCACTTGGGTGGTTCTAGATTTTGCTTGGGTGGCTCTAGATCTCAATCGGGTAGTTCAGATCTCACTTCAGTGGTTCTGGATCTCAGGTGGTTCTAGATCTCACACAGATGGTTCTAGATCCTGCCTGGTGGTTCTGAATCCTGCTCAGGTGGTTCTTTCTCTAGCCACATTTCAACAAGTGGATGTCTGGAAATGCAGGGAGATGGCTGGAGGGAGGTGCCATTGAGGTGGAACCTGCCGTGGTCTGTGTTTGCCAGGAAGCTCCCTTACCTGCAGCTCTGAGAAGGTCACCATCCAGAGGAACAGACAGGCTTATTCACCTCACAGCTCTGACTTCATGGAAGCCTCTTCCCTCAGTGCAGCTTTGGGACAGTGACTAATTCCTTCCAAACCTTTGTCCCCTCGGGAACAAGCATGCAAACTTTCCAAGAACATACTGATTCCATAGGCCTGGCATGTGGGGTGGGAAGGGGGCGTGGCTCGCCCCGGGTTCATTCCAATGATGCTTGGTTAGGCACTCTGTCTTGAGCAGAGGTTCTGCAGCATAGAGTAGGAATGCTTCTCAGTCACTGGAGCCTTCTGAGCCCTTAGCCGTGTGGCTGGCTCTGGACTGCTTGCCCTGGTTGCTGGCTGCCGTCTGCAGGGCTCAGTGGTTGAGAAGTTGGGTCTAGCCTTGGCTCTCTGAGCTGGACCTCCTAGATCTCTGGATACCTTGAGAGGGCTTTGGCCTCAGCCTGATTTTCAGCACTGACAAATGTAAGACATGGTTCCCTCTTGGCCTCTTGCCATAAAAATGGCCAGAACCCAACATGACAGAAATGTTCTTTTGTTATTTTTTAGTGAAATACAGTTGTGTATGGGAATTGGAAGCAGGGGTTGGGTATGAAGCGTGGGAGGGATGCTAGCCCAGTGTTTCTCTTCAGCTCCAGCCAGCAGGGACTTGGGATTCCGGCTAAGAGACATGGCCGGATGTGCTCTGCTGGCTTCGGGCACTGCTCACCCAGTTACACCACCTGGGCATCTGCATCTCACAGCAAGGATGTGTAGTCCCCTGGAACTTGGCTCCCCCTCTCTCCTTGTCCCATCTCCCTGGAGGTACAGAGAGAGTCTGTGTGTTTCCTGCTTGCATTTTCTTATAGCTGTCCATGTGGACGCTCCTCAAAGCTCTAGGAAGAGTTCAAGGGCACAGCAGGAGGGGCTGACACAGGGCTTCTTTGCCCTGATCTGCATGTGGGCTGATGTGACCGACCGAGTACCCGTGGGAGGACAGGTGGGGCCCTCTGTCACCCCTGTGCTTCCAAGAGCGATTGCGGTCACTCCTGTGCTCCTGAGAGTGATTGCTGCCGCCTGCGCCAGCCTCTCCCCGTGCTGGAGAGGACTCCGGCATGCTTCTCTGAGGACAGGGCCACCTTGGAACAACTCTGCTTTGAAGTTCTGTATCACTTGGGCCTTGAGCTTTGGATATAGGATGAAAGTCAACACGAGCGAGTCACATTTTGGATTTCAGCACATTGTCTGTGACTGGCTGGAGTCTGTAGGCCATGGGCCTTGGCCTGGAGTTTTCCACTTTTAGGCCACAATATGGGTCATAGGCATTGTGCCTGTGGGCTGAGGGTGGGCTTTCAGGCTGGCAGAACCAGCAGCAAGGCCCAGAAGAGGCCCTGGAGAATCCTGGAAATGGAATTCTTTGCTGATCACCTCGCAGGCTGGAGTCCAGGAGTCCCAAGGCTCTGCAGACAGGACATCAGAGTCCACGGAGACCTGCTTATCTTCCAGTGGATCTTTGAAGAACTCTAAGGATTCATTTCACAGGTGAAGTGTGTGTGCTGTAGTGGAGCGTACAGCACACAGATTTGCAGACTGGCCTAGATCTGGACAGAATTGTGAGGAGAGGCGTGAGGCACGCGATGCCAGGGGCTCTTGTGTGGAGCACATCATGGGGCCTTGTTACCCAGGGTTCTTTCCAGACAGGTGGGGCCAATGGGAGGAGTGTGTGTGAGCTTGCATGTGTGTGCACGCATGTGTGCATAATGTTTATACTTTCATCCATTTGGAGATGAGTCTTTAGGAAGTGGCTCATATGGATATGCACCTGGGAAAGGCCTACGCCTGCCGTGCACCAGCTGGAGACCCAGGGAAGCGGGGGCTGGGGGTACAAGTCTGAAAACCCAAGACTAGAGGTCAGATTGTCTCAGCCCCGACCTGAGGCTGCAGTCTCAAGAACCAGGAGCAGCCATGATCGAGAGCAGCATGGGCTGGGTTCTCGGTTCAAGCACCAAAAGCAAGTTGGTCTCTCCTCGGCATTTCCTTCCATCTCAGCCCTTGCAGATGGCAGAGTGGCGGACGCTTCCCACTCTGGTCTCCTCCAGACACATCCAGAAACCATGCCTTGCCCCTATCTGGATGTTCTTCATTCTAGTAAAGCCAACCCCAGCATTCATGGATGCAGAAAGCATTGTGGAAAATTCCACGCACGTGTCTTCAAGATGACACTTGTCCACTTTCTGAAGCATTCACATTTATAAAATGTGGATTATTTGGCATCTGCAGAATGCAGTGGTTCTGTCCACTGACTGTGGTGTATTTTCTTCCTCTGGAATGTTTGGCACAATGGAGGTCACTTCTGAGGATTGATGGAAGAGCTGCCTGGCTTTCATGGGTCCCGAGAGCTTGATTTCCAGCAGTGGTCAGGTCCTATAATTCCTTTCACCTGCCCTTCCTCCTCTGTAGGGCTGAACACAATGTCTGCCCCAGAGCGTCAGAGTCCATGTCGGAGGAACATTCCACGCCACCACTGCACTGCATCGGGGCGGGGTGGGGATGGGGTCACAGAGAAGGAGGCTGTCTACCTGTGGACACCTTCTCCAACCAAGTGTGTCTGGTCATTCTGGCCCCAAAGAGAAGACACACAGAAACTTCCGTTCTAGACCTGTGTATTTCCTGTTTGCAAAGAAAAGAGTCCTCTGACAGCATGTTCACACAAATGAAAATAAATGAGGTCTTTAAAAAAAATAGCATTAATAAAAAATGAAAATAAAAAGGATCATTAGTCAAAATGTGGATGGCAGAAAATATCATAATAAATGATTGAGGAGGCAGAAACGTATCAGAAGAGTCTGTCTCACAGCACTGTGAGTGGGTGTCTCTCCATGGGGAGTCATGGGGACCAGAGCCGTTTCCTGGATGTGTTCAGAGCTATTGGTCATTTCCTGGATGCATTGATTGAAGCTCCAATAACTCCCACCTCCTTTTTTTTTTGGTTGGTCATGGGGCTTGAACTCTGGGTCTGGGCACTGTCCCTCAGCTCTTCAGCTCAAGGCTAGTGCTCTACCACTTGAGCCACAGTGCCACTTCTAGTTTTCTGGTGGTTTATTGGACATAAGAGTCCCACGGACTTTCCTGGATGGGCTGGCTTTGAACTGCAATCCTCAGATCTCAGCCTTCTGAGTAGCTAGGATGACAGGCATGAGCCACTGGTGCCTGGCTCCAATGACCCTTTCAGTGGGAATCTCCTTTCCTGTTCACTCCCACCCATTTGGAAAAGGCTGGTCGATAAATCCTTTATTCACAGCAGCCTTTCTTAGGAGCCCAGGACCTGCTGGCATGTGTGATTCTTGAAGGTGTCTCATGGTTGCCGCTGGCGGAGTTGGTAGGAGAGCACCACAGGGCAGAAACTGGGCCGTCCATCTGACTGCCAGTATTCACTGCAGAATCCATGGAAGGTCATGGCCTCAGTGGGGGAACAGAGAAGAGTGACCCCGTTCTCTCTGATTCTAAAGCCAGCTCACCAGTGTGTTGGGAATGGCAGAGTCTGGCCTGAGCAGCTGGTCATCTCTGGCTGAGCCTTGCTTATTTTCAAAGACCTCAGAAGCAAAGACTGCTGCACTGATTCTGATGTCTTCCAGTGCCTGCTTCCTTCCTCTTCCTCCAAAATCTACCAACCACGGGGAAGGTGCCGCCCCTCCTCAGTGCTGGTGTAACCTGTAGTTCTGCAGAATTTGCTTTCTGTGGGGTTGGACCCCAATACTGTGCTAAGTCAGGGAGACAGCAAGAGAAATAGCAGCAATTGCCCTTGAAAATGACAAAAGGAGTCCAGGCCGAGGCAGAGGCCTTGCGTGCAGACGCATCCACGCACAGAGACTCTGATCTATTCTCCTTGCACTACAAAGAGAATGTTCTTTGTTCTGAGAGCAGAGAGTCAGATAGAGGTGTAACGGATCCAAGATACGAGTGACAGGGCCACTGGTCATGTGGGGATGGCGGGGACACAGCTGCCGTGGCTCCCACCCTGGCTCTTGACCCCAGTTCAGCCCATTGGCCTGTCTGGAAGCTCTATTAGCTCTTGAGACTCCTCATGACATGGTAGACTACCTTTGACCTTTGACCCAGCTCCAGAGAAAACTTTCTTTTCTTTTTTTTATTGTGAAAATGCTGTACAGAAGGGTTACAATTACACGGGCAAGATAATGAGTACATTTCTTATCAAGCATTGTAGCCTCCTCCTTTGTTTCCCCTTCCCATCCCTTCTCATCCCTCCCCCACCCAATCCTCCCCTCCCCCCCACCAAAGTTGTAAAGTTCATTTTTTGACATAACAACTTGTACATCTCATTGGTGCAATGGGTCCACCTATTACCTTATTTAAATGATTTGTTTTTTCCCTTCCCCTCCACAAATTATACCAACATCAAATACAGTGAAAGCAGGGGTTTTACCGTGGGGGAGGGACATACAAAGCAAAGAAATAATCTTATAAATAGGTTAGAAATAATCACATGAAAGGAAAAAAAACATTTGAATACTTATCTTGGGGTTCATTTCACCTAACCTCAACTTATCTGCCCTTTTCTGTTTGACTCAGACATATACTAGTTATTGCAAATAAGGGAAACCATGGGACCTATGTTTCTTGGCCTGGCTTACTTCACTTAATATAATTTTTCCAAGTCTTTCCATTTCTGATGGAGGTATAGAATTCCATTGTGTATATATACCACATTTTCTTGATCCATTCATCTACTGAGAGGCATCTGGATTGGTTCCATATCTTAGCTATGGTAATTAATGCTGCAATAAACATAGTCTTGCTGGTAGCTACAGTGTGGTCTTGTTTGTGAACATTTGGGTAAATGCCCAAAAGTGGGGTTGCTGGGTCATAGGGGAACTCTATGTGGAGTCTTTTGAGAAACCTCCATACTGCTTTCCAAAGTGGTTGAACAAGTTTACACTCCCACCAACAATGCAGTAAGGTTCCCTTCTGTCCACATCCCTTCCAGCATCTGCTGTTATTAGTTCTTGATTCTAGCCATTCTAACTGGGGTGAGGTGGTATGTCAATGTTGTTTTGATTTGCATTTCTTTTATGGCTAGAGAGGTTGAGCAATTCTTCATGTGTCTATTGGACATCCTTCTTTCCTTTTCAGAGAAGTTTCTCTTTAAGTCTTCAGCCCATTTATTTATTGGGCAGTTGTTTCTTTGAAGATTTGTTGTTGGGGGATTTAATTTTTTGAGTTCCAGGTATATTTTAGATATGAGACCCTTGTCCCTTGTATGGCTAATGAAGATCTTCTCCCAATCCGTGGGCTTTCTATTGATCTTGCTAGCTATGTCCTTTGCGATGCAGAAGCTCTGCAATTTCATGCAATCCCATTTGTCCAACATTTCTTTGATTTGTTGTGCTTCTGGGTCTCTATTCAGAAAATTTCGGCCTGAGCCAAGGAGACCTAGGGTTTCTCCTATTCCATCCTGTAATGTTTTCAGAGTGTCTGCTTTAACTCTAAGGTCTTTGATCCATTTGGAGTTGATTCTGGTGCAGGGTGATATATAAGGATCTAGCTTTAGTGAGAAAACTTTTTTTTGCTAAAAATTCTTTAGCATCCAAGAAGAGTGTAGGTTACTTGTCTAAATGATTATACTGGAGTTCATGCCTATATTACTATATTCCCATCTACTCTCAAATCAAATGATGGTAGATGGGTGTTGAAATTTGGCCAAACATGACCAAACACAAAGTGGTACGTGGATATCATCTTAAGTTCCATAGACTTATGATTTTTCTGCCTGATTTTTAATACCCATTGCACTTCTGACTATTTAGCCTCAAGGAAATAGGTCGCACCCTGTGTGAACCAGGAATTTCATACTGGATGTCTTCCTGCTTGCTATCTACACATGGCTTGGTCCAGGTTCTTTCAACCCTGGGATGAAGTATAACACAGCTACCCTCCAGGTAAACCTGTCCATAGTGTTTGGTGTTTTCCAAAGCATAGTGTGGTAAATATTAGAACCATTAGGAGATTCTGGGGTTCTCCCTTCCTGAGAGTTTGGGAAGAGCACAAATAAACTGCATCCTCTAAGAGATTGACAACACACATGACAGTGGCAACCCACGGTTTGGGCGCCAAGTGTCCAGGGACAATTCTTTCCCAAAGAAAGGTCTCGAGAACTTCGGGAGTCTCCTCCTTCCTCAACTTCCTCGACAAAGAATGTGAGAACGTATCATGGAACTCAAGACACTGTGTATGTTCTGATGCATCTCGGGTAGCACCTTGTATTTTCAAATGCACAGAACCAGAGGAACTGGGGCCATGTGTCTGCTTCTAAGGATGACTGAGTGTTACAGATCTCTAAATCCATCCTTCTTTTTTTATATTTTTTATTGTGAACATACTGTACAGAGGGGTTACAATTACATGGGCAAGATAATGAGTACATTTCCATCCTTCTTTCTCCAGAAATTCCTCAGCAGGAAATCATCTCTATCTCCAGACCAAGGCAACATGCCAGCGCTGTTCACATCTTTGTCTTTGATTTTCATTTAGAAACATCATAACTGCAAGACGGTAAGTCTCCTTTCTCAGGCTACAAAAAAAGGATGAAGTACTGAATTGGTTGTGGGAGATTTAACCTGGCCAAGGCAGTGTGGAAACAGAGCTGTGGGTCACAGCACAGTCTGTTATAAAAGGAAAGCGTATGCAGCAGTCCGTGGGGAGAATGGGCTGAAACCTCAGCGGCACAGCAGACACAGCAGGACATGCACAGGCCTCTGTGAGATCACAGTCGACCCCGACCGAGGGGCGGTGAAGGCTTGGATCCAATGCTGAAATCACACATTCCAAAGAGATGTCATCAGACACAAGCATCAGACACAATCACACTTGGCCACTGTGGTTTTAAAAACATAAGGTTTATGTGTAGCAAACTGGTGATGAACAAAACTCTTTTTGCAAACTTACAAGTGTCTACTTACCAACCCTAAATGGACATTTAATAACGTCCCTGATAAGTGTTTAAAGATTTAGCAGTGTGGGCCTGTCCAAGGTTAATAAGCGGCGTATCCGTCTCTCCCACTCCCTCTCTCTCTCTCTCTCTCTCTCTCTCTCTTGCTTTCTGCATCATTTTCTACATTTTTATTATTATTTTAAAGACGAGGGGTTATGGTTGCATAGGTCAGATAAATAGTACATTTCTTTTTGAATAATGTCATCTCCTCCCTTCCCTGCATGGGCCCACTCACAAGTTATATGGTTCATTTTCCCGTGTCCAGTAAGTATCAGCGCTGCATTTGTTTATCCTTTGTCCCTCCATTTCTGTGCCCCTGTGACCATTGCTGACAGATAAATGAACAAACGAGACAAAAAGAAAACAATTCTAATTTTTAAAAAGTAGTTGTAGTGGGCTGGGAAGGTGGCTCAGTGGTAGAGCGCTTGCCTTGCATGCATAAGGCCCTGGGTTCAATTCCTCAGCACCACATAAGCAAAAAGAAAAAAAGCCGGAAGTGGAGCTGTGGCTCAAGTGGTAGAGCGCTAGCCTTTAGCTGAAGAGCTGAGGGACAGCGCCCAGGCCCAAAGTTCAGGCCCCGCGACCGGACCCTCCCCCCCAAAATGTGGCTGTAGTATTGTATAACTCAGAGCTGTAGAGAAGCACAGAACTGTTGAGACCATGAACCCAGGTTAGGGACCCGAGCCCCGGGCAAGGCTGAAATGATTCACAGGAAGAATGAGCCAGCTTTGCCCCATTCCTACCTACTACTGGCATCTTGATTTTGTGTAGAAAATTCCTTTTTTTCTGTATCTCATCTCCTCATTTCAAAAATCAGGGTAGAAGCATGCTTTCTTTCTTCGAGGGGAGAGCAGCCTCAAGGATCTGCTCAGCTCTGGCTCTGCCCTCTGAGCTCCACCATGATTCAATGAACTGGACGATGCAAATAATTGATAACTGGCTTAATATTTCAACTCTTGAAGTGTTATTTATCCATTAAAGAAGCACACAAATTCAAAGGTAGGGTTTATCAAGCCCAGCCTCAGGACTACGAAGCTGGCAGCTTTGTCTATGATCTGAACATGTTCATTTCTGCTTCCCTTTAGTCCAGACCTGTCTTATCTATACCAACAGGAAGAGAACAAGATGAAAGTATGTAGCTGAAAATTCTCAACTCCTACTCCTTTCCACTCGAGTCTATGTTTAGTGGATGAGACACTAGAGATCGTGCTGGGAATGAGGTTGGGGCGCACTCCCTGTGCTGGGATATGAGGTTGAAACGCACTCCCTGTGGGTTCTTGAGAGCTTATTGGCGTGTTTTGGAAATAGGATGCTCAGACAACACAACACCCGTGGTTTTCCTTCTTCCTCTCAATGTCTGTGGCCTCGGAAAAGTAGTTTCTGCCAAGTGGCCATTCGGGTTGGACCTCTGCTTGGCTCTGAAGAGCTGGCTGGAGAGCATCATCCACACAGCACGGAGGAGAGATTGCCGCCCTCCTGCCTTCCCTCCTTTTGAAGGATTAGGTGGGGTTGCTCCTGACAGCAAGTCTTCCATGACGCACACTCACGCTGTGGAGAGCTCCAGCCTGGAAGGCAGACCCCAACCAGGAAGAGGACGAGGTTTGCCTCCGTGACCTCTGAGGAGCATACACTCAGGAATTAGGCGCCTACCAGAGCGGGCACTGGGATCTGCTTAGTGGGGATTCTGTGTTTGCTTGGGACCCCCGAGAACCCAGACAGGAAAGATGGAGGCCACTTGCAAATTTCCAGGTGAAAACTTGTCTGGCTCGTGGAGAAACCAAACTGGTTTAGTGCCAATGTGTCAGCCCCTGGGGCATTGCTGTGGCTGTGATTCCACGTAGACTTCCACATGCTGGGCAGAGCATGTGTGTAAAGCACTCTTTCTTTCCTGTCCGTGTGTTCAGAGCCCCTTTTGTCTGTGCTCTCGTGGTTCACTAATATCTGAGGCCAATGTAGGAAAGAACGAAACAAGACTCTGAGATAGGCTCACGAGAAGTGGGTTTTTAAGACCTAAGAACACCACCTTTTGTTCAAATTGTTTGGGAACTCCGTTTGGAGGAACTCTTCCGGCTTTTGAATCCGATGAGTGACCTCGTCGCTGCTGAAGGCTGGTAGAATGACCATGCGTCTCGCTTGGTGCTGGAAGCCACCAAAGTAAGTGTTCTGTTCACTTCCATGTGGCATTCTTACAAGGTAAACACAGACTGGGCGCTCTGGGGAGGTTTCCGATGTCTGGGAGCCACAGGGCAGAGGAAATTGTCTGCATGCACATGCAGCCCCACTTTGGGTACAATGACTATTTAGGGCCACACTTGTCGTGTTCAATAAGCACGCGTGTGACTCGGGTAAGCCCATGCTGTGTTGGCGTCCTTGCTCTGCACAGACGGCAGCACTGCAGCGGGACCTTCCCCGGTCCAAGCGTGTGAGACCGGTGGGGAATCACGCCCAGTTCTCCTCTTGGACGCTCTCCTTGGCCCTTGCCAGCTTCCCCACCGGGGTAGGCCTGGCCATCTTCCCTCTGGGTGTCTGCTTTCCCTGCCCCCGCTTCCCACAGGCACCTGTCTGCCGGTTGAAATCCCCATCTAAGATGCCCGGGGCGGGAGCCAATGTAGGCCGATGGGTAGCTCCCTGTCAGAAGCCTGAGCGAGGAGCCCACCCCCGCCCCCACCCGTCAACGGGGGAAGCCAGCCGACATCTCGCCCAGGCCCACCCAGGGTGGAAGCACGCTGCCCTGTCCGCTGAGAGGCTCTGGGGACGCCCCCGCCCGCCGGCGTCCATCACATGTGCTGATGGGCATGAATGGGGCGGAGGGGAGACCCTTGCCTGCTTGCACCTGTCAGCCCGGCTGATGGGCAGGAAAGGTGGGGGAGGCGCGGCCGCCACCCTGTCAGTGCAGCTGACAGACAAGCGTGCATGGGCGAGGCCCCTGGCCTCTCCTGGTCCGACCGGGGAGCGTTTGACTGTGGAGTGGACGGGTTCCGCTTGCCTGGCAGACTGAGGGGCTGGAAACGTGGGAGGTTGAAGGGCCTACGTAGGCTGGGGTGAAAGACAGGGCTGACGCGCGTGTGCACTCCTGTGTGGGTGAGACCCCTCTTGTAAATGGGAGAATGTGGCCCCGGGTCACCCCACAGGCCGGTCACCGAACGATGACATCTGTGTTGCAGGGTCGGGGCGACACAAGCCCTGTGTCCCAGAGAGAACGGTGCCAACAAGCTGCGTGCAGAGCAGGTGTGTCAAGACACTGAAAATTCTGATCTCCAAATTCATATTTATACCCACGTCTGAGTTGCTCATCCCTTGTCTCTTGCTTAGAAACTAATATGGTGTCTACCTTCTTCCGCCAGGGGTCCCAGTTCTTATTATTTCTTTGGTTAGAAACCTTTAACCTTAGGGGACATTTCATTTAAAGATGTAGATGCTGGTTTACTGGGACATTTGTCTTTGAGGGAGGTGCCAAACGTGTCTGTCTTCCTAGTCGGTTTTACAGCATGGAGTGTTGGGGCCTTCATGGGATTTAGGCTTTAACCGCATTCTCCTGGAGCTCAGCGCCAGCCAGCCCCCTCTTCCCGCCCCCCCACTTCTTATGGTCTAGGAAAGGGCAGCCGTGAGGCCAAGTGCTGTGCTTGTTACAGGGCCTCAGTGGGAAGCAGAGGGGTTCACCGTGTGACTTCGTGTCTGGCCTGTCTGCACAGCCTACGAAGCATCCCTGGTGGGCCACTGCTACCCAAAACTCAAAACATCTCCCACTGCCCAGGAGGACACCGGGACATCTATTTCAGCCCTATTTTGTCTCCATAAAATAAATGTAATGCCTGTTTTCACAAGCCTGGGGAGTCAAATGCCAATACATCAGGAACACACTGGCAATAAATACTGCTAAGAAGGCACTCTTCACTGCCCCGAACATTCATTAGATGAAAGACATTTGTTTGAAGAATGATCACCCTCAACTTTCCCGATTATGTCCTTTTGGAAAAGCTAAATAAAAATGACCGGTAAGATCATGTAATCTCAGATGTGTGTGAGAAAAATCGAACAGTCCACCATTTTGAAGACACAACTAACCTGCTATTCAACAGCTCCTTTCTTCTCAGCATGAACAACAGGGCAGACTAGAGTTTTTTTTTGACTACTTCTGTTTTAGGATCAATGTGGATGATTTCACATCTAAGGCAAATATCCAGTTCATATGCTTCATTCAGGGAGAGTAACAGAAAAAGGTCATCCCTGGAGATTATTTGCAAATGGCCAGAGTCTAGGTCAGTATTGTGCAGAGCAGTTGACTAAACTGGGGGCATCTGAGCTAGGAATAGAGCACTCAGACACAAAGCATTTGAGGGCTTTCCACAAGACAGAGGGACCATGCTACAGTAATGCAGAGACCTGAGAGACCTTTGCATTTTGGTGATGCAGAGAGCCGAGCTAAGCCCTGCCTGTGCTCAGAGCCAGCGCCCGCAGCATGGTGTGGGTGACTGAGTGTCGGTAGGGCTCTCGGGCCACCACTATGCAGTTAGTGCTGATAGAATGGCTCTGGGGTACCAGAAGTCCATCCTGCAGGTAGGACTGGAAAGGCAGTGATTCTGACACTTCCTCCCAGGTATGGGATAGGATCAGCTGGAGGTTTCCCATTCACGACAGGCATCGGAACTCTCAGATTTAACACTATGTTGGTTTGCTTTCAAACCTAGTAGGATAGATTTTTCTGTTTTCCCGTATTAAGTCACAAGTTGATTGCATATTCAGTTTTGGTGGTTATATGTCACCTTGAAGACAACCAGCTAATACAAAAGAAAAATGAAATGAGATTTAAAATGGTGAGTTTTGACTGCCTGATGAATAAATACACCCCCAGAGATTCAATAATTCATCACTTTGAGTTATTTATCTCTCTCAAAAGGTTTCTGAAATCATTCTTTACTGTTTTGGTTGATTAATTCTTTGATTCCTATGATGAAGACCACTTTATCCACGGCCTCTGTGTGGACTGAGTTATTAAGAGACTGGTGAGGTGACAGACAAGTAGATGTTCATCTGTTAAAGCTGTAAAGAGCCAGGAGAGCAGACAGGGATGCAGGCTGTGCCCTCAGCAGGGCCTGAGAGCTGTGGCTGTTATTCTTCTGTCGATGCCCAAGGCCGAAGGGCTAGCTCGCCAGCCCAGCCACCTTGCCCTGAGGAGCAGGTCTTGGGGGAAAGGACCTCCTCGAGTGTGCTGATAATACCATTTTTATTGGGTGATAAAAATGGTACTGAAGGTCAAATTTGACAATGACCCCTCAGAGAAACTCTGATTCCCTGAGTAGAGAGCCCACTACAAAGTGACACGGGAGGACTTTGGAAGTGTCTCCCTAAGCAGACTCAGCCATGATAGAGGACAGACAGGGCAGGATGAGCCTCACCTCATCAAACTCATAGAATCACGGTGAAAGGCTGGAGAAGAAGATGCGAGAAATTCCTAGCAGACAGGCACAAACCACCAAGCGTGCAGGTGAGTAGGTTACAGAGGTGTTGCTGTACCATGCTCTGCTAGAGCTGGTGATGGTGTCCTCTTAAAAACTTCATGGGGCTGCCTTATCTTTAGTCATTCTTCCCACCATGAAATAAAATTGAACAATAGAAGGGTTTGTATAGAGTGGCAGACCAAATTAAAGGCTGAGACTTGTGGATTTTGTCTGCCATGTTAATAGAAATGTGTGTCTAAGCGTTGTCCTTACGTGTTTGGACACTGTCAGAATTTCTGGATTAAGTGTGGTGGGGGAAATTTCACTGGACAACGTAGCATGTGATGAACAAGCAAAATCGTGCATCAAGACCCAGCCTTCCCAGAGTCCTCTTTGCTCTTCAGTGCATCCGGACATTTCCAGGCAGAGGGAAAAGACAAGAACAGGGCAACACTGGTGATTAAGTGTGTAATTGGTGATTCTGGGGGCCTGGGCTGCCATGGGCCTTTGTCTGAGCCATGCTGCCTTAGATCCCAGCCCTGTAACTGGCCCTGGGTAAGAGGGGACAGGTGGTTCTATGCTAGCTCCTCTTTCCCTTGGTGAGGAGCTACACAAAACTCCCAAGTCACCAAATTTGGAAGAAGACAGTGAGGTTAGGGTGATGGTCAGACATCTCTGGAGTTTTCCTTACTACTGCCCTCCCTCCCTCCTTCCCTCCCTCCCTGCCTCCCTCCCTGCCTCCCTTCCTTCTCTCTGCCAGGGTATATGTGTGGCTAGAAAATTTTCTCTTGTTAGTGTTAGAGGGGAGACTTGCTTTCCTAGTGACAGCTCTTCCCAAGCACAGGAAATTATTCTGGAGGAAGGAAAGGGGTGTGTGGAGAGGTAGAGGTCTGATGAGCAAGGTTGAGTGGTCTTCAGCCCTGGGGATGCTCTGATGTGCTCATGCACATCATGGCTGGTCCCCCATGAGGATCATGCATGCCACTCTCCTGGACTTCGTGGGCCATGAAATCCATTTTTCACGAGGTACCTATTAATATCTCAAGGCATAGCATGGAAAACTCTGGTTTACTTTATTAATTTGCTTACCAAACCCTTTCTCCATGGATAAAGAACTGACAAACACGATCCTTGGACAAGCCTAAAGTTTCTGCAGATTCCAAATCTGTAACCACAAGTTGGGACTGTTTCACCTTTGCAATCTTTCTCTTCCAGGAGGTGAATTAAGCAATGCCTTGGGATGGTCAAAGGTGTCCAGTCTGGTCTGTGCTGAGAACCGTCTCCAGTTTGCCCATGTTGAGAACCGTCTTGAAGCAGAAGTCTTTGTTGGTCCAGTAACTTCAGAACTCCTTGCTCTCCTGAGACCCAGCTCATCCCCTTGATTAAAATTATAACGTTAAAAATTCTCCAGAGCATCATAGAAATACATAACGCTAACAAAACCCAACTCCACTATGAAATCTGAATAGACAACTGTCACTGTCACATCTAGTTAAGGTGTGGGCTTTGTTTACTTTTTCTCACCTAGAAAAAGCAGCCCAGGGGAGTTTTGTGTCCGGCCTTACGTCTCACATTCATCCTGCTACACAGAGGAGGTGAAGCCCTGGGAGAACAATGCCCTGCGATGTGATATGCCCATCATGGGTTTGACTTGAGCTGTGCTGAGACCCGCTCCTAACTCTGGGCCTCCCCGTCCTTTGCAAAGGAAGGGGTCACCGCGGGGCCCCAGGGCCGTCAGTCACAGAACCCTCCAGCATTCTGACCACTCCATGTTCTGTTCAGCACTGATGGAAGTGCTCAGGAAATGCTGCGTCCACACGGACCTTCTAGGAGGTGGCTGCTCCATCTATTTCATATGATTCAGTCTGATTTTTTGCAGCCTGTGGCAAGAGCATTGCTGTGGATATGTCCTGACTATATATTTAGACTTTAATAATCACTGGTAAAATAGAAGATTGCTTCTCATTTCAGACCATGTTAAAATTTCCTAAAAATAACCTAAAGGTTACACCACTGGAGAGCTAATGCATATTAACTCCTTGTTTAAAGTTGTAAAAGAGACTGGCGACCTTCATCTTTCCCTGGCAGGTCCAGTTGTTTGTTTTTCAAAGAGTCAGGATATTTGGAAAGGCCAAATAACCAAAGACTGCATTTGTGGTGTGGTTAGGCTCAGTGGTAACAGTAGTACATCTATCTGAAGGTACAATTGCCTTTCATGACATCCGAATCATTGTTAACTGCATCACAGTCTTTACCATTGTTGCTAATGCAGTCCACGGGACAATATCTTAGTAAGTGTATCAATGTAGATACTTTACAATTAGCAACCTAACCACAGCAGAGGTAAACAGGTTCTCTGTATTCCTTTGAAAGCAATGCAAATGCTTTATGATGTGCAGCCATTCACTTGGAGTCATCAAAAAATATATTTAATTTTCAGCTGGGTACCTGTAACTCACACCTGAAGCCATCTGGGCAGAAAAGTCTGAGACATTGTTTTCAAAATAACCAGCCAAAAGCTAGGCTAGAGGCATGGCTCAAGTGATAGAGCACCAGCTGACTGAGAGAGCCAAGTGGGCTTGAGTTTAAATCCTGGTTCTATCTATCTACATCTGCCTGTCTGTCTGTTTATCGACATATCTATGTATGTATCTATGTATCAATCTACCTACCTACCTAATTTTTAAGAAAATAAACTTCTACCAAAAGAATCAGTTCCGGCAACTCCTGTTTCTAACTGGACTGCTGGTATTTAGAAATGAGGAGACTGGACTGGCCCATGGCTGAAGTGGTACAGTAGCTGCCTGCAAATGCAAGACTTTGAACTTAAGCAACAATGCTGACAAACAAATGCAAGGGAAGGAGGAGGAAGCTGAGTGCTGCCCCACAAAGGAGCCCAGGCTTCCAGCATCTCTCGAGCTCCTGCTGTATCAGCCTCCTCACTGGCTGGTTTTCTCCTTGCTGGTTTCTCAAGTGAGGATGTTCTGTGCTTACTGAAAGGGCCCTAGTGTAGAGATTGTGTTCTACGTGGTGATATTTCCCTTGGTGATACCAGTTCCATCAGGGTTCTCTGCTGATCCTCTGTGGACTGTGCCAGGCAGCATGCCTACCCGGGAGCTGCCTCCTGGGTTGGAAGGAGCACAAGGACTGGCTGGGGCATGGACACACATGGACTGCACGCAGTCTGTTACCATCTCCTCTCTCTGTGTCCACAGCTTCTGTATTCCCACCATGGATCAAAAACGTGGAAAACATGGGCTTGTATCAAACATGCACAGAGATGTTTTTCAAGGAATGTCCTCATTCCTTGAAATCCTGAGTCCTCCCTAAGTACAGAATATTTATAATTTGTTAGGAATTTTAAGTAATCCAGAGGAGATCTGCATACACAGGGAGCTATATACACAGGGGATAAGCAGACACTACCCCTTTTGTATAAGGGATGGAGCATTTGTGGATTTGAGAGGTTGTTGGGATGGGCCTCTAATCAATGCCCCATGGACTCTGAGAGATGGAGGAGCTAGTCAGAGACACCCCCCCTCCCTCAGCACAAAAGCTAACACTAGTAGTATTGTCATAGAGAGCCTTCTTATTCATTTGGAGCTTGTTTCTTCTGCTTCAAGAAAGACACACTTGTGTGGACATCAGATCAGCTCTCTCCATGAGTTCTAAAGATGGCAGACAGAGAACCCTCTGGCCTCTGACCCATCTGCCTTTAAACTTGGTAGGCTTTCTATGTCATTAGTGCCTTTTCTTGTTAGTCCTGTTTGATGAAAAAGTAATATGTAATTATTGTAAACACTGTGTAGAGAGGTAAGGGTTTTTTTTTGTTTTCAATTTTGTTTCTTTGTTTTGGGTGCTGATCCTGGGACTTTAACTCAGGGTCTGGGCACTGTCCCTGAGCATTTTTATTCAAGGCTAGCACTCTACCACTTGAGCCATAGCTCCATGTCTGGCTTTTTGTTGATTAATTGGAGAGAAGAGTCTTGCAGACTTTCCTACCCAGGCTGACTTTGAACTACAATCCTCATATCTGTCTCCTGAGTAAAAGGAGTAGGATTACGGGTGTGAGCTACCACACTTGGGTACTAGAGGGATGACTTTTAAAGGGCAAGTATCTTGCTTCATCTGTTACCTTTGTGTGTGTTTCAGGATTGTCACTGTAATAGTCCTTATTCTGACCAAGGTGCTGCACAGAGAGCTATTTTTACTGCCACTTAGATTTTGTCGAAACTAGATCATCACAAACCCATTACACAGAGTTAGATTCTTCTCATCACTTATGCTGTATGCACTTCACAGTCAATGGTTATGAAGGGTTAAAGTTTTGAGGCAGTGACCATTTGTTGCTTGTTTCTAGCAGAGCAACACGTGGTGGTAATCCAAACACCTGGTTGCTTGTGTGCCTCATCTGTTACCTTTGTGTGTGTTTCAGGATTGTCACTGTAATAGTCCTTATTCTGACCAAGGTGCTGCACAGAGAGCTATTTTTACTGCTACTTAGATTTTGTCGAAACTAGATCATCACAAACCCATTACACAGAGTTAGATTCTTCTCATCACTTCTGCTGTATGCACTTCACAGTCAATGGTTATGAAGGGTTAAAGTTTTGAGGCAGTGACCACTTGTTGCTTGTTTCTAGCAGAGCAACACGTGGTGGTAATCCAAACACCTGGTTGCTTGTGTGC
>NW_012267237.1:2029018-2037924 GCF_000151885.1 Dipodomys ordii
TCTAGCAGAGCAACACGTGGTGGTAATCCAAACACCTGGTTGCTTGTGTGCCTTTATAACCTCTGCAAATCTTTAGCGCGGGGCTTTCCTCCTAGGTCCGCTATGTCAGAGTGCAGCCCGTTTAAATAAAACAGCTGTAGAGTCTGACTCTCGGTGGTCTTGTTGGTGAGGGTCCTGCGATCTGGGTATAACAGTTACATGCTCATTCTTGCCAGTAGCAGATGCCAGGTATGATTTATTCACTCACTGCTTGATTGGTGGATAAGAATCGATGCTATTCCTACAGAAATAGGAATGTATAGGGATATACCACTATGTCATTGATCAGATATCCTTAGGTAGTACTGACTTTTCTATTTCTCTAGTTGATCTTACAAAGAGAAAGAGAGACAGAGCAAGATCTATGTACATCTTTATTTAAGGAAGATTTTCTGACATGCAACAGAAGTTTAAATTCTGGCTGATAATTCATGAAGCTCATTATTTTTTATTTATTGGCTTGGTTTACCTTTCTATAACAATGGAGTACAACATTTTCATATGTTTATTAATTAATTGTTTTTTTTCCCTAGGACTCAACTCTCCGTTGAATCTTCTTTGTGGATTCTTTCCTGATTAGTCGATACATGCTAGTGATGGCTGTATTTTTTTGTATGTGTCACAAAACGTTTTTAGTTCATTACTTGTTTTTGTTTCTGTTACTTTATTTTTATGATTTTTTTGCTGTTTTGGAAGCAGTGGGCAGCGAGGCCTGTCTTTTGTTATGCTTTCTCATATTTCAATAACACAAACATCATCTAATAGATTCTCCACTTGTTCATGAATTCCTAAAGAGTTTTTAAGTTTTTAGTTTTGTGTATGTTATAGGGATTTTGCTTAGCTTTTTCTACATGGATAGCTAATTATGTCAACTACATCTAACCATCAACCCATCCCTGCCCTAAATTGAAGGATCCTTGCTGTCGGTAATCCTTGTTTTTTTGTTTTGTTTTTGTTTTTTGTCAGTCATGGGGCCTGAACTCTGGGCCTGGGCACTGTCCCTCAGTACTTCAGCTCAAGGCTAGTGCTCTATCACTTGAGCCACAGAGCCACTTCTGGCTTTTTCTGCTTATGTGGTGCTGAGGAATCAAACCTAGGGCCTCATGTATGTGAGGCAAGCACTCTACCACTGAGCCACCTTCCCAATCCATGGTCATCTTTTCTGTATACTCTGGGTTTGCCTGTCAACTCCTGCTTGATGTGGAAAGGTCAGCCCTGTATTCCTTTGCAACCCACAGACGATATGCATATTTTAAAATAGGTTAAGGATGGTGTGTGCTCACTATTCTGACATTAAAACTGGACTGTTCATGCCAAAGCACTTACTCTACCGTATCATCTCAGTCAGATTAGGTGAGGCAAAGAGGGGGTCATTGTCCATGAGGCCTAACTAAATCACGCTGTGGCTCTTGTTCCTGATCTTAGGGGTGGGCTAGTGCTGCTTTTCTCCAAACACTGACCCAGGGACCTGCCTTTAACCCTCCTACCCCCACCCTCACCACCAGGGCTATGCTAAGGATTCTTCCGAGTAAATGTCACTGTGTGTATCTTATTTGGTTACATAAAATTTTCCTACTCAGAAAAATGATATGCATAGCTTAACATCTCCCTGGCTTGTTTCATTGAAATGGTTAATAGTACTCACCTATTATCTTCTGTATGAAGGTTCTCCCTAAACATTCTTTTTACTTTGGGAAAAAAAGGACTACTATTTTTTCTACTTTTATTTCTAACTAGTTCTTGAAAGTATAGAAGAAATTGTAGCTTTATATATTTAGCTTATATCCAGCCACTTTCTTACATTTTAATTATAAATACTAGTAATTTTATTAGCTTCAAGTTTGTGTTTCTTGGTTTACATTTACCTCACCTTCAGAGAGAGCTGATATTCTCTAGTATATACACTGTTTATTTTATAGTGCACAGTCCATAATCTAGCTTCTTCTAAACAATTTGACGTAATATCTGTTCCTTCTCATTTGGAGTTGTCTCCAAGGCACTATCAAAGGTGGTACACCCACTTTCGCAATCCTTCAAAACCACGCATGATTTATCACAAGGTGTCAAGAATTCTACTTTCTTAATATTTCCCGCTCTTTCCCTCCCCTCTTTCTTCACATTGCAGCAGCCTTGGGAGGGTTCGGTGACATTGTTACAAACTTTTCTTGTGTCTGAGTCTACAGTCTCATCTGCCACCAGAGCTGTGTTTTTGTATAAAAGTTTAACGCTGCCTGCTCTTCTCTTCATACATGAGCTCTGGCTGTAAAGGGTTCTCAGCATTCATCCTTTTCCCCTGTAGTCCTGGGGTGAGTGCTGAGGCCCTGCTGACTGGTTCCTCCATGACATAGACAGATCTCCCATTCCAGGCCTTGTGAGTGGACCTGCGGTCCTGACATTGGCTGATTCTGGCAGGAATCGTGACTTGTTAACTGAAGTTGCACTTTTCTCATGCTAGTAGAGAATCTGATTGTGGAGATATTGAGGAGTCAGGACCCTGCCCAACATTTGGGGACCCCCACTGAGGTCGTGAATGTGCTGATGTGACAGCAGTATTTCTACAAATAAAGAGAGTTCTAAGTGAACTGAACATGTTGATAAATGCTGTAGAAAGATTATGAGCTTCATGGCGGAGCAGTGAACCAAGTTCATCTTTTTAGACTATGCTTAAAATTTTTATTTTATTTTTAAATATGATAGAAGTAAGGTGACATGGGTCTAATATTCTTAATATCAAACATACTCTCCTTTGCTCCCTCCTCATCTATACCAGACTTAATGTGTGTGTGTGTGTGTGTGTGTGTGCTGGTCCTGGGGCTTGAACTCAGGGCCTATGCACTGTCTCTGAGCTTTATTTGTTCAAGGCTAGCACTCTACCACTTGAGCCATAGCTCCACTTCTGGCTTTTTGGTGGTTAATTGGAGTCTCACAGACTTCTCTTCTCTGGGCTGGCTTCAAAATACAATCCTCAGATATCAGTCTCCTGAGTAGGTAGGGTTACAGGTGTGAGCCACCAATGCCTGGCTGGATGAACTTTCATCATTTAACATTATTTGACTAGCAGCACTGGAATTAAATTGCATGAATTCAAGTTTCAAGGGCTCTCTTGTTAGTTTGTTGCTAAGAGCTGTACCCCACTCCCAGAGTAAGGCATAAATATCCTCCCTTTTTAGCTCTTTGGTGACAAGGAGGAGTTGGGGATATGCCTGGTTCCAGACATACTTGCAAAGCAGCTTGGGGCTATAAGATCTTTAGGGGAAGTTTGTATCCTTAAACTCTCTACATGAAACGCTACAAGAGTCCAAGTACATGGATGTCCCTTGGGAATGTACTTCACTGGGCCTATGGAGTTGACCAGAATCTCAGTTGTCACTTCTTTTTTGTTTATATAACTTCCAAGTTTCCAAGACCCTTCAAAGCCATGCTGCCAGTGATCTCCTTCCTTCATCCCGGCCTCGACTCCTAGAAGAACAGCCAGTGGAACTCACAGTGGATCGGCCTGTTGGTATAGGCAGGACCTCAGCATCTGACCTCTTCTCTGTGACTGCATCCACCAGCTAAGACTGAGCACAGGAGCTTTCATTTTGGGGGTGTGGAAGGACATCAACATTCAGCCACTTTATATCTGATGGTGTATTTGACATCTATGCTATAGATGCCAAATCTAAGGCATAGATATCTATGGCATAGATGTCAAATACATGTATATATATATATATATATGTATATATATATATATCACACACACACACACATGTTGCCTAATATCTGGATTAAATCCTTTTTGACTTTCTTTCCAGGCCTAACTTTCTCCCATTTTCCTTTTCCATCCCCTCTTGTTTTGTTGCTTTGTGTTCCTGATTTGATTCCCATAGAATCACAAGAACCTGAATGCTAGGGTCTTATGCCACAAACAATCGTATCTTATATCTGCAAGTTGGTAAGCTTGTATTTTCCTTCTTCCTAGAATTTCCCCTGCTCCTGAAATCAGGACTTTGACTTTCCTATACTACTAGCACAATACTTGCTCGAGTGAGTGAGTCCTTGATCTCATTTCCCAAGTCCATAATGGGAGGCCACATTTCACCAGTGAGAACATGTTTCCCCAACTTCCTGTATATAATAAAGGATTCAATTATGCTTTGTTTATTTATGTATTTCTTAGCCCACTGAAGTATTAAGTGGTACAACACAGAAATTAATTTCTAAATAAAAAATTCAGTGAATCTGGCTCATTATTGATCATGTAAACTTGGTTTCTGCATTAGCAGTTTAATCACAGATTAAAAAATTAATGGACTAGAAGAAAAAAGAAAGATATCATAAGATCAGCCAGTATGATACTCAATGCTTCTAATTTTCCCCAAATGTCTTGGGAATTATTTTTGATGAATTCTTTCAATTAGCCCTACGTTTATTATTTTAACTTACAAACCAGACAGCTTATGTTTCTATGCATCTATACATATACATTCATGCATGTTTTAAATACTTAATGCATATCTTTTGTTTTATCTATTGTGGGACTTGATTTCAAGACATGGGCACTGTCCCTGACCTCTTTTTGTTCAAGGCTGGCACCCTACTGCTTTGAGCCACAGCTCTCCTTCTGGTTTTCTGGTGGTTAATTGGAGATAGGCACTTCACATAATTTCCTGCCTGGGATGACTTTGAACTGTGATCCTCAGATCTCAGCCTTCTGCATAGCTAGGATTACAGGCATGCGTGACCAGCCTCTGGCTATAATGTATATCTTATAGGGACATTTATGAACACAATATTCTCCCTCTAAATTGTCCAGCTGTCTCTCTCAGGTAGAAGAGCAGACTGGTCTCCAGGAGTGTGGGAAGTCTTCTTTCTTCAGCATGTTCTCTAAAGAACTCCAGTGAGGACCCTGGTTCTCAGGACCTCTTAAAGAATGATTGGGTCTGGCTTACTTCACTTAATATGTTTTTTTCAAGTCTTCCATTTCCTTATGAAAATTCTTTCTGATGGAGGCATAGAATTCAATTGTGTATATACACCACATTTTCTTGATCCATTCATCTACTGAGAGGCATCTGGATTGGTTCCATATCTTAGATACAGTAAATAATGGTTCAATGAACATGGTTGTGCTGGTGGCTTTAGTGTTTAGTGGTTTGTGGTCATCTGAGTAAATGCCCAGAGTGGGATTGCGGGGTCATAGTGAAGCTCTATGTTTAGTCTTTTGAGGACTCTCCACATTGCTTTCTAGAGTGGATGAACAAGTTAATCCAATGGCTGGTAAAAGACAAATACTCCATTTGGACATGATTAATTAAACAGTACTCTAAGAGTTTGCACAGTGAGAACAAATGAGGTTATTCTTAGGGGAGGATCACAAGGGCTAAATAGCTATGTGCATGTGACCATATAAAATGATGCTTATTGAAGTGAACTCTAAGAAATGGAAACAAGAGGTTGTTTATTGTACTATTTGTGGTTATTTCCTTTTTCTTTCTTTTCTTCCTCTGATTTATTCCTTGTTGTCACTGTTTTTTTTTACTTCTGTACACTTTATTTTGTATATATTTATTTAATTTGGAGAGAGGAAGGGAAATCACAAAAATGGTGGGACAAAGGGTGAACCAATTCAACAGTAATACTAACTAGACATTATGTTGGAAATAAACTTTACAACCTAGGAGGAGGGTGGGGAGTTGGGAGGAGAAACAATGGGAGAACAGCTGACACTGTCCAAAAAGAAATGAACACTTTACCTGACTTAAGTACCTGTAATCCCTTTGTACATCACCTTTACATTAACATTTAGAGTTAAAAAATAAAAAAAAAGAATGACTGTCAGTGTGAGAGCATGCAAACCAGGCAAAGAATGGCACCAGAATGTCTTATCTCTGCCCTGCTGGGGAACAGCTTTGGTTATTTATCAATAAAGCAACCACAATAATGACCAGTTGTCATTTATTATCTGCTATGGAGTTAATAAACACAACCCACTCTTACTTTGTGTTTAGCTGGATTGATGTCAATGAAGAATCACTGACTAACGTAAGGATTTTTTAAACCTCCTGCATGTCTCCCTGCACCTGCTTCACTGCCCCACTGTCCACTCCACTGCCCGGGTCCCAGGCTGGCTGTTGGAGGACACTGGTCAAAAGGCATTCCCATTGCAGGGCAGATAATGCCAGTGAAAGACAGCCAGAGTTCTGAGTGCTGAGCAAAGGTCCTGAGCCAGTCCTGTCAGCCTCCCAGCCTTCCTTATAGAATGCTCAGATTTTAGGGATTCATAAACTAAATAACAAGGAAATTCATACAGATCCTTCCTCCCTCACAGGAGGCTGCTGTTGACCTGGGAACCGCTGTAGGAACTGTTTACCCTGAAACTCGGATCTCCTCAGAGCCTCTGGTCCAGCCAGCTCTGTCCCAGCTCCCGAAACCCTGCTTTGGACCTACAAAGTTGGGGGCTTAGTCCTCTAAGTCATTCCCTCCAGCTATTCCAGGTTAGTACTAAGAGAATTATGCAAATTACACCGCCAGAGGAGGCTGTGGAGAGAAGGATGGGCCATCAAACTCCCCTAGCCTTAAATCTCAACAAGAAGAGAAGGCAGTCTGGAGATCTGCCTACAGACACTGTGCTTTTTTAAGTCCCCAAGCCTGGGCATTGAAATTGCAAATGAGCCTGCTAGGCATCAGGCAGCTTGCAGATAGTAAGTACACACTCGTGTGTGCGGCCTGCCTCTCTGTGCTCACACACTCTCCCTACAAAGGCTTCAACGACAGTGGGAGGGTATGCCGTGCCCTGCAGTGTCACAGTGCGCATCTCCTGCCCCTGTGAGTGGAGAGGCCGGGGTCTCCTCATTCTGCCTTGGTGGCGCATGTCAGGGAGGGCTAGGCCTGCTGTGGTGTGGACTGGGAACCTGTGCCCGTGAGCCTCAACGTCCCTCCACACAGGAGACCCTGAGGAGAACGCAGCCTCCTGGCCCTGCCTTCCACTCACCTGGAGCTGAGCAGAAGCCCCCAAATTCCTAATTTATCTTCTGTAGGTGCACTGAGTTTGTAGGGTGCGTTCTAGTGGAAGCGGAGGTAAAGGAGCTCTCACGGCCCTGCCCTCTCCTGACTCCCCAGGCTCTGAATCCTCCTGGAGGTGCTGTGCTGCTCACAACCTTGGAGAATCCCTGTGGACTGCAGAAGGGCAGGAGGGGCTCAGGGTCCAGCCCTGCATGGGGCTCTGGCAGGGAGTGACTGCTCACTGCAGAGACCGAAATCAACAGAAATGAACTCATGCTGCAGTAGGCCAGAAGTCCAACATCGGCATGGGTGTGGGCAGAGACTTGTGCTGGAGGACACGTGATGGGGAAGGCCTGTCCTTGCTTCTTCCAACACCCGATTGCTGCTGGCTCTCTTGGTTTCTAGACACATCACCCTGCTTTCTGCCTCTGTCTTCTTGATTTTTTCCCCCCTCTGCATTTCCATGTCCTCTCAGACCTTCACGTGACTCTTTTAGGAGGATGGTGGTCATTGGATTTAGGTTCCTCTACACCTATAGGACTTCATTTAACTAATTTACATGCACAAGGACCTACTTCCCAATTGGGTCACATCTGCAGTGGCAAATGGGCCTGATTGGCGGGGGGAGGACACACAGCACCTCAACCAACTGAGTCTCTGGCTGAAGTCTAGTGCTGGGCGAGCAGAGCACGCTCTGTCCATATT
This sequence comes from Dipodomys ordii, assembly GCF_000151885.1. Classification (NCBI taxonomy): domain Eukaryota; kingdom Metazoa; phylum Chordata; class Mammalia; order Rodentia; family Heteromyidae; genus Dipodomys; species Dipodomys ordii. Next base: position 2,036,750 of record NW_012267237.1, read on the forward strand.
GTGGCCATCAGGGAAGCAGATTGAATCTTTCTAAGTAGAAAACGTGAGGTAATAAAAACCATAGAGCCGGGCCATTGTTGAAATATGTACTTGGGTTTCTTGACTGCATTAAAATGTTCAAACCTAGGTTTCCATAATTAAAATACTTTGATGTGCAAATATTTGCCGTGTGCCCAGTACTATTTCCTTCTCCTCTCTTTTTTTTTGTCCTTTGAGAAACATTTCCTGGGAATATGCAGAATAGGAGAAAGAGAGGAGATGTTGAAAGCAAAGTTGGGAGATCCTCTGGACCATTGGGCCTTTGCCTAAGATCCATTGACTTTCCTCAGATCATTGATGATGCAAACAGCTTCGATTACTTTGAGAAAACTGTTGTCATTCAAATGCCTGGCTATTGGATTTTGGAGCAGTTGGAAAGAAACCATATTGGGAAAGAACCCACCACCCCTGGGTTTTGGGTCTCTCAAAGGGCTTACAGAATCACAGTTTAATACACGCATTCTTCCGCATAACTAGATTCTGAGTGCCCATGCTCTGTGCCCCAAACTGGACAGGACTGAGATCGAGTGCACAAAGAGACAAACATCCAGGGCACATGCGAACAACAGATCAACTCATCTAGAAAACAGCACTGAGGGCTCAGTGCTAGAGAAAACATCAGCCAAACAAGCTTCCTTGACCCGTGGACCCACCTCCCATTCCAGGGCCCAGCTCCATCCACATGTCTAAAGTAGAGACATTTAGAGACCTGTCTCCAAGAGAAGGAATACGTAGAGGTCTTACTTTATCCATCTATAGGCAGACGCGTGAGCACACGGGAGCACCCAGGGAAGGACGCTGGGCTTGGAGAAGGCCAATGTTGATGAGCAGTATCTCCTCTCCTGGACGCTGGGCTTGGAGAAGGCCAATGTTGATGAGCAGTATCTCCTGTCCTGGATGCTGGGCTTGGAGAAGGCCAATATTGATGAGCAGTGTCTTCTCTCCTGGACGCTGGGCTTGGAGAAGGCCAATGTTGATGAGCAGTATCTCCTCTCCTGGACGCTGGGCTTGGAGAAGGCCAATGATGATGAGCAGTGTCTTCTCTCCTGGACGCTGGGCTTGGAGAAGGCCAATGTTGATGAGCAGTGTCTCCTCTCCTGGACGCTGGGCTTGGAGAAGGCCAATGTTGATGAGCA
>NW_012267237.1:2038209-2040960 GCF_000151885.1 Dipodomys ordii
CTGGGCTTGGAGAAGGCCAATGTTGATGAGCAGTGTCTCCTCTCCTGGACGCTGGGCTTGGAGAAGGCCAATGTTGATGAGCAGTGTCTCCTCTCTCTTGGCCCTCTAGTGAGTCTTCTTGATGTGGATCGTGCCACAGATTCCACCACAGTTCTGCTGCCAAAACCCCACCTACACGAATTTACCTTGAAATGTGCCGGAGAGTTTGACAGTGTCCTGACCTACATTCAAGCACATCACTGGTACCAGGAATTGATCAACGCATCCAACATTTCTACAATTTCCTGTATCTCCTTTCTTCCTTTCTCCTACCTTCCCCCTCTCCTTCCTTTTCTCTCTCTCTCTTTTTCTTTCTCCCTCCTCTCTCTTCTTCCCTCCCTCCTCCTTAATCCCCCGTCTGACCTTCTTGCCTTCCTTTCTTCTTTTCTTCCTTCCATAATTGGGTGGTGGTCTGGGATTGGAATAATTGCAGGCTCTTGGCGTCTTGAACAAAGCATCGAGCAAAACACACAAAATTTGTGAGAGAAGCACAGGTTTATTGTAGGGAAAGTAGAGTAAGAGTAAAGTAGGGGTTTGATTCACAGCACAGAGGCAGATCTGAGCAAGAGAGGACGTGGCCTGTGGAGTAGTATCTGGGACAGGTAAAGCTGACTCAGCCACAACAGGGATCTTTCCTGACGGACAGTTCTGAGAGGCAGGTGGTGGTTATACGATAGGTTTTAAATTGTGCCTGTCCATTCCCACAATGTTTTCTGCTCCAGCAATATTGATGTATGCAGATCATAGACATGAGACCTTAAGCAGGAATTATTCCAAGGGTTCAGTTAAGGACCGTCAAGTGCAGTACCGTGCTTGCACCATTAAGGGAGATTTTATTTTTCTGACCAAATGTCCTTTTTTGTATCAGGGGTGACACCATGGGACATTCTACTTCTGGGTTTGCCTTCCCAAAGCCTCACGCTGGCCAGATGCTGGTGGCTCATACCTGTTATCCTAGCTACTCAGGAGGCTAAGATGCAAGAAGCCTGGTTTGAGCCCACTGAATGGGGGACAGCACTGGACACAGGTCCTGCACTATGCTGATACCACATGTCCACCTGCCAGAAAAAAGCTGAGCACAAAAAGGCCAGTTTGGCAGGGAGTGGTGGTTTAATTCCCAAGCAAGTAACAACACATAGATCTTGATTTTGTGCAACGTGTCTTCTCGGACAAGCAACAAGCAATTCAGCGTGCCTGCTTATAAAAACTCAGTGGCAGTCTGGGCACCTGCTAATCCCAGTTTGGATATCATGGAAGTTGAACGAAGTCATGTTAAGCTTTTGTTAGAATAACAGCCATTGCTGTTTCCAGTTTTTTGGTCAGAGAGATAGTGAGAACCATGAATAAAACAGACACATACAAACAAGGAATTTATCATATGCCGAAATAAACACAATAGACACCAAGAAGCTGTACATATTTTTTCATATTTTCCTGAATTTGGTATTTGAATTTTATTTCAATAGAATGATCCACCCAAAGTGTGAGGTTCAGATGGTCCTGTTTTCCTCATTAAACCAGCTTTCTTGATTTCCCACGTCTCTCATCCCTCTGCTCATCTAGCCCCCTCTTTGTTCCCTAGTCCACACACTTCCCATGTCTTTCCTTTCATGGAAAGAGAGGTGAAAACCTCTGCAGCTGTCAGAGTCACTCAGTCCCCAGAAGGCTCCCAGCGCTCATGGAGGCCACAGCACCCCCGGTGTGTGCCTTTACCAAGGTTTCAGGAAAGCAGAGCTAGGCTCCTGATGGAAATGGCTGTTTGCATAGCTAAAACAAATAGCTCCTGGTCTTCACAGTGCCTGCGCTGGGCATCAGGTGGACATCTTTAGATAATATCGGATGCGGGACTGTGGGCCGAGCCCTTCAAGCATGGTGCTATGCAAATAAGCTATCGAGCGCGGATGACCAGCGCCTGCTCCCGGGTGCGTGCCTGGGCGCCATTTCCTGCAGGAGCTCGGCGTGGTTGCTGGACAACGTGTAGCAGCTCCATGGCTGTTGTGGGTTCTGTGCATCATCGTGGGATTCTTGGCAGCACCTGCGCACTCAGAAAGCGTCATTAAGTCAACAACGTGTTATCTAGCTAGATAGCCCCATTTGTGCATTTGGGCATGGCCTTGTTCTGAACAGATTTGTCCCAAGGAGTAGGTAAACGAGCTTCCCCTGAGGATCATGGTGGTGTGGGGGCCGTTGTTAGCACCAGCGTCCTTTCTGAAGACGTTCAAGCTTACAAGGCATGAATGAGTCTTCTCAGATGTGACTGTGGTGTTTTGGAGAGAAGGAAACCGCTGTGAGCTGTCAGCTCCCGCCTGGGTCCACTGGGACCCCGTACACTGCCTGGGAGCCGCGTCTCTAACACAAACTCCCTTTGTGTGTATGTACACCTGTGTGAGCCCCTGTGTAGCAACACACATGCGCACCTATATGTGGGTCTGTTTTCCTGGAGAATGCTGACTGGCGTTTCATCTGGGGCCAAGTGATGGGTGTGTCACCTGGGACCACGGTTCTCCCAGGGGGGAGAGGACAAACCACAGACCGTGTGTCACCTGGACCATGGCTCTCCAGGGGAGGAGGGGAAGCCCAGTGACTGTGTGTCACCTGGACCACGGCTGTCCAGGGGAGGAGAAGCCACAGTGACTGTGTGTCACCTGGACCACGGCTCTCCCAGGGGAGGAGGGGAAGCCACAGTGACTGTGTGTCACCTGGACCACGGCT
>NW_012267237.1:2041946-2067831 GCF_000151885.1 Dipodomys ordii
GAAGCCACAGTGACTGTGTGTCACCTGGACCACGGCTGTCCCAGGGGGGAGGAGGGGAAGCCACAGTGACTGTGTGTCACCTGGACCACGGCTGTCCAGGGGAGGAGGGGAAGCCACAGTGACTGTGTGTCACCTGGACCACGGCTGTCCAGGGGGGAGGGGAAGCCACAGTGAGGAGCAACGTCTGTCCTGCCACCCACCACACCTCATTGTCCCATGCGAGCCCACAGTCCTGGATTCAGCAGGCAGAGCTGCGGGTCCAGGCGCGGCCAGGGGCATGGGGGAAAGGCCTCTCACCCTCCTTTTTACCAAGGAGATTGCCCACTGGAGGCATGCAAAGGCACGAGGAAAGGGGAAGTCAAAACACTACACTGGACATTCCAGAACATTCCAGAACATTCCTTCCATCGTCACAGTCTCACACACCCTCAGTGTTTCTACAGGTCTCCCTCCCCTCCCTCCCCCTTCCACAGGACATGTCCATGCCCAGGCCAGCCCTGCGGCTGGCCACCAGGCAAACCCTCTCCGTGCCTCCCAGTCCTGTTCACCTTGCTGGCCTGCGGGACACTGCTCTTCTGACATGGGATTCTTTGACAGTGAGGGCCGAGGAGCATCCTGGCTCTGTATCGATTCTGCTTCGAATCCAAAAGCACCTGACCAGGGTTATTTCAGAACACGGGGAGGGAGGTCAAAAATGGGGATGAAGACTTGATCTGTGACCAGGCGGATCATACCCACCTTGCATGTGTTCTAGAGGACGCTAAACAAGCATTGTTTTCAAAAGAACAACTTCACCTCTGTGTCTACGGTTGGATAATTCTAGTGAAGGTAAAGATGGAGCCCTTGTCTCCCAACTCACGGCGCTGGGCTGGCCTAGAGAAAACCTTTTCCACCCTCCTCAGGCCTCAGATGGGGAAGGAGAGGTTGTAGTATCTTCTGGAAGGGAGCATCTCTTCTTCTCCACCTCTGGGCCCAGCCAGGCTCGGCAGCCAGAAGAGGCACCGCTTCTGAAGACTTGATCTGCGTTCTGGCCCCAGCATCTGTGCCTTTGACCCACGAGAGCTGAGCTCCAGAACTCAGCCCTCACTAGACAGAGTCCTCTTTAGTTCTTTGAGTCATAGGGTGCTCTCCAAGTGCAGTGTCTCCTGCTGACGGATGGCTGCCCGTGTCCGTGCAGAGGACGCCCACGGAGCTGCGTCCCTGGCCTGCATTGTGGTGTAGAGCATCCTGTGGAAGGGCTGTGGCTCGTCAGATGACACGTCTTCCCAGCCCCAGGGAGGTTAAGCATGGAATGATCACTTCATGTAAGTTCAGGAGGAAGAACAGTTACTGGTAGCAGCTTTTCTGGATTTCTGGTGGATTCTTGGTCTGTGGCACCAGCCATGCCACATCCGTACATCCCAACCCCACCAACCCCAGGAGAAGTCGGGCAGCCTGGGGGGGGAGGGCTGTGGTGGGGAGCCGTCCCAGGGCGCCCACAGGGCTGGGGGCAGTGACTCCCGGCTGGGCAGCGGGCCAAGCCCCCACGCCCTCTCACCGTGGCAGGAGGAACCTGGGCTCCTAAGAAAGGTTGCCCTCCAGCGGTGGGTCTCCCCACTCCCTGAAGGCCAAGGCCCCTAAAAATGTAGGGCCATTTTGTTTGGGCCTGTGACTGCATTCGTTGTTTTCATTGTAAAGTATCTAGAGCCCGTGACGTTTGCCTTGTGTGCCAATTGTTCCTTCCGATCACAGAGGCCACCAGGAGGACTTGGAGTCTGTGACCCTTGGGACCCCAGGCTGCTCCCCACCCCCGGAGCTGATATCATGACACAGGACACAAGAGGGGTGGGGCTTAAACTCAGATGGAGATATGGGCTGCAGGACGCTGCTCAGGATGAATGACGCCTTGAGACGTGATGAGAAGAGGATGGTCAGGTGGAGAGGCCTGAGAGCGTTGTGTGGAGTTGTGTGGACACAGAGTCTGGAGAGCGTTGTGTGGAGTTGTGTGGACACAGAGTCTGGAGAGCGTTGTGTGGAGTTGTGTGGACGCAGAGTCTGGAGAGCGTTGTGTGGAGTTGTGTGGACGCAGGGTCTGGAGAGCGTTGTGTGGAGTTGTGTGGACGCAGGGTCTGGAGAGCGTTGTGTGGAGTTGTGTGGACACAGGGTCTGGAGAGCATTGTGTGGAGTTGTGTGGATGTAGAGTCTGGAGAGCGTTGTGTGGAGTTGTGTGGACAGAGTCTGGAGAGCGTTGTGTGGAGTTGTGTGGATGCAGGGTCTGGAGAGCATTGTGTGGAGTTGTGTGGACGCAGGGTCTGGAGAGCGTTGTGTGGAGTTGTGTGGACACAGTAGGCATTGTGCATTACCGGGGTTGTGCCAAGAACAGGTAGGAGACCATAGGCACTGACAGCCCAGATGGGGACACACGGACGAGGCTGACGGTTACTATACGCAGCCCTGCTCCTGGCACAGGGCCGGGTGAAGTTCCAAACCTCCCACACTCCTGTCTACAACTTCCCCAGGACATAAGCCCCTCCCACAGTGTGTGTGATGGCTCTGACTCAAGCATGGGGACCCAAAGGGACTGTCCGATCCATCATCCTCAGGAAACCCAGCTCAAACCCAGTTCAGAGGCCACAGGACTCCTCTGTGCCTTTGCTGTGTGAGTGATCTCTGTGCGCTCCAAGAGTGCTGTGGGCTGGGTGTGCGTTCCACATGCCTCTGCTCTATCCACGCACAGAGCACCGTTAGTCCTGGCCTTCCCACCATGCCCACCCAGCTCCAATCACACCACGGGAGAGGGGTGCCTGGGCCCCCTGGCCCTTCAGAGAGTAGAGATGGGCGAGGTCCCAGGGGAGGACAGGCCAGGGAGCACAAAGGACGGGGACAGCAGGCCAAGCTCTGTCACCACAGGGCAGAGTGGCTTCTCCACCTCCCGTTACCCACCTGCACTCGAAGGGCTGGCGTTTTCTCCTCGAATGGGGCACTGGGTAGCCTCTGGCCCTCCAGATGCCCATTTGCTCTTTAGCTCTCATCTATCTATTTATTCCATTTATTTATTTATTAGAGACAGGGTCTCACTATGCAGCCCAGATTGGCCTAAGCTCACGATCCTCTGGCCACAGCCTCCGGAGTACTGGGATTACAGGTGTGTGTGCCCATGCCCATACTCATTGAGCTCTTAGTAGTGGTTGAACTTCTGTGTCCACCCTGTGAGTATGTGCGTGCACACACATGTGTGGACGTGTCTTGTAGCCCCTGAAATGCGAGTCCCTCACCGCTGCACCTCAACAGGCCTGCTTCATTCCTCCTGAGAGCAAAAATCTACAGATCTTTCCAGTTTGCTCCTGGGACCGCAGTCCCGCGTTCAGTCCAGTATCCCGGACAGTGTTTGGAGCAGGCCCTTTGCACACTCAGCCCTGAGTCTCCTGGTGTAGGGTTTTGACCAAATAGATTTTGTTGTATCTATTTTTCTACATGCACCAGCATTTTCTAAATTTGGAGCGGCCTTCAGAGATTTGGATCAAGACAGCTTTGACATTCTTATCTTAATTGTCTCATTTCTACTAACTTGTTGAAAATACTAGAAACATTGGAATACAACAGTTGAGGGAACTGGGTTAAGTTGACAGTAATATAAATGAGTTTGTCCTTTTGGGAAAAGTCTAATTATTGAGGATTAAATACTCAACTGCTTTCTAAAAATACTCCGCAGGACTCCGAGGGAAGACTCCCAGAACACGGTGACAGCTGCTGACAGCTGAGCAGAGTCCTCCCTGTTTTCTCCAGGTGTGTCCTCATTATACTGTAGACTCGTGGTTAAGCAGGTGCTGCGACTCTGGCTGGATCAGAGACATAACTCAGCAGATTCTAATGAAAGCAGAATATTGTATGGAGTAAAAATCAATAGATTTTAGCCAGCCTTATGCTAATGAACTGCTTGGAGTTCTTTATCCATCTCTTGGGGATTGGAGCGCTGCAAGAGCAAAGCTGGGCCTGCCGGGCGGTCAGCATCTTCCTGGTGGGGCCTCTCTTCTGTCCCTTTCAAAGCTGGGCGGGAGCTGGGGGTTACTTCAACGCCCAGTTATGCAGTATTGATTTAAAGACATATTTGTTCTCATCTGTTCAGAGAGCATACGGAATGCGAATTGTAGGAGCCGTCTAAGTGGATTCAGTGTGTTTTGTATTAACTAATTAGGGGTTTTCCTTTTTGTGCTTGCTGATTTTTATTTGTGTCTGCTCAGCTATTTTAATCCTCTTTGTGGCATGGAGCTAAGATCATCATTTTCTTTAAAAAAATCTTTGACAGTACACTTTCAGTGGCTTCCAAGTGGAGTTCAGACTCCTCTGCACCCTCCACACGTTCCTCCTGCCGTCCACCCGCTGCACTGTCCTCTCCTGCCCGCCTGTCAGCCGCACAAAGCATTACACACACACACACACACATGCACGCACACACACACACACACACACACATGCACACACACACGCTGCACAGGCACACACGCACACACAAGCACACGCTGCACAGGCACACTCCTCGGACCTCAGGCACACTCATGTGCTGAAAGACCTTGATTAGATTTTTAACAGATACTCAATCCTGTTGTTACTGCAATGTGCTCCTGCCCCGTCTCCGGTGAAGTATGATTGCTGAGTGGCTTCATCTGACTTAACATGCCGGAGGCATTTGCTCTGAGCGAGCGAGCATTCTGTGTTCAATTCTGTTCTGGCTTTGTCCCGGTTGAGTTGCCGAGCCCAGGGCTCTTTGAAATCCATGGACACCCTGAGCATGAACCGGCCCTGCAGGAAAGGCTGGGAATGGGTGAAGTGGGCATCTGTGGGGCCTGGGGGTGGGATGGAGGTGAGCAGCGCCCCATTGGAGCTCCATGACAGGAGGAGGAGAGCAGGGGAAGTGTGACTGTGGGGAAACAGCGGCTGAGCATCCTCAGAGAGAGTCGCCACCCGGCCAGCGTCACTCTGTTGGGGAAGCCCAAGCCAAGTTCCGAGTGTTGCGCCATGCAGGCTGCCTTCCTGGTCCTTCTTTGTTCCTCTGGCAGATGAAATAGATGAGCAGTGCAAATGTTAGGCCCCACGGTGGCTTCCCAAAGACGCAGAAACCATCTTCCTTCGGGACGAGGGAATCCCTGCCCTCCTGGTGAGTGGTCAGCAGGTTAAAAGTGTGGCTGTGGGTTTTGGTGTTTTGGTTCTGTTTCTTTTTTTGTCAGTTATGAGGCTTGAACTCTGGGCCTGGGTGTGGTCCCTGAGCTCTTCAGCTCAGGGCTACCACTTTGAGCCACAGCGCCACTTCCTGTTTTCTGGTGGTTAATTGGAGATCAGAGTATCATGGTCTTTCCTGCCTGGGCTGACTTGAAACTGTGATCCTCAGATCTCAGCCTCCAGAGTAGTTAGGATGACAGGAATGAGTCATGGGCACTCAGCTAGTTGTGCTTTGATTCTAAAAGCTGCATATAGTATGTGTTAAGATCAACAGCTGTGATCTCTGCTCACCCACAAAAGGCAAAGAGCATGGGTTCTGGGGTGACTTCTGTGGTCCCTGGAAATCAGAAATGTTGACGGTGGTCAGGTTTGGGCAGGGTTGGTGTTAAGATTTGTGCTAGGACTAGGGTTCAATTCGTGATTATAGTCATGCCTGAAGTTAAAGGTAATCTGAAGCAGGGCAGGTAGGGGGTTAATGGCAAGGTCAGGGAAAGGCAGAGGGAGGGCCAGGGTTGGGTGGGGTTGTCCTGGCTTCTTGCTGGGCTGGGGCTCTTTAAACCTGGGGAGCAGACAAGAGAGATGAGAATGTCCTGATTGTCACCTCGCTGTGAGCATCACCAGTTCTCACGTTCAGCTATAGCAAAGCCCAGACAGTTCGTGCTTTAGATGAGCAGGGGATGTGAGACGCGTCCCTCGGCAGGGAGGCCGGCACACCTGAGTGTGAGCGTTAGTGTCGCACGGGTCTTTCTGGGCTCTGGAGAGCAGGAGCAATGACACCATTCTCTCACATCTCTGGAAATACATGACTGGAGATTGAGCCTCCCGGAGTGGCTGCCTGCTGGTTAAAGTAAGTGCCGCTGTCCCCGGGGACCCCTCCTCTGCCTGCGGTGCTGTGAGCAGACTTTCATGGTAGAGACGTAGGCTGTCCTCAGAGCCGGGTCAAGGAGGAAGGTCAGCTCCCAGCATGAGCAGGGGAGGTGCTGCGCAGGTGTGTGCTTGAAGCAGGGCCAAGGTATTCATGCAAGCCACCAAAAGATCCAACATGCTTATCATTTAGAATCCATTAGCAAATCATTTAAATAAGTGCTTCAGTACATTAAAAAAATAGCTCAAATGACAGCCAAAATTGAATGAATCTAACTAGTTTCTTCAGTCAGCCAGGGAGGAAGTGTGTGGGCCTGGGGTATGTCTTCAGAGTCGGTCAGGATTTTCTGTGCAATGCTTGTGCATTATTCAAAGAAAGCATGGAGTCACACAGATCATGAGAAATGATCATCTGAAAACACCAAAGGCAATTAGCCTGCATTAATGGCTTGAGAGCAGCCACAGATCAGTCTGAGGACTTGTACATTTCCAAGCTACTATTTGCTCTGTGTTTATGTACCTCCTTAAAACTCTTTCACCCTAACAAGTCAAGACACTGTTTTGCTGTGAAGTCTCAAATGGAAAGATTTGGTGAAATACCTCCTCCCGTTTTGTCAAGGGTCTTTTGGGGACCTGGTTGCCATAAATAGGTAAGACAAGTTCAGAATGAATGGGGGAAGATGAGTAACTGGGCGCAGCTAAACGAACAGACTTGAAGAGGGACATGAACTCCGGAGCGTATTGGTCTTTAGTAAATTACTTGATGCTGTTGTTGGATAATATTTGAAATCGCCCCCACTCTTCCATCTCAAGTTCCCCTCTCGGGCTCGTGGTATGAAGAGAGGACACCTGGTAGGGGCGGGTGGTCAGACAGCTCTGGACCTGCCGTGGGGTGGGAGTCGGGGGACCTTACCCCAGGTAGATGCTGTCTGGTCCAGAACATGGCTTTAGGAGGCACCGGGGCCCTTCCTGGAGGTTAGGGCACAGCTCTGGGGTTTACTCGGTGAGCAGAAGGGACTTATCATGGTGTCTGTCACAAGACCCACTCGTCAGATGAATTTCTGCATCAGGTTTCCTTGAGATAAGAGAAAGGGTGAATTCACTCAGCGTGGCCCAGGGCTTTCTTCCTGCCTACCTCACAGCAAGGCGGGCTCCTACGGATTTGCTCACAGGTGGTTACCCATTCCCTTCACTCACGGGGGCCCCGGGGCCACCCCTCAGTCCCCGCTACTCAGAGCACAGCCAGCCGGGACCGTGGTTGGCTCTGTGTTCCATCTGCCCGGGGTTCTCACAGTGTCTCCTCTGGGCCCTGGCCTGGCTTCTTGTGGGGGGCCCCCTATGGGCCTTGGGGCTCTGCAGTCAGAATCCATGTCCCTCTGGGACAGGACAAAGTCTCATCTAGTAACACCAGACTTGCATCTCTGCACACAATTCTCACATTACTCTTCCTTTCTATTAAAGTTATAAAATTCTTTTTTCTACTTCTTGTTTTAATGATGTATTTTATGTGATTGTAAAGGTGATGTACAGAGGGGTTACCGTGACACAAGTCGGTTAACGGATGCATTTCTTTTTGAAGTGTCCCCCCTCCTCTCCTCTCCCCATTTCCCCCTCCAGTCCCCACTCAAGTTGCAGCATTTGTTTTCAACCTAGTGTCTACTGAGTGCCACTGCTGTCCCCCTCTTTCCCTCCATTTCTGTGTCCCTCTTTAGCCTCTCAAAGACAGATAAATGAGCAAAGTAGACAAAAGGTAAAGAAAACACAAACAGGAACAACAACAGCAGAAAGCTTCTGGGTGCTATTTCTTGGAGTTCATTTCAGTAAATATCGTTTTATATGACCATGAGCACATAGTGATGAGCCTTGGGATGCTCTCCTCCTTTGGTCTCACTCTATGTGAATGGCTAGAGATCTGTATAAATTATCATGTCCAAGTGTGTTTTTAAGATCTTTTTACCGGAAGTGGCGCTGTAGCTCAAGTGGTAGAGCGCTCGCCTTGAGCTGAAGAGCTGAGGGACAGCGCCCAGGCCCAGAGTTCAGGCCCCATGACCGACCAAAAAAAAAAAAAAATCTTTTTACCATCCAGTGTGTTTACTTTAGATTTGTAGGCAATTCTAGTTACAACAAATGAGGAAAACCATGTAACCTATGTTTCTTTGGTTCTGGCTTACTTTGCTTAATATTAAACTCCCCAAACCTAAACCCTCAAAGAAACAACAACCCAATTAATAAATGGGCCAAAGATTTAATAGAGACTTCTCAGAAGAAGAAAAAAGAATGGCCAGTAGACATAAAGAAACATTCTACCTCTCTGCCCATAAAAGAAATGCAAATCAAAACAACATTAAGATTCTACCTCACCCCAGTTAGAATGGCCATTATCAAGAAAACTAACAATAACAGATGTTGGAGGGGATGTGGCCAAAAGGGAACCCTACTGCATTGTTGATAGGAGTGTAAACTTGCTCAACTACTCTGGAAAGCAGTATAGAGGTTCCTCAAAAGACTCCACATAGAGCTCCTCTGTGATCCAGCAATCCTACTCCTGGGCATTTACCAAAATGATCACAACAAGACCATTCAAAAGTGATCAGCACAACCTTGTTCATTGCAGCCTTGTTCACCATAGCCAAGATATTCAATCAACCCAGAGGCCCCTCAGTAGATGAATGGATCAAAATGTGGTATATGCACACAAGAGAATTCTCCTCTTCTATCAGAGTGACGTCGCACCAGATAACTCTTACGGAGGGTGTGAGAGCATCATCTCCTCTTTATGACACGGGGCCACAGTGGAGGAAGCAGCAACTCATGGCCACCGCATGGGAGGGCCTGCGTCAGAATGCGGACAGCACATCGGGTTCCTTCCCTGGGCTGCACAGACTTGGCACCTCCCCCTCCCACAGCCTCGTCGCTGTTTCAGTGGATCTATACGAGGGACAAAGACCTGTCCACAAAACAAACAACCCAGACATACGCGAATGATCACAATACAGACAGGGTCATTTGTAGAGTGACCGTCCCCCAAGTCTGGAAATGACCCGCAGGGCACGGAGGGCAGCTGGTATCCTTACCAAGATATAAACCCTTCATGTGGCCATGATTGCTGAGTACTGTGAGCAGAGCCTGTGCTCCCAACTCAATCAGTATATCTGATGATGCCATTGTAGAGACCCTATTTTAAATATAGTCCCTTTTTAACCAATGGCCCCTCACCTTATACAGAAAGCACAATGACGGGCTGATGAGAAGCAATGGAAATCGCTGCTAGCAGCTGGCAGCATGGTGTCTGTGGACACAGTGTTTGTTTTTTTGCTTTAATGTATGTATTTTTGGGGGGTGTGCCAATCCTGAGGCTTGATCTCAGAGCCTGGGCACTGTCCCTGGCTTCTGTGCTCAAGGCTAGCACTCTGCCACCACAGCTCTGCTTACAGCTTTTTGGTAGTTAACTGGAGATAAGAGTCTCAGAGACTTCCCCTCCCAAGCCGGCTTTGAACCAGGATCCTCAGACCTCGGCTTCCCGAAGAGCTAAGATTACAAGCGTGAGCTACCGGCACCTGAGTGGAGACACACTGGTGTAAGGACAGAATGCACAGGAAGCCAGTGGCCCACACTCACGGGTAAAAGGTGCCTTTAGAAGGGTCATGTGACCCAAATCGATGACACTCATGGTCGATGTTTACTTTCAGTCCCTGGGGCACTGGTTTCTTAATGCTTATGGCTCAGTAAATAGCACGTCCGTGTGCTGGCTGTGCTGTCCCTCTGACTTCAGGGTCAGGCAGGATGCTGGAGAGCAGGCTCTGGGCGCAGTGAAGTGTCTCTGTAGACCAGGGGCCGTCTCGTGGCGTTCCCTTTGATTTACTAGATGAAGTGCCTGAATCAGCAGAAAATTCATGTTATGTCAACAGATAATGAGCACATCTGATTTCATTCTTGATATATACAGCTCAACTGCCGATCTATTTCTTTTTAGTTGGTGTTTATTTTTCCTATGAATGATTTATCTGCTTCAGAATGAACTGTGTCAACTATTGCACTCGGTATATTAATTTCAGTGTGCTATACAAACACTTCCTGGGCAATATGCCTTCTTTCATATTTATTCACTCTCTGGCAACATCATATCTTTACTATATTTGAAGTAAGATACTTTTCTCAGTTGGCTACTCTTTCTGGAGCTGGGAAGGAAGCAAAGCACCTGGAAAGTGAGGTTTTATTTAAACAGCATTTTATTATATCCTACATCAGAGGTTCTAACACCTTAAACATGCTGTTACTTAATTATATAGAACTTTAAAAAAGTAGTAATAGTTAATGATTATATTACTGACACCATGAAGGAATTTTGAGCCCCGCCCTTTTTTTTGGTCTGTTGTGGGGCTTGAGCTCTGGGCCTGGGCGCTGTCCCTCAGCAATTCAGCTCAAGGCTAGTGTTCTACCACTTGAGGCACAGCACCACCTTCATTTTTCTGAGTGGTTTATTGGAGATATGAGTCTCGCAGACTTTCCTGCCTGGGGTAGCTTTGAACTGTGATCCTCAGATCTAATTTAAGATTACAGACTTGCGTCACCAGCCCCTGGCATGAACCTTTTAAAAAGAACTTCACTGCTGAGCATTGGTGGCTCACGCCTGTAATCCTAGCTACTCAGGAGGCTGAGATCTGAGGATCATGGTTCAAAGCCAATCCTGGAAGGAAAGTCCATGAGGCACTTTGTGTGTGTGTGTGAGAGAGAGAGTGTGTGTGTCGGTTGTGGGACTTGAACTCTGGGCCTGGGCACTGTCCCTCAGCTCTTCAGCTCAAGGATAGCATTCTACCACTTAAGCCACCGCACCACTTCCACATGAGGCTCTTACCATGGACTTGCTTATTGGTTGCAATTAAACAGAAGAAAGCCAGAAGTGAAATTGTGTCTCAAGTAGTAGAGTGCTAGTTTTGACAGTATGCAGACCTTCAGACCAAGCCCCAGGACTGGCACCAAAATCTAACTTCACTGCATCCCATGTGATTTAATAAAAGCATAAGGGGTGGATGAGCCTTCCCCTCCCCCGGGGCATAGGTAGTGGACACCATACAACAGGGCAGGTGATGGAGTGTGGGGTCCTCAGAGCACTAGGGGCCTCCCCTGTGGTGAGTCCCAGGCCAGGCTCCCTTCCCTGTTCATGCTACCAATGCCCAGAGAACACAGAGGCTGGCCCTGCCAGATCACCACTGTATCCTCCTGATCTGGTCTAATCTAGAACAATCACAGTGTGCTGGGCTCGTGACTGATCTAGAGCTTCCAAATGCACCAGACTAGTGCCTGATCTATAGCCATAGCTAGGCAGGAGGCTGGTCCATGACTGAGCTAGAGCCTGCCCTAGAACCAGCAGCCTGTACCAGGCCTGGGCCGGTTTTAGGCCGGCCAGCGTGCCCCCCAGTCAGCGTCGGCTCTGCAGCCACCACAGTGCTTCAGCCCGCATCTCACACCAGCCTCCGTCACTGCAAACTGGCACCTCGTCCACGGCACCTACAAGACATCAGAAATGTTTCAACTATTTAAAATTAACCTCCACTGTGGACAGCTCAGTACCTACAGCCTTGTGTGCAGTGTGGAGGGTGGCTGATGACAGGGACCAGGGGCCAGTGGACAGGGAGGGGCCAGCAGAGCAGACGTGGGCCCCTGGGAAAGACAGGGCGCTTTTCCGTGGGGTCTATGTACCCTTGGTCATCCAGAGAGCAGGGCAGTGATCTTTTCTGTAAGTGACACGTAGCAAGTATTTCTGGCTTTGTGGGTCAAAAGACAAGATGGAGGCACTTACGTAACAGGTGAATGCGTCAAAACACACTCAAATAGTGGGCTGTGAAAACCCGCAGTCCTCAGGCCAGATTTGGTGCACTGGAGGCCACTCACCAATGCTGGCCTTGTTCCCTGAGAGGCCTCTGGTGACCCTGGAAGGAAAGGTAGAAAAGACCGCATCAGATAGAAGGGAAGTGAGCTATTCGAGGGAAGCCCAGGCCAGCAGGCAGCTTTATTGTGGGATCTCCCAGAGGCCGGGACCCCCTCAAGGGACTGACCAACCCTGACAGGTCAGGGGAGGGGCCTCCCTGCCTCGGTCTGAGTGTCTGTGTCCCTCCCAAGTGGTGTCTTCAGGGAGAGCGTCCTGGGAGGTGGCTAGCTGAGCATGGTAGGACTAGGGCCTTCACAGACCAGGCTGCCAGCATCCCGCACCTCTGGCCTGCCGCTGTTGGAGTGAGGACAGGGCCTTCCTCCACAGGCTGTATCCACAGTCCCGGGACTCTCCTGCTGCTCTGTTCCTCGGACTTCCTTTGTCTCCAGAGTGATGCAGAACACATTTCTATTCTTTATCCATTTCCCGGTCTCTGGTGCTTTGTTACAGCAGCAGTGTCCTGGCAGTGGAGGAGTCAGTGTCGCTCTCATGCTGACGGACGCAGAGTGCCTTTGCCGCGCCTTTGCACACGGGTCCGGCCTATGTCAGCAAAGGCCAGCCCTCCTTGTCACTCCTGGACATGGTTCAGATCCATTTGTGTTTTCTTAACCTTAGCAATGCTTTTCCCCCCTATTTCTTGTAGCATGTCTTATGTAGCAATACAAGGTAGAACTGAATATGTCAGTCATAGAGACAAGCAAAGACACCCCTGGCTCCTTTAGTTGACTACATACAACAAAGCGTGCAACTCCACCACAAGGTGGTGATTGAGGGCAAGGGCCCCCGTCCTGAAGCTATCGGGTTTCCTTGGCTCCCCGTATCTGCAGGGCACTTGGGCTGGCGTTTGGTACAGGTTTAAGGTAAACACAGGCTGCATTCCACGCCTCTTCTGTACTCATGATGACCCTGCCTTTATTAGTAGTGGGATCTAATGACATCATTTTTTGACGGTCACGATCTTTAACCTAGTTTGATCTAAACCAGAGTCCTTGGGAATGATATCATGGAGGTAAATCCCTGCAAGGGGCCTGTGGCTCCGGAGTAAACCGTGCCGAGGTATTAGGTTACCGCCCGTGACTTCACCACTGCTTTTTCCCTTTCTTGTGAAGCACAGATCATACCGAGACAGCAGAGAGGGACAGGGACATGTTCAGGAATGACACTCCAATTCAGACCAGAAGCTGAGCGGGGCATGCAGCAAGGAGGATCGCAGAAACTGAGCCCCAGGAGGCTGGTTGATGCCATCTAACCAGAAGCTTCTGTATAAAGCTTGTGTGTGTCCTTTTCCAGATTTTAACTCTTAGAGTCATAATTCTCTATGTCTGCGCTTGGTGAAAAGGTAAGTGAAATCCACCCTGTGTTTGTATGTCCAAGATAAAGAACCAGTATCTACATGGCCAGGAGCCAGGGGTGAAACTAGTCCACACCAGATGTATATGGGAGCCCAGATCTGTGTGTGAAATGCGGTGCCGGACTCACCTTCTTCCCCTTCTCCAGGACTGGTCGTCCAGACAGTGCTCCCTCTGTCCCACACAGCTGGCTCCCCTCCACCTCCCAAAGCCCTTCTCCACTGAGCAGCCATAGACCTGACGTGCTGGCGGAGTCAGGACGATGTCCGGGCCCTGGTCCTGGCTGCGTCTTGCATGGTATTCTTTAAGGAATGAATGCAATGGATCTCAGATGATCCCCATAATAAAATACTTCACTCTCAAAGCACATGTGGACTCAGCCACTTGGCAGAGATGGCTTCCAGGGATGCTGAATGACTGACTGCACCACGTAAGTTGCCAGCCAACTGGGTAGACATAATCTCCACTCCAGGGTTCATGCGGAGTGGAGAGGAGGCGTGGTGCCAACGTGAGCCCGGCATCTGCAGGGATGACCTGGTTCTCTGGCTCTGTGAGCTGTCTGGCTTGCTTACCTCAGCCAGGTTCCGTGACTCTCTTGTCTCAGGTTCTCAGGGCAAAGCAGTGGCTGAGGTCCAGGACCTGTGGGGTCCTGTCTCTCTCAGGACCCAGGTCGGTTCTCCTCCACCCATCGATTCCGGTTTGCGTGGCTCACTTCTGACCAGCACTCCTAGAGCTGGGGCCGGCCAGGTGTGCTCATTCCTGTGTCCCACTCAGAGGCTTCTCCCGCAGGTGTGTACAGAAGAGTAGCCTGGGACCAGTGAGGGTGGCAAGCAGGATCGCCACGTTCGCTGGGGCCACGGGCGGAATTGAGGGTCTGAACTGCTGTGTAAAACAGCTCCTGTTAGATGGGGTCGGCCAGCTTCCTGGGGCTCAGTGTCTCCAATCTGTGCAAACAATGATGTCAAAGAGCCTTCGGCAGGCTCTGCAGAGATCGCTGCAAACGACTTGTGTTTACAAAGCCCAGAGTACTTGCTGCTTCCCTCCTCCTGATGACCCACACAGAGCTAGCAGGCCGAGGGAGGAGGGGGACGGCGCGGGTAATAAGTGCGCAGGGGGCTCCAGGCCCCGAACGTGCCTGCGGCTTGCCTTCACTAATACCCGCCCCTCCCTGAAAGCCGGAGGTTGCTGCCCGCCCCGTGGGATGGTGGGTAACCTAATAATGGGTGATTTATGCAGCCATCAGATGCAACATCAACATCTCTGTCCTGGAAACAAATCCTAGTGTAGATATGGATGCAAACACTAATTACTTTGAACAAGTTCAGGGAGAGGTGAGGAAGGGCAGGATTGAATTCTGCCCTGCCAGACAGCCGGACGTGTGATAACCTGAGCATGGCCCAGGCCACACGGGACAGCAGCTCCTCGCTCAGGAAATGTCAGGAAGCAGCCCTCGCCAAGGCCGCCCGCGCTCCGCGTCCCTTTGAAGTTCCCAGGGTGAGGGGGGTGGGCACCCACCTTTAAAAGCCAGTCCGAGTCCATGGCTGCTTTGGGTTAGAGAAAGAATGTGCACTTACCTGAAACCCGACCCCACCGTTCCCAGGATGCCAAGATGTGGGGCTTAGGTGGGGTCAGAAGTGACCTTGTGGATTTAGACAGCTGCTGCGCTGCAGCTAGGAGCAAATGACTACCGTGGAGGAAGCGAGGGGCACCCCGAGGCTCCTTCCGTCAGCTCTCACCTGAAGACTCCTGTGAGAACCGCAGCTGCCGGGAGTGACGGCCTTTCCAGACGGACGAGCAGAGCAGCGGAGGGAACTCTGGACAGACCCATGGAAAGGGTGCCGGCCCGCTGCGGTGCCGAGTCTTCTCTCACAGTTCCCGAGTTCTTGGAGTCCACAGAGCCTTGCTCCTGGCAAAGGTGTGAAGGGAGTGAACTTCCTTAACGTTTTTGTGTCCAGTGGCTGCAGACCCCTGGCCTCCCCCTCCTCCCTCTGTGTCTCTGTTCCCTTTTCTCTCAGAAGAGCTTTTGCCCTGCACTTGAGGCCTTTGTAGTTATGGTGGGATCTTTAACAACCACCTCCCCACGACAATCAACACAACAGGGTCATTGAGCTGTTACACCACCACTCCCAGAGCAGGGAGCGTGAGCAGGCCCCACTACTGTCCGACAAGCCCGGAGTTGGCCAGTTCTTCCGTGGAGCCCCAGGCTGGCCACACGCAAACCCTCTTCCATTCCCCCCGGAACACGACCGCCCTTCTTGGATGCAGTGGGCATTGCCTAGCTCAGGCCTCCCGGCAGAGAGCGACGGCTGGTGTCGGCCTGCTGTGTCAGGGCCTGCTCTGCCTCCTACCAAGCCCTCCTGGCCCTCCTGCTTCCTGGCTTCTTTGGGTCCTTGTCCCGAGGCCTCTTAGATTAGACCCGGGGACAGCTGCCCGCCTTGCGGTGGGTTTGAACACCTGCTTTTCACACTTTGCTCTCAAGTCTCGGTCTCCTGTTCTCATGATTCCAACTGCAGGTGAGCAGTGAGAAGTTCTGTCTACACCTCGCCTGCCGGTGACACAGGCCTCACTTCACCCGCGTGGAGGTGCCCCCCCCACGTGGCCTGAGGGACTCTGGGACTTCAGTGGGTTGGCATCATCTCATGGGCGTGGAGACCTTTGTTCCCATGGCAACAGGCCCCGCCCCGGCTCACTCCCATTTTCATCCTAGGTGTGAGTGAGGTAGCAGGGGGGTGGATGGGAAGGAATCCATGAATGCTGTCTTTTAAAAACCATCCTGGCACGGTCCTAGCCTCCTCACCCCTAGCCTCTCCGAGTGGCCGCCTCCCTCTGCGGCAGCAGGTCCGTCCGACTCCGTTCAGCCCTTCAGCTCCCCTGGGGCAGGGGTGGGTGTCCCAGGACACCAGAGACCTCGGAAGACCCGAGGGACCCTTGTGTAGGTCCTGCTCAGAGCCGCGTTCCTTCCCCAGACACCTGCATTCTCACAAAATGTGTCTGTCCAGAAACCTGGTGTCTCTTTCACTCCTCTGAGAATGGGATTCCTCACGCTCCACCCCAGGACTCCACTCCAAGTCGGGGGGTGCAGGTACCTGGCCCCCGGGTCCCTGGTTTGTTGCCTCCGCCTGAGCTCGGGCCAGCGGCTTCCTCTCCGAGCCACCTGCAGCACGGACACCGCGTACAAAGGGACTTTAAGGAGAGGGCTGCAGCTCTGGGGCTGAGGGCCCCTCCTCCTGCTCCTGTGCGTGGCTCCAGGACCTGGGCCTTCCCTCACCTCTCCCGAGTCCTGCTCCACAGTGAGAGTGAAGCACTGCAGCCACCGATTCCCTTGGCGTGGAATCCACACCCCGAAGTGGGGGCCGCGCAGTGGGGAGGCCCTGGAGGCTGGCACGGTCTCCCTTCCAGCTGTTCCTTCTGCCGAGACCATAGAGCCCAGAGGCCCCTGCTTTGCTCCATGCCTGTCCACCATGACGAATCCTCTGTGAGCTTGCAGGTGCCTCACCTGGGGCAGCCCTCACTCCCGCGCCTCCACCCCGCAGCCCAGGGATGGTGCGCTTTTGAAATGCGCCTCTTTAAACACAAAGGATCTTGCCATTCAGGCATGTGAAGCTTCGGGTCAGGTCACTCCCCCAAACCAGAAAACACTGGAATGAAGAGTCTACCGGGAGTGAGGGCTCTTTGACCTCAGCCAGGACCGACAGCCGGGGTCAGCCTCCATCCCCCTGGCTGGCCACCCAGCCACAGGTCTGAAGGTCGGGGTCTCTTGTGTCGGCCTCTGCACACAGCCATGGCCGCTGTCAGAGCTCCTTTGTCACATCAGCCTCAGCTTCTCCCTGAATCCTGTGGGGAGGGAGGGTCACCAGCTCTCGTGGGGAGGGCGGCGTGGGTGCCTGCGGGGGCGATGGAGGCCCCACCCTTGGTGGCGGTGGCCTGCCTCTGCCTCCCCTCTTGGAAGGCTTTCCCGATGCAGGACAGGAGGCGTGGTCTGGGTGGGGCAGGAGAAACGGTCCCCATCAACACCCGCCCGCCACCTCGCACAGGGCCTCCCACGCCCTCCACAGAGTTCCAAGTGGAGATAAGCCTGCTCTGGAACACGTGCTCTGAAGTGACCGCGAGTGAGTAGCTGACATCCGGCGCGGGGCCTTATCTGTCGGGGCCGCTGGAGAGGGGGCACTGGAAAACAGATTCTCCCGAATGTCAGCCACACCTGTCCCCGTGCCGGCAGCCTTTCCTGGGGTGACGGTGACAGGGCGCCAGGCCAGGCTGGGCCTGGCGGCCGGATGTCATGCAAGAGGGGGCGGGCATCTCATTTTGTGACAGCTGAGCACCCGCGGCTCAGGGGAGGCGGAGGGGTGTCCGGCTCTCAGCGGCACTGGGGTATGCAGCCCTCTCTGAGAAGAGGAGCAGAGGAGTCCAAGCTCGGGGCCGGCGGAGCTGACAGCCCAGCAGTGACACCTGGGGTGGGACAAGTGGCCTCTTGAGAGCCGGCCACAGGCAGGCCACTGGGAGCCGGCCGCGGCTCGTCCCAGGCTTGTTGGAGAGAAGAGGCTCTCTGTGAGCATGGAGATCCCTGGGCAGTGTCCAGCCCTTGGTCCTGTCCACCGCAGAGGCCATTTCTTAAGCCAACTTGAGTCTTAGAAGGAAAGGCCCTCAGGAGGAATCATGTCGGTGTGGAGCCTGTCTGAGGCAGGTGCTGAGCCCTGTGCAGTTACCTGGAGGAGCAGAGAGGAAGAGGAGGTGCCTGGGTGGGGGTACCTTCTTGGCTCTTCCCCTGGCTCTTGGGAGATATACTGGCTCAATCTGGCTCCGGGCCCCTCTAGGTCCCCCGCACGGGGTACCAACAGCAGGAGTAGGGAGAGGGTGCCCTGGGACATTCCGGAGCAGCTGGCCCTGCTCCTGGCAGCAAACGCTAACCCTGGGAGCCAGGAGTTCATGCCAGATCCTAGGGTCCTGAGCCAGCCAGCCCAGCAGCCTGGGGTCAGCCCTGCGCTCCCCTCACCCGAGGCCCGGGGCCCACCCTGTCCGCATCTGTGGGCCTCCATCTCCTCACTTGTGAAAGGAGATGTATTCACGTGGCCCCTTCCTGGGTCAAGGGTAGGTCGCTTTGAAGAGCGCCACCCCCAAGCAGGGTCCTCCCGGGTCGGGGCCCTTTTGTCAGCCTCCATGGTGTCTGAGGCTCCGTGCACGGAGGCACCACAGACCGGGGAGATCAAAGCTCTGCACACATTGTTCTGAGAAGTGGAGCAGATACGGGTGTGGCAGAGACCCAGCGGGGCCTGGGACGGAGACCGTCATTCCAGTGGCCAGGGAGGAGGTGTGGCCCGGGGGAAAGCCCCTGGGACCACACTCAGCACCAGATCACAGGGCACATTCACACTGTGTTTTCTGGTGTGAGCTTGTGGAATGCATGGCTTACTGCTTGTCTTAGTTTCTCCTGACAAATCGCGGCTGCCTTACGGAGATAAGAAAATGACAAAGCGGATGAGAAATCAAATTGAGAAGCGAAAAACGTTGTATCAGTTTCCACCATAAAAGTCATTAATTTTTAAATCGTGCATCAAAACTTTGAACAAAAGCTGCGTCCCTGGACAGAGCCTCTCCAAGCCTGAGCGGTTAGGATTCCCTTTCTTTGGGGAGACGTCTGTGGGAGGCCATCTCCCTTGGGAGTGGTTGGCCCCGTGGGGACGCGGAAGGACACAGGGCAGGTGCAGAGAGCACAGCTCACGGGGCGTGTGGGCTCAGGGCTCGGATCCCGGCCGCGCTGTGGGCCTGAAGCAGCAGAGGCCTCCCGGGAGGAAGCTGGGACACGGGGCAGCCTAGAGGGACAGGGTGCAGTGGCTGGCAG
Organism: Dipodomys ordii; assembly: GCF_000151885.1. Taxonomy (NCBI): domain Eukaryota; kingdom Metazoa; phylum Chordata; class Mammalia; order Rodentia; family Heteromyidae; genus Dipodomys; species Dipodomys ordii. The sequence goes on from NW_012267237.1 coordinate 2,061,124, forward strand.
TGTTCAGGATGGGCTCTCTCTGCACAGGTCATCGACAGGCCTCTGCATGAGGCTCAGAACGGCTGGAAAGGGGTCTTTATAAAGGACAAGGACCATGTGTGTCCATCCACGTGGCAGCCGGGGAGAGGACCCCGTGGAATTGTGCAGGAGCAGAGGCAGGCCTCGGTCTGAAGCTGCTGCCCGGCCCAGGGAGCTTTGACTCCAGGCGCCTCCTGGGAAGGAGACAGACTGTGTCAGCCACTCTGCCCCGCAGCTTCCTAAAAGCCAGGCGCACTGCGACTGTGTGATACAGCAATCAGCCGATTTGGTATTTGCCCAAAGGAGCGGAAACCCACCTCCTCTCAAACCCTGCACACAGCTACTCACAGAAGCTGTGTGAGTAATTGTCCGGTCTTGGAATCCACACAGATGTCCTTCGTACCTGAGAGGACAAATGAGCTGCAGTCTATCTGCAAGTGAGCATGACTCGCCATTAACAAATGAGCTGCAGTCTATCCAGAAGGGAGCATGGTTCACCATTAACAGGAAACGATGACAGAGCTGGAGCAATGCTAGTGTGCAATGCTAAATTCTGTTTTTGTTGTTGTTGCTGTTGTTGGTCGTGGAGCTTGAACTCTGGGCCTGGGCACTGTCCCTCAGCTCTCAAGGTGAGCGCTCTACCTCTTGAGCCACAGTGCCACTTCAGGTTTTCTGGTGGTTCATTGAAGATTAGAGTCTCACGGACTTTCCTGCCTGGGCTGGCTTTGAACTGTGATCCTCAGATCTCAGCGTCCAGAGTAGCTAGGATGACAGGCGGGAGCCACCAGCACCTGGCTCTGTATTGCTAAATTCTGTGTGCTCCGTGCCCCACCCCAGCCCCGAACCTTCATTCCCCGTGTGGTGGCGCTGTGAGGTAGAGTGTCAAAGGCAGGACGGCCATACCTGGATTAACAGTTATTTAAGTACCAATAGAAGAGAGTTTTTCCTTCTTCCTCTCCCCACCCATGGAGACACAAGAAGGCAGTATCTGCAATCTAAGGAGATGCCCTCACCGGCTGACATCTGAAGCCCCTGACCGTCCACGGGCCAGTCTTCTCGGTCACCTGAGCAGAGCTGGGGGGTGAAAAGGATGCAGGCAGCAGGGATGCCATGGGGTGTGTGGCACTGGCCGGATCCCTGCTCACACCAGGGTGTGTCCAAAGCGTGTGACTCTGCGTCCTTGGCAGAGCACAGGTCCCCCAGTATGAGGGCACCTCATGTCCAGGTGTTGATGTCCTCAATAGAATGAAAGGAGGGGCTGGGAAGGTGGCTTAGTGGTAGAGCGCTTGCCTTGCATGCCTGAGGCCCTCAGCACCACATAAGCAAAAAGAAAAAAAAATTGGAAGTGGTGCTGTGGCTCAAGTGGTAGAGTGCTAGCCTTGAGCTGAATAGCTGAGGGACAGCTCCCAGGCCCAGAGTTCAGGCCCCACAACCGGACCCAAGAAAGAAATTTTTTTAAAAAAGAATAAATAGAATGAAAGGAAAAGCAAGAATGAGCCTCCAGGAAGTGAGCCAGGGCTTCCGCTCCAGATCCAAAGAGAAGTGTCAGCCATCCCGGGCTCCACCATGTTGGCCTAGCAATGCCGGCCACCGCCCATCCAGCACCTTGCCACAGACGTGGCTCTCTTCTTCTCTGGAGAGTGCTGACTCCTACACCAACTGCTGGTCATTCTGGACAAGGTGGAACTATGCTGAGTGCAAAGCTCAGCAGTTGTCAGTGGCTGGAGGGAGGAAAAGAGGGAAGGCAGAGGCCAGGGGAACTGAGGATAGGGAGCGTATCGGGAATGGTCCCACAATGGCCAACACGAGTCAATATACAGCACACACCCATCAAAGCCCAGCCCAGGAGCACACCGAGCTGTCAAGGCTGGGTCACCACAATGAGTCCATGTCGGTTCATGGGCTTCCCCACGGTGGGGAGTCTGTGTGGACCGGGGACGATGCTGGGGTGCTCTGTCTCTCGCACTCACCTGCACTGAGAACCAAAACCACCCTGACAGCCAGTCTGTGGGAAACAATGCTACTGCCAGAGGCCACAGGAGTCAGCCCCAGGTCTGTGGTGATGGTGACCAGCAGGGCCCAGGGCAGCCAGAGAGTGGAACAGCAGTGGTGCAGCCCAAGGCTCACCGCGCCTCTACTCTTCAGATGGAGGACAGGAGGAGCCTTAAATCCCCTTCAGAAATCAGACCAGGCCAGGCATTCTTCCAGATCCTTGAATTTTTTTTTTCTTTTTTGTTCGCTACATTTTAAAAATAATTTTTATTGAGATTAATGATTACATAAATTTCACAAATTTCATAGTGTTGTGAGATAGTGATATTTAAAGTCACAGACACATTTTAGTCTTCACAAGGCAAATTGTCATTATCATGTCTATCATGTCTGTGAATTCTATGAGCTTTGACAATACAACTATTTCTTCCACATCAAGTGATATGTACATTTCTTTCCTTTTTGCTTAGTGGAAGCTGCTACCTCTTTCCCTCTCATTCCCATCCTCCCATCAATGTCCAGTGCAGCTGATGGGCTGATGGGCACCTCTGTTATATGGCTTCCCCTGTTTCCCTCTGATTCTTTTTTTATATTTTTAATATATATTTTTATTGTAAAAATACTGTACAGAGGGGTTACAGTTACCTGAGTAGGGTATTGAGTACATTTCATAGCGGGCATTGTTACCTCCTCCTTTGTTTTCCCCCTACCATCACTTCCCTCCTCCCCTCCTCAACTCTTTCTGCCCACCCCCCACCCCAGACATTGTAAAGTTCGTTTTCAACACAGTGTCCTGTACATCTCATATCACAATGGGTCAACTTGCATCCGCATTTAAGCTTTCCACTATACCCCTTCCACTCCCCAAATTACAAAAAATGTATATACAAGATGAAGAACACCGGAATCAAATACAGTGAAAATAGTTGTTATACCGTGGGGGAAGAACATACAAAAGAAACAAAAGAATCACATAGTGCATTATAAGTATGTTAAAAACAATAGCAAGAAAGAACAAACCACTTGTGTTCCTGTCTTGGGTTCATTTCGCTTAACATCATCTTACCTGGTCATATGTACCTAGCCTTTGACCTTCTCTGCCTGTCCTAGACATGTACTAGTCATTGCAAACGAGAGAAACCATGGGACCTATGTTTCTTTGGGCCTGGCTTACTTCACTTAATGTAATTTTTTCCAAGTCTTTCCATTTCCTAACAAATGGGGCAATGTCATTCTTTCTGATGGAGGCATAGAATTCCGTTTTGTGTGTGTGTGTGTATCACATATCCATTCATCTACTGAGGGGCATCTGGGTTGGTTCCATATCTTAGCTATGGTGAATAATGCTGTGATAAACATGGTTGTGCTGGTAGCTTTGGTATGACCTTGTTTGTGATCATTTGGGTAAATGCCCCAAAGTGGGATTGCTGGGTCATAGGGGAGCTCTATGTGGAGTCTTTTGAAGAACCTCCATATTACTTTCCAAAGTGGTTGAACAAGTTTACACACCCACCAACCAACAATGCAGTAGGGTTCCCTTTTGGCCACGCCCCCTCCAGCATCTGTTGTTACTAGATTTCTTGATTATAGCCATTCTAACTGTGGTGAGGTGGTATGTCTACGTTATCTTGATTTGCGTTTCTTTTATGGCTAGAGAAGTTGAACATTTCTTCATGTGTCTATTGGCCATTCTTATTTCCTCTTCAGAGAAGTCTCTCTTTAAGTCTTCAGCCCACTTATTAATCGAGCAGTTGTTTCTTTGAGGATTTGTCATTGGAGGAGTTAATTTTTTGAGTTCTAAATATATTTTAGATATGAGACCTTGTCTATCGTATGGCTAGTGAAGATCTTCTCCCAATCCATGGGCTTTCTACTGATCTTTCTATCTATGTCCTTTGCAATACAGAAGCTCTGTAGTTTCATGCAATCCCACTTGTCCAACCTTTCTATGATTTGTTGTGTTTCTGGGTCTCTATTAAGAAAATTCTGGCCTGTGTCAAGGAGCCCTACAGTTTATTCCTTCCTGTAATGTTTTCAGGGTGTCTGCTTTTATTTCAAGGTCTCTGATCTATTTGGAGTTGATTCTGGTGCAGGGTGATATATATAAGACCTATAGCCACCTAATCTTTGACAAGGGAGCTAAAGAAATAGAATAGAAGAAAGACAGCCTTTTCAGTAAATGGTGCTGGCAAAATTGGTTAAATACATGTAGAAAACTAAAGCTAGATCTTTATATAACACTGCTCCCTTTTAAAGAAAGGAGTCACGATATTGGGAGAACAAGGGAAGGGTTAGCAAGAAATGCACTCACCACCTCCCTTGTGTAACTGCAACCCAATCCCTCTGTACAGCATCTTTACAATAACAATTTTAAAAAAGGAACCATTTTCCAGTTTGCCTGATTCCTTGGCCCACTGTGCAGAGTGGGGTGAGTGGTGGTGAATAGAGTGGTGTGAGTGGGGCTGACGGTGTGAGTGGGGGTGATGGTATGAGTGGGTGTGAGTAGTGTGAGTGGGTGTGAGTGGTGTGAGTGGGGTGAGTGGTGGTGAGTAGAGTGGTGTGACTGGAGGTGATGGTGTGAGTGGGGGTGATGGTGTGAGTGGGTGTGAGTGGGTGTGATTGGGGTGAGTGGGTATGAGTAAGGGTGAGTGGTGTGAGTGGTGTGAGTGGAGTGGTGTGAGTGGTGTGAGTGGTGATGAGTAGAGTGGTGTGAGTAGGGGTGACAGTGTGAGTGGGGGTGATGGTGTGAGTGGGGGTGGCGGTGTGAGTAGGGGTGATGGTGTGAGTGGGGCTGAGTGGTGTGAGTGGGTATGAGTGGTGTGAGTCGTGTGAGTGGGTGTGAGTGTCCCATAGGCTGAGGTCACCATGCACAAGGCAGAGCTTTCCCACAGGAAGGAGGAAGGCCGCACAGCCCCGCCCGGCCCACAGGCTGTTCTGGAGAGTGTCCATCCTCCCCTTCTGGTGATCTGCGGGGAAGTACAGCCGTGTCAGGCCAGGCCAGGGTACAGACCAGCCCCATTGGCGAAGAGCTCTGAAAATAAATATCCATGACTATATGCCTGTACGTTCGTGTGCATATGCGCACACACACAGAGATAGGCAGACAGATAGATGTAGACAGAGAGTATAGATGATACACATAATTGGAAACAGGGAGGATAGAGGTATACACACAGATGTGGACGCAGACACTGGGATGAATAGGTGGTTGTTTGTGCAAAGACAGATGTGCACATGGACAGGGATGTGGATCGGGACATAGACCCAGACCCAGACATGGCTGCCTGCCCTGCTCTCTGGTCCCCAGAAAGCCCAGTGAAAGTCACCTGTAGCTCTCTGAAGGAGGCTGGTCCCAGATACCGGTCTGTATTTATGTCATGCGCAGTTGCCAGATTCTCTCATCTGAAATAGGGTGGCTTTTGCTCCTAACCTGCCCTGACCCTCCCATAAGTTCCTAATTATTGTCAGATGACCTGTGACACCTAAGACAATGTAAAAGTCACGTAAACAATTGTTTCAATGTATTGTTTAGGAAATGACAGGAGAAAATCTGCCTCCCTTAGTCAGAATTAGGGCCAAGCCCCACCTTGCAGGGCCTGCTCTTCATTCCCATGGGCTTCCTGGCTCTTCCTTGTGGGAAGGAAATGCATCTGGATTGATGGCTTTTCCTCAAGAGGATTTGTGTAGATGTCGCCAGCGTGGATACCCATAGCACTTCAGGCTGTGGTTGGAGGCTCAACATCATAAAATGAAAACTTGAGGCAGTAGTGAAAGCTTTAATAGAGTTCAGACAGCTTTATAACTAAGCCAAAGTGGAGAAACGGGTTTGAACTGTTTAGAGACTGTGCTCCGATGTGGGGAAATCTGTCCATAATGATATGTTTTCAAACGAAGAGTCAAACATGACTCAGGGTGCTGGGAAGCAGGGGTTGTCGCTTCACGACAGCTCTGTCATCATCCACACTGAGATCAGGAGTTCTGAACCTGCATCCACACAGTGGGTCAGCATGCTTCTAAAGGGATTGTGTACACATGTCTGAACTCTTGTTTCTTAGTAACGAACCACAAAATTTAAAACAAAGAAAGAGCTTTGGCAGGAGATGGCTCCTGGGCTTGGGATATGCAGACACCGAGGGTCCGGTGTCGGAGAGATGGCCTGAAGGAGAGCAGGACTTCAATTTACAAGCTGAAAAAAGAAAACCCAGCTAAGACTCGTCTGAAGAGCTCATCTGAAAATGGTTACACTCTGCCAAGAGCCGCTGACCTCCGAGGACAGCTCTGCGGACACCGAACGGACCTGTGACATGTGGGAGTGTGCAGGACTGTCAGTGCAAACACACACGTGTGTGTAAGTGAGGGATTTGAGGAAAGCTACCCAAATTTGTGAATAGATGTGCTTTCCTCCAGACGCACTGTGATGTGAGTCTTGGCTTTATCTTTTGCTCTAGAGCTTGGGGAGGAAGATCTGAGGCTTGACCCCGCCTGGATCCTTGGGATGTCATTTCTCTGTGTGCCTCCTGGAGTCTGTAGTCAGAACATCCAAACACTTCAGAGGCGGAGGGCCTGACCAGCAAGAGGACAGGCTGGGGCAAAGGACTCAGAAACAAGTGAGACTATACAAGGGAAGTGGAGGAGGGGAAGGGGAGGGGAAGGAGAAGGATTGGGATTGGGGGGAGGGGGGAGGCTGGGAAGGGATTC
>NW_012267237.1:2068478-2085774 GCF_000151885.1 Dipodomys ordii
GGAAAGGGAGGGGAAGGGAAGGGGAAGGGGAGGGGAAGGGGAGGGGAATGGGAAGGGAAGGGGAGGACCCAGTTGACCAAGGATAGAAAGCTGTCTTGCCTGTTCCCTGATGCCAATCCCTACCGTGCGGTGTTGGCTGGCTGTTACAGGATCCTGCCAGATGCCGGAGCATCAGGAAACTCCCCACCACAGCTGCTGGGTGAGCGCACGAGAAATGCCTAAAATGTGTCTGGCACCGTTAATTAAGGATGGATCCACTGGAGGAAATCATTCACTGAAGCAACAATCTGTGTTTGTGTGCCGGTGATTTCCAGGCACCTCCCTCTATTTTTCATTTGTGGATGGGGAAGAGATTGTCGATGAGTAGGGTTAATCTCTTTAGTTCAGGTGAGTTCATTTTGGCAGTGATTCACTTCATTGGCTATCAGTAATGATTATTAACAAGCCTGAAGACCTCTGGGAGATGGTGGATAAAAATTCAGTGCTGAGAAGTAGGCCATCATTATGCTAATCGGGTCGGGAGAATAATTACCAGGCACACAGAGTTTCTGCAGGAATTCTGGGGACCAGGCTAGGTCATCCGGTCAGGAAATCCTTCTCTCCAGCTTTATGGGCCTGTGAACACACAGCACACTCCTGCACCCTCGTACACCTACGCGCACCGAGCAACAGTAAATGTATATTTATGCTCATTGGTCTGCCACCCATCTAAGTAAATGCACTTGGAGTCGAAGGGAGATAGATGTCAGTTAAGAAGTTATGTTTTCCGTGGGCCAGTGATGCATTTTTATAGCCTTTAATGTGGACCCTATGAAAGATATTTTTACCCTCTTCAAACAGATCTCACGCGTCCTGGCTGCGTTTTAGCAGAATCTTTGACACACGAGGGCTGTTCACTTTGCAGGTGAGAACGCTCCCTTTTTCCTCCTCTCCAATTCTGCGTTTCTTTTGCATGCACAAACATCCCGATGAAAGACCTGAGAACACACCCCAGCGGTGTCAGAGTCTCTGCGTCTGCCCAGTGGTCCCTGCCTTCCTCATCGCCACATCTGCTCTTCCCGGCTCCGGGTCTCACGCACAGCGACGATTAGTAAGAGATGGTTCAAAGTGGACAAGCACGTGGACAGAGACGTAAAAGTCCCAGGCCAAAGTGTCTCCGGCACTTAAGTTCCTGAGCCATAGGCCTTGAGGACAGGTACACGGTGGCACTGGCCGAGGGTCTGTGAGTGGAGTAGGAGGGGCCAGGCCCCGTCGCGGGTCACCTCAGGTGACTGGCCCCCTGTTCTGGGTGGGAAAGGGTCTGAGGCGGGGCATGGCCGTGAGCAGGCGGCGTCCTCCAGTCTGCGGGTGGCGGGGGCTGGTTCCTACGTCCAGGCTCTGGAGGGGAGGCAGGAGACAGGTTTCAGAGGATGGCGAAAGTGATCCTCTCCATGGAGCTGGGTGGGGCGCAGGGTTGCCACGGGCACTTACCTGAGAGGGAGAGGGAGGGCCGGGTGCAGAGGTGGCTCGTGGAGGGGTGGGGACGGCCCGGGGGCAGGGGACACAGGGGCCTCCCTTATGGGGAAGAGAGGCCGCCCTCAGACGGCAGCCCCGTGGACAGGACTGCGGACCCGGCCCTTGGGGAGGCGCGTGTCAGAGAAGAGACGCGACAAGCCCCACACTTTGGTTTCGGAGCCTCTGGACATCAGGTCTCAAGTTTCACATACTGAAAAGGAGCATTTAGCTTATGTTTTTAACGGCTTGCATTTGCATGGATGCCCAGAGCCTTCACGTTCCCCACAGAGAACGGGGTTCTCCTGGGTGCTGTGTGAGGGGACATCTGCTTGGGGTCAGGTGCCAGCGCCAGCTGGACGGGCAGCCACATCGTGGCCGGGGCCCGCGGCAGCCCTGGGCCCGAGCTGCGGGGTCTCTAGGTGGCGGGAGCTGGTGCAGTGGCCCTGGGCCCGAGCTGCGGGGTCTCTAGGTGGCGGGAGCTGGCTCTCCTCCTCTGCCTCTCTTCTCAGCACGGCAGGGCCACACCTCACACAGGCAGAGCGCAGAGCCCAGGCTCCCGGGGAGTAGAACCCTCTGCTTGAGCTGGGGATCACATCCACGTCGACTGGACCTCAGCGGGGATGGAGGCGACCCCGAGAGGCCCCGTCCACGGGCGCCGGCCCACTCCTGGCCCACCATCACTCAGTCAGCATCTCTTTGGTCTGATTCTGCCACGGCGATGTGGGAGCATGCGCAGCTGTGGTGGGGTGTGAGGAAGGAGCCCTGGCGAGGGTCTGGGCCACAGCGGGCTGTGTCTCTCGGCTCTCTGGTGCACACACGGGAACCGGGTCCTGTCACCTGGTCCAGGTGTGGTCACCACGGGAACAGAGGGCGGGAGGGCGCCACCCGAGCTGTGCTGAGTGCAGCCGGCGGGTCAGGAGACCAAGTTCTCAGTGGAGAATCGTTTTTCTTTCTCTTCAGATGCCAAGTCTAGGGAACTTGTGTCTGGCGTGGGTTCTCCAGTCCCTGAGAATGGCAGTGAGGAAAGGGACAGAGGCCAGGTCAGGAGGATCGAGGCTCCTGGGAGCCGTGCTCTGGAATGTCAGTCTCAGGGCGTCAGCCGACAGGTGAACCCACCCCTGGGTACCAAACACAGCACAGCGCCTTCCAGAGCGAGATCTGCGCAGGTCAGATTTCCTCTCAGCACTAACACATCAAGTGAAAAGGCTGGGAGTATCTTCAGCACTTTGGAGCTTACATTGTCAACTGTACAAGTACAGTTCAGAGTGTTGTCTCATCTGAGTGCTGTGCGCATCACGCTGAGTGCGGAGGTAAGTCTGTGTTCTTACCACTCTGTCCACCCTGAATGAACACATCTCCACAAACCTTCACCTCCGTCTGCAACCCTAAGTGTTTACCGGACACAGCCCAAGGACTGAGAGAAGAGAGGAATATGTGGGGCTGGGTTGAGGGGGCTGAGAAGTGTGGGTGTGTATGGGTGCGTGTGTGTTCATGCATGTGTGTACACATGTAAGTGTGTGCACACACGTGTGTGCACGTGAGTGTGCATGTGTGTATGCAGGTTCTCAGCCCCCCTTCCTCCATGGTAACCGTGGTAAACATAACAGTAATAATAACCATAATAAACTACAGTAAGCAGGTTGTGGGTACTTTCCACCTCGCTGCTCCTGTGCTGCTGGCTCCGCCGGCATGCCTGCCCCGCCGTCTCTGGCGTCTCTCTGGGCAGGCTCCCTCTGTCAGAGCCCCACCAGCACGTGGCAGTCTGTCCTCTAGCGGGGTGGCAGGGAGCTGGCAGGACAGAGGCTGGCGCACGCATGGATCCTTCCATGCTAATGGCCCTGTCTCCATCTGGCCCCCATCCCGCACAGATCAAAGGCCTGAGCATCCGCCAGGGCCTCCTGTGTTCATTCCTGAGGGGTGGGCACTGCCCCAAGGGCATGCAGAGGAAAGGCAGCCAGTCTCAGGTCTCAGGGAGCCTCCCTTGGCCAGAGAAGGGGGACAGGGCACCTGCGCTGAGGACCCTGGGGCCCTGACCCCTGCCGGCGCAGGACGGACCTGCTGCGCTGCTCTCGGGGGCCCTTCTATCAGAACTCCCATGGGCATGCTTGCCGTGCCCAGCACCCTTGCTCCAGCACCTTCTCTCTTCAACTACCCCACCCACCATAGCTCCCGCACCACCCTAAGGACTGCTGCAGAGGACCCCAAGCCAGGGAGAGCACGGCTCCACCAACCGTCCGTCAGACAGCATGAGCAGAGCTATGGACTGGGGACCCCAAGCCAGGGAGAGCACGGCTCCACCAACCGTCCGTCAGACAGTGCACGAGCTGAGCTATGGACTGGGGACCCCAAGCCAGGGAGAGCACGGCTCCACCAACCATCCGTCAGACAGTGCATGAGCTGAGCTATGGACTGGGGACCCCAAGCCAGGGAGAGCACGGCTCCACCAACCGTCCGTCAGACAGCACGAGCAGGTCTGTGAGCTATGGACTGGCAGTATTCTTTGGACAACATCACTTCAAAAACCATCCTACTTGTAAAACATGTTCACATGTGTGGTACATTCTTATCTTTAGAGCTGTATCCATCTAGAGTATAAAGAATAGCACATACAGATATAAATACAGGGACAACTATACCTGGGTCTCTGTATTTACAACTGGGTCTACATCCATCCTGATACACATGCTCATAGCAATACACATACCAACACATGCACACAGCTAAACCCTAACACATGTACACAGCTATACACTAACACATGCATACAGCTATACCCTAACACATGCACACAACTATACACTAACACATGATACACTAACACATGTACACAGCTATACACTAACACATGCATACAGCTATACCCTAACACATGCACACAATTATACACTAACACATGTACACAACTATACACTAACACATGTACACAGCTATACACTAACACATGCATACAGCTATACCCTAACACATGCACACAATTATACACTAACACATGTACACAGCTATACACTAACACATGCACACAGCTATACACTAACACATGCACACAGCTATACACTAACACATGCATACAGCTATATAGTAACACATGCATATACACTAACATATGTACACATAGAGCAACACCCACTAACTCACAGATGCACACAAGATATACATACACACGTATACATCAAACACATGGGTATATGTGTCCACATATAAATAAATACACAAAAACAGCAGGAATGCCTATGAACATGCCAATAAACATACACATATGTACATATACATAAAGGCATGCATGTGCAGATTCACACACACAGACACACACACACACAGACACACACACACATACTGGGCAATCCAATGGATCTACAGCCTGTGCCGAGTGCTCAGAGAAGCCTTCTCCCTCAGCCTGTGGAGTGGGACCAAGGTCCTGGGGTAGATCTCTGGGCTGTGGGAAGCTGAGGTGTTCACACACTTGGGGGAAGCAATCCTGCCCCCTTTGCTGCTGTATGCAGGTTGGTAAGTGTTTGCCCCCTGGAGACCACTGAGGTAGGCACTGTGGTGGACAGGGCCTTCGTGGAGAGTGGGTACCTGCAGGAAGGGAAAGGGATCTGCCACAGCCAAGGAGAATTAAACACCTTATTCTGCGCCTGTGCATTTAACAGCAAGAGTTTTCCATCCCGCAGGGGCAGTGCCTGAATGCATGAGAGACCACTGACCCCATGTCCAATGTCTGACTGTGTGGGGAGACCACTGACCCCATGTCCAGTGTCTGACTGTGTGGGGAGACCACTGACCTCCATGTCCAGGGCCTGCATGTGTGGGAGACCACTGACCCCATGTCCAGGGCCTGACTGTGTGGGGAGACCACTGACCCCATGTCCAGGGCCTGAGTGCTGAGAGACCACTGAGCTCCATGTCCAGGGCCTGCATGTGTGGGGAGACCACTGACTCCATGTCCAGTGTCTGACTGTGTGGGGAGACCACTGACCCCATGTCCAGTGTCTGACTGTGTGGGAAGACCACTGACCTCCATGTCCAGGGCCTGAGTGTGTGAGAGACCACTGACCCCCATGTCCAGGGCCTGACTGTGTGGGGAGACCACTGACCCCATGTCCAGGGCCTGAGTGCTGAGAGACCACTGACTCCATGTCCAGCTGTGAGCAGGCTCGTCGGCCGTGTGCCTGTGTCAACAAGCCTGTTGGTGCAGGAGCGCATCCCCAGAGCCTGTCCAGAGGACTGCAGGGTGGAGCAGCTTTGTGGAGGACAGCCGGGAGGCTCGGGGGGCTCCAGGCCAGTGTAAAGCCTCAAATTATAATATCACATTCAATCATTCGAGGGCTTTTCTCACCAGATGGTGTTCATGTGCCAGATGCGAAAGGCGTGCTTGGTTCTGGCTGTGGATTTGGACGGAGGGCTTGCTGGGGTTGGACAGTCACCTGGCCCTGAGCAGGGCTCCCGCTCTCGGCAATGGCCAGAGGCGTGGACAGGTCTGCAAGCCAAGTGAAGCACCGTGGAGGTGCGCGCTGCAGCCCAGGCCTCCGGGCAGTGCTGTGCCCCGAGGAGAGGCCCTGCCCCGCGCCCCCCACACAGGTCCAGGGCAGGAAGCCCTGAGGCTGAAGCGCAGAAGCCTGCCGAGCAGGCCACTCACACCCTTACTCCCATCAAGCCCCACCTAGCTTTCCCCTAACCCTTAAAAGTTTTCTAAAACTCCAAGATGGTGCAGAAGCAATGTCTGACGGTCCTGTCCAGGAGTCGGGAGGGCTCCGGCGTGGCTCACCTGGCCGAGCACCTGCCTAGCATGGGAGAGGCCGCTCTGTCTTTCACTGGTCAAGCCTCCTCTTCAGCAACGGTGGTCACACCAGGCATTGTTTTAAACTCTTCAGTTACTAACATTAAAAATAGCAAAACACTAGAAGGCACTTAAAGGTTATTGAACACAAAAATAAGAAGTTTTTAATATGCTCAATAGCTATTACTTATTGCTAGAATGATATGAAATTCAAAGGAAAAGCATAGACCAGCAGATGAGGCAGAAGGAAGGTGTCTAGCTCTTTGGAACCCCGAGGTAGGGACTGGACGTGGCAGGCAGATCTAGCCCCAGCGTGTCTTTGTGATAATCGCCTGACAGCTCGGTCTGTTCCTCCTGGACATCTGAGGGTCACAGAGTTGGCCGCTGCCTGAGGCATGCTGTGCCCATGTTGCTTTCCAGCCTCGCCTCTCTGTTGTCCCAGGCTCTGGGAGGGGAGACACGGCTCCCCAGGTGTCTTCTGTGTGTTGGCGGCTCCTTGCTGGGGAGCGGGGGAGAAGTCGCACCCCTGCCCTGCCTTCCCAGCTTTAGGTTCCTGGATGATGGCGGAGCTTTTAGCAAACTGTTTTGGAGGGGGAGAAGGAACGAAAACAGAGAAGAGCAGAGTAGAAGTGCAAGGTATTCATGCCAAAAGACGCTCGGTGTCCTGGCGGGTTTATAGACACGTCCTGGTCTCCTTGGGCTACAAACAGGACTTGGGCTCAGGTACTGTGACCCTTGCCTACTTGCTGGAGCATGCCAGTGAGATCAGTATGAAGACAACATAGTGATGTTCAGAGAATCCTGTTTGGCCTGAAAGGCGTTGAAGAGCCCACAGAGGGCTCGGTCCCTGAAAAGGGTGGTGTTTCCGTGGGACAGCACGGCTGCCTCCAGGCCCCCTGGGACCCAGCCACGGTGGCCATCGGCCAAGCCGCATTGGTGGGGGGGTACCACCCACCCAGGCCCTGGTGCTTAAATCTGACTGTCTCTGCTTTCCACAGTTTATAGTAATTCTGAATCTGCAGAAAGATGGTGCCGGCCTTTCTCTAACATTGTGGTGCTCAGGAATAGCACTTCTGCCGTGGCTATGAAGTGCCTTGGGTGGTGCTTGCTGAGGGCGGACTCCACCTGGTGCTCGCCACCTCCTCTGGACATCCGGCTACTGGCCAGGACCCTGCAGCCCCTTGGGTGCTCCTTCCATCTCGGACAGGTCCTCAGACCCCTGGGTGCTTTGTGCCTTTAACAGGTGGAAGCACGCCGCCCGGGCACTTTGGAGGCTGCTCCTCAGGTAGAGTTGTAGGAGTTTGCTGGCGGTTAGTGGTTAGTGGGGAATAAGGGTTATGGGGTGGTGACCTCGGGGGTGGGGTGCCCTCTTACCACACTCCAGGCGTGTGGGACGTCTCCACCTGCCTCAGGCATCCTGGGACCCGTCTGTCCCCAGGCACTGAGCCTCCCTTCTGAAGAGCAGAAGGCCAGTCATGGCTCCTGCCCACTCCAGGGCCTGTGGGGACCGACAGGAGCCTGTGCAGCCCAGGAAGTGAGACGGGGAAAGGGGACGGCACGTGAGCCTGAGCCTCCAGGGACCCAGGACAGACAGGCTGCGCTTCCTGACGTTCCACCTCCCCACAGCGTCTGTGGGGGGGGGGCTCCCCGGGCGGGCCACCGTGGAGCATCCAACACCTCCACCACAGGAGCTCTGTGCCTCTCTTCTCCTCCCCTTCCCTCCCCATCCGTCCGCCTCCCTCTCCTCCTCCTTCTCCTCCTTCTCTCTTCTTTCTGCTCTATTCTTTGTTATTCTCTTCTTCCCCTTCCTGTCCCTTCCCTCCCCTCCCCTTCCCTTTCCCTCCCTTCCCTTCCTCTCCCTTCCCCTACACTCTTCTTCCCTTTCTTTCCATTCCCTGTGGGGAGCAAGCTACCAAGTCCAACCAAGTCTGGAGAAGGAGTGCTGGGAAGGGAGGGACTAAGTCCCCTTCCCAGAGGGGATACCTAGTAAAACATTTGCTGTTTTCCTTTTCCTTTGTGTGTGACTGTGCGAGTTATTTTAGCTAAGAAATTCTTACTTATTATAGCCTTCCATGAGTATGTAGTCCGCCCAGGTGTCTGTAGGTGGGAAAGGTCAGAAACACTTCACCCCGAGAGCTCAGGGTCACAGTCCTTCTCAGGTCTCAGGTGGGGGAGGGGGTCTCATGTCCCATGTCCTCACTGTCCACTGTGCCTGTGGCCTAGCTCAGTGTGAACGTGGCTGAGATTGGTATTTTCGGTAGGGAAGTTTACTTTAAAGCCCGGGGAAATCATTTGTGTCAGAAAACACTTGCTTGAACTTGCAATCCCTTGGCTGAAATGCAACAGCCCGCTGTCTGTTAACTAGGCCTTCACGGGGCCTGCACTGGACGGGCCCTCTGGGAGCTGGTACTGAGCCCACACTGCATGGAGACCGAACGAAGCCCTCACGGGGCCCGCACTGGACAGGGCCTGCGCTTCATGGGCTGCACCGAGTCCACACTGCACGGAGCCCCTCGGCCTGCACGGAGTTCTGCTGCTGGGTTTTGGTGGGAAGGAAGGCAGCCTCTCTGGCCCTGTATGCCACTGCCCAGGCTGGCTTGCACACCCCAGAGATCTTGCTGAGTGGTCACAGGCTGGCAGTGTTCTGTTCAGAGGAGGACAGGAGCGGAGCCACACAGCCCGGGGCTGGGGCACATGCCTTACAAAGTGTTCTTTGGGAGGTGTAAATGAGGCGCAAGTGTTAACGTGCATGCTGGTACTGGGTGCTATTTTAAACAATTACAGATGGTGGAGGGCTGGCTGTAATTGACAGCAGTGTCAGCCAGAAAGGAGCTTGACAGGCGTCGGCATGCAATGATTAATTACCGTGAGCCGACGCGGCCGTTCCAGTTTCCTCCCATGTGCTCCGTCTTGAGCCGAATCCGTGGCTCCTGTTACACTGCACAGCACAGCACAGGAAACGGCTTTGTGGTGCCCAATGGCAGGACGACTTATGGCTGGAGAGTGGCTTGAGCCTGTCCCCTACTGAGGCCCAGGGGGCCAAGATGGGTGTCAGTGCAAGGATGTCCCTGGCTCCCGTCCTCCTGGGCATCCCCAGCAGCCCAGCGACGAAGGAGGCCACGTCTACCCAGCACCCATCCACAGCTCCGCAACTGCAGCCGGGGGTGGGGGGTGGGGAGGGGGGGAGCCACATCTACCCAGCATCTATCCACAGTTCCGCAACTGCAGCTGGGCAGGGGTGGAGGGGTGCGCCGCAGGGCTGGCTTTGGGGGTGATGTCTGAGTCCCTGCCACTGAGCTGCTTTTGGGGGACACACCTGAGTCCCTGCCGCAGGGCTGGCTTTGGGGGTGATGCCTGAGCCTCCCTGCCGCAGGGCTGGCTTTGGGGGTGACGCCTGAGTCCCTGCCGCAGGGCTGGCTTTGGGGGTGATGCCTGAGCCTCCCTGCCGCAGGGCTGGCTTTGGGGGTGACGCCTGCGCCTCCCTGCCGCAGGGCTGGCTTTGGGGGTGACACCTGAGCCTCCCTGCTGTATCCCTGGCTCCCATCTCGCCAGGCTCACTGGCACTGAAGTACTGCATCACGGGTCTTTCTGAGTTTCAGTCCTGAGGCTGCAGAGGCAGTGAACCCAGGCTGCTCAGTGTGTCGCTCCCTTGTGGTGAGGACCGCATGTCTCTGTGAGCAGAGGTGTGTGGAGCATGGGTCTGGGGGCCCTGCAGGCCATTTGGTTCCTCCCCAGAATGGGTGTGATGACTTAGAGTCCTGGCCTTCATGCACCTGCTCTCTACACATCCTAAGCATTCTAGGAAGGTGAATTTCGGAAGTAAACACTTTTCTTTAAGGCTTTACATACAGGGACAAAGTGTTCTGCATAGGTGTTTTCTGGCTGCAGACAGACTAGGTCTCACTACACAGGGACAGGCAACCCTGTGTACGGCTGGATGGGGCACATCAAAGTCTCAGTGTGGCAGTGGAAATTCATGGCTCAACTCAGCCCATCAGGAGACGGGAACAGCCAGCCAGGCCACGGGGCTGTGGAGGCTAAAAGGCCTCCCTGAAAGCAGCAGAGAGCTGGGAGGAAGGTGAGAGCAGAACGTGAAGATGTCAATAGAGTGGAGACCAGAGGAAGCTGAACAAAGGCAGGACCCGTGGCGGAAGTGTCCCACGCTGCGCTGTGGACGGTGACCGCCTCCGAAGTCCCACGCAGAGTTATGGGCGGTGACCCACTTGCCTTGTCTCCCAAGTCCCCTCGAAGCCACAGACGCAGCCTCTGCGTGGGACACAGCCACGGGCGGGAAGGGCATCGGCCAGCGTGGGCCCTCGGTAGGCCACTGTGTCGACAAGGCCAGGGTGCTGTCCTCACACCCCTGGAGCTATTGCCTTAGTTTTGCCTTTCAAAACCTTTCCTTGGGATGAGGGTAGCACTTAGGGGTAAAACATGAGCTTTGCTTGCAGGAGACCCTGGGTTTGAGCCCCAGCACCTTGGGGGACGTGGATTCTGACTGAAAGGCTTGGCCACGCGCAAATCCACAGCAGAGCAGCAGAGCTCATCTCCGCTGTGTCAGGTCACGTCCACGTCCCCACGGCCCCCACGGCCTGCCTCTGTGGCCTGGCCGTGTTCCTGTCACTCAGGTGACCCGGTGAGCAGGCACGGGCCGCGTCCGGCTTGGTCCTTCCACACTCGCTTCCCTTGCTTCTTCCCATCCCAGAGCCCGGGTGACAGCACCAGGCCGGGCAGAGTCATGGGAAAGCCGGCCTTCCCTCTGGGTCCCAGGGCAGTTCTGGCCTTTGCAATGAGATCATCTCATCTCTGCACAGCGCCCCTCAGCGGCCAGCTCTGGCCACAATGACTGACCCCTGGGTCGGCTTCTAGAGCACGTTCCCCTGGGACAGGTAGGAGGGCAGCGGTGGTCAGGGGCCACAGAGAGAAGTTTCCCAGGGGCTGCCCCTGTGGCCTGGGAAGTCTGTGTCTGCCTCTCCCTGTGGCACTGGGCTGTCCGGGACCCGCCAGGTAGGGTGACAGGGGCTGGATCTTCAACCTGAGGTCCAGCGCTCAGACAGGAGGGCTTGCACCCCTAGACGTTCATGGAACCACACCACATGCTTTCCTATCAATGAGGACAATCAACCGCAGGAAAGTGAGGAAGCTCTGTTCAACCAGCCAGGCTTCCACAGCACTTACACAGCAGTAAAGGACACTCAGCTCCCTGGCAGGGAGAAGCCTGGTCCTCACCGCGGAGGAAGTATACGGGCAGGAAGTGTGGGTCGGGGCGGACTGTCAAGTGTGAGCTCCGTCCTGAAGCTGGGCTCTGTGGCCCTGCAGGAGGCCAGGAGCTGTCCTCCGGCTCACACCGGCTGCCCAGTGCGATGGCTCACCTCACCGGCAGGGCTGGAGCACTAATGCAAAGTGACACCCCACGCCGGGCCCGGCGGGATCCGGCGAGCACGCAGCCTCTTGTCTAGACGGCCGGGGACACAGGGGAGTCTGCCCTTCTGTTATTTGGAGGAAACGCTCTCCGTCTTGAAGTGAGTCTTTTTTTGATCACACTCTAACGTCCAATTCTCCATGGCTCTCTGGTTTAAGCACTGCGTGTCCTGTTTCCTTTCTTGACAATTAGCATCCGGGCTTTCACTCCGGGGTCCCAGGAGCCTCCCTGGGTGCAGGCAGCTCTGCTGCTGTGGACACTGGCGGCTCTGGGCTTCTGAGTGGGGAGGGTGGGGAGGGCTGCACGCTTGGTCCAGGAGACCCGGGCTCCGCCAGCCTCAAGTCTGCTGGGTGTCATCCACCTCCCCTGCGGTGATACAGCTCCTGAGGACACTCCTGAGCAGCCTGGCCTCCAGCAGGAAGCAAGCGCCAGACAGCGTGAGAAACCTTTTGTCAGGCTGCTTCTTTCTAGCACGACTTGAGAAGAATAACACTTTCATGGAACCCTCCGTGTGGATTTTGAGGTATAGTTTCACTGTGCGTAAAAAGCAAGGTCACTGGTGTGCGTGGCTCGGAGATCTCCATGTGGGGGATTTCTGTCAGGTCTCGGTCAGTGGCCACTCATGCTAGATCGTGTGGGCCCCTGGTGCCATGGGTTCTGAGCGAAGGGGAGGGTGGAGAGCTGAACCTTCGCAGGGATGTGAGCGCGTTAAGCAGACCTCGGTCGTCTCCACACTGTGGCTCATTCCCCACCCAAAAAACCCCGGGTGAGTGCACTGTCCCTCTCTAACCTGGACGCCACCGCTGTGTGTGCAGGCAGCTGCTTAGGGAGCAAATTATTTCCACACATGTTCCTGGGACTGAAGACAGTGCACACTTGGCATGAATTGGGTATTTGGCAGATGCAACTGGTTTCAAGCTGTACGGCAGCCTAAGAGTTAAGGTGGTCGGTTTTACAGGGACGCATGCATGAGGAAGCCAGTGTCCTAATAGGAAACCAGAGGAGGAACATGCACAGCCACAGGGAAGTTCCACTTGAACATGTAAGGGCATTCACTTGCTGCCGTTACCAGGCTGAAGTCCATGCCCTCTCCTTTAAACAGAACATTTTCACCTGTGTGCTGAACGAAGGTCTCAGAAATGAGCTTACCTATGGAGAGGATGAGTGTGGGACCAAAAATAAAACAATCACTTTTAGAATTGGTGAGGACATAAATGACCAAAGCCTTCGGGAGAGATATTTGACAACATTTTTGCAAAACCTCAAAGATTTTCATACCCAATAATTACTATACTTCTAGAAAACTCACGCCCCCCAAAATAACGTCCCTGGAAAGTTTTTAACTTGTGGAATTGTTTTAACTTATGGGTTCTTTTAGCAATGTTTGTTATGGTCATGACAAATTCGAAGTGACTTTCATATTACAAATTAGTACCGTGGTTAAATACAGGTGTTCATAGAACACCAATAGAATTCAGTGCAGCATCTGTACAAATGAGGCTACTTGGTTATTGACATGGAGTTAAGTCCAAATATATAGCTCTATGCTAAAAGTTACTGAATGCTAGGATCCTGTTTGAATGAAATGTGTGAGGAGTAAAGCAAACCTCAAAGCCGAGGGGAGCCGGAGCTGGGGCTCTGGGGCAGGTGGGCGGTGGCTGTAGCACGGGGAAGTTCTGGCTCTGCTTGCAGGTTTGCCTTTGTGTCTTCAGTGGGTGTTAACTCCTTTCATGTCAGAACAACTCGTTCATCCATGGTCTGAAGTAGCAGATTTCCCCTTCTCACCTCGTGAGGATTTGCTGAGGACCAGGACCTAGGCCTTCTGCTCAGCATGAAGCTCCGTGTGCTCTTCTGCTCAGCATGAAGCTCCGTGTGCTCTTCTGGTTAGCATGAAGCTCCGTGTGCTCTTCTGGTTAGCATGAAGCTCCGTGTGCTCTTCCAGTTAGCTTGAAGCTCCGTGTGCTCTTCCAGTTAGCTTGAAGCTCTGTGAGCTTGTCTGAAAGCGGTTTCAAACCCTGTAGAACCCAGACATCTGCACCCCCTGCTTGTGGCACAGAGTAGCCATTTGTCAATAAAAAATGCTTGTCTGGCTCTCTTCCTTTCCCTTCTTTCCTTTTCTCTTCTGGGAGGTGGAATGAGGAATATATTTTGTCCTTTTAACTCCCTTTCGAGTGGTCTGTTCGTAGAAAGGCCACCAAATGTTTCTGTTGCTGGCTACAGTTTTCACTGAGCTTTCAAAGAACAAGTTTGTGGTGAGCATTTTCAGGATCCAGTCCTCCTGCGCGTCGGTGGTGTGGCGAGTCTGGTCCACCCCCCAGCTGCTGGGAAGGCCCTTCTATTGAAGACAGGATTACAGGATGTCCCACTGACGGCAGTAAAGCACCAGGGACGCCACAGGATGAGGCTAGGATGTCTCCTGGGGTGTCCTGTGTGCCAGGTCCATGCCAGGTTCCCCTTGACGGTGACCTTGACCTTCGAACCCCACACGCTGAAGTCCTGACCCCAGTGCCTCCATCATCATGAGGTCGTCAGGTCAGTGGGGACTCTGGAGCCCCAGGGGTTGGCCTTGCTCCCATGAGCCTGGTGTGCTCACTGGGAAGAGGTAATCTGGACGCTTAGGGGACACTGAGCCTACGTGGCTGAAGATGGGGGGCGGGGGATGACACAGAGGCCAGCAGAAGATGGCTCTGAAAATCAGGGACAGAAGCCTCAGGAGGGGTCACCCTCCTAAACTCAGCTCCTGCCTCCAGGCAGAGACAAAGCCCTTCTGCTGACAAATCCCCGGCTGTGGCTACTAGAATAACAACTATGCTTTCAGGTAAGGTTTCTATGGCTGGGTATAGAATGCCCTGCAATTTGGGCATGTGTAGTATTTTTTTTAATAATTATAATAACATTATGAATACCAGCAGGAATTCCATGCAGGAGGCAGGAAGATAGTGAATCTACTGCCTGGGCTGTATGTCTCCAAGAAAGAGACAAACGAAAGGATGTGATGTCTTCGAGACGAGAATGCCTAGGAGATGAGGCTATGTCCTTTTCTGTGTCTTCCTCCTACCACGGTGACCTCTGCATGCTTCCCAGCACTGCCCATGTGACTTTGTCAGGCTCCCAGCCCTCGCAGTTAGCAGCTGCTCAGCACTGAACTTGACCTTTCTGTGCCAATGTCCCCTCAGGAAGGACTGGTAGGCTTTGGAATGGCTGGAACATTCTGTTTCGGATTCATCTGTGAGATCTGAAGAAAAAGGACAAGCCCGGCCACAGTGATCCAGAAGGTTACTGCATAACAACTAGCATTGCACCGCGGGGTGGGCCGGCTCCAGACCAAGATGCCCAGGATGGATGGCTGACCGTCCGACTTCACATGAGGCTGAGAACAGAGAGGGAAAAATAAGTGATCAGTGCTGGAGGCCAGCTGTGCACACCGCTGCTGTGCGTGCATCCAGGGTGGGAGCTGCCACAGCTGCCTGGGATTTTCGGGGTGACACTCAGGGCTCCTTTGAGAGCATGAGTCCCAAATCTGGCCTGCATTGGTCACTGTCTGATCCTTATTGCCAGTTTTCTGTCCCCCAGACCCTCAGACGGGAAGGAGTGGTCCAGCAGTGTGCATCTGGGCTAAGAGATGCAGAGTTGTGAAATACAAGGGAGCAAATTATCTCCGCAATGGCAATCAGGCAATTTAGATTTCTGTTTAACTACTTCGTTATTCAATTATTTTCTCATCTTTTCTAATGAAGGGAAAGAGAAGTACATATTTCTTTATGGCCTGGCCACACAGAGGCATTAAATATACATGGAGATTGGGGTCCAAGGAAAGGCACAGGATGAGAAATATCTCCTAGCTGGATGCTCTGTGGATTTGGGGTGTGCAGGAAGAACAGATCTGTAGTCGTTTTGTCATCTGACTGAGCCTCCACTATTCCTCTATATATAACTTGTTGCCTGTTATTCATGTCGATGGCAATTCTGCTGATTATTCTACAATCACTGAGGAAGTCTGAGACCAGCATGAGAAATCTCACTCCTTGGTGGGCAGAGAGCAGTGTATTTTGTGTGTGTGTGTGTGTGTGTGTGTGTGTGTGTGTGTGTGTTTGCGTGCTGGTACCAGGGCTTGAACTTGGGACCCCATGCTCTCACTCAGCTTCTTTGTTCATGGTTGATGCTCTACCACTTGAACCGCGACTCCCCCCTAGCATTGTTCTGGTGAATTAAAAATGGAGTCTCCCAGACTTTTCTACCTGGATTGGCTTTGAACTGAGATCCTGCAGATCTTAGCATCTTGAGTAGCTAGGATTACAGGCAGTTGGGCACACAGCTTTATTTTTGAAGAGTTAGGCTTTTGATAGCTACCAACACTCAACTCACAGCCTTTTCTTCTGTTCATCTTCCGCCTCGGAATTTTGACTTCCTAGGGATTGTGGACAGAGACTAGATACTGAATATTTACTTCCAAATGACATCATATTTTATCTGATGTTTTCATCTCTTTTCAAATTAGGTTTTAAAGATTAACGAATAATATCCATTTAATTTTCATGAATTCCAATCCTAATCATGTTAGACAAGAATGTCACTAGTCAGGATCACGAATAGTTTTAAATAGATGGACTAGAACCAACATGATGAAATCATAATCTTTAGCACTGATCATATAAGAGTGATATTTTCAGAAGTTCCCCTTTATTTTGTACACTAGGTCATCTCTTTTCTTGCCAACTCCATTTTTATTTGCATGTCCAAGGCTTCTCCTTTGAAGACAGACAAGGTGGCAACCTCTTCCCCATAACTGGGGCCTCATGGCCCTGGCTTCCTCTTTCTATTCCTCTTTCTCTTCCTCAGGACAGCTTGGGAGGGAGGTCTCACCCTTGGAAGGAGATGGAGTAGCTTCCTTCTATTTCCTTCCTGAGCCACAGGAAGTGGGTATTCTGCCTCTGTGCCATGAGGTCTTGGTAACCATGTGAGATGTGTGCTTGGTCTCTTTAAGGAAGAAACTCATCCAGCCCCATCAATTGCAGTAGGAATAGAAGTTCTGCCTTGATTCTTCATGGGTTTTAGGCTCAAGATGGGTGAGAATCCATCAACCCTTTCAAACCTCAACAGAAATCTGTCCTACAGTTAGACACACGTGTTTATGTTATGTGGTTTGACAGTGGAGCAGCCACTGGGAATATCAGAATTCTGAAGATTCAAAGGGGTTCAATCTGGTACTTCTATGTAATATACATAACCCAGTGCCTGTGTCACCTGATCACAGTGCTGTTTCCCTGATCACCACCCCAGAAGCCCTGAGGGACCTGATCCAGTCATCTTGATCATCCATTCATAGGTATGAATACCTCTTCCTCATGAAGTCCGAAGTATGGGCAAGATTCACTTTTTGCATTGGGTCTCTTCTTGAATTAACCAGCAGATAGTTAGATAGAAACATATGGATAATAGATAAACAATAGATAGATAGATGTAGAAATAGATGGACTGATGGATGGATGGTAAAAATAGATGGACTGATGGATAGATGTGATGGGTGGGTGGATGGGTGGATGGATGGATGTGTGGGTGGGTGAGTAGGGGTGGATGGATAGATGGGTGGGTGGGTGGATGGG
>NW_012267237.1:2085895-2113218 GCF_000151885.1 Dipodomys ordii
TGGTGAGTTCCCAGAGGGTGGGGATGGATGGATGGATGGATGGGTAGGTGGGTGGGGGATGGATGGATGGATGGATAGGTAGGTAGGTGAGGGATGGATGGATGAATGAAGGGTGGATGGATGGATGGGTGGGTGGGTGGATAGGTGGGGGTAGATAAATGGATACATTTGTGTACAGTGTGGTGTGTGTTGTGGCTGTGGATTTGGGCAAAAGAAATGCCTTAGATTTGCTAGGTGATCAATTCTATCGTCTCAGTTCAAATTCACAGATGGGAAAATTCATTCTGCTGCTTCCCTAGATGCCACTTGCTTTGTTAGGTGAGGATACAGATCGCCTCACCAGGGTTAGCCTGAAGAAAAATCTTCAGGCAGGGCTTGTAACGATGTGGAGTGATAGAGAACTCACGGCCTCGGCCTCAAGCTCTGTACTTTAAAGGAGTGGAAACAGGCCAGGGTTGAGGCGGACACACTGTCGGCCTTGAGCACCACCCTGGTTGTCAGGTTCTCCACACGGCTCCATTCTGTACATATGAAGCTGCCGGTCACTGCCACCCATCCTGCCATCTCTCCAACCAAATGCTGCGGCTCAGTCACCTACTAAATGTGCCGTCTCCAGGGAAAGCCTGTTCTCCATGCCAAACATCCCTTCCTTCTGAGTCGCCCGGGTTGGTTTCTTTTCAGATCTGAGCCCTCCTATTTGCCCTCCCATCTACGAGCATGAAGTCCGGAGTGGGAGCGTGGCTTGTTGCATCTCTGTTCAAGTGTGGTCAATGTGAAGTGGTCCCTCCTTCATCCAGCCTCCAAGCCTGCGATATGCCAGCAGGCCTCCTTCATCCAGCCTCCAAGTCTTGACAGTGATTCCAAAGACAATGTGGTGCCCTGCGATGACAGCAACCATGCCCAAACTAATTCAGTTTTAGTGTTGTTTTCCTGTCCTAGGGAGAGGCAGCCCTGCTGAGGGGATTGGTCTTTCCCTGAATGGCAGCGCCGGCCCCAACTCTCCCACCAGGAGGCTGCTCCTCTTCCAAGGCCCTCAACGTGCACTCCTCTCTTCTGGGAAGGGCTCATGCCCTGAGCCCTGAGCTGTCTATTTCAAGCCTTCTGACTGACTATGTCCAGATCAGTGACTAACCAGCACCTACCTACCACGTCACGGAGTGAGAACATGATGGCAGGTGGTAAAGGGCTGGACAGGGACACTGGGAAGACAAGGTGAAGAAGATGCCGCCTCCAGTAGGTATTGTGTGTCCTTTATTTGCACACCTAGGAGCAGCCACCCTTCACCTCTCTACCCACATCTTACAGCTGCTCAGAAAGGTACTCACTTTAGTGGGTCTGCTGCAGGGGAGGCAGAATTGGGGTCCTGGGCCCCTTCTTGCAGCACAGCAGAGCTGCCTGCTTCCAACCCGCAGTGCAGTCTCCGTGAGCCTGACAGTGGTGCCACAGGGACTCAGAGTTTTACAGGCCCCCGGCAAGCACTCTCGGAGGACATCATTTCCAGACATGGCCTCCAGGTGCTGGACAAGGGCTCCTTTTTCAGTGTGGGGCTTGGCAGGTGCCTGATTTTTTTTATCACAAGCCTGTGATGTATGGCCCGGTGTGAGTGATCCCTTCCCTTCCCACATCGGCAGCATCTGGAGAGATGGTTTACTACGCAGGGTGAGATCGTAATTCAGCAGAGTATTGACAAGCAAAGCAGTATATACTGACTCCATGTGAAGGGAGAGGAATATTGTTCCACGTTATTTAAATAATAGCTATCTCAATAGACATACAAATCTAAGTGGACTTGCTCCGTGTCTGTGTGACTGACAAGCAAGCAACCCACGCTGTACAGCGTCTATGCACCACAAAACAATTGATTTGGTGTTTTCCGGTGACTGATGGATAGCACAGCCATCCATGGACTCAGGTACCTGGGTGGAAAGACAGTCCACAGACCCCATCTTAACATACTGACATGCGACCACAGCATCTGAACTATCCAATTCCTTCTTGTACCGCAACTCCTGTCTGTCCTCCATCTGGAGGTTAGTATTTATTTTTATGGTTTCCTCCACTTCCTTGATAAAACAAAATGACATAATGGGCACTGCAAATGAAGCTATCAGCTTTGAGATCCTGGGAGCTTTTGGAAAAGAGCATCGTGTCCTGCAAGCCTGTACTTATGTGAGCTAAGACGCGGAGTCATTTCTGCTTATGTTTATATTAAGTTTCATTTCCTAAAATAATGAGCTATAACCATCTAGGAAATTTTCCACATGGTATATTTCTTTGATTTCAACACCAGCCGGCAGAGCCTTTCCTCCAAAGCATCACAAAGCCTTTCCTCCAAAGCACTCCAAAGCTCTGAGAAATCCTGTTTTGAGAGAGTTCCATACAAGCCTTGCTAGCAAGTCCAACATCATAGCTATAAAAACAAACAAACAAACAACAACAACAAAACCAGCAAGTTTGACAAGGCTAAGGAGTAACAACCTTTCCTTCAAACCCAAGTAGGTCCAGCTTAGATTTACTGCAGGAGTAGAAAAGTACAGCCTAGCAATGGTAACTACTCAGTTACATTTTACAGAAATGTCAGCACACACAGAGAAAATTTTGCAGAAAATATACAAATATAGTGGTGGTGGGATGATGACATTTTACCTGATTTTTCCTGCCTATTTCATTCATCACTAATATGTGTTTCCCTCACCTTCCACACACACACACACACACACACACACACACACTAGCACACATGTTTGGGTCCTTCTTCTGTCTTAGGGAAGCAGTCACTTGTCTCTGTTTTCCTACATGCTTAACATCTAGTGTCTTTTTTCTTTTCTTTTTTATTATCTTTAAGTAGTTGTACAAAGGAGTTGCCATTTAACAAGGCAGTTTAGGAGTACAATGAATCTTAGTCCCTCTTGTGTTTTTCGTCACCCATCCTAACTGCAATTTCTATTTTAACATCCACCTCTGGTGTAGGATATAGATAGACACTCTGTATCATGATCAATCTCATCAAAGATCAGGTGTTCTATGGAACACTGTGGTGATCATCTGTGTCCCGAAAGCTGGATGTAGTTACTCTTGTTAAGACAAGTAAATGCTCTTGAGAGAATGCATACGTCATGAGAGATGCCTAAGATTGCACAAAATCATTTCCTTGATCCTGTCGCACTAGGTATCTTTGGTTTGTTTTCTGTTCTTCCGGGTAAGGGGCACATGGTAGTGACTTGCCACCACTTGGTGCCACAGGAAGGGTGGGTAGCCATTGCTTCCTTAGCACACCCACAGATGTCTCATCAATTTTTCTCTGGAATTTTGAGTGTTTCTTATTTCTTAGGATTTTAAAAAATTATTTCTGAAACTTTGTGCCCTATTCTGTGCTCTGCCTTGTAGACACTCCCTTTGGATCACCTGACTTGAGAGCAGTCAGAAATCTCCCTGTGTGCCTTTTCTGCCTGGACACACAGACGGATGTGCCTGCTCTCTCTTCAAGTTGGCTGTGTCCCCATGGCTTATTTGACCAATGGAATGTAAGTATAAGAGTTACCTGCAGCTGGAAAGTGAAAATGAAGACCCTCTTTCCATATTCCCTTCCCTCTGCCATGGAGAACAGTAATTTTCCAAATATTATTTCTCCAAAGGCTCATTCTCTGAATGGCAAAGACACAAAAGAGAAGATCACCCATCCACCATTCCAACATCCTCTGGGACAGGAAACCTGTGTCAGATAAAACACTCACTGTTAGCACTCTCAGAAACAAGCATCTTTCCATCATCCTAGTCAATTCTGGTTGGTCCTGAAATTGCTACACAGGAGTGGGGAAGGAAAAGAAGGAGAGGGAGAGAGGGAGAGAGAGGGGGAGAGAGAGAGACAGACTATTATTGGTATTGAGACTGATGTGTGACGGCTAGGCAATTACCAATGTCTGGAATGATAAAACTCATTGTGTGATAATTTAGAAAACTAAATGTAGGCACTTGGGAGGCAATTACAGATATATATGTCTAGCGAACAAGATAGGAGATAAGAATATCTTCATGTATGTTGTTAGCTATTCCTGCATTTAGAATCCAAGAATGATATAACCTAGGGTCCATTTGCAAACAAGAATAAAAGAAAAATGAGGTAATAAATACTAAGCAGAGGTAGATGAGTAGGGGAAAG
Organism: Dipodomys ordii; assembly: GCF_000151885.1. Classification (NCBI taxonomy): domain Eukaryota; kingdom Metazoa; phylum Chordata; class Mammalia; order Rodentia; family Heteromyidae; genus Dipodomys; species Dipodomys ordii. Next base: position 2,090,055 of record NW_012267237.1, read on the forward strand.
TAGGAAAAACAGTCAATAAAAACAAGAGTTGGCTCTTCATAAACACAAGCAAATTTCATCAAAATTTAGCAAGATTGACTAGGAAAAAAGACAAAGTATTTATGTACTCAAAATCAGGAATGAAAGGGTATTGAATAAAATTGGATAAACTCCTAAAAACACATGCCATGTTGAGAATGAACATGAAGATGTAGAAAATCTAAATAGACACACAATTATAAAGAAGACTGAACAAGTACAAAGCCTCTTCATAAGGACATGCAAAGGATGAGAGGTCTTTAAGGTGACTTCTAGAACACTTAAAGATCAACAATTCTCTATGAACTCCTCTCACCCCAGAAAAAAACAAAGTCAAAGGAACCATTACAAATTCATTTTATCCAGCCTGGGTTATGTTGACTTGAAAAAAAACCAAACACAAATGTAAACCCTGTAAAGAAAACCAATATCCCTGGTGGATATTGACACGAAAGTCTCCAACAAAATGCTGGGGGGAGAGGGAGTGGGGGCAGGGAACCTAACTATGAGTTACATGGATTATATAACATGACCAAAAGGGATTTATTCCTGGAATTCAAGGATGGTTCAATATATACAAATCCATTGAAGTAATATGCTACATTTACAGAAAAGAGAGCCACGTAATCATTCAATTGCAACAAAAGCATTTCACAAATTTAATACCCTTCCTTAATTAAAACACTCAAACAATCAAGGGACCACCTAAACATAACAAACTGCAGCCATATATTAGAAGCCCACAGGCAACATCATGTTGAGCAATTGTGATTTGATCCTGAAGCTGACCCATGCAGAAAGCTCTAAACTTCTGGCTTGATGCCATGACTGGGTCAGGTTGGGGGAGGGAAACTGAACCAGAACTTTGGTGACTAGAAGTGTGAAGATGTGTCTGCCGTAATCTGTTGCTGATATGTCTGGTTCTTCTTTTTTGAGCTCATGGTAAGATGGCATTTCCCTACACTCTCTCTACAAGTCAACATCCTATGACTGACCTAGCTAATCCAATCTGAGCAGCGCTCAATCTCTCAGGTCTTTTTCTGTTTATTTTGAGCAAGGCTCACCTATGTCAGCCTTTCTTCCTTCCTTCCTTCCTTCCTTCCTTCCTTCCTTCCTTCCTTCCTTCCTTCCTTCCTTCCTTCCTTTCTTCCTTCCTTCTTTCTTTTCTTCCTTCCTTCCTTCCTCTCTTTTTTTGTCGGTCCTGGGGCCTGAACTCTGAGTCTGGTCCCTCAGTGCTTCAGCTCAAGGCTAGTACTCTACCACTTGAGCCACAGTTCTACTTCCAGCTTTCTCTGCTTATGTTGTGTTGAGGAATCAAGCCCAGGGCCTCATGCTTGCAAGGAAAGCACTCTACCACTGAGCCACCTTCCCAGCCCCTTGACATAATTTTTAAAGAATTCTTGAGAATGCCAGGTGCTGGTGGCTCATGCCTATAATCCTAGCTATTCAGAAATCTGAGATCTGAGGATTGTGGTTTGAAGCCAGCCTAGGCAGGAAGGTCTATGAGACTCTTATTTCCAGTTAAGCACCAAAGGCCAGAAGTAGAGCTATGGCTCAAACGGTAGGGCACCAGCTTTCAATGACAAAACTAAGGGGCAGAACCCAGGCCTTGTGTGTAATCACCAGCCCTAGCACGTACACAAAACGTCCTTGAACAGCAATGTGGTTTGTGTGTTTTTCCTCCAGCCACCATGGATGGACATGAACTATAAGCAAGAAACAAACCTGTGTTGATTAAAATGCTGAGATTTGGGTGCCATTTGTTGCTGTGGTACAAACTGTCTGCCCCATCACAATGGAAACTACTATTGAATTTATCTGTGATACTATTGAATCTATCTATGATTATGCCGTACAAAAGGTTTGGTTCCTCTCCAACAACTAATACTGTGCATCATTTCACTTATGACTTTTGCATCATCATCTTACCAACAGTCCCGAAATGTCAAATTAAATGCTTGATAGTCCTTGATCTTTGGATCTATCCCAGACCTGCCTGCTTCACCAGGCTCTGACTGGACTTCTTCTGTGTGGCCTTTGCTTCTAGCCTCTCCCCACCATCCTTCACAAGAAATCCATTGCACGGGCCTTTTTCTATGGAAAAATGTAAATTCCCATGGTTGTCCTCATTGTCTGGGTTAATTCTGCCCTTACAAGAAGTGCTAGACTATAGCTCGACCTCTGCTCTTTCACAGAGTGCTTGTCTAGGTCCACCAACTGGATTTTCTTTCCTTCACTTTTCCAAACTCTTCACTTACTGTTTATGTCTCCGAAACACGTTCCTACCACACCGCTGTACTTAAAGAGGGAATCCAGATTGCTGCACTGCATTTAAAGAGGACATTCTTAGAAGCGGAGAACTACTTTAGGATCGATGCTTCATTCTTGCTGTCAGTGGTGCGCCTGACTGTGCCTCCCTCCCACCTTCCACAATCAGACAATTGTCAGTAAACCACCACGACTGTCTGGCAGATCTCTCAAAGCTATAGAATAACATGCACAACTACTAGTAACATTTTCCTATTAACCTTCTTTAAAATTTTGATCACAAAATTATTGGAACACAAACATTAAAGAAACCTGACCTAGGAGGAAAGAGAGAGATGGTTCTATGTTGTGTTCATATGACATTCTGTTCATAGGCAGGAGAGGGAGAAATGTATTGAACTGTTTCTGCTAGGAGATCAGTCACCTCTCCTCCCTGTGTCACCCGTCCTCCCTGTGTCACCCGTCCTCCCTGTGTCACCTCTCCTCCCTGTGTCACCCATCCTCCCTGTGTCACCTCTCCTCCCTGTGTCACCTCTCCTCCCTGTGTCACCTGTCCTCCCTGTGTCACCTCTCCTCCCTGTGTCCCCTGTCCTCCCTCTGTCACCCGTCCTCCCTGTGTCACCTCTCCTCCCTGTGTCACCTCTCCTCCCTGTGTCACCCGTCCTCCCTGTGTCACCCGTCCTCCCTGTGTCACCCATCCTCCCTGTGTCACCTCTCCTCCCTGTGTCACCCGTCCTCCCTGTGTCACCCATCCTCCCTGTGTCACCTCTCCTCCCTGTGTCACCTCTCCTCCCTGTGTCACCCGTCCTCCCTGTGTCACCTTTCCTCTCTGTGTCACCTGTTCTTTCTGCCTTCTGGCTGTAGCAGAGGCTCTATTATGGACGGAAAGCTCAGCTCACTGAATTCCATTTGGAAGTTTGGAAACTGACAGAGGGGGTCCCTCAGTGGCCTCTCAAAGACATTTGGTGTATCGGCCTTCAGCCTTCAAGTCTGACCCAAACACATTCACTACTTTATTCTCTTTTGCACAGGAGGGAGTGGAGGCCGGATCCTTGGCAAGAGTGTGACACTTTTCCATGAAGCCAGGTGATGAGTTGTACAGCCCTGGGGATTGGTGTGGAATCAGGCTTGTGTGTTCTGCAGACAAGAGGCAGAGCCACCACTTCGGGTCTGCAGAATGCACAAGGATTTGAAGGAAAATGACCCACACCAGGCAGCGGCAGCCACATTTGCTTTACCCAAACCCTCTAGCCCTTGGTCCACAGAGAGCCACTGATGGTTTTCACAGAGGGGAATGCAGTGCTAAAGTGAGTGTTCAGAACCTATGTCTAGGAGCAGAACCAGGCTTATTTGGCCCTGCCATCCATTGGCCTCTACTTTCCATGAGAGGGCACAGGTGACAGGTGACATCCCAAACTGCACACTTCGGAGTCTGCACACTTCCAGAGTCTGTTGCTGAAATCTGCGTCCAGCGCCCCCGGGTTTCACTGTTCCCCAGTCCTCTCTGGCTGCTGGTGCTTCTGAAGGCCTGAGCTCAGGTCTCAACAGACCTTGACAGGTGAGGTGGCAGGAGACGTTAACACAGGGCAGCAGGATTGCCCTGCAGTGACGCATGCGGAGGGCTGGGAGTCTGGTGCTATTTTGGGCACGGGCTCAGTCCTGCTCATCACTGCTCACAACATCACACTCGGGTTATCTAGGAGGCGGCCAGGGCAGAGTGTGAAGTGAGGGAGTGCCGGTGGCCAACTGCGGACAGCAGCCTCCCCCAGGCAATTCTGCACATGGAGGTCTGACTCCCTCTCAGCAGAAGAGGAATTATGACAGCTCAGAGTGGCTCCCATGTGTTAAGAGCTGGCCAGGCCAAGAGAGCTTCAGAGAGGCGAAGAGGTTCACACCAGCTCTGGGAACTCTGATCATCACAGCAGACATCAGCATGGAAGATTGACAAATTAGAGTGGCTTTATATCTTGGAACTTTAAATAACTGTATTGAAATAAAATGATCTGTTCCTAAATGCACACTGTGAGAACTTTTGCCCCATTTGTAAAATTATAGTTTATTGCTAAAAAGAGCCTCAGGGTACAAGTACTAATGAAATGACATTAATTAAAATACATAAAGGCAGCAGAAGGGATCAGCGAATCATGTAAGTTCAAAGGAACCAAGGAAATGATGGGGAAAATCTGTCCTTCTGTCATCAGAGAACCCCTGGTAGGCTCTGGGTGCTGTGCTTGCAGGCTCAGCAGACAAGCTGACAAACAAGAGTCATAACCTCCTGTGGAAAGCATCCTGCTTTATATTTCCAAAACGTTAGCCAGCAGTCAAAAGCACTTTGCTTGGGCAAGTGTCGTAGTGAGCACAGGATGTTGGCTCCTCCGTGGTCCCCGGGCTTCCTGAGCGGGAAGGGAGAGCTCCTGCAGGGCCTGCAGAGGACTTGTCTGCCACTGCTGGTGAGGGAAGAGCCCTGCCTGTCCCTGTCCGTGTCCCTGTCCCTCCACGGGTGACAGTGTTCATCTTCCTGTGTGCGTGATGGTGGCCGTGCCCAGTGCTGACCTCCATCCGCCTTACTCCGTGGTCTTTGCTGGCATTTCTGGTGAGTTCTTGGTTGAGGAGCAGAGGGGTTGATCTCCAGTGATCACAGGTGACAGAGAGGCTGACCAGAGCAGACACCAAGTGCCCCTGCCATCCCTGGCCATTCCTCTGGTGGTTTCTGGGATTCCCTTGGCCTCCCCGGGATGGGGTCCCTGCCTGGTGGGGTCACTGCAGCCTCCCGCAGGGTGGGGGCCTGTCTCTTTGGGGTCTAACTCCAGGTAGGGTCTCCCCCGTGGGAGAGGGGACAGAGGCACCTTCCACTTTCGTTCCCCCTCCCCCCCCATCTTCTCTGCAGCCACTTCGCAGGGTGTTGCACAGAGGCCGAGGGCAGAGGTGGCCTGTGCGTAGCTGGGAGTCAGGGCCGTGCGCAGTCCCAGGTCAGCACAGGCCTCACCACATCCTTTGTCACATCTTTAAAAAACATTAGATCAAAAAGAAAATGTGTAAGCAGGGAGCATCTTTGGATCTGGAATGTTCTCCAAAGACCCACAGGTCAGTGTTCTGGGGCATTCTGGGGAGGTGGTGACTTTCGGTGCTCACCTGGCGGGATGGAGTTCGGTTGCTTAGGGGCGATTGCTCTCTCTTCTTTCCTCCCTGCGGGGTCTGGAGTGAGTGGGGTTCTCCCCTGTCCCCACCCTATGCCCCATCAGCAGCACAGGAGCCGAAGGACCAAAAGCAAGAGGTCAGTGGACCACGGACTGGAACTTCTGGAGCCATGAACCACGGTCAACCATTCCACCTCCGAAGTTGCCCATCATCTCAGGGTTACAGTAATACCCAGCTGACTAACAGCAGGAGTGGAAATAATGTCTACCATTGGAAATGTTTTAAGGAAGTCAACAAATCTCTCTCTCTCTCTCTCTCTCTCTCTCTCTCTCTCTCTCACACACACACACACACACACACACACACACACACACATTTAGAGCTGCAGTCACTGTTTTTGTTTATTTTTATTGTATTGTAAATGTGATATACAGAGAGGTTACAATCACATAACGAGTACATTTCTTTCTGGACAATTCTCCCCTTTCTCACTCTCTCCCAGTTTTCCTTCCCATCCCCACCCACAAGTTATATAGTTCATCCTAGTATCTAGTGACTGTTTTTGTTCTTGTTTAATTCCTTGAACATCCCAAGCTGTTATAGTTGAGTTCATGGATAAGGTACATCTTAACAGCACAGAAGCTTCCAGAAGCCTGCTCAGAGCCCCAGGGTCCTCAGGCTGGCCTGGGTGACTGGCCCACCCCAGGCAGAGCAGGCGCTGCCAGCAGCGGGTCCCCACAGAAGACACCAGCCTGACCCCCGCATGACACCGCCCTCTGCTTCTTACTGGAAGAAGCAGAGATACAAGATATGGGGGTGTCACTGCTCAGGGGGCCGGCAGCCACAAGCAGGCCTCTCCTTCCTGGGAGCTTCCGGGGAGTTGGGGTGGTGTCACTGTGAGTACAACTGGGGGAGCACAGAGAGAAGGCCTGTCAGAATTCCCAGGGGGCTGCACCCCTGCATCCAGCATGGGATGCTACCAGGTCTCAGCCGCTTGGAGCCACCTCCCTCCCTCCCTTCCTCCCTCCCTCCCTCCCTCTCTCCCTCCCTGTACCAGTGTGCTAGTTTCTGGGGGGGCTGTGGCAGAGAAGGGAAAAGGGCTTCCCTCTTGGTTGTAGAGCCAGAAGTGTGAAATTGGGATGTCAGTGGGGTGGTCTCCTTTTCACACTGCTAGAGAGAGAGTCTATTCCTGGCCTCTCCACGTACTTCTGGAAGTTGCTAGAAATCCTGCCTGGCGGTGTTTCATACAAACACCACCCCTCTACCTTCATTTCCACATGAGTTCTTGTCTATGTGCTGTAAGATGCAGTTCAGCCAGCTGTCACAGATCGGAATGTTCAAGGAATGAAACTTGAGGGCAAGTGTTAAGTGTGGGGTGCTGCCGTGAGGGCCCCCTCATCTAGCCCTCTTGTGCAGTGCCTTGTTCCCAAGATCTCAGTGCACAGCCCTGGGGTCCAGGATTGCAACACAAGAAGTTCAACCCACGCTGATCCGTGTGTCTTAGTGTACAGCAGTTTGTCTATCCACCTAACCATTTCTAGTGTAGCTAAAAACAAAATAGAGAAGTACAAAATGAAAGTATGCCTTGTAATCTCGCACCCATAGACAGGTATTGATGGGCATTTTCCTTTTCCTTGTAATTGTTCCATAGTTGACGAAACATTCCATTGGTTGAGGATAATACCTCGCTTACATTTCCGTGTCTTGCTTTCTTGGCTTATGTTCATACCACTGAATCTTTTTATACCATCATTCCGCACCCTTGCTGCTTACAAAGTGTTATTCATGTACCTCTACCTGAATGTACAACAGTGTTGCCCACTGCCTGAAAACTTAAACTTGGAAACACTCTGAAATGCCAGTCACTATCTGCTGGTGCGTTCAGGTTAAGGGTTGAATCCTACACTCGAGGGTTTAAGATTAAGTGCATCAATGTCTTAAAGTCCTGAAATCTCTCACAAAATTCTTTCTGGGCAGCTTCTGTCTGCATAGACTGCACTCGCTCCCCTTCACCAGCCTCAACCCTCACCTCTCATCCCCAACTGGCCAATTGCCTCTCAGTGGCCGTGGGGTGCTCAAAGGCGTGGGGTGCGGGTCTTGTGAACACTCATGACCTGCACCTCAAGTGCAGCCTTCCGTGCTATCAGAAAGGCTGGAACCTGCCCTCCAGACCAGACCCACCCTCCAGCTTTTCTCAAACATGGTGTTCTGCAGGATTCTCAGAAGCCACAATGATTTTCACAGAACCTGGTGGTCTCAGGTATGTCCCACACGCTATGAATGGCAGAAAATCCCAATAATAATCTCCCTCGACATATAGCTTCTCCCCGGCCCAGCTGGGAGCTAGCACGTTCTCCAAGGTGCTGGAGACTTCCATCAGAATACTGCGCTCATGAAGTGCATCTTGGATTCTTTCTTCAGACGTCAGACACACAATTCCTCATCCGCGGGCTCGGCTGCCTGTTAAACCTTAGGAAAGTGTTCAAATGTCGAGAGTTGCCGATGGTGGAAAACTGGTCACGCCACTTCCGCTGGTTGGCAGTGGACAGCCCCAGCCAGGCCCGCTGCCGGCCACCGTCCTCAGTCTGTGCCCCGTGGGAGCTCTTCAGGAGCCGAGAGACCCCACCTGGGAAGGAAGTTGCCAGGCGTGGCTCCTCGGGGGACCCAGCAGGACTGGGCAGGCAAGTCTGCTGTGGGACTCGTCCCCTCAGAGTCAGGAAGCCTGCACGGTGACGTGCTCCAGGTGGCTTTAATTTGCAGCTTGACGGGCTGCGGCCACGCAGAGCCCAGGGCTCAGCCTGTGCTGTGGCACCTGCCCTGCAGAGGGTGCGGTGGGGCCTGGTGGCCATGGGGGTGCCCGTGGTTCCCGGGGGTTCCCAGTGTGGGCTTGTGCTGGCCCTGCCCTCGAGGCTCCAGTTCATGAATGCTGTCCTTTCAACAGACACCTGTTGCGGGGCCAGGAATGGATTCTGATGGCCGGGGTGTGTGAGGCGCCAGTGTCTTCTGTCTCTTGTATTCCTTCCAACTATAAGAAAGAGGGAGTGGGCTTCACCGGGGTGGATGGGGCCCCCCCGGGGTGGGGGCCTGCTTCTGGTTACCATGACGAAGCTCTGTGCAGGGTCAGCTGGACACTGCGGTTGTGGGCCTGCAGATGTGCACAGTGGAACAGGCTGCCCCCAGCTCCAGGCCAGGACAGGAACTCCCCGCTGCCCCCTCCCCTGGCTCAGCTTGGAACCTGGGTCAAACTTGAAATCTACATCATCTTGTTGCACCTTTATTTTTAATGTTGAACCAATACTGAAGTATTGTCATTGGGAGAAAACATCCCAGGAAAGTGCTGTATTTCTGAAACTTGTAAGAAGAAACAAGACATTCATGGGTGTGAGAAAGGGAAGCCTCGGTCAGGAGGCGGAGGGAGTTGAATATTGAGTTCAGTAATGCAAACTGCTTTAATTGTATTTGTCACGCTTCTTAGGATAACCACAACCTAATAACCATGGTTGCATTTTAGCATGCTCATTCTAATTAAATATTTATAAATGAGAGTGTTGCACACCTTGACCTCCCACTCCTGGGCCCCAACTCCCTTCCAGACTCCCGCTGAACATGTAGTAGGAGTCCATAGTGTGCATCTGTGCCAATGCTTGTCTAGTGTGCTGTGTCTGGGGTCTCCTCCCTCCCCCTTGGCCACTTGGCATACAGCTCTTCAAGGTCCTCAGTTTCCTCTCCTTCATATCATTCTGTCCCTGAGTAACACCCACAGCTGATATCAGGGGTCTTATGGCAGCCCTGGAAAAGAGGCTTCAAGCATCCCTGGACTGGGCCTCTTCTGTGGGTGCCAAGGAAATTGAAATAATTCCCTTACGACGACAGAAAATCTGATCAACCATAAGGGGAAATACAATGTGCGTTGGCCAAATGAGGTTCTTATCATGGGTCACCTTGATTTGTTTTCTCTGCAGTTGCTCAGATTGATTCTTGTGTGATGTCTGTGCGTGCCCCTCACCTGCAGACTCTTCACTCACCCTGTGGGGCTTGCCTGGAGCTTCCACCCATTTCAGACAGACATCTCTGAGGCATAAATGCTAATATGTTACATGTTGTCCAGTGCTTTATTCCTCCCATGCCTCAGGGGTTGGGGGGCGGGGATGCCTGGTCTTCAAGGGAAACAAGTCCCAGCCATTTACTGGGTACAGAGCTGGTTCTGGGGACCTCACACAAAACTTGGGTTCGCTTTTGACATTCTCTTTAGACAAGCCAACTCTGCCAGCATATTAAGGAACATGTATTCCAGCACGCTCTCCTGAAAACAAGAATAAACACGGTCAATAAACTAAAACAGCATTTTAAGACACAAGCAAAATGCTGGTTAATCACAGTATGCATATCCAGGGGGCGATTTTCATTAATCTTTGCATTATGTTAACCATTAATCAAAATGACTATAAGACACAGTCATATATCTTCTAGCAAATCTAATAAAAATGGCTAGGTAAAACACACAAAGTCCAAATATATACTTTTCATCATGATTGATCCTGATTAATAGCCACAAGAGCCCGTAGACCTTCTTGAAGTGAACGCCCAAATGCCCTTGTCCAGACCTGACCCTTCCCTCCTGGTGAACTGGCTGCACCCAGTGTGGCTTTCTGTGTCAAGGTGAAATGTCTCTCCAGCTTTTAAGTGTATTTTTTTGTCTTTTCTTTTTTGGTACTGGGGATCAACCCAGGATGTTGCCCTTGCTAGGCAAGTGCTTTACCACTGAGCTGCATCCCCACCTGTCTCTCCAGCTTGGGCAGGCTTGCAGCTTTGTTTCTCAGAGTGTGTTGTGAGCGTGGCTGCAGAGCTGTGCTGTCAGCTTCAGGTCTTCAGGTCTCTCAGCAGATAGGGAACCTCCTACCCTCCGCTCACAAGACCAAATTTGGGCACAGAAGGTAGAGAGGCCAGGCAGCCCTGGCAAAGTGAATCCACGGTGGAGTTTGCAGGGTAGTGATTATGAACATCTCTGTGAGAAGAAGGCACTTAAGAGTGCTGAAACTGGAAGCTTCTCTGATTCCCCAGTGCTGAAGATGAACTCTGTTTAATGAATCTGGGCCGTGGTGAGGGTGAGGGATGAAGCAGAAGGTGGTGGTGTATTTAAAATAGTTTTACCTGTCTAGCAAGACTCCCCCTCTGCTTCTTATTCTATGTCTCTGTCTAGCAAGACTCTCTCTGCTTCTTATTCTATGTCTCTGTATCCATTCATAAATAGTGATAGATTGGAAGGACAATAGATAGGGGATGGATAGATAGGTAGATAGACAGATAGATAGATAGATAGATGAGAGATAGATAGATGATAGATAGATAGATAGATGATAGATAGGTAGATGAGAGATAGATGAGAGATGATTGATAGATAGATAGATGATAGATGGTAGTTGATAGATAGATAGCTAGATGATAGATAGATAGATGGTAGATAGATGATAGATAGATGGTAGGTAGTTGATAGATAGATAGATAGATGATAGATAGATTGATAGATGATAGATTGATAGATGATAGATAGATAGATGATAGATAGATGGTAGATAGTTGATAGATGGTAGATAGTTGATAGATAGATGATTGATAGATAGATGATAGATAGATAGATGATAGATGATAGGTAGATAGATAGATGATAGATAGGTAGATAGATGATAGATAGATAGATGATTGATAGATAGCTGATAGCTGATAGATAGATAGATAGATAGATAGATAGATAGATAGATAGATAGATAGATAGATAGATGGCTAGATAAACAGACAAATAAGTAGGTAAAGAGATAGAGATAGAGAGGTAGAGAGACAGCTGACTGGTTCCCACTGAAAATCTGGAGTCCTCTCTAGTGAATGCTGGGGTTTTCACAGGAGATAGGAGCTTAGCTTTAGACTCGATTGGCTGGAATCAAGTTATGGCTTCAGGATTCTTGAAAATGAAGTAATAAAATAGAATGAAACCATAATACCCAGGTCCTCATTAATGGGAATTCACAGCAGCATGTTGAACTGCAGCTCACTCATCCCTCTCCACTCTGACTCCTTGGTGCCAGTCACTGCGCTCTGGTGTCCCAGTGAGGTCCAGGCCTCTCTGGGTAAGGGACGATGGCCCCGTTAGCCAAGGGTCCTGCAGGGTGAGGGCCTCGCTTGTGGGGCTCACTGTCTCTATTGTATGGCAGGACCCGCATTAAAACGCCGCTGCCTCCGGCCCCAGGGGCCCCGGGGAGCAGGTGGCCCTGCGGAGAGCGAGGGCTGGACAGACAGCCCAGTGCCAGTTCCTCTTGCCATCTCCATTTCACCTTCTTCCATCCCAGCACTGTTTTGCTCACAGTGCACAAATGTGTAAGGCTCTTAGAAACCCACAATCATGCGTGCATCAGTCAGCAATCGCATGGCTGTGGGGACCCCGGAGCAGCCCTAGTGAAGGCCCCTCCCTGCCCCATGGGCTGGCCACAGGGAAGAGTGAAGAGGGCCGGGATGCCCCCCACTGTCTGCTCCAATGTAAAATGAGCTGGCCGGGCCAGGCCCACTGGAGAGGTCGCTGAGCTCCCACCCGGAGGAAGGCCTGCCCCTCCTCCAAGCACCTGGCCTCTCCTGACCCCTGGCTAGGTCAATTTGCACTCTAATGGTGGGGCCTCTGAAGGAGAAGCTCATCCTTACCCCTCACTGTGCTGTCCCTGCCCGAGGCCTGATGTCAGGCTTGGCCAAGTGACATCTAGGGCAAGTGGAGGCCTGGGGAGGCGTGGAGGCGCGGATGGCTCGTTGTTGGTTCACATTCTCCCACCATAGGAAGCCCCACACCCAGAATGAGGGTCCAGGCCCCACACACAGAATGAAGGTCCAGGCCCCACACCCAGAATGAGGGTCCAGGCCCCACCACCCAGAATGAGGGTCCAGGCCCCCCAGGGCACCCAAAGGCTTCGTGCTGCCCAGGGCCTCCTCCAGGCTGGACCTGTGAGCTCTGGCAAGCCGTTCATTCTCCCTCTGTCTGCCCAGGAGCCTCAGACTCGGGCAGGAAACAAGTGTGGTGTGGATGTGAGACAGCGAGCCCTGGAATCGCCAGCCAAGCGTCGGTGTGGGGAGAAGGCTCCTCGGAGGCCTGGGCCAGCACGGGCCAAGGTCATGCCTCATACTCATTCCTTCATAGACAACCCTGGGTGAGCCTGGTGCCAGCCGCTCAGGAAGCAGAGTTCTGAGGTTCAAGGTTCAAAGCCAGCCTGGGCAGGAAAGTCCATGAGACTCTTAACTACAATTGATCAGCATAAGGCCAGAAGTGAAGCTATAGCTCATGTGGTAAAGCTCAGAAACAGCACCCAGGCCCTGAGTACAACCCCAGGACTGGGATTGAAAAGAAGAAAAAAGAAAAGAAAACCAGGGTAAAGCCCTCAGTACAGAATTATGGCGCCAACTATGAGATGCACTTCCCTTATCTCCCCCCATAGAAGGGAAGGAAGTGGGCTCATCCGTCTCGCTGACTGACAGGATGATAAGCGGCAGTAATTTGCCTTAAAAACCTTAATGAGTGGATCATTGCGATGGAGGAATGGGAAGAAAACTGGGGTCCCACGGCGGCCTCGTGCCACGGTCTGTTGTGCAGTAACCAGACAGCGCCACGGTGACATCTCAGCCTCTGCTCCCCAGATAAAAATTCCTCTCCCTCCAGCTTTGCAAAGGTAATCAGGAAGTAATGAGGCTTGACTTGAATTTTCTCCACACCAGCCCGTGCCCCCCTTCCCCGCCAAGGCTCTGGAGGACGGGGGGGCGGGGGTGCTGCCAGAGGCTGGGTTTGTGCATAGCTGGGCTGTATGTAGCTCGACGGAGGAGCTGAGCCCCGCCGCTCAGCTCTGGGAGAGCCGGCAGGAGGCTGGCCGAGCCGCAAGTCCCCTCCCTGGGCTCCATCGGGTAAGAGTGACACTGCCCAGCCTACACCAGACTGCTGGCTGCTTATTCTGTCACTTGATGGATCTAAGTAAACCCTGACCTCTCCTGACCTGGCCACCACAACCCCAGTGGGCCCTGCCTGACCCCCCCTCCCTCCCTGCTTCTCTCCCCCCTCCCCCGTTATTGTCCCCTCCCTAATTTGCCATGTTGAACTGTGCTAACAGTAAAATCCCAGGAAGGTGAGCAGCAGGGCTGTTTGAGATCATTAGCTTAATTTGAGCTGAAAGGTCTTTGTTGTAAATAGGGGAAGGGAGGGGCTTCGGGAAGGGAGAAGGTGTTTTGCTGGCTGGCTTGTTGAGATCTGATTGTCTTTGTTGTGATAATCTGAAATTAATTTGCACTTGAACCCATCTTTCTTCTGGGCTCAATTTAAACACTGTTATAATCATGCACTCTGCATGAAATTGAGAACAGACCCCTGACCGACAGAGCTGAATATTTTAATTCCCCAGGTACAGAGGCTCCTTTCCCCCTGCTGATCTCACAAGGTAATAAAACAAAATGTTCCTCCAACTTGCTTAAGAGAGAGGTATTTGCCTGGGGCAGCGGAGATAATCAGTGGATCGCCACACACTTCTCTCTGTACTCGCTCTGGGTCACCCAGGCTTTCAAAGGGATGTTAAACTTCTGCTAATATTAGTTGATTTGTACCAGGATCGTTATTTTAAAAAAGGGTGGGGGTGGCGTGTCTCATTCTCATTCTCAGCCACCCCTCCTCTCGGAGGCTTGGTCTCCCGTCCATTTTCCCAGGTTCTCTGGAAGCTGGCCGAGGTCCCCTCCTGACAGGCACAATTGATCTTCAGAGCACCTTCTGGGCTCCCAGTGTGAGCGGGGCCAACCTCATCAGCTGCTTTCAGTTTTAACCCAGATTAGCGTTTTGGGTGAGGAAGCTCATTAACTCAAGCCAGCCTGTTTGCCTCCCTGATTGTCTCTGGAATTGCAACGCACTAACAGGCCGAGGGACTGACTCTTCCCCCACTCCTTCAGCCTCCCGGCTGAAAAGAACTATGTTCTCCATGTACAATGGTGGGGAGCGGGCCTTGAGGTTTCTGGGAGTGGCTTTAAGTATGGAAACCTGGTCAGGAAGGCGCAATCATCTTGGGTATTGAGGAATCCTCCATCCACCACCCTATCCCCTCCCAGCCTACTTCTGCAGGGGTGTCCCAAGGGGTGAGGGGCGGTGTTCCTCCCCATACCACACTTGCTCTTCCCTGCCCCTCCTGCGGCCTAGGAGCTGGCATTCCAGCCTGGGGGGGGGGAGGGCCTCTTGGGAGGCTGGGGCAGGGGACAGAGGGGGTCACAGGGGCTGGGGGTGAGGAAGAGGAATCATCCCTCAGGTGCTGACAATGTGTGGCTGATTTTAGTAGAAAAATGGCCAAGAGCCAATGCTCACAGTTGTTTCAGAAATAAAATATTTTCTCTGCGACGCCCGGCTCATGGTAGCGTTTCACTGCGTCCATGGGTTAGAAAGTTTGCTTGGAAAAAATATATGTCATCAACTGAGTGCCATCCCCCTCCCCCCAAAAAGATCATCATGGTAGAAAGGCTTCATCTCCCATGGCAAGCATTCTGCGTGGACAAGGGCTTTCGGGGAAATGGATAAAAAGGAAATGTGAAGCCCCCAGCAGGATGGTTCCTCTGAGCGTGTGCTCACCACCGGTCACCCGAAAAGAAAAGCTGGCCTGATCGCTGGGCTGGGCCCGGTACCCCATAATCTGTCGCGACCGCCTCGACCCGCAAGGATGACGCGACAACAGGTCCTTCTTTCAGACGGTTTATTCAGGACCTTATTTACAGCTTCTTTTCTCCTACTTCTCTCCTGCCCGCTTCTTCCTTCTTCTTCCTGCTTCTCCTCCCCATCCGCCCCCGCGCTCCGGTTATAAGCCTCCTGGATGGCCAATCCTGAAGCGCCATGTGGTATATACTGATAGGGCTGCAAACACGGAAGCAAACTAGGAGCCAGGTCATAGCCATATAAGGAGTTGTTTTTTACAGAGAGCACTCGTCACGGGGAAGACGGAAGGCGGGAGCCCGCACCATCTTAGGTCGCAGCCGCACCACGCGGCCCTGCCATTTTTGCTTTTGCAGCCGTCTTTGGTCGCGGCTCCCGCAGCTCTCCACAATAATCACCAGGAGGGCTCCTGGCACCCAGGGGTGGACACGAGCCTGAATGTTCATCCTAAGCGCTGCCGGACGCAGTGGTCCTGCGGCTGAGGCTACGCTGCCACTGGTCCTGTGCAGAGAGGGTGCGGCCTCCGGTGGGGGGGGGACAGCTCCACAGCACAGCCTCAGGCCTGGGCTTCCTGCCCCCTGGGGAGGTGGGGATGGGGTCCTACCTGCGCAGAGAGGGCTGGGGGTGGCCCTGTGACCACCAGCAGGCTGCTGCGTGTGAGGGGTGCGGTGCGTGAGCCCCACAACTCAAAGTGAGCAGTGCTCACCCCGAAGGGCCGGTGGCCCTGGCCCCGTTCTCACACGAAGAAGGGCGGCGTCCTTGGCCCCCGTGGCCCCCGTGGGGCTCCGGGCCACCCAGGCAATGCGGGTGCAAGCTGTGTCATAGAGGAGGCGTGTCCCTGTTACCTGGGAAGAAAGCAGACCTGACACGCGCCGGGTGGAGCTGGGACTCAGGAGACCTGGATGGGAGGAGAGGGGCCGCTGTGCACCCACACCCCTCCAGCCCAGGACCGGCCCTCTCCACCCCTCCCTGTCCCCAGCCTTCTCTGGCCTCCACTCACAATCTTATCTCTACTCACGCCACCCGGCTGTGTCCGTCCAGAGGCTGGGACACACTGGGACACGCGGCCTGCCCAAGCCAGCTTCCACTCACAGGCAGGGACCCCAGTTCTCTTAGGATCCCACCGGCTGATCCATGATCAGTTATCTGCTTTCTTGTCCTTTGTTTCCGGAAAGTTGATAAGGCCCGGGAGGTGATGGAAGATTGGCAGGACTGCCAGCATTCGGTCAGCTCAGCGGCAGAGGCCCAGGTGTTTGGCAAGAGCCACCGCTAGCCTTGACTTCATCTCCGGTGCCTTTATCTCCAATCTGTTTGAACCCCGCCAGGCAATCTGACGCGGTGGCATCGATTTTAGCACCTGTGAAGAGCTATGTCACTGTCACTTGTTTCTTCCTCTCACCTGGAAGTTCACCCCCAGAAACAGCGGCCTTAGGATCACCTCAGGACCTGCTCCGTCCTTCCCACAGCAGAGGCTTTGGAACGCAACCGCCTTCCTGCCGCCAGTGCTGTGTGGGTTAAAGGTTCCCATATCAGAGACTGACTTGGGGAAGAGCTGACACTTGGCTTCTCCCCGATGCTGCGTGCTCATCTTGGAATTCCCCTGAGCATGACAAGGCCTGGGCCCTGCTCCCCTCGCCCGGCATACAGCGGGGTCTATGACTATGAAGGCAAGTTAAACTGCTGTAGAAATTTCTGGGCCTGGAACCACAGAGCAGGTGGAAGGAAGCAGCCCTCGGCCCTGTTCACCTGACACACAGTGGCCACAAATCCACAAATCCCATGCAGGAGGAGACAGAGCCTGCCCTCTGCCGAGGCCAGTGGAGAGCTACGTGGCCAGGAGCGGGGTTCTGAGCCAGGACAGCTCTGTAAGGTGACCAGCCTCTCTCAGGACTACACACACACACACACACACACACACACACACACATGCATGCACACACATACACACACGCACACACATGCACACACGCAGTACACACATGTACACACGCACACACGTATGCACGCAATGCACACACACACGCACATGCACACATGCATGCACACACCCATACACGTACACACACGTTTGCACATACACGCACACACGCATGAACTCCCTTCCTTCTGAATGGAAATTGAGAGGCCAGCTCTCGGGAGCCTGACCCTGACCCTATCTCTTCCGCTGCTCAAGGCAGGGACCTTACAGAATTCACCTCCACAGAGTCCCTAACACATGTGTACGCCTTGTCCTGAATCTGAAGAGCCCAACCAGCCCACAGACAGCAGCCTGCTCCCCCTCACACACCCCTGTGGGTGCCGCCAGCACCCAAGTCCACAAATCCAGTCCCCAGGCTTCCTGTGACCCCTATCAACGCCCCTCACATCCATTCCAGCTCCAGACAGAGTGCTGGTGACCACCGCCCTCCTCCATGGCTGCCGGCAGGACCTCCCGAACACAGGACTCGAACCCGTCTCTCCTCACTTGCACCCCCCTCTCCTTACTTGCTAACATCTGTGCTGCATGCACTTGGAGTCCACCGATCACAGAAGCCTCCGGGGCCCATGGTGTCTGGCGGTGCCCTCTCTGCCATGCCTCCATGGTCAGTAGCCACAGCCGCGCTGGCTCCCTTCAAAGCCTGCCCCAGGACCTTTGCAGTGGAGGCGGAGCCCCGCTCCCAGCAGGCATCCTCACCATCTCATCATTTCCCAGCTACACTTCATCCGACTGGCCTGCCAGACCGCTGAGCACGACCTGCTCCCCTTCCTGTCCACTGTTTCCTTCCCACGCCACCAAAGGGTCTCTGGATGTCTCTTACGTCACGGCTGCTGGACAGATCCTAGGCGCCCTGTGCCATGTCCATGTGTGCCCCCTGAGCGAGCCACCATCCCGAGCGCTCCCAAGCTAGGGCTCAGAACCCAGAACCCAGAAGCGCTTGTCTGTCCCTGGCACTCGGCAGTTCTGATCACTTCTGTAGCAAACCTTTTCCAAGCCCCAAATGGTGACCTCCATGATTTAGAGGCACGCGATGGGCCCTGTGCTCCGGTGAGATTTCATTACTAGTGATTGGCGGTCTCCGTCCGCACCAGGCTGGGTCTTCCAGCATGTGCTGCTGGTGTTGGGGCTGCGTACTGACTCTCACAGCTCCAGGCTCTCTCTTCCTCTGTTCCTGTCCTGTCCCTGAGAGCATGCCCTGGGGTAGCTCTTCACCGTCATGGGGACACATTCTAACTCTCCTTCCTGATGTAGGAGACTTAAGGTCAGACAGACTGCCTGGAAGCAAGCTCAGGCCAACGCGTCCCCACTGCGCGGAGGGTCGGTGATTGGCAGTGAGGATCGGCCTGTTACCTTAGTAAATAAAATGTGTTCTGTGAGAGACTAAGTTAAAGATCAACACAAAGAGCCAGCGAGGATGTGGCGTGCCTCAGAGCATTGTGTGTCAGGACTCCGGGACAGCCAGGATGGGTAGATGGTGCCTGTCCTTGCTGCGCTGGGGCTGCGGGGTTGGGTGGTTGGGACACCGCCATGCTCACGAGCCCTGCGGGCCTTGTGCCTCTCGGTGCTAACCCATCACAGTGCGTCTGAACAAGGGAGCACTGCCAGCTCCCAGCAACATTCAAACCCAGGTCTGGGGCAACCTTGTCTGGTCTCACTAGGCCAATCATCAGAAGGAAAAGGTCCTGGTGTGTGTGTGTGTGTGTGTGTGTGTGTGTGTGTGTGTGTGTGTGAAGGGCAGTAGAATTCTTAGATCTTGTTGGGGTCAAGATGGAACCAAGCTCTGATTCTTCTGAGCTGAGGCAGGTGATAGATGGTCATCTGTCTTCTGCTCTTCTTTCCTCTGTATACAGTCAACTTTCCGAGACGATAATGAAATCCCCGAACCAACATACTTATTGAGAAAGGAGGTTTATTTCATCCCAGAGCTCGTTTCCATTCCCAAACCAAGCAGTCCTATTCCTGTAGACTTCTTGCATGGTGGGCCGTGGCTGGGCAAACTGCCTGCCTATGAGTCAGGAAGCAAATGTAAAGAGGAGGAGACTGGGGGCCCACGATTCCCAGAAGGACAAAGGCCCAATGACTTAAATATCTTCCACCCGTCCCATTGCCTAAACGTACTGCCCTCTCCCAGCCTTTAGCACACTGACCGCTGTTGGGTGCTTGAACTGAGCTCAGCACCTGCCCCCATCACCAAGGCCTCCAGCCAGGGTACCCCCAATCTCCAGCGGAGGGAGACCCAAGGCTTAGCAACACAGCTGCACTCGCTTTCTCAGCTCATGATGAGAACAGGCCATCCCTGGCCGCCTCTGTCTGAACGCGTGTGGCGGGACACCTCCGGCCTGCAGCGGGCCTTCCTCTGCCCCAGAGCACAGAGAATGGCTTCCAAAGGTGTCCTGGTACACTGAGCCAGGAACTGGAACATCATTAGTATTTAAATCCGTGCTAATTTCATCAAGGTGTGAAGAGATCCTTTTCTTGCAGAGATACCAAAGAACCATGTTTCTATTCAGCTGGCTTTCCCCCTCTCTCTGTTTCACCCAAGAACAGCTTATGTTGACTTAACAAAATGGACAGGCATTAAAAAGAAAACACCTTCCAGAAAAAGTGGGAATTGAAACATTTTAATTCCGTGGCATATATTCCGTCTTAGAAATCGGAACCCACTTTTACATGCATTTATGGGGGCCCACGTGTGGGCACTTGAAATCATCAGCGTTTAGAAACGTCATGTGTAGGCAGGGGTCCCGGGGCCATTGATATGTTTTCCTTAGCGGTTCCTGAACCTGGTGCTCAGCAGGGGCCTACAAAGACAGAGGGGGAGCTGACACCTGGATCAAGATCTGCACTCTCCCAAGAGCACCCAGAGCACACATGTGGCTGCGTGGAAGGGCGCCATGCTGAGGCGCTCAGAGCTGCCCGCAGTCGGCTCTGGTTCAGTTCCTGTGGGCACCGCTGCCCTGGCCGGCCTTCCCTGCGCCTGCTCCTTGGCCCAGATCCTGTCCCCAGACCTCAGAAAGTGGTCCGCGGTCAGGGCCGGCCTTCCCCGCGCCTGCTCCTCGGCCAGATCCGGTCCCCAGACCTCAGAAAGTGGTCCGCGGTCAGGGCACAAACGGATCGGCCGTCATTCCGTGTCTGCCTACTCCTGGCAGAGGCCACGGCCGGCCAGACCAGGGTTGGCAGGATTGTGTCCTTCCTCCTGGCTTCCTCCCGAACTACCCGCCCGCCTCCCCCACAGGCTGCAGGGCAGGGAGGGGCCGAGTCCCTCGCTGGATAGGCCCAGGGATCAGCGTGATTCACCCTGCCACCTCACCCTGCCACTGATCAGGCGGCCCCGCTGGCCCTCGCTAGCTCCCCACAGCTGTTTTTTTCTGCCAGATTTTAGGGGAAGAGCCCTACACGCTTTTCGAAAGGCTCTGACAAGGTCTTACTTTGATGGCACACCCGAAGAAGAGACACCGGGAGGGTGCTCTGGTTTGATTGGCCGCAGCCCTTTGGCTTGGAAATGCAGTCACTGCCCATTTTAATGGAGAGCGGCGGGGTTCTGCCGGGATGCAAGCTAGCCTTTGGAGGGGAGGCTTTTCAGTGGGTCTCCGGGGACTCTGTGGGCCTGGAGGGGGCCCCCCGGCTCCCCAGTGTTCTGCTGTCACCCTGTTTGTGCAGTTTCAGGATTAAAACTGCCAAGCAGGTTTTTTTTTTTACTCCAAGACCAGAAGAGAAACATTTAACGTTATCTCAGTGGGACCTAATCTAGCTTTTATCTCTTGGCAGTTTATATGCAAACTATTTGTCTTACCCTAGATTGCGTCGTGGGAAAACGGGGTAATGTTTTCCCTAAATAATGTTTCTCATTCCCAACTTGTGAACGCGGGCTGTAATGGGGCCTCCCCCTTCTCCTCATAAGCGGTGAGCGTCTGGGGTGGCTTGTCCGTCCACGAGAATCTCCTGGGCCGGCCGTATGTCCTGACAGGGGACACAGATTTTGCACAAGAAGTTCACAGGGCCATTACTGCCGAGGACTGAAGTCACAAGTGTCACACATGAAGTTTCTGCCCTTCTGCATTATTCATACGATGTGTGGAGATGATGTGCATTGGTGCCCTTGCATAATTATGCACTCTGCATAGTTATATATATATATAGAAACTCTAAGATAATTCTGTGCAGAGAACTTCACCATTTACGGATGGCCATGACCAGCACGGGAATTGTTTTTCTACAGTCACCAACCAGCTTTGTTTTGAAGTTGTAATCGGGCCTAAAAGGAAAGTTGTCCGGGGAAAGCTTGTGGTTTGCATGCTAATCCCCCGCAGCCCTCCCTGCCCCCACCTCTCACTCCGGCCAGCTTTGTGGGGCCTCGGCTGGCTCTGCTTCCAAGGCACATAATGAGCTCAATGTCAAAGTGTTGGCTGCTTTGTCTTTAACAATACGCATTTAGCTCAACTAAATGAATAGAAATTGCTTTAGTGAATTACAAAAACCAGGGCCTTTTCAATGCCCCCACAATGACATTAATTATTTTCGGCATTGTCTTCTGTTGGCAAGTTGAAATTTGGCTTGAAATGTAATAAGTTCATTGACTGCTTAAACTAAAAATAAAATAAAATAAAAACATTATTAGCAAATGGAAGCTCCTGCAGGCGTTGATGGAAAGCCCCCTTCCGATGAAACTCGGGGCACACTCTACCAAAGGCAGCACCTTGCTCTTCTGGCTGTGAGACTAACCCAGCCTCAGCAGGGCTCACCTCTGTGCGGCCGGAGAAGTCTGGGCTTCCAGAGTCCCTCGGCTCCACCGCGCATCCTCAGAGAGTTTGCCCACGTCGGCATACGGGGTGGGGCGGGGGCAGTGGAAGCCTGCAGAGGGGCTTTGGCCTGCAGAACGCACACCCTGGTGCAGCAGTGGCCGTGGAGAGCTGAATGCTTTCTCCTAAACCTCTGTAATCCAATAAGCTTTTGTGTTCTGAAACTTGTACAGCACCCCCAGCCTGGGCCACGGCTCAGTCCTTTGCCGGCAGGTGAGGGCCCCAGGGCCTAATCATTATTCAAGACGAGAGGCCCACACTGCCCCAACCAGAATGTAATTTGTAATTAACTGTCATTTACTTCTGTCAGCGCTGACTTGTTGTTCAAAAGACAATGTAACAGGGCTGGCCACTGGTTCCTCTTTGTTGTGGGTGTAATGTCTCTCAGATCTACACGTTGCATAACGCTTGGAAACCCAGCACTGACTCTCTTGAAACCAGAAAGGGAGAGGAGTCACTGAAATAAATCCAACGCAAATAATTTGTAATGCGGAGACACATCAAACATTCCATTTGATAAAACAGCAGAAGCCATCCCGCAGAAGAAGGCCGGGCAGTGTGAGCCAGATAATTTAAATGACTGAGGGAGCATTCTCCAAAGCCTATCTTTTAAAACGGACTCTTCAAACGCGATCTGCTCTGTGGCCGTGGACTCTAATTTATGCTCGCTTTTCAATTTAATTATTTGCTTGTCACACTTTTCATTAGGAGAAAAATAAACAGAATGTGTGGACGGGCCTTGGATCCCGCGTCTGTGTTCCCAAGATTGGCAAGTCATTCCAAGTTTAACTACTTGGAAATTAACAAAGCTTAGAGGCCATTTGAACAGAAAAGAAGGCATAAGTATTAAGAGGTTGGGAACGAGAGGCAGTGGCTGTTTTGTGTGTGTGTGTGTGTGTGTGTGTGTGTGTGCTGTTATTGTTTTCAGTTAGATCTCTAGAAATGTAGACTCCTTTTCTATATATTCAGGTGACTGGGGTTTGTCATTGGAAAAAAATTCTCCGAGTGTGTGGCAGACAGGAGCAGGGGCAGGCGCGGGCTCTCCACTCGGGACATTTTCTCACTGAAGCTGCCGCTGGTGGCGTCAGTCCACTCTCTGCTGTCAGCCCGGCAGGCTGAGCTGACCTCGGGGCCCCTGCTGGGCAGGCAGTGCAGAAGGGCGTGGGGAGCCTGCTTGCTCATGGAGCCTTGCCTGCCCGAGTGCGGCCCCTAGCCCACGGTGGCCTGCTTGCTCATGGAGCCTTGCCTGCCCGAGTGCGGCCC
>NW_012267237.1:2113368-2128294 GCF_000151885.1 Dipodomys ordii
AGCCTTGCCTGCCCGAGTGCGGCCCCTAGCCCACGGTGGCCTGCTTGCTCATGGAGCCTTGCCTGCCCGAGTGCGGCCCCTAGCCCACGGTGGCCCTTCCCACGTCCCCCCAGGACAGGGCAGGACAGCGCTCCTGACCGGCCGGCCCTTGGTGAGGCGCGACTTTCCAGCCCTGTCTCTGGAGCGGAGGCCGCGGCGGGGGTGGGTGCTTCACCACGCCCTGTGTTCCCCTCACAGCAGCAGCCTGACCAGCTACAATGGCAGAAGAGAGGGGTAGGGGCTTTGTTCAGACCACAAATGGTGAAGGCATTGCTCCCAAGATGACTACCAGAGACCTAACCCCTGGGCCTGTGGATTTGGCCAGACGCTAGGGGCCACCCTGGACCACCATGGGCTCAAGCCAGGAAAGTGCTAGAAGTTTCTATGGAGCCTGGCACTGGAGTGTCAGAGGCATCTCAGCTCTTCCTTCAAACCTGTGCAGCTCCTCCCACCCCTCCCTGCTGAGGACTGGGACAAGGAGAGATGACCTTTGACCTGCCTGCCCACCTGTCACTAGCCCGAGTTTACCTCTGAGTGCACTAGTCAACCCGTGGGAGTCTCATCGGCCCCTCCCCCAGCACCAAGGCTGTTCTACAGGACTGTGGAGACCCCTCCAAGCCCCACTGGTTCATAGCCAAGTTGCCTGGATGTAAGAGATGGCAGCCACTATAGATACAAGGGTTTAATTACTTGTCAGCTTACCTCGGGTATCTCGGCTGGCCAATGCGGGAGCTTAACTTCCTTCTAGTAGCTTAAAATGTAGCCAGCTGCTAGAGCTTTCCTATTTAACCATATAACTCAGGCTATGCTTTGGATAAAAAGCAAATAAATAGATACGCTATCATTCTGAGTTGCTGCCTAACTCCCTTAGTCCTTATGTTCCCATATTCTGTTCAGATGGGAAGGGATCGGAAGTTCTCTGGCACACGGACATTGAGTACGGCATTGGCATATTTTAATTCTGTTTACTTTATGCCACCATGGTGCACGTGAGGAAGCGGACACTGTGCTCATGTGTGGGAGACGACAAACACCGTGGAGAATACAGGGATCTCAGATTGCCCCCTTCCAGCCCTTCCCAGGTCTACAGAAGACCCCGATGCACTCATCATTCAGAGTGGCCGTCTCTCTGCATATACAATCAATTCCTTGTACTTAAGTCCAAGTCCTCTGCTTAATGTTGGGCTGGCTACCCGGCTTTAAGTGCTGATCAGCGTTGTCTACCTGCCCTCCTGCTGGCTCTGTGTGCACATGTAGGCCCATGAGCTCATGAATACCTGGAGTCCAGGGCCCTGTGGCTTTTCCCAGGATGGAGGGAGCTGCAGGCTGCACCCCCCCCCCCGCCGCCCTGCAGCAGGTGTGGAGTTGAGCACCGAGGCCCAGCACCTAGTGCCCAGCACCGAGTGTCCAGCACTGAGTGTCCAGCACCGAGGCCCAGGACCTAGTGTCCAGCACTGTGTGTTTATCCCTGGCTGTTTCCAGAGACACACTTCCCATTGGACAGAAGCCGATTGTAGCTGGTGTAGTTTCTCTCTGTGCCAATCCAGCGCTGTGAGCGTGGGGGTGGCTGGGCATACGTAGGAGGAGTGAAGGCAGAGGCCCCCATCTGGTGCTCCCCGTTACATGCTACATATGCAGAAATGTCTGCTTTAAACCACCATCAACGGATCACTGGTAATTAAACACAACCCACCCAGACACAGCAACCATCCCTTCCCATGGATGGATTTTTATCAGTTCGGGAGCTACTGGGTGTCTGTTGGGAGAGCTGAGTTCCAGTCTGGGAAAATACTATTGTTCTAGGCATAGAAGAGACTTTCCCCTCCCATTCCCTGTTTTCATCCCCCACTACCCCCACCCAGAGAAATTTCCTCCAGCCTGAGTTTGGGGTTGCAGTGGGGGAATTCACATGATGAGAACTGAAATGTCTCAGACCCCACGAAGCCAGCCTGGAACTAGCCGGCACCTGGGCCCAACTCATGTACTCTGGGAGCGAGACACACAGATCTGGTGCGGCCTGGCCACCCCTCAGGGTCGTTTGTGCTTCTCCAAGCCACGTTCACATTCAACCAAGGATGACTGGAACAGAGTTAATTTGGTTTGATAGCCGAAAAGATGACAGGTTTTGTTTAGTGTTTTCGTGTGTCACCGGCCTGGCCAGGCCCTGGAACCAGGGCAGCTGGGCTCTGAGGATGCTGTCAGGGGTCCGTCTGTCCTGGCTGCATCCCTCAGAGGCCCGGGTTTGTCTGGCAAGCTGAACAGGGAGCAAGACTAGAGGCAGCATGGCAGGGACAAATTTCTGAAGCCCAAAGGCTCTCTCTCTTGCAGTCTATCTTCTTCACCTTGGAATGATTTTACCTCCACCTGCAGTTTGCAAACAAAATAAAACAACACAAAGCAAAACAAATGCAAACTGTCCTCCTCCAGGAGCAAAAGCCGGCTAGCAGGATCCATGACCCAAGGAAAGTTAAATGCTATGAGGCCCCTAAGTCAAAGTGCAACCTTGCTCTCTCCCACTGCTATTTGACATTGCTGAAGGTTTTAGTCTTGATTGCTTCCAATAAAACTCAAAGTAAGGAAGACTGTCTGGGCTCACTAAGCAACAAGGTTTTATCACTAATTACAATCTTTTATGACCAGTAATTTAATAGGGTTATGATTGGTCGTAAAACAATTCGGTCTGGGAGTGCATTAAAAGGATGGGTTAGAGAGCTGTGACATCTTAATATCTATTCATTGTAATCTTTTTATGATCTTTAATGGTAGTATTTTTATTAAAATATGTACATATGCCTTTACATGGGCTGGGTTGGCACCAGTGCCGGGAGGCAGAGCTGAAATCAGCAGCTGAAATCACCAGCACCAAGACGCCTAATGAGGCATTTCCAAGGCTTCATTGTCACGCGCTTGTCCACCAGACCACGTGTGTGGAGTCTCATTATGGGTAATTATAATAAAATTATAAGTGCTGTAATAATTCTAACCTTGAAGGCACAGTAAAGGGTGGTTGTATTTGCCTTCCTACCCACACATCTGAGGCGTTTTATTCATTAATTATATTTCACATAAGAATAATTATGTTGTGTAACACTGAAATTCCAAGGCTTTCTCTACTCCTGCCCCTCCCCCATCCAGCCTTTCTCTGTGAGCGTTTGAGTACTTACATTCCCACCCCTGAAGCTTCCCTTTGAGAGCTGCCGTGGGCCATCTGCGGGATTCTGAGGAGGTGCCTGTTGGTGGTGGTCATTTTATTTTGTAACCCAATTAGGAAAGTAAACAAA
Source organism: Dipodomys ordii (assembly GCF_000151885.1). Lineage (NCBI taxonomy): Eukaryota > Metazoa > Chordata > Mammalia > Rodentia > Heteromyidae > Dipodomys > Dipodomys ordii. The sequence continues at coordinate 2,116,689 of NW_012267237.1, forward strand.
TTGCAGGAAGATGTGACTGGCTGTGCAGCTTCGCTCACGCGTGTGCCTGAGCCCCCTCGGCCAGGGTATGGTCGTGATAGTCCTCCATCTCTTTGACAATACTTAGACAATCTATTTGCTTGTGCCGTTGACCCTGATTCCATTTTTCTGGTACAGTGAACGTCAAAACGTCTCTGGCCCTGAATGTGGATTGTAACGTCTGATGGTAAACTGTTTGAGAATGTGAAGCTAACACCACGGTTATGAGTTAATTCACTATTTTACATATGCGTGCCCAGGCACGAACCTATGCCCACACCCACCCTAAACTCAAAAACTTCTTATAAACGGAGTCTCAGTTCTACAGCCAGGCCGGGGGCCGAGTTTCCCCACGCCCACCGGTAGCTGGTCCAGGTGTGAGCATCTGCTTCAGCAGTTCTGATGTGCAGGAAGAGCACTTGAGAGACACTTTAGAAAGTGAGACACAAAGTAAAAGCGAACTGCCCAGAAAACAACTAATTTAAACGACACAAAGTCCATTGAAATTGTAAAACATGTTAATGGACACACATTTTGTAACTTCAAGCATAATGGTAACTTAACCTCGGCCCAAAACAAAAACAACAACAAAAAAGCCCAGTTGAAGTTCTCAAGGGAATTATTTCAGTGAATAAACCAGAATGATTTGTAATTAGCATATAAATGGTATGCATGTAAATGATGCTTCTAAAAGGTATTTGAAAAGTTTATTTTCTTAAGTACTGCTGCTCCGGCCCCCTGCCACCGTGTTTACAGTACTGATTTGCACTTCTATGAAAAGGATTTGCAGGCCTAGGACTGGGAGTCCCCCACCCCCCTCCCTCAGTTTCATCACAAATTACAAATTAGTGGCACACAAATTAATGAGGTTTATACAGTATTCAGTCAAATCATGCAATAAAAAAAGCTTTAATTCAAATACTGGAGCTTGATTATTATAATTTATTTAAATGCGATGCACTGTTTACTAAATTCCTTACTGCTGGAATCGATAAGTAATTTAAAGTTAATTTCAAAAGAGAAGCATTGAACTGCCCTCGTTTTGTGTTTTTTTGTTTGATTCCAAGAGGGATCCGGCTCTTCTCTTCCCCAGAGTTGCTGCTTTAGAGGAATCTACTGGGAAGAGTCAAAACTGAATATATACGCAGAAATACAGGGTCAGGTTTACAAAACCCCGGGGCAGAGGCTGGACCACCAGAAGCCGTGCAAAACGTTTCTTCAAGTAACTATCCCAGAATGAGGCTCAGGCCGTCTTTCCTGTGCTCACCAGGGGTGAGGCCCTGGTGCTGACCACTGGTCCAGCGGTGTGTGTAACACCAAGCTCCTGTGCTGGGACTGCCTCTCTGCCATCCTTTGCGACTCGGGCCTGCTCTGCCCGCAGCCACTTCCTGGGAGACAAACAGGCCCGCCTCCTCACCTGGCAAACCCTGTCTTGACTTCCAGCCAGTGAGATGGAGCTAAGAAACACAAGTTGCAATCCCAGGGAACCACTGGTGAGCCCTCTGGGGGGGGGGGGGGGGGGGGGGGGGTGGTGGCATGGGGCTGATTCAAGGCGGGGTCTTCGGGGCCGTGGGTGCGCTGGTTCTGTTGGTCTGGAGGTTTGGTTTGCATCTCACGTCTTCAGGGATAATCTCTCCCTAGCAATTTGTTGTCAGAAGAGCACTGCATCACACCTGTCCTCTGGATACTTTTCTTGCTGGTTACATAAGCACCAAGTTAGGCTGCCCTCCAGTAGTTACATTGGAGCACCAGTCAGCAGAAGATTCTGCCTCTCTCAGACATCCTGCTAGTCAAGCTCACGTCCTTCAACCTTTCTTCCGTGAATAGACAGTTGTAGTTTGTTTGTTTGTTTTTTAATACTCTGATTGAAATGTTTTCTGATTAAGTTAGGTTTCCTGGCTGACTAGCTGTGCATCTTGTGAGACACATCCAAAGACTCACAGTTCAAGGCTAGCCAGGGCAAAATTCCAGAGGGCCTGCCCCATCATATTAAAAACTCAGGTGCACTGGTGTATACCTTTCAACCTAGCTACTTGGAAAGCCTAAAGGAGGGTAACGGTCCAAGATGCCCCCCCACCACACTTAAATAATATAGTATTAAAAAAATCACGAAAGCAGAAAGAAAACTCGGGCTCAAGTGGTAGCGTGCCTGCCTAATAGATTAGGTACAAAGGTCTGAGTTCAACCTCCAGTATAAAAAAAGGAAAATAAATGGACAGAAAAAACATTATTGTGAGTCTTTTTGTGTTTCTGATTTTAAGTATTATTGTCATATTTCCTAAATTTTAATATTAGAAGTACACTATATTTTGCTAGCTGTTCTTCAAATTATCCCCAAGAAATACATAAAACAGATTGTGTAGAAGATCTTGTCTTTGCTATACACTGATCAAAATGGGTTTTCAAGCCGTGTTGCTGTGAAAATGGATATCTAAATGATATTTGGGTTTTAAATTTTTTTTTTTGTGCCAGTCGTGGGGCTTGAACTCTGGGCCTGGGCGCTGTCCCTCAGCTCTTTAGCTCAAGGCTAGCGCTCTACCACTTGAGCCACAGCACCACTTCTGGCTTTTTTCTTTTTGCTTATGTGGTGCTGAGGAATCGAACCCAGGGCCTCATGCATGCAAGGCAAGCGCTCTACCACTGAGCCACCTTCCCAGCCCTGGGTTTTAAAATTTTAAGTATGAGTAAAATTGAGCCTTTTAGTTGTGTTCTTGGTGACTTTTGCATTCTTTTATTCTGTAAACTCTAAGCTTACCTCTTTTAATGTCTTCCTAATAAATTTCATGTCATTAATTTTAAAAAAATTCTTTATGATTATAGAAAACATTCCTGGGGTTGGGAAGGTAGCTCAGTGGTAGAGTGCTTGCCTTGCATGCATGAGGCCCTGGGTTTGATTCCACAGCACCACCTAAGCAGAAAAAGCTGGAAGTGGCGCTGTGGCTCAAGTGGTAGAGCACTAGCCTTGAGCTGAAGAGCTGAGGAACAGCGCCCAGGCCCAGAGTTCAGGCCCCACGACCAAAAAAAGAAAAAAGAAATCATTTCCTTGTCCACGTGTTGGTTAAATGATGGCTAGAGAATAACAATCCAGGGCCAAGGAGAAGTAACCAACCCCCTGGGCTGGTCTGGGGTGACCCTCCCCATGAGGGTCCAGGCCCTGGCTCTCTGGTGACCTCTGGAATGGGTGGCCTTCTTTGATGCTCGCCCACCAGTCTCTTCCACTTCAAACCTGCGTGGAGATGGCAGGGCAGAAGTTCTGGGTCTCCAGAGACAGTGACCCTGGAACATAGCCTGTTCTGTGAACGCCAGAACCTTCTTGGAGTGAGTCTAATATCTCCTGGCAGGAAGATGGCAGAAGCTCCACAGTCCCTCTGCCCTCTGTGTCCACCACTGGGCAAAGGCCCTCCCCTTCCCTTCCTGCCCGGGGCTTGTGGGCTGGTTGGCGTGGCTTCTGCTTCTTGCTCAGGGCTGTGGGTGGATGACGTGTGGGACCTGTCCCAGAGCTGGGTCTGCTCTGCCCTCCTCCAGCGAAGCAGACCCTCCTGTCTCCCCCTCACCGATTCTCACACCCCCACCCCACCCCAGGTATGTGCGCAGCTAAGAAAGCCAGACAACAGAGCCCAGGGCTTTCAAGACTGGTGGTCTTCACCAAGGGGGATTTTGCTGCAAAGTCTGGACATCTTGTCTGTTGTCTGAGCTGGGGAGCAGGGAGACCTGCCTGGCATCTAGCTGGAGAGGCCAGCAGGAATGCTGCCCACATCCCGGGCACAGGAAGTACCCAGGGTGTTTATAACACCAAAGCCAGGAAATGCTGTCCTAGGAAGGTGAGAGGCAGGGCCCCCCCCATCCTTCCCTCCCTCCCTCCCTTCCCATGGCCACTGCTGGGCTGGACTCTCACCTAGCCAAACACTTTAGGTCCCACTGGCCGTTGGCTCTCAAGTTCCTCCCCCCTGGAGACACGTCCAGAGTGCCAGGCCTACGTCAGGCTCCAGCCCCTGTGCCCATCGCCCCTGTGGCCTTTCCAGGAGCTCAGTGGGTGCTCCGTGACAGCACCTCCTCCCTAACCACTCGTACCTGCTGGCCGGCTCCGCGCGGGACAGGCAGCATTGTTTGTCTCTCCTTGGTATTAAATTGGGTTTAAATCCTTTAATTACATTTTAAATATTAATATTTTAAACATATGTGTAAATAGGCGTTATGACTCTCAACGGAAAGCTCTCTGCAGCACCCTGGCTGGAGTGGGGTGAGCCGTGTGAGCCGGCGGGTTCCTCGCACGCCCTTTCCAGCCCCCGCGGGGGGACTGAGCTTCCTCCCAGGCCCAGGCGTGACCGAATGCTGCTCAGCAGTGCTCGGCCTTCCGCTGACTTGTGAAGACACAGCAGCACCTCGCACGGACAGCGGCTCTGTGGTCTGTGTGGGACAGGAGGGTCCAGGATCTTCACCCTAAGACCTTCCTGAGTGTGGCTGCCAAGGGAGCCAGTCTGACATAAGACAGAATTGGTCTTTGTAAGACGTGAGGCAGGGTTGAGCAGTCACATCTTGGGGTCCAGAGGGCAGCCAATGATGGGGGAACATCTATTCTATGCTTCCAGTAAACTGGCCATGGACTGTGTTTGGAGCAGAAGCCATAGGTCTTCTCTCTAGTAGGTGGCTTGGCAGTGGAACCTAGCCTGTGCCCCCAGCCGGCCTGTCACCCACAGGAAAGGGCTCTAGGGCCATGGGGAAACCGGAAGCCTCAATGCTGCCATGCTCAGTAAATCTACGTTCAGACAGAAGCTAGCGACTGGAAAGCTAGCGTTCTTATTTGGGAAGTCCTTCGGCTCTCAGCATGTCCTTCAGCATGGATGCGAAACCGAGGAGAGGAGGCGAGGTGGGACAGGGAGAGATGCGGTGGGTGTCTGTGGTATCTGTCCAAACAAAGCATAAGCCCCGTCCCTGTGCTGGTGCTGGCATGGAGGGCCGCGGGGGACAGAGTCCCGCCGGAGCTCAGCACAGCACACTGGGCTCTCTCCTCTTTCCAAGACAAGGCCTGTTGCTTACAGTCCTGCCGGGAAGAACCGACTGTGAGGCTGCGGAAGATGCACTTACCCGGTGACCCATCAGCAGTGAACGCAGGAGGGAGGCGTCCAGCTGGGGGAACCAGGTGTGCGGGGCAGGAAGCTGGGTCAACGGTCCAAGGCAGAGCCCACAACACCACCCCTCCAAGAGCCCCGTGAGCAGAGGGCTGAGCCAGTGCCGTGCACTCCTGTGGGCAAGCAGGAGCTACTCGTGGAGCTAGAGAGAGCCAGCAAGTGGTAACTTAGTGGAAGAAAACAGAGACGCCAGCCAGTGCCTGCCAGGACAGGCATGGAGCTCCGTTGGCATTGTTCTTTTCTGAAATATCTTAGGTGGACCCTTGCATTCCCACAGGGCACGTGACAGTATTGAGAAAGTTACTCTGGGCATGGCAGACATGCAGTGGGGGCTGGAGGAGGAGCAAGGCCACGGCGGTATCCGTTGAAGAACGCACCCGGGTCATATTCTTCCTGAAAGTTACTCTGGGCATGGCAGACATGCAGTGGGGGCTGGAGGAGGAGCAAGGCCACGGCGGTATCCGTTGAAGAACGCACCCGGGTCATATTCTTCCTGACAATTCCTACGCCACACACCTGCTTCCATGTCTGCAGGGACCGACTTTTACACAACGCTTCTGCAGACCAAGGCCTTACACATCAGGTGGCGAGAGCAAATCAGATATCAGTGGGGCTTTGTGAAACAATACGGTGAAGTAAGTTATTAGGGAAGGGATACAAACTTGTTTTGAAAATTACATCTACTGAAAGTAAGAGATACATCAGCAGATTTAAAATTCAATGCATTCTGTCTTTTGTTGTTACATATAATATGCGTATAAATGAAAATAAATAGCAAATAGAGCAATCAATAAATCTGTGGGTATATGCATTGATATGCATACAGACTTAAACAATATATTAATTGTAAACTGGGACTGGGAAGGTGGCTCAGTGGTAGAGCGCTTGCCTTGCATGCCTGAGGCCCTGGGTTCGATTCCTCAGCACCACATAAGCAAAAAGAAGAAAGCTGGAAGTGGTGCTGTGGCTCAAGTGGTAGAGCACTAGCCTTGAGCTGAAGAGCTGAGGGACAGTGCCCAGGCCCAGCGTTCAGGCCCCACGACCAGACCCCAAAAAATAAAAATAAAAAAAATATTGTAAACTCTGTGTGGATTGATGCTCTGCTACCATTCTCTTCCTTTAAAAGCTTGTGGATTGTATCATCTTGGTTACACGCCTGAAGTGAAGAATGGAAAACAATCACACTAATTAGCTCATAGGGATAAAGTAAAATACAAAGTGCAACCAACTGAGATAATTCCAAGACATTGTAAAATGGGGCTTGTAAAGCCTTTCTAGAGGTCTATGTACCCACAAACAGGACATAACAGAACTGGGTGTGGGGCTTGGTACCTAGCTCAGTGTGCTAGATAGGCTGCTGTCGGTCTCTAGGTTTGATTCCTGGCACTGTGTGTGCATGAGATGAATGGTATATATGGTACACATCAGCACAACTGATTTAATGTGTGCATGTGTTTCTCTGTGGGCACAGCCTTCTCCATGATGAGGCTTGTGTGATGTTGATGATTGAATACCAAACCTCAAGTAGTGGGGTATTGTGTATGGAAACCTGCACTGCAGCGATTCATTTTCCTGAGATGATAGGGACAAGAAGTCAGATCAGAATCTGATCTGGGCACAGAGCAGCCTTGTTAGCAGATGCCGGCATGGGCTCCCTGGCCTCAGCTCTCAGAGCGCCCTTGATTCTCAACAGCTCTGCCTCAGCTGCTTAGTGGCTTCTGCTACGCTTCATCCCTCTCTAAACCTTCAGAAACTCAGAGGGAGGGGACTTGGATCTGTTTGGGCATGGGATATAGGATGCAAATGTATGGACATATCAAAAAATCTTTAGGAAATGCCAAGTTATATGTATATGTATAAATGTGCACATATACGGGAGTCTTGTTTGTTTTGTCATAGTTTGGAGTTCATTAAGTGCCTGATGATTTGTTTCAGTCCTGTATCTATTGACTATTTGCTGTGTGCAGAAAATGCGTCAGGCACTGACACATTTAGGGCACATAGTTGCTGTCCTGCGTTTCATTTTAGGAGGAAAGGGCTGGCCAACTGTGCATGTGAACTTGGCCTGGCTGTGATACTCAGTGGCTTCTTCAAGTGCCAGACGTGGACCTGAGGGACAGGGTCAGAGGACCTGCAGGAATGCAGACTGCCCTCCTGAAGCCACGCCGGCGCCTCTGAGCCTTCAGACAGCCTGTGCAGCTCCTCCGACATCTGAGCCCCTTCCAGGCTCTAGAGAAGCCGCTCCGTCTGCCTCTCAGGAACACCCGGACTGTGCACTCTCAACACGGTAGCCATGGGTTTACAAAGCAGCCATAAATCAGAACGGAAGCCCTGACTTCTGAAGAGGCTAAGTGTGGACAAGCCTCGGGCTGCAGAGAGGATCTGAGCCCATCTACCAGAGAAAGCAAGCCTTTCATGAAAAGGAGACAAGAATGGCATCTCTACTCTGCCTATAGGCCAACTGAGGGTTAGGGGGGTGGCCGGAGTCAGGCTTGGGGGCAGAAGAGTCAGGAATAAGGGTCTCTTTCGGTGGGTGGGGCAGGAACAGCTTCATCAGATCCATGAGCATCATCAGCCCAACCGAGGAGAGCCCTGTGCCGCGGACGGAGCCCTGGCTGCGTGCCGAGGAAGTCGTTGGACGCAGCCAGTGGCAGGAGTTTTCAGGCAGGGACCGGAGGGGGCTCTGAGCCGGGACTCGAGACACCTCAGCACGGCTGACTCGTGCACACTGGACACAGACGCTGTCTGTGTCAGAGCTGAACGCGCAAGCCAGGTGAACTGTAACGAACAGGGCAGGAAACCCTGCGTGGGGTGCTCTGGCCTTCGTGTGGAGAACTCAGATGGCATCCATGCCTACGGCTTTTCCCTTGGAACCCAAAGGGGCCGAGTCTCTGAAGAGGGGTTCCGAATGCCCTCCCTGTTGGAAAGGACCTTGGAACAAAAGGTCTGAGTCTCTCTAAGTGCTGACTGGTCCTGGAACTGCTGGTTTCCTTAGTATTTGGCTTTGGGTTCCCCAAACCGCCCCTGGAATGCCTTCTCTTTTCCTCCAGTTCCCTGGGTTGCACCTTGGATTCCCGTCCGCTTTGCTTCTGTTTCTGGTGCCACCGCACGAAGCCCACGTGATTGCTTTGTATTAGTTACAAGCAGACAGACTGGCAAGCTATAATCCACACAATTAGGCCAAGATTGAATACTTCTTATACGTTCACACTTTATTAATTACATTAAGTGATTCTAACCTATAAGCAATTGGTTGTAATTAAAGTGAGATCCCCCCCCCCGTTCAGGTTCTACCCTAAGGCACAAGAAGGGGTAGGCAGATAAGCAGGTATCACGTCACAAGGACATGGTCAAGATTCAGGACCTGTGTAGTGATGGCAGGCTGGAGGGTGGACCAGTGAGCTGTCTGTATTGGTGAGGGGCTCCTCAGCTCCCACAATGCACCTGGCTCACAGGCTGAGTTTACATTGATGGTGGTACTATCAGACTGGGTGGAGCTGGTACCCGTTCCCGGCATTGCTCTGTGATCTGGGTTCTCTCTGATGCAATGGTGCTGGGCACATGGTTATGGCCAGTCATTCCCACCCTTCCAGTGGGGTCACTGGTGTCTGATTCGGACTCCAAGCTTCATCTTACTTGCTCATCATCGCATAAATCTGTACACAAATTATGTCCGAGTGATACGAAAAATTGTACATAGAATCCATTCAAGGTGGTCAAGTGGGCTGGGAAGCTGGTTTACTGGTAGAGTGCCTGCCTTGCATGCAATGAGGCCTGGGTTTGATTCCTCAGCACCATATAAGCAGAAAAAGCCAGAAGTGGTGCTGTGGCTCAAGTGGTAGAGGGCTAGCTAGCCTTGAGCTGAAGAGCTGAGGGACAGCGCCCAGGCCTAGAGTTCAAGCACAGCACTGGCAAAAAAAAGAAAAGAAAAGAAAAGAAAAAGAAAAGGTGGTCAAGTTTTCCATTCTCTTTAAGTTTCATAGTTTAACGGTCCCATTTGCTCTTCTACTCAGAACATCTCAGAGATCCACCAACACTAACTTTCCATACAGTGTCCTTGAGGTATTTGTAATCAAGAAGAATTCAGAAACTTGAAAAAATGTTAGCTTTTAAGGCTAAGTGAATCAGAGCATGAGAATCCTGGGCAGAGAATTTCAGTACAGGCTTCTGCCAAGTTCCCCAAGCCCCTTCCACATTGGTGTTTGTATAAACTCAGACACACACACACACACACACACACATACTTTTAGTGTTTCATCTGCACTAAAATCCCATTAACTATTCAGGTTTAGACTTCCATTTTCTTTTTTCTTTTTTGTCCATCATGGGACTTGAACTCAGGGCCTGGGCATTGTCCCTGACTTTTTTTTCCCTCAACATTAGTGCTCTACCATTTTGTGCCACAGCCCCACTTCTGGTTTTCTGGTGGTTTATTAGAGAGAAGAGTGTCACAGACTTTTCTGCCCTGGTTGGCTTCAAACCACAATCCTCAGATCTCAGCCTCCCGAGTGGCTAGGATGACAGGCGTGAGCCGCCGGCGCCCGGCTTTAGACTTCCATTATCTTTCCCCCTGGAGTCTTGAGTGATTCCAAACCTCCACAGATCGGAGGCCTGTGTCCTGCGTGACTGTAAATTCCCGCCAGTCTCACGCAGCGGGCGCTGATCCAGGACACGTTCTCCACGGTGTGTGGTGATGTGTCGAGGAATCCGAGCAGCTCCCTCGCTCCCGGGGGCAGTCGCACTCTTTCGGGGAAGGAAGGCATTGGAAGAGATACTTAAAAATAATCTGAGAGGTCTTGAAGGAGCTGTTGACTGTCTGGCTGGGCCCCGCCAAGGCCTGTCAGGACAGTTGATGAATGGAGGCCTCCCGGGACCCCCACGGTTTGCTTAGGGCTCTTGTTCTGCTACAGCTGCACACAAAACCAGCATTGAAGCATCTGCGCAGGAAACACAACATAACCTGACCTGGACCAGCCCACAGGGCATTGCCCAGAGAAGGCCAGATTGTTTTGTGAGGCCAGAGCTCTAACCGGAGATGTCCCAAGCCGTGAAGCAGAGCGAGGCGTGCGGAAGACTTTCCACTACATTAGAGAGAGTCTGGCAGCTCCCATCAATACTCCTGGCCCGACACTGAGTGATAGATGGGAAAACGCCGAGACATTTCTCAGCTGGCCGGCACCAGGAGGCGGCCCAGAGCTTGTAGACCCTCGTGCGTTGGTCTGAAACCCACGGGTGCTTTTCATAGGTAATTCCTGTCTACCTTCTTCCTACGACCAGCAAACCCTCTGGTCCCCAGCCTGGGAGCCGCCCTCACGTTGTGGAATGTTCTCCTTGAAAACTGCAAGGCCTGGAGCCACTCAAGGCCGCGCCTCGGGCTGAGCTCCGCTAATGGTTTTAGAGTGCGCTCTTCACTCCAAAGGGTACGGGTGTGTCAACACCAGTGCGTACACTCCATTAACTCATTTGTCATTCTTAAACACAGGCAAGTAGGAAAATTAATATTAAGTTAACTTTGATCCACTGCTGAAAAGAATTTTGTGGGTAAATGGCACACAAGTACCTGTATAGTTTTAGCAAGTTTTACTCTATACATATTTTGCGTTGAGGACCCAGCTGGTTTGTTTGAAAACACAAAACATTCCTTTTCCATTTCCAACACGTCTACTTCTCCACGCTTTTACTTTTATTATGAATATTTATGTATAATTGTGATAAAATACACTTAATGTAAAACATACCATTGTAACAACACTTAAGCCTCAGAGCTGGACGTGGACTGCCATGCCACCAGCCCTCACCACGTCTGGCGCGAGGCCTCCTTGTCCTGGGACCTGAAACCCGGTGCCCCTGGTGCTAACTCTCCGTGCTCCCCATCCCAGCCCTCGGCACCTACGGCTCTGCTTTCTGTTTTGGAGTTTAACTGATCTGAGCAGCTTCTATGCGCGGAATCGCACAGTGTCAGTCCTGGTCTGCCTGGCTCATTTTGGTTAACACTCGGTTCTCAAGCCTTCTTCAAGTTGTAACATGCAAGGTGGCAGAAGATGCCATGATTGTTTGAGACTAAATAACATTCCATTGCACATAAATGCCACACTTTGTTAAGCTGTTCATTTCTATCACCAGTCGCATGTGGCTGACGTGGCAGGCCGTGTTCCTTGGCTTTCCATCATTGTGACAAAACTGGAAGAACGTAAAAGACGGGAGGTTTATCTTGTTCCCAGGCTCGCGGGGTGCCACCCCTGGTGGCCTGGCCGTGTCAGTCTGGGTCTAAGGCACGGTGCAGTGTGACTCCACCTCCTCCCAGCTGGGGACCAAGCCTTCAGTCCAGACCACAGCACAGCACGTGACTCTTTTTTTTTTTTTTTTGGGTCCGGTCGTGGGGCTTGAACTCTGGGCCTGGGTGCTGTCCCTCAGCTCTTCAGCTCAAGGCTAGCGCTCTACCACTTGAGCCACAGCACC
>NW_012267237.1:2129986-2130612 GCF_000151885.1 Dipodomys ordii
TGATTTGCATTTCTTTTATGGCTAGAGAGGTTGAGCATTTCATCATGTGTCTATTGGCCATCCTTCTTTCCTCTTCAGAGAAGTTTCTCTTTAAGGCTTTAGCCCACTGATTTATTGGACAGTTGTTTCTTTGAGGATTTGTTGTTGGGGGATCTCATTTTTTGAGTTCCAGGTATATTTTAGATATGAGACCCTTGTCTGTTATATGGCTAGTAAAGATCTTCTCCCAATCCGTGGGCTTTCTATTGATTTTGCTAGCTATGTCCTTTGCCATGCAGAAGCTCTGCAATTTTATGCAATCCCATTTGTCCAACCTTTCTTTGATTTGTTGTGTTTCTAGGTCCCTATTAAGAAAATTTCGGCCTGAGCCAAGGAGACCTAGGGTTTCTCCTATTCCATCCTGTAATGTTTTCAGAGTGTCTGCTTTAACTCCCAGGTCTTTGATCCATTTGGACTTGATTTTGGTGCAGGGTGATATATAAGGTTTTAGCTTTAGTTTTCTACAAGTAGTTAACCAATTTTGCCAGCACCATTTACTGAAGAGGCTGTCTTTCTTCCATTCTATTTTTGAGTTCCCTTATTGAAGATTAGGTGGCTGTAGGTCTGTAGGTTCATTTCTGGGTTTT
>NW_012267237.1:2130662-2139748 GCF_000151885.1 Dipodomys ordii
TCCCTCAGCTCTTCAGCTCAAGGCTAGTACTCTACCACTTGAGCCACAGCGCCACTTCTGGCTTTTTTCTTTTTGCTTATGTGGTGCTGAGGAATAGAACCCAGGACCTTGAGCATGCAAGGCAAGAGCTCTACCACTGAGCCACCTTCCCAGCCCCAGACCACATAAAATTAACCCATGTCTATGTTTTGCTTGTTTTTAATCTACTCTATGAATCTCTGTCTTTTAAATACTGTATTAAGGTCATTTACATTTAATGTAATCAATATAATAGGGTTGAAGTCGGCTATTTCACATTTTTTTTTGTCAGTGTTCATGCTCTTAATTTTTGTTTTTCCTATTTTTCTCCCAGACTTCCTATGGATTGATGAATATGTGTAGACATCCATTTTTATTTATCTACACAGTTTTCAAGTGTATCTCTTTGTAATGTTCATCATGTAGTTCATGGATATTTTGGAGTTCACACATTGCAAACTATAAACACAGCAACAACTTGTTAGTTTAATGATGCTATTGTCTTCTCTATTTGAATGCAGCATAGAAACTTCTCGTTTGTGTTGATGGGGCTGGGCCCAGTCCTCCTGTGCACGGACATTTCATGTGTTTGTGTGACGGTGCTTTTCTCTTCAGCCACTTCCTTCTAACCTGCATGGTTTCTCATGGGAAAAAATTCTTTACCATTTGAGTTTTCTTTCCATAGCAGTGCCATTCCTTTATTACTGCTTCGACGTTTACAATGCCTGTCTTAGTTTGGGACACACGTACACACACACACACACACACACACACAAGGACTATGTGGCTTCAGTGATAGAAACTTACTTATCCTGGTTCTAGGCTATGGAAAATCCAAGACAAGGATGCCCAGGAGGAGCTGCTCGCGATGATGTCTTCCTGTGGGTCTTTCTGAGGCCTTTCCTTGGTGTGAGTGCCAGAGACACATCTCAGATTGTTTTTTTTCCTATGAGTGCTTCGTTTCTGCCACGAGAACGCACCTTCATTTCTTCTAACAAGCACGCTATTTCTGTTGTGAGAACTCAGCTTCATGAAATCAACCAAAGCTAATTGCCCCCAAAGCCCACCCTCAAATACTGTCATGGTATCACCAAATCCTCCCTTCCCAAAGCTGACCCCTGCCCGCACGGTGCCACTGAGGGCTGGGCTTCTAGGTCTGAGAGCCGGGGACCCCTCCCTCCATTTCCCCCTGTGATCTCAGGCCTGTTCACCCGGGGCTGCCTGCCTCCAGCAACTGCAGGGCTGTGTGCTTTGCCATTTCCAGTCATTACTCCTGCCTCTTCTTCACCTGGGCTCTTTTCTTCCCTTCTCAGACTTCAGTGATACAAAAGTCAGAGGTGTGTGTGTGTGTGTGTGTGTGTGTGTGTGTGTGTGTGAACAGTGCCACATGTCTGAGGGATTATAAGTTTTATTCTTTATTTTCTGCTCTTGGCTACTCAGACCGAATGCTTGATATTCTGTCTTTGCATACATGCATTTGTTCCCTCCATTCTGACATTTGGTTTATCCATTTTTTTTGTAATCCCGTTCACTATATTTTTCCATTAATTCTCTTTTTCTTTGTTAAAATTTCCAGGTGCTTCTGTTTGTTTCCCAAGTGGAATTGCTTGTGGAAGAAATGTTAAGACGATAGTTTGAAACCTCCATCAGGTAATTCTAACCTTTCTGCCACAATTTCTGCCACTGGGATCTACCCATCAAGTTCGGGGTCTTCCTGAGTCTTGTGTTGGGAATGTGTGTTGATGGAAACACCGGCGTCTGAGTTCGAGTCTCATCCACACCGTCTTCTAGGGGTTGTTCTGCATCACTGCCATGGGGCAGCTGTGGCAGCTGTGCACTTCGCACCGACACCGCCAGGCCAGGCTCCTGGTTCAGAGGCTCAGGGACAGCTGAAGTCGGGAAACCTCAGTGAACGTGATTGACCCTGCCAGGACGCCATTGCACACCCCTATACAGCTCTGCCCCCCTGGGGCTTCCCCAGCCCTGCAGGGAGGGACAGGTACTCCCCTGCAAGAAGTCCTGGCTCTGAAGTTCCCCTCCCATCCCAGCCTCCCAGCTCTGATTCTGCCTGAAGATCCCAGCATTCTGAGGGGTAGGGAGTGGTCTAGGTTGACCACTTGTTGCCAGGCTTGGAATCCCTGAAGAATTTCATATGAAAGTCCAATTGCTGTTTGTGGAATTACTCAAACAGTGCTGCACTGGGCTCCTCTCAAGTTTGGGCAATGTAATAAACTTAGCTAGCAGAGATGCACAACTACAGACAATTGTGTGTGAGATGCAGGTGTGTGTATAACAGGCTGTGTTCATGGAGTGCGGGCCATGGAGTGAGGAGAGATGTGTGTGTGTGTGTGTGTGTGAATGTGTGTGCATGTATGTGAGATGCAGGTGTGTGTGTGACACAGGCTGTGTGTATGGAATACACACCATGGAGTGAGGAATGATGCAGGTGTGGTGTGTGTGTGTGTGTGTGTGTGTGTGTGTGTGTGTGTACACAGCCATGTGTGGGATGCAGGCTGTGTGTGTGTGTGTGTGTGTACAGAATACACACCATGGAGTGAGGAATGATGCAGGTGTGGTGTGTGTGTGTGAGGCTGTGTGTGTGTGTGTGTGTGTACACAGCCATGTGTGGGATGCAGGCTGTGTGTGTGTGTGTGTGTGTGTGTGTGTATGTGTGTGTGAACCCAGACCACATACGGGGTGCAGGCTCTGTCTGTGTAGGCGGTCCTGACAGGTCAAGTGGAAGCGCATGGCCATGCTCATTGTGTCTGAGACTTGGCTGTGTGATGGTCAGCTACATGGTATGTCTGTTCTGCGGCAGAGTGAGGCATGGTTCTTTGTCCAGCTCTTGTAGGTAAGTGTGTCCTCTTTGTCTTGAAATGCTGTCTGAAACACACTCACTGCCGCAGCATGTAGAGATCTCTGTCTGGTGAAGAGATGAGTAGTTCTTCTGGCCCAAGTGCAAGGACATTTGTTGAAGGTGGCCGTTCACCATGGCCAAGAGTTTGTGGTCCCGCAGTCCTGCCTCGGGACAGGAAGGCTTGTTCTCCGTGAAACATGAGCATTTTACCTTTGAAGACGTCTTTTCTGTCAGTGTGGCGGTCGCTGTGGGCAGTGCTGGTTCCAGCTCGGGGTGTGTGTGGGGGTGTCAGAGCCCATAGGGAGGCGTAGGTGTGGTTCCCCCTTCCCTCCCCCTCCCCTTCCTCCCCCCACCAGGTGGGATCTGATTCTAAACAGTGGTTATTTGCCATGGAGGTAGGCCCATTTCCGGTCTCATTCTAGGTGTTTCTGTTACTGGCGTCTAAATGGCGTTTACACAGGCCCATCCGGTGTGTTGAGCTGTCTAACTCTAACAAGGCGAGCGGAAGCCAGTGGCCACCGATGGTTTTAAAGTAAGTTTCACAAAGCTTAGATAAAACTTGGTAAGGATATTTTTATCCGAGTGTGACAATACAGTGCAGTTCAATTTGGCATGTTGGGTCAAAATTGAATAGAGATCAGATCTTGACACTTGGCAGGGGAACAAATCAGTCTCACTAGATGGAGTTACATGGTGCATGAATTTTTAAATTAAGCACTTTCTTGCCCTATTAAATAATAACACTGTATTGTTGTGGTGAGTTATTTTCATTTCTTGTTTATTTTCATATACAAGTTCTTTTTCTTTTATTAATCAATATTCCTTTATTTGGGCGTGATAATGGTTCAGGATTTCATCTCTCTCTGGAGAATCTATTTATGTCATTTGACATTTCAGAGTATTTCCATTTTTTTCCTGTTAGTGCATTTCATCACACAATTGCACAGCCCTGGTTTTGTTGAGCAGTGGGATTTTGCCCTTGCATTGAAGAAGTCCAGGCAGTCATTTTTCAAGAAGGGCCTGCCGCTATTTCCTGTGTCTGGTTTACAGTGTCAGACCTACTGCTGGCTGCCCCCTGGTTCCCGGTGGGGAATGTCAGACTCTGAGCCTGGAGAGGGAGGGGTCGGGGCCTGGCTTCTGTGGAAGCCACCATCCCCACAGCCACCATGTGCCCACCCATGCGCCAGCCACCTCAAATCCCTTCCACACCGGCCCCTGCCATCTCCACCGTCTTCTCGTTTTCCAGGGGAAGTGCAACTTGGCAAAACCCTGGATGGTGCCACATACGTAGAGGCTTGGGGAATTGGGGTGGAGGGACTGGCCCACAGTGCTGGAGGCGACCTGACACCACGGGCCATCTCTCGTGTGGGTTTTTCTGGCTCTCGCGCTTCTGTGTGCATGCAGGCTTAGGCCATGATGACTTCAGTTGGCTTTTCTTCTCCCACTGGCCAGTGCTGCCACACTAGCAAGCTCTGTGGAGAGCCATCCACCCAGGGAGGTGGTGGGGACGCTGGGACCCCGACCCAGCCGCCAGCAAGCTCCTCCCCGGGCCGCGGCGGGAACACGGCCTGCTCTCTCCAAACTCAGCCCAAGGTGGACAGTCTCAGTGTCGAGGTGGAAGGCGGCCTGCAGAGGTGTCCTAGGTACTGGGCTGCACCAGGAACGCACTGATGCCTGACAGACAGCGGTTCTCTGTCCCATGACGGGTGAGTCACCAGCAGGACTGGTTCCATAGCCCCTTCCACCTTCCCCTCGCCCCTGCGTCCCCCCACGCCCCTCACCCCTGTGACCCCCACATCCCATGTCCACCTCACCAGAAGCCCAGACACTGAACTCCAGAACCACGAGCTATGTGAGTCCCTTCACAAACAACAACATGTCATGCGGACAGAGTACGTGCGCTTACCACCCCTCCGTGAGCCCCCTCATTTTAGCTCAGAAGTCCATCCCTAGAGAACCCTCCGGGACCTCGCCTCGGGCTGGCTCTGCAGCAGGGTACATTACCCCACCTCCTGTCTCCCCACAGAAGCCGAGTTTCACCTTCCTTTGCAGGCCTCAGGCCCACTGGGCAGACGCAGCTCCTCTCCTCCCACCCTCTCCTCCCCTAAGGGCGCAGCCCCTTGCTGCGGTACTGTGAGATACACATCCTCTGATCTTGGCATACAATTTCTAGATCCTCTGGCTGGAGCTTCTAGATGGCTCAGGAAAGACGGTGGTCACCAGAAGCACCACAGTGGAATTAGAGAGCTGGAAGGGGAAGGAAGAGGGCGAAGCGGCTCATCAGTGTTCTGTACCTAGGTCATGAGCCTCTGGAGGGCAGGAGCACCTCTGCGGGACAGTGACGGGTGGTCCTGGATGAGCGCACACAGGAAGGCTCCTGCGGGTGGACACCGGAGAGGCCAGGAAGGCCGTGCCTTCCTCACACTTTGCCCTGTCTGTCTCTTCATCTGGTGCTCATCCTCTGTAAAATCCTCCTTAGTGAACCGTGTTCTCCGAGTCCCAGGAGCCGCTCTAGCCAACTGAACCCAACGAGGCTGTGCGGGACCAAAAGTACAGTTAGCCTGTGTGGGGACACCGGGAGAACCGGGGAAACCGAATTTGGACTTATTTATTCATGAGTCTCCAAAACACAGGGTAAGCGTCCCAGGCCACGAGCGTTCCTGGTCCTAGTGCTAAAGCCACTGCCCTAGTCCTTACAAAGAAAGATGCAGTCCTCCACCCAGCCCTGCAGAGAGACAAGAGAGGTGGTAGTAGCAGATCATGCTACGTCATTAATCTGCTCTAAAAGAATTTCTAATATCAACCCAGACAGATTAAAGCCGAACACACATGTCTGTCTCCCCGTTTCCTCGGGCTGGGGGCTGCGTCTAGCCTGGGAGGACTGGCAGGGCCCAGCGGTGTCCACACCTTCACCGTGGGCTGGCACTGGCCATCTGCAGGGCTTAGAGAGGCCTCTGGGGGGTCCGAGGGTGGAAGCTCAGTGAACAGACTGCAGCTGAAAGTGCACAGAGACGTGTGAGAAAGGACGGGGTGGCGTGTGCGAGATCGGCCTGACAGATCTGTGGAGACAGGAGTCAGGCGGATGCGGGCTCCCAGGAGGAGGCGGAGGCTGCTTCTGCTGCCTGAAACACTGCACAAGACGCGGTCTTGGTGCCATCCCACGGAGAGGCATGCTCTTGGCCAGGGGCCCGGGGCGAGGCCGGCTGAGGGGACCCGTGCCCTGTTGGCCAGCACAGTGGACAGCACTCCCAGGCCCTCTAAAACAGACAGCGTGAACCCCAACCTCAGGCTGACCAGGTCGGGGGTAAGTCCATCTGGGCTGGCCTTACAGAGAGCAAGCATGCATCTGTGGCCAGTGGCATATAGACCAGGATATTTTATTGTTTGGGACCAGGCTTGTCCTCCAGCTGGCCATCTGTGATGCCGTTGTCACCTCCACGGTGGCCAGCCATGTCCTAGTGCAGTGAGCATACATAGCCCTCAACCACGAGGACTGGGAATACAGACCACTGCTGTGCAGAGCCAGGCGACGTGACCCTTGTCTTCCTGGAGAGACCCAGGTGCTGAGAGGCCTGGCTGGCCCCTGGGAGAAGACAGAGGATGGAGCTCTAGGCAGAAGGGGGAGGGGGAGGAGGAGGACTTGCTCCATGTTTGTAAGCCTGTGCAACACTTGATGAGAAGCGTGCTTTTGTGTGTTGGAAATGAGCAGCTTACTTTTTCCTTGGTAATTTCTCCAGCAAGAAGCATAACAGTAATTGGGCAGATATGGACTCCCAGGCTGCACGGGTTTCCATTAACTGCCTCTGATCCCACAAGTAAGAAACCTGCTCTGGGCAGAGCGCACTTCCTGTCTGGAGTGAGGAGCCGGCGGTCATTCCAAGGCTCTGTCCAGGAGCGGGAGATGGCCTTCATCTAGCACACTGTGAGTCAGCCAGGCACATGGTCTGTTGCTGACCAGCTGGGCATGGACTCACAGGCCAGCTCCAGGCCAGCACCCTGCTCTGTGGGGCAGGCATGGAGGGTGGTGTGCACAGAAGTTTCCAGTGGCCTGGGAAGTGGACAGGAAGGAATGCCCCACCCTCGGTCCTGGCCCACACTCACACCACACAGAGCTGCAGGCACCCTGGGCTGGACTGTGGCCCAGGGCGTAGGAGGAGACCTTCCCGAGTTCCACTCACTGCAGACAACAGCAGGACATTAAAGAGAAAGTCCTTTTGCATTTCTTGGTGTAAACAATAAACAAAAACAATAATAACCCAACAAAAGGATGCCTCCAGGAGGAGAAAGGCCACACAGACCCAAGGACACCAGAATCTCAATGGAAGAACAGAAAGGAATTAACCGCACAATTAGACCAGGGTTTAAAGCAGGAAAGAAACAGCTTGGAGTGCAGAACACGGATGCCTGGGGTTGAGGAAGGGCTCCAGATGTCAATGGTGTGGACGGAAAGAGGGAAGACTAGGAACACAGGCCTCAGGCAGGCGGGAAGTATGGCTGTTAGAAATCACAGTCAACAGGTCCACCTGTATCTTTAAACAACTGGTTTTTCCCCATCTCCTCCTCAAGTTATACTGACATCAAATATAGTGAAAGCAGGGGTTATACTGTGGGGGAGGGACATACAAAGCAACAAAGAGATAATCTTATAAGTGCATTAGAAACACATGCATGAAAGAAAAAAAACATTAAGATACATATCTAAGGGTTCAATTTCCTGACATCACATTATCTGACCTTTTTCGCTTGACTCAAGGGAGGTGAAGGGTAAACCAAAGGAGGAGGCTGCAATGCTTGGTAAGAAATGTACGCATTATCCTGCCCATGCAATTGTAACCCCTCTGTACAGTATCTTCACAAATAAAATAAAAAAAAAAAAGAAATCACAGTCAATACAGAGACAACATAAAGCTCACCAAAGCCAAACAAGAAAGGCATGTTTCCCACAAACTCTATAACCATGGAGTTGTTACTCAAACATAAAAGGTGGACACATTGGATTACGCATTGAAATGTCAACAACTATATAATAATAAAAAAAGTTAAAGTGTTTTTTGAAATGGGAATTTATCCCATTTGTTATTTTGCCTGTTTTTCATGTTCATTAAGTCAACTTATGTCATAAAAACGTTTTATTTTTATCTTATTTAGCAAATCCATCTCCATTTCAAGGTTTGGCTTTGTGATTTTTGTTTGGTATTTTATGTAAATACATGGAAAAATATACATGCAACACATCTGTAAATATGATGGATTACTTAACCAATTGAATATTTGACAACTGAATTCAAATAACTGAAAAAAAATGACTGCTACTTTGAATACTCCATGCTTTAGGTGTTCCTAAATCACATTCAAGGTGATTAAAGTTCTTATTTTCCTATGCTGTCATCAGAATTAAATAAGTTCACGTAGGCCAAGTGCCCAGAATGTATCGTGTGTGTTTAAAAGCTCATCAAAATTGGGTGTTCTGCGTGTGCACTGTTTGTCTTCTGGTTCAGGATCACAGTTACACTAACATTATTAACTTGCACAGATTTATTCTGGATGATTTGAAAAACTTGCTCTACCAGAAATTATAATGAAAATATAAGATGGCCCTTCCTTCCTTTCTTCCTTCTTCCTTCCTTCCTTCCCTCCTTCCTCCCTCTCTTTCTCTATTTTTTTTTAGAAAGGGTCTCACTGCATAGCCCAGCTTGTTTTTTTTTTATTGTGAAAATACTGTACAGAGGGGTTACAATTCCATGGACAAAATAATGAATACATTTCTTATCAAGCATTGTAGCCTCCTCCTTTGTTTCCCCTTCCCATCCCATCCTCCCCCCCCACCTAACTCTCCTCCCTCCCACTACCAAAGTTGTAAACTTCGTTTTCAACATAACGACTTGTACATCTCATTGTTGCAATGGATCCACCTGTATTCCTATTTAAATGATTTGTTTTTTCCCTTCCCCTTCACAAATTATAACAACATCAAATACAGTAAAAGCAGGGGTTATACCATGGGGGAAGGACATACAAAGCAAAAAAGAAATAATCTTATAAATGTGTTAGAAACAATCACATGAAAGAAAAAAAAACATTTGAATACTTACCTTAGGGTTCATTTCCCTAACATCAACTTTTTCTGCTTGACTCAGACATATACTAGTTATTGCAAATAAGGGAAACCATGGGACCTATGTTTCTTTGGGCCTGGCTTACTTCACTTAAT
>NW_012267237.1:2141622-2165049 GCF_000151885.1 Dipodomys ordii
TTGTTCCTGAGTTAAGAGGAAATGGCTTTAGTTTTTCAGCATTAAGTATAATTCTGGCTGTAGGTTTGTCATATACAGCCTTTATTGTATTGAGGAATGTTTCATGGATTCCTAACTTTTCCAGAATCTTCATCATAAAGGGGTGTTGGATCTTGTCAAATGCTTTTTCTGCATCTATTGTGATAACCATGTGGTTCTTATCCTTGCTCCTGTTGATGTGATGAATTATATTAATTGATTTGCATATAATGAACCAGCTTTGCATCCCTGAAATGAATCCTGTTTGATTGTGGTGTATGATTTTTTGGATGAATTGTTGAAGTTGATTGGCCAGAATTTTGTTGAGAAGTTTTGCATCAATGTTCATCAAAGGAATGGGTCTATAATTCTCTTTCTTTGATGAGTCCCTGCCTGGTTTTAGGATGAGGGTTATCTGTTGTTGAGCTTTTCCTCTTCCTCATTCTGCCTCCTTACTGCTGAGATAACAGACCTATTTGTATAAATATTTTTTGTCTTATTACTGTATATTAGTTATATAAATCAATGGGCTCAGGCTGGGAAGGTGGTTCAGTGGTAGAGCGCTTGCCATTGCATGCATAAGGCCCTGGGTTCGATTCCTCAGCACCACATAAGCAAAAAGAAAAAAGCCGGAAGTGGCGCTGTGGCCCAAGTGGTAAAGTGCTAGCCTTGAGCTGAAGAGCTGAGGGCCAGCGCCCAGGCCCAGCATTCAAGGCCCCACGACCAGACCCCCCCAAAAAAAATAAATCAATGGGCTCCACTGTGACATTTTTGCACACGTGTGTGAAGCGCTGATTGGTTCCACATACCTCCATCTCCCCTTCTTGTTTTGTTCCTCCTTTCAGGTTCTGGGGATGAGAGAGGACACGTTCTGTTAGTCTTTCTTCATTTGGTTATTTTAATTCACAGGAGGATCCACAGTTGCATATATTGTCCTAAAAATGGCATACTTTGGTTCTTTATGGCTGATGGAGATTCTCTTGTGTATTCCATGCAGTATCTTCTCGCTGGCTGCGGCGTCTTGGTGATCCTGTGAGTGGACACCATGAGTAATCGTGGCCTGCGTGTCATCTCTCTTGCATGGTGCTTTCATTCTGTCAAGTGGATGCCCAGGAGTGGCACAGGAGGGGCACATGAGGGAACAGGAGGGGCATCTGTCAGTCTTATTTAAAGGATTTCCAAAGTCTGAACTAATTCGTATCGCTACCAACAGTGTGAAGGACTTCTGTTTCCTCTGCTCCCTTGACAGCATTGTTTGTTTTTGTTTTTGTTTTTACATTAATAGCCATTTTGGCTGGGGTAAGATGAATCTCAGTGTAGTTTCAATTTACATTTTCCAGATGGCTAAGAGACATTCAACCGTTTATTTTTAGTGCATTTATTTCCTATTTCTACTTCTTTGAGAACAGTCAATCCACTTACCCATTTGTTAATTAGATGATTTGTTCTGTTGGTGTTGAACTTTCTCTGAGTTCTATACCTAGTCTGCATAGATAGCTGGCAAAGATTTTCTCCTCTTCTGTAGGCTATCTCTTTACTCTGACAATTATCTCCTTTGCTGTGCAGAAGTCTTTTAATTTGGTGTGATTCATTTGCCAAGTCTTGCTCTTATTTCCTAGCTATCAGAGCCCTTTTTAGAAAATCATTGTTTCTGCCTATAGCTGGAAGTATTTTTCTCTATTAGTTTTACATTTTCAGGTGATATAGCAAGGCTTTTGATCTATTCTGAATTGCTTTTTGCATAGGTGGGGTCTAGTCTCAACCTTCTATAGGTAGATATCAATTTTCCCATCAACATTTGTTGGAAAAGCTGTTTTCTCTTCAGTATAGGTTTTTGGATCATTTGTAGTCAACCGGATGGCTGTAGATACATGGTCTTCTTTCTGTGTTCTCTATTCTCTTCCATTTCTGTTTAGGTGCTGTTTTTGTTACTATGGTTCTGTAGTATAATTTAAAATCAGGTATTGACCATAATCCTTTTCATTCCATTGATTTGGATATTTAGGGACTTTTGTGTTTCTATGAGTATGTTATAAATTTTTTCTAGTTCCACGAAGATGAGCAATATTATTTTAATGAGGTTTACATTGCATTTATAGGCTACTATTTTTACAATATTAATTTTTCTATCCATAAACATTGGAGGACTTCCCATCCAGTCTACTTTCACTTCCTTTTTTTTTTTAATATTTTCTGGTTTTCATTGATGTCTTTTACCTCTTGGTTAGATTTATTACTATGATAGTTTTCAAGGCTATAATGAATGAGATTATATACCAGATTTCTTTCTCAGCATGCTTATTAATGGTATATAGGAAAGCGATTGAGTTTTGTATGTTAATTTGCATGATGTTACTTTGATGAAAACATTTATTAGATCTAAGAGTTTTCTAGTAGAGTCTTTGGGGTCTTTTATTGTAGGATCATATGTCTGAAAATAGGAATAATTTGCCTTGTTCCTTTCCTGTTTGTTTCTGTTTTATTTCTTTCTTGTGATTTATAGCTCCAGCCTTGTATTTTCCTATTCATTATCATGTGTCTATAGGTTTGTTCTACATAGTCTTTATTATGTTCAGGTATGATTTTTCTATAAATAGTTTCTTCATGGCTTTTATCAGGAAGGGATGTTGATTTTGCCCTTTGTTTGTCTGTGTCAGTTGTGGTGATTCTGTGATTTTGTGAGGGTTGTCATTGCTTCTATTCATGTGCTGTATTACACTGCCTGGTTTTCCTATGTTAAATTATCTTGAAATCAGGAGCATGTGGCTGCTTGTGATCTCTCTTGTTCTACAGTCACTCCTTTTGTAGATGTATACTTTGAAAAATGTATTTCTTTGTTTGTCTGCTTTTCGAATTGAAGATGTATGGATTTCCCTTGATTTCAGTATAATGTTACCAAGTTTTTAAAAAAATTCCCATTAACTATTTCTATTCTGCTTTTGGTCTTTTCCATACTATTGCTCAGGCTCTCAGTATCTGTTCACACACATCTGTTCATCGTTCTCAGTTACCTTGTGAGTGATTCCTCCTGCCAGCACTGTAATCCTCACTTAGCTATGCTTAGTTCTGTTTTGTTTAGATGCCTTTGCTGACATGTCTTGAATTCTTAACTATCTTCTAACCCTTACTTAACTTGTAAATTGTGGACTTAACTTCTGACATTTCATTTTAGTTGTTGGGTTTCACTTATTCTATTGTTTTTGTTTTAGATTCTAGTCTTCTAGTCCAACTTATTCATCTTATTTTTGTCTTAAATTTTTTTTTGAAGTAAGCTCTGGTGGCTCCTATCTGGCCAGTAATCTTAGTTATTCAGGAGTCTGAGATTGGGAGACTCATAGCTCTATGTCATCTTGGGCAGAAAAATGTATGAGACTCGATCTCCAAAATAACCAGCAAAAAGCTAGGTGCAAGTCCTGCCTCAGATGGTAAAATGCCAACTGAGCAAACTGAGTGAGCACAAGGCCTGCCTGAGTTCAAGCCCCAGTACCAGCAAAAGAGAGGAGAAGAAAAGAAGTAAAGAAGGAAGGAAGGAGCACCAGCAAAAGAAAAGAAGAAGGAAGAAAGGAAAAGAGAAAGAAGAGAAGAGGAAGGAAAGACAAAGAAAGCCAGACTTGTCCTTACTCAAACTCTGTGTAGATCTCTGAATGATGTCCACTGACACCCTGCCCTTCCCCAGAATTTCTGCCGTCTATGAGCTCTATTCATATTCTGAGACCTCATCATTTTCCTGACTTCAGCACATTGTTGGTATTTAGAAATACAGTTGGTTTTGTACATTGATTATTTTTAACCTTGTTACAATGCTGAAGTATTTATCACATGTAGTTCTTTTCCCTTTTCTTATTGGTGGAATCCCAAAGGTCTGTTAGGCACAAAATCATGTCATTCACAAATGAAGATAATTTGACTTCTTCTTTCCCTGTTTGAATCTCTTTTATATCTTTTTCCTGCCTGATTACTTTGGCTAGAAATCTAGTATTCTATTGAATATGATTAGGGAGAGTCTTGTTCCCAACTTTAGGAGAAATGGTTTCAGTTTCTCTCTCTTAATGTGATATTGAAATCCTTCTAGGAAGGAGGGGGTGGATGAGAGAGAATGACGGAGGACTGAGACTGATGGGGGGTGTTGCATCCTTGTGGGGAAGTGTCACAATGAAGCCTCCTTCTCCATCTAAAACGCTAGCTAAACAATAATATACAAAACAGAAACGACCCATAAAAGTGAAAATGAAACAAAAGATTTTTCTGTTAAGAATATAAGAGTGAACTCAGGTGTACTTTATTATTTTACTGTTATCTGATTGATGTAAGTTATTAAAATTTACCTATACTTCAGTAGGTATGTAAATTTGTGATACAATGTGTGGGTACATGTTACTATTAGGTGCAGGAGTATTTTTGGAACCCCATGAGCTGGTATGGTGACTCAGATAGTCTCTAGAAGCAAGTGTCCCGTTCATAAACACGTGAGCTCTGAGTCTCTGATATGGAAAGGGGCTTCACGAAGCCAAAGGCAAAATGACAATCTATAGAAAAGTTACAAATAGATGGCAGAAACGGAGATGATATAAAAGCCAAAGATTGTGCCTCTGTGAAAATATAACCAATGCTGGAATATGCACAGTAGAAAATGTACCGTTTTCAAGACCGAGTACCAGATGCAGACAGTCCGTGAATTAGACTTTCCTGCTTAGCAGCCAGGCAAGAATATTTTTTAGAAATGCTTTCAAGTTCCTCTAAGAGGTGATTGAATAAAACTCAATTTTTTTTCTATTGGAAATGGTTAAAGACCTGTAACCCTATTTAAGGAAAGCATTCTGAGGGAAGGAAAAATGACTTGTGATGATCTTCGTATCAACTCAAAAGTAAACTAAATGAAAGCCTCGCGATGAATAAAATTGATTGCCTTTGCTGAGTTTTTATTGGCAGTAGGTTTTCTTGATTTTAATAAACAGTTTTATTTAAGAAGCCTAGAACTTCTTATGGAAGGGAACTCCAAGTTTTACCTCTAGTTGAGAATAGCTTAGCTGTGGGGTTTAGTCCTGAGGGCCAGAATCATACCATCAGCTGAGAGGAGGAGGATGTGTGATGAAGACTGAACCTAGCTCAGAGACAAGGAGTTAAAACCTAATCTTGCCTGACTGAGTGTAAGAGGCCAAGGAGCCCAGAGACACCCGGTGAGAGGGTCGTCCAGCTCGGGGAAATGCGGACCTAACTGGGGTGGGTTCAAGCAGTAAGTCCAGGCTTGGCCAGTTGAAAACATTGCTTGGTGGAGGAGGGGACATGGTGGCTTGGGCCCTGTGGGGGAAGGCTGGATCTGAGACCAGGGGAAGGGCCTCTAAGCCACGGGGCCACTGACTGTGGCTGTGTGGGAAAGCACCAAAGAGGAACTGAGTTATGACACTTCCATTGGGGAGATAATCTCTCTACATAAACCTTTTTCCCCCATAGTCCTGAAGGTGAACTCACTTGAGTTTTTGCTTTTTCTTAAAAATGGAAGCACGGGCCTTTAGGAAGGCAGAGTAGCTCCATCAAGGCCCCTTCAGAACTCAGATCTTCTGAGCTACAGTTCTGGGGCAGGACCAGTGCATACCTTCCAATAAGAGTGGATGCTCTTCAGGTTTGTAGGTTTCTAAAAGGGCAGAACTAGAACCAAAATGACTGGGAAAAATACACTTAGGATCCCAGGTAGAGTGATGGGCAGAGTAAGAGTCCTTCTTCTCAGGGTCCTTTGATGGGCCAGAGCTGCCTCTCAGAACGAAGTTCTGTGAATGAATGGTCTAGGGCCACAAAATCAATATATCTGTGGATAGGCCAGGGCCCACAATCAAAAGAATCTGTGTGGGAGTGGTCTAGGCCACACCCTGGGAAATCGGCAGCTGCTCTGTAAAGAACGAGCTCCCATTTCCTCCCTGCAGCATGGACACAACAGCAATCCCCACACAGCTTGGCACACAGGATAATGATGATAACCAGTAAGATACCGAAGCACCTGCAATGGGTGCCACTGGTAGGCAATGCGGAAAGAACCTTCCAGAGCAGGGAGTGAAGGTCGCTGGCCAATCCTGGTCACTTTCTGGGCTCACCTGGCCTTCAAGAGGGGAGGGGTGTGAGCAGAGACCCTGTCCTTGCCTCTGTCCTGGGTGTGCAGCTCAGCAATCGGGTGCCGTGTAGACATGTGGAGTTACAGGTCTCAGGACCTTCGGTAGACCCCATTCTATCATGAGCAAGTGAAGGCATGGCCACGGATTGTCCAACACATCAACATTCTAGAGTGGAGAGAGTGTTGCTGACTGAAAAAAATGTTTCTGCCTGCTGAAGCCACGTAAGGGGAGATGGTGAGCATGTGGCTCGCTTTTCCATGACTCTGCCAGACTCGGTGTGGCCACCTTGGCCTTTGCACAAACACCCAACAGGCTGTGGAGAGAGCGCCCAGGCTGAAGTAGAGGCTTCTCTGAACAGCATTACACTGATATGGGAGAGGAGAGATGCTAGTGCGCAGGACACCTCGTGGGCAGGCTGGGAACATCTGCTCACAAGTCCCGAATTATACCAAACGTATCGAACACACAGCCATGTTTTGTCTGACACAGATTCTTCTGCCCACGAAGTCACCGATACCACCTCTTAATTGCTTAGTGTCTGCCAGTTGTCTGAGGACTTCGGTTCTTTGACTAGGCCAACTGTCCATCTTAGGATGTATGCGTCCGTAGCCCCCACTCCAGGCCACAGAAACCTAGCACTCTTGAAGTGACCATGAGTATTAGAAGAGGAGGGAACAAAAGAGAGAGAGAGAGAGAGGGAGAGAGAGGACAGACAGATAGACAGACAGACAGACAGACAGAAACACAGGCAGAGAGACACACCCAAAGACACAAAGGCAGAGAGGGAGACCGAGGCAGAAACCTCGTGTCCCATACAGAGATCAGCTGAACAAGAGCAGAGCATCTTGAAACTGAAGCAAAAGAAGAGAGGAAGAGGATGAAGGTCCTGTGTGCATGGGAAAAGGGAAGCAGTAGGTATGATGTCTCACAGTTCAGGTATCTTTTGTCTAAAGGTAAAGCAATGAAAACTGCCCAGTTCAGTTCTGCTTCGCCCCCTCCCCGCCCTCCCCGGCCACCTTGAGATGTAGCTTGTCCTCCAGGATGATGGCCTGCCCTGGCCCCACCTCCTGTGCCCCCGTTCTGTCTCACACATCCGGCTGTGCACGGACTGCTCCTGCTGGCCGATCTCTACAGGAGCCAGGCAGGAATCCAAGTCCCATGCTTCAGTTCAGTTCACACCGAAGCTAGCGTCCATCTTGCTATCTTGCTGGTGAGCCCCCATTTGTCTGAGGAAATGGAGCCGGTGACCACATGAGAGGCATTTCCTTCGGGGAATCACCACATTAGTGTCTCACACGCTTGCTTCTAGTGCAACTTTCTACCTAGGCATGGACCCACGTTGGCTCCTGGACGCAGCACTCCGTGAGGAGCGGTGGCCTTCTGTCTCTGTGGCCTGCACCGCAGGGAGAGGTGTGCTGCATGCCCACCCACAGCCTCCCTTGGAATTCACAGGCTGAAGGCTCCAACCAAAGACTCTAGGTAGTGTTCACGGACTCTCCAGTTAAGCTAGTGTGGTTGTTGAATGTGCAGATCTGAGATAGAGAGGTGACGGAAGCCTGGATTAGTCAGAAGCCTCTGCCAGTGCCCCTCCCTGCCCTGGCGGGGCCTGGCGATCGCACGCTGGCGGCTGGGCAGGTCCCCCTTCGCTTCCTGGCAGGCCGCTGTGACCGACACTGGGGGGTGTCAGCTTTTAATTGTAACTGTCTTGCAGAGTGGTGTTGTTTTAATATCCTGTATAGATTTTTATGTAATACACTTACTTGCAGGCAGCCCGAAGCAAGAATCAATTCTGTGAAGGGCTCTTCTTTTGTTAAAAGCCAATCTTGTTTTAATGATGCATGAAGAAATATTCGAGCATTGACATTTTTCTGTCAGGTTTCTTTTGAAAAATCAATTAAGATAATACTGCTTTGACCTAGTTATCTAGTTAATGCTTATTAGGGATGTAATATGATTTACTGTCAGCATAATAATTTTTGTATCTTATCCCATTAGCCTATGCCTATTTCAAAGTGTATTACACAATGGTCACTTCTTAAAATGTAATGTAGCAGAATACATTAATTAGATTGACTAGAATCATTAGGCAGAAATGATCTCATTGGTCCCTTGAATCAAATTTGTATACAATTTCTACCACGATAATGCACTCTTCATCTGCCCCAAACCTGATTCTTAACAGGGGAGAAGGTGTATGCACGTGACCCTTCTTTGATTTAGAAAGAATGGTTGTCTGTCTTTGGGATTCGTCATCCCGCATGAAGTTTTAGCAAGGCTGGGTTTCAGATGCATTGCTCTCGGCTCCGACGCTCGGCGACCAGCTCAGCTCTAACAGGCACACTTAGGAAATCACAAAGCATGCAACATCAACTAGTTTTTGAAGCATCTGGGTCCTCTTCTTCTGTCGCTGTGTGTTAACCACTGTTGGTGGCCCTCTCTGGAAGGGGAGACTCAGACACACACCCTTTCAGGGAAGACATTGATTTGTGCCCATAACCAGAGGCACTGCTGGCCTGACCTTGTTAAGGAAAACCCAAGCTACATCTCTTGCTCTCTTCCTGTTGGAGGCGATGTGTTCTGAAAGTCAGTTCTCTCCTGGTTAAGACTCATGTTACAGGTGGCAAGCCCCTATACCAGCCCTCCCCAGCAGCGTGGGGGCTCTGGCAGAGCCGGGGTGGGGGCCCTCCGGCCTGTGAGCCCTGTAAGGCCTTTGGAATCATTTGTTACAAGCTGGGGCAAGCACATAATGCTTCTTTTCTGTGCTTCATTGGTGGCTTGTGGGTATCTGCCCGTACTGATCATTTTGCATGGTTTGTGAGCCATGCTATAAATATCCGAGAGGTGCTTGGCAGGGTTTCCACGCCGGCCCCCAGGCCGCGTGCGTGTCTGCCTGCTGGTGGAACTCAAGCCCATGTGGAGGAGCAATCACCACACTCTTACCTGTTTGGAGTGTCGCCTTTCACACGTTATTAACACGGTCGTAGCTCGGTCTCTCCATTCCTCGTCTGTGCTAGCAACTTATCACAAAATGACAAACACCGCATCAAAACCCAAACACCCACACCTTCCCACTGCACACTGGGTGTTTTAGAAAATCCAGTAGAAATATGTAAAATCCAGGCAGACAACCAAGAAAATACAGGTGCTTATAAAGAACGTGTTATACAGAACATTGTACATTTTTAGCTTCCAAATTGGCTTTTCTTTACCTAACCTTTCCCCCCAGTCACCGTGGCTACGTTGAGTCAGCTGTCTGCCATACATCACTTCAAATTTACCAGGAAAATATTTGCACTTAACCAAAGTGACCTCCTTTCCCAGATGATCATGATGAATTCATGCAGGCGGCTTAGCGGAGCTGTTCTTTCCTAGTCTGGTAATGTTTTAATTAATTAAAAGAGAGAAAAAAAATCAATGATCATGGGCTCTGTTTCCTAAAGAATATTTTCTGTCTTTTACTTTTGTGTTTAAAGGTCAATCGTTTTTATTTTACATTTTTGGTTACTTACAATTAAATCCCCCCTCCCCCTCCCTCCATCATCAAGTGCATTTCTCTAGGGGTGTTTTGGGTCTTGAAGGTTCCCACTAGTTCTTAATGTGGACAGCTCTGAGTCCTGTAGGTCTTGATTGGAATACAGCCGGAGCCCCGGGCTGATGCGAGGAGACCTGCAGCCCTGAGCTGAAAGGAAGCAAGAGCCAGAGCATCTGAGCACAAAGTACTGCGGAGGAAATCAGGGAGCACCTGAAAACGGACCCCCAGAAGCCCGTGTGGATGAGACCAGGCACCCCAGCCTACGTGCGTGTGTGCTGTCCACGTGCCCATTTGCATAGGGGCTCCCGGGCTGGCGGCTCTGGGCATGTCACTTTTAAGCACCCAATTAATTGACTTGACAGGGAAGTGAGCTCCTTCCTTCAGAAGGACGCCACAGCAGACTGTGGTTTTAATTAGGAGAAATATTTGCCACCCTGCACTGCAATTGGGAACCTGAAATCATTGTTTAATGATCATTGACCAAACGTGTATTCCAAATAAAGGGAATTAGGAAGGCAGACGTGAAGCATTCCGCTCTGGATTTCCCGTTATTACCGCCCTGCCTAACTAGGCACTTTCCTGCGTACCCGAACTCTTTTGCCTTTTAACTGTGCCTGCCGTTGCTATGGTGATGACATAATTTTTGTAATGGTCTAAAAATGACACTGGCATAGATACTGACAGATAGGAATTAATTCACTAACAAGTAATTATGTAGCGAAATGTTGACTGCCGTGCCGAAGGTTCGCGGTGACACATTTTGTGTTTTCCAGGGATGGCAGTGAGATTAGCGTTGGTCATTAGTGCTAGACACCTCGGTACAGTGTTGGATACAGCCTTATATGCAGACCTATTTGGTTACCTGTGTGACAGCCATGTTCGGGACACCAGAAACAGCTGTCCTCGCCTGTATGAGCCAAAATAATTAGGCCTGTCATCTTCTCGCTCTGATTTCCCCTTCAACCTGCTCCACAAAATGCAAATATTTTGCTTTCATTGTCACATTCACCTTGACATGGATATTGCGTTGGTGCATAACTGGATGGGATGACTCAGAATCTGCATTGTTCACTCTAATAAATCTGCTGCATGGCAGGGCCCATCAGATAAAGTCTCCCGGAGTGTCATCAATCACCAGCCTTGACAGACGGCTTTTGCCTTCATTTGTTACATACGAGAACATGCTTAATTATTTGTCCTGTAATTAGTTGGGAAAATGTCAGGAAATGTCATCTCTCTGTTCGCTGTGGAAGGACTCGGCTTGAAAGCCGGATGACTGAAGTGTCATTAACGGTGCCTAACTAGACGAGGATCAGCTGGGGAGAAGGGAAAGCACAAAAAGTCATCATGGCCTGTTAAGGAAAAAGGAAAGTCGGCATCCAAAGCAAGACGCGCATCTGATTAGCAACACAGTTGTGGTTTTCATCTGCTAGACTCCACAAGAAGGTACAAGAGGGAGAGCAAAGGGAAGACCAGGCGCGCTGCATGGATATAATTTCTGTCACATTCCCTAAGCCAGTCGGGCTGAATGTGTTCCTATAGGGGCTCCTGGTTTTAATCTGCAGGTTTAAAGCTCATCGCAGCGTTGGATCTGTGCAGGGCAACATGCCATGGGTCTGCAAAGGCAACGGTTGTGCAGTCCTCGAAAGGCGGCGTGAGCTGAATGTGCAAAGTCGGAGCTTCCTTCTGCTTTGTGAACTAAACAGTCATGGCTCCTCACTTGGCAACAGAATGCAGAGACCAACATGTTGGGAGACAGATGAGGACGGGAAATACGCAGGCCACCTGGGTGGAGAGGAGGTTGGCTGGGTAGGTGTGGTGCCTCACCCATGGTGCTACCAAGAGCTCACTGTAAACTCCAGCGGCAGCATGGACGGCCGGCGTGACATTTACTAGCTAACAGAGAGACAGATTCATCGGCAGAGGAAACACTTCTCTCCCATGACTGGCAACTCCGTCTTGAAGTGGACTTGTCTGGGTTTTTAATAGTTGGGTAACCAACCAGGGCTCAGGATCCTAACTCATGTGTGTCTTGCGTCTTGGGAGAGAGAGGTTGTTTTGTCCCTGTGTGCAGTATCCTGGGCCTGCTAATAAAACTCCATTTCTGTGAACTCCACAGACAATTCTACGTGGTCCAAATAATATGTTCACATGAGAGCGTTCTCTACTTAATCACTTACACCATTTCATGTCTTAAGAAAGAGTAAATTATGGTCGGGCCTCTTAAAGAGCAATTAAGATGACAGTGTGTAGTTGTTCAATTCACAGCTTGTCAGGGGAGGGCCGGGGCGATGATCAAATGGTTAAACTCTAGTCTTGGAGGGAGGCCGCAGCGGCTCCAGGCAAGAAGACGGCGTGTAAGGGTGGAGGTGGCGCGGTGCACAGCACCGTTAGGACGGCGGCCTGCAGGAGGGAAAGCTGAGATTACGCTCTCCCTCCTGGCAGACCAGACTCCAGGAAAATCAAGCTTGATTTTATCTTCCAGAATGCAGCAGGGCACAACGCAAGCAGCTGGAACCCGTGTGGACACAAGGGGGGCTATGGAGCTTCCTTCTTTTTATTTGGGTTTTTGAAGAAAGGTGAAAAGGAAGCTGAAAGAGGGTCATGACGGGGAACACAAATGAGGAGGGCGAGCAAATGCCGTCATCACCAGCAACGTGCTTTACATAAAACTGAGTGACGCTACTGGGGGTCGGGGTGGGAGGAGGCCGTGGGAGAACAATAGAAAAGGTGGCCTTGACCAAGCTGCCTGGCACCCCTAAGCTGCCTCTTCATAACATAAGCAAATACACGCACGAAACACAGCCACAACTCTGAGTTACTGTACAACTTGCTGTGATTTTATCCTGGTCCTAAAAGTCATCCCTGCCTTGCACTGATATTAGTTTTTCGGAGACAGAGTCCATCCCTTCAGGACCACAGCATGGGGGCCACTTCCATTCTCTTCCACCTTAGCAAAAATCCCGGTTGGACTTCCAAAGGCTTAGCCAGAGAGGAGTCAATTAGGAAAGAAAACAAAACAACAAAACTCTAGCCACCCTCCTGACAAAGCTCAGTGTTCTGTTTAACATCTCGGATGGCTTTTCAGTTATTTACCAGTGGAAGCATTGGTCATGCATGCCGAAAGAATGAATGAAGTCTTTGCCATCCTCATCTGGTAGGGTAGGACATTTTAAAAACCATCTCCTCACGTGAGAGCTGGGGCTGAGCCTGCCACATCGCTCCTCGTTAACGGCCCAGGGGAAGGGAGAATGCCGTGCGGGGACCACGCTTCCCTCGAGACCGGAGACGGCCTTCTTGGATAGGATAGGAGCATCCTCCTGCACACAGGGGAGACTAAGTTCCTGGAGCTTTGCAATGTCCTTGGGTTGTTTGGAGGCCTTTAGGCTCCATGGATGGCAACCAATGAGCCACCGTGACAAGGCAGAGAACTCGGCCTTCCAGGGCTCCGCATGTCCCCTGCTAGCAAGCGTCTGCCCTATTCCATCCTTGATGGAGTTTACATCCACCAGCTGAGCCCTCCCAGCTAACCTTAATAATTGCTCCAAATAAACATATATATGTTCCGATTTATTAATAGAAAACTCTAAGGATGCATTTTTTGGGGGTAATCCTCCCAAGAGTGCTGCTCACCCCCTTGCTGGGCACTTGAGGTGAGCACACGCAGTTCATGCCTGGTCCCCGGCCGGCCAGGCAGGACCGGACAGAGACTGGAAGAATGTGCTCATCTTCCTTGCTGACGTGGAGGAGGAGAAGCCCCGGGGCCCCCCACATCCTTCCCGGGCGCAGGGGTGCCCCCACAGGGCTCCGGCCTGGGAGAGGAGTGGGGGGAGGGAAGGCAGCACTGGCCAGACACTGCCCGGAGACGTCTGGTGCCTGCCAGCTGCCGCCCGTGACACGGAAGCAGCTCTCCCCAGCAGTTCCAGAGAGACAAATGTCTTTTCAGGGGGATTTTTGATCCAATAAATCGCTGTTGTGTGGCAAAGGCACTGTTTATTAGTGACAAAAGCTCATGGAGAATTTGTCTTAGGTTTTATGATTAAAACAAAATGTAGCAATCAGGTTGTCACCTGCCCCGTTCGGAGCCGGCGCGCTGGCCCTGAGTATCTGTGCGTGAGTATTTGCCCGCGTTTATTTTCTGTTGACTGCTCTCTTCCGAACCTGCTCTCTCCAGATAGGGCAGCGGATTGCTTCTTCTTTTTGTTTGTTTGTTTTCAAGGGATGGTGCGGCGCTTCTTTTTGTGGAAGAGAAAAGAAAGAGGCCGGCAGATTGCTCAAAACCCTCTGCTGTTTGGGCGGCAGGAGAGAGCAGCCCCTTCCTCCCGAGTGAAGGCATTCTGAAGCGAGATTCCCGCGAGGCCGGGCCGCAGCGCCCGGAGGACCCCGGCAGCGCCCCACAGCCTCCCGGCTCTCGGCTTCCAGGTTCTGGGGACACAGTGCATATTTTATGAGATGATTAATGCCGGCAAGGAGCTCACATTTTTTACATTAACATATTTAAGCATACATAATAAATTGGGAATTCTTACAAATAGATAAGACCGGTTTAATGGCATTACGGACAAATAACAATACAATAAGCTGGAAACAATACATTTAAGAGGAAGAAAAACAAAGATGTAAGGTCAGACGGTATCTCTCACAACATTTGGAGAAGGCTGCCAATTGTGCGGATGACGGTACAATAGCAAAGCCTCTTAGACCGTTGTTAAGTCTTTATTCAGTAATACATTATCATGCATATTTCATAGCCGGGATTAAGAAGACAGAATTGTGTGTCATTTTTGTTGTATGTCTTTATAATTACACCTTGAAGCCACAACTAGGTTTTTTTTTTTAAACTACATATTCATGAAAAGCGGACTTGTAATTTGATAAAGGGAGCTTGTGTTTCCGTCCCCATTCAAACGGCGTCATGAAGCAGAATTAAAGTAGGCATCTGTGTTCTCCGGCATTAATCTCCTGGAGCACATTTCAGCTGCTAGGAGGTGCAGCGGGGAGATAAGTCCTGAACGGACTGGAGCTGAGCAGGCCAGACAACTCTATTATTGGCTTCATAATTGCTTAATTAAACTTTTGTCACTAATCATTATGAGGGCAATAGAGCTGTTATACTGGCTTCTGTTAAGCAAAAATCAATAAACTGTTGGAGTTAATTTCGCCGTATTTTTTGTCCTGCAAATGAAATTCATTGCTGCCGGTTAGTGATCTGTGTGGCTGCGGGCTGGCTGATATGAACAACCATCACCATTTGAATTGAGGGTATTCAGTAGCACATGAATATGAACAAATGGGAAACATAAATCTCTTGCATGAAGTACACCTCCTCTCCCTTTATTATGGAACAATTGACCCATCTAAAATGAATTCTAATGCCAGGAAAGCGTTTAGATTTAAATTACACCATGGTCTTCTGGATCTGAAAGATGGCGGCATAAAAAAGATTAATATGCTAATTATTTTTCTCCTTATTTTTTTTCCCCTTCGACATCCATGGTGGGGTATTGTGAAGCGTGTAAATAAGATGACTGTTTGTCAAGAAATGGCTCTGAGGCACACTATATTCCATTGCAATTTAATTTGTTTATTCAAAACCTCACTCCAGATTTTTAACTGTGTTTGCAATAACTCTTTATTTTTCACATAATGTTTGCCTTTCACAAAGAATTCCTGGAAGAAGTAAAGCATGTTTTTGTTTATTGAAATAGATTTAATGGTATTATGAATGATGATATACTTAACCAAGGCTGTATTTATAAATTCCTGTCAAACTTTTATTTCCTTCCCCTCTTCTCAGGCATAGAGGATTGATCTCCCAGCCGTCCGTCCTCTTTGTACGGGGCAGGGAAATGGAGGCACAGAGCGAGAGGTCTTGTCACAGGGACGCACCCAGCTCCGCTCACCCAGGAGCATCTGTCCCACTCCAACAGTCTTAAAATGAAAAATCAAACACCAAAGCAAAGCCAGCACGCGTCCAGGCTGCCCGGCTGCCCAGGCTGGCGGACACACTCCCGCTGGCGCCCTGAGTGCCCAGCCTCACCCTCTGTCTCCAGGGCTTACCGTGCTTCTCCTCAGGGCTGGCTTGGATGGCTCCAGGACCAAAGGGAGGGGGGAGGCTCTGTTGGAAATGGGGCTTTTAGGACCCCATATTTGTGGTGGTGGTGGTTGTTTTAAAATGACATCTCAGTAGGATCTGGCAGGTGTGCCGAGGGGTGTGGGGCCGGATGCACCCACGACCCCTCACTAGTGCGGCCGGAAAGTCGGGAGAGAGGAGGGGAGGAGCAGTGGTCAGTCTCGGAAGGGACCGGAAGAGAGGCCGCGCCGAGTGGCACATTGCTGTGTGGACCTAAAAGAAAAGAACTAAAAAATTCAAGACAGGGAAAGAAAAAGAGCCGGTCTCTCCATGACCGGCTTGCAGGGGATGGCTGGCCTGTGGGCTATGAGGAGGGCTGAAGGAAGTTGGACGGGGCCATCCCCTGGAAAGATGGCCGTGCCATGGCCCATTCATGGGGCTGCTCAGTCTCCGGCATTAAGCGAGCACCACTCAGCTCCCGCTGATCTGCTGAGTGGCTGCGGTAGGTAGGACAGGTCTTGGGCAAGCTCTGGGAGCCTGAAGACGCCGGCCAGGGGAGGCTGCGGTGAGGAGTCAAGGCGCCCCGAGGTTCTTGGGGATGCTTAGTGTCTGTGTTTGAATCCTGGTGTGGTTAAGATGTGCAGGTCGCAGGGCGTCTGTTTGTTTTGTCATTCGGTCTGGATTTGGTTTCTTCTGTGTTGGAATAATTTGAAATTCTTCTTCTTCTTCCATCTCCTTTGAGAGTCCAGGTCTGAAAGGAAACACCACAGACCAGAGCATAATCTCTGCCGTTATTAAGATTATGGTCTCTGGGACAGTTTCAGGAGTGAGTGAGGGCAGGGAACAGAGCCTCTTGTGAGAGGAGCAACGTCTGACATTAGGAAATCCAGTCCACGGGACACCTACTTACCCCCCAGCAAGTTTCGCCACATACAGCAACAGGCCCTTAGGAACTACAGCCCAAAATCACATGCAGATGAGAAGAGGCACTGCCATTCATGTGGGGATTTTAATTTTCGTGATTGCATTCATTATATGATTTAAATGAGATTACAGTATAACGCACACCGTACCTTGTGATTAAATAACAGTATTTAAGTACCCTGTAAATCTTGCAGGTTATTCTTTTCTAAAATTGCAACTTATTCATTTTTTTGCATGCATTATGTATTGAGTTTTAAAGCCGTATAAAGCTTATATAAATATCTGCTTTTCCTCCAAGAACACCTAGAAGTGAAAGGGATTGGACGCTGTTGACTGCATTGGAAATGTAGGGGAGAGGCTGGTAGGTACTGTCTTGGAGAATTCCACCCACAGACTCTCCCCAGAGGGCAGGACCCTGAGCGACCAGGAGTGGTATCTCTAAAGAACCTCTCCTTCTGTCTTGGAGAAAGGGTCATTGTGCCCTGGGTGCCATGGCCTCCTTAAAGCTGCTCTGGGTGCTGGTGGGTGATGCGTCCGTCCTCATGATGAGTGATAGAAGGGAGCGTTTACTTCTGTAGAATTTGGTATTTGACAGCTCACCGTGCTGGGCTGGTTCCCACCCTCGGTCACCTTATGAAGGACATCGATCTTCCTGTGTGCAGCCCAGTATGGGCAGAGGCAAAGGGGCTCAGTGTATCCTGGCTGTGGGTTTACATCTAGTCGGCCTTCAGCCCTGAGGCTAGCTTTGGAAATGGCCACACTTCCTGGTTATGTCCTGAAACATGTGACCCATAGGGTGCTTCCAGCATGGTCCCGGGAGCCAGCTGTTCTGGGCCCCTCTGGGGCTGGGCTGGGGCCAGGGCACTCGGTGGTAACTGCTGCTCAATATTTACTAAGAGCCAGAGTGCTCTTAAAGATAAAAGCTACTCTATTTTAAAACTTTGTTTTTCAGAGAGAGAAATAGACACACAGAGTCATACACATACACAGATATACATCATCAATATGAGGGAAAAAATAAATACAACTGCTATAGCTGTTAAATTATGTGTATTGTTTACAATTTCACCTTAAGAAAATCTTGCTATTCCACTGTTTTGCTATTTAAATTCTATTTTAGAATTTGATTTTATTTTGAAGTCTGTAAGAATTCTTTATAGACTTTCTTCCTGAAGGAAAATTTGAGAACCAAGTTAGGAAACAAAAGAGTCCAAGATAATGAAGGGAAATTGTTCATCTGAGACGGGCACTGTTTATGGCACCCAAGCTCAATGACCTTTTATAGGTTTCCACTGTCCTTCACTTAAACGCTCATCAGTTCATCCTTCACACCTCCATACCTGCCCAACGCTCTGTCTTCCCAGCGTCCTGCACGGCACTGGGCACTGGAGGGGATCCCCTGACCCCTGATGGTTATGCCGTGAACCCCAGGGACCCTCAGCCCTTGCCAGGATCCCAGCAGGCCCCACTCCTGCGTGCCCAGCCCAGGCTGGCTGAGTCCTCTCAGCACCTACTGCCAAGTTACTCCCACAGAACCACACTCTTTAAAAATAATTCCCATTGTATTGTTTCCTACTAGTGAAGGAAGCATGGGCCATTGTGGAAAGCAATGAACAAAGAAAAGCAAACAGAGGAAAGTTAAAACCATCCACAATGCCTGGCTCAGAAATAACCTCCCTCATCTCACACACACACACACACACACACACACACACACACACACACGCGTGCGCACCTTCCTTCTCTGCTAAGTGTGCAGGGCTGAGTGTGCACGTGTGTGTATGTGCACACATGTGTGTGTGCACACACAAGGCTTTCATTTCTCACAAGGGAGGAAGTACTACATCCTAAGTGCACCACTCTGATAGCAGGTATGCATTTATGGTTTGCTCTCTTATACTTGTTAGTAAATCAGTGAAAAAAGTTACATTTTACTTTCAAAGGAACCCAGCGATTTCTCAGGTGTCTGCAAAGTACAGGGTGCAGATATTTTGCACAGCACCCCCCCAGGCCAGGGAGATGGGAGCTCTGCAGGGAGGGAGCAGGTGGGGGACGGGCTGGTGGGGACCTGGGCTTGGTAGCCCAGCCACAGAACCTCCCGGGTGCCAGCAGAGGGAAGCGCAGGCTGTGTGAGAATCCCAGCCCTCACTCCTCACAGGCTCACAGCGGAGACACCCTCGCTGTGCAGATGGGATGTGAAGAAGGGCTAAGCACCATTAAGACCCCCACCAGTGACCCGTTCCCTCCACTCCATGCCCCGATAAAGTCCAGCTTTGCATTTTGTCACTAATAGTGTTCCTGAATCCTGCTCAGTCCTTATCAGGTCTCCGCATGTATGTTCACCACTGGACATGGAAAGGACATCCTTGCGGACACCCCCCCACGGACCACCCCAGACCGCATAGCCTCGGCCCCTGGCCAGTGCAGTTCAGCAGAGAAATGATGGCATGGTGATTGGGAAGATGGAGAAAGACGTGCTCTCCTCCTCCCATACCCAGGGAGAACATAGAGCTGCCATTTTTATGACCGTTTTATGGACCGATGAGATACCAGAAACAAATTGAAAAGTAATGAATATAGCCTTCTCGGTTCTCTCAAGCCAGGAGCTGGCTTGGAGAGGCCGCGCTGCCGTGTGATGTGGGGAGATTCTTCCGGATAGCTCTGGAGCCCGGCCAAAGCCTGGACGCCTAAAACCAGCGCTGCATGCTCTGTTCACACTCCACCACCCCACACCGGGCCGAACCTGCACCCACCCTGACCCAGGCTGTGGCCATTGCTCTCCACCTCGGCCTTCCAGAACCTTCCGTGCAGTGAAGAAACTCCTGTTTTGGAATTTCAACTGTTACAAATTGCTTTTTTCCCCCCATAACCATTTCATGGGTATTTTACAAGGAAGAGAAGGGTTCTGAAGTTGGTTGGTTAGGGTCCGGTGACAGGAGCGAGGCTTCTTTCTCACCACAGAGTGGGATTGTGTGAAATGTGGTTTTGTTTTCATTCCAGCATGACGGATTTCCAAACGAAAGCATGTCTGTTTAGAGAGGACCAAAATCCAGAGCCAAAGACAGAGCTGGGCTTTCCCAGAAAGAATTATGGGTTTTCCAGGCAGCGCTGGAGGTTCTGGGCAGGAGTCTGCTTTATGTAGGGAAGGCCAGGTTATTAGTGCCCGCACATGGTTCCGGCACTGGGAACTGGAGCGGGGGGGGGGGTGCTGAGCACCGTGGGTCACTGGGGTTCCGTTTGGTGTCCGAGCGGCTGCAGGAAGACCCTCCCCTCCTTCCCAGGCCCAGCACCTCTTTAGCATGGCTCTGGACAGCACCACGCTCTATAAACACACCCCATGCCCTTCTTGAGACGGCACTTCGAGTTTATTCACGGGAACTCCCGAAGCGTGGCAAGTGTGAAAACATGGCGTGAGCTGCAGAAACTTTAATTTTCATCTAATTAAGGGGGCATGGGTTGAAGGCTAATTACTAAATGGGAACTAAAACAGCCAACTCCAGCTAGCCCAGTGCGACCAGCTCTGTTTTGGAAGCAGTCATAAAAATAGTATTTTCTGGCTGAGTAATTAAGCTGTTCTGGCCTTGGGTCTGAAGTGCCCAGCAGAGTCAGGGAGGCCTTGGGATGGGTGCTGAGACCAGGAGA
Organism: Dipodomys ordii; assembly: GCF_000151885.1. Taxonomy (NCBI): domain Eukaryota; kingdom Metazoa; phylum Chordata; class Mammalia; order Rodentia; family Heteromyidae; genus Dipodomys; species Dipodomys ordii. Next base: position 2,161,916 of record NW_012267237.1, read on the forward strand.
TGAGACCTGGGTCTTGGAGCTTGCCAGAAGGCTCCTAATTCTCCTAGACCGACTTCTCTGTCACCAACCCAAATGGAACCATTTCAAATGACTTTTAAAGCAGAGGCACGCAGTGGGGACACAGAGACGGTCCCCCACTGGAGGACGCTGTCTGTAGAACCAAACTGCTCAGCCTGGGGAGATCCCTTGGGGAGATAAGGGCTGTCCCGGAGCTTTTTCTTCTGCACATGTGGGCAGGGCCACTGGGGCAGCTCTGGGGAGGGCGCATCTCAGGTGGAGAAATCTCTACTCGAGCTGCCGGTGTTGCCAGAGACCACACGTGGGCCCGCGGCCTGGTCTTTGGCTGGGGCCCACGGCGGCATTGAGGGCTGTCAGTAGCATCTGCAGCTCCGTGTGCAGCTCACCGGCCTGGCCAGCAGCCCCTCTTCTGCAGAGCCGCCGTGGCCTCGCACATGCCCTCTGCCGCCACTGCGGGCCACCCCAGCTCCGTCCTCCGGCCGGCTTCTCCAACACCGCGTCACGCTTCAGCTGATAACAAAAGATCAAAAGCTTGCACGCAGTGTGAGCGCACACAGCTCTGGAGAGCAGGAACCTCTGTTTATTATTGTAAGAAGACTGAGCTAATTTCTCGAGAGCCAAGCAGACGGGCGTCGCTTCCCTTGTCGGGTGAGCCCCGTGGTTTGTGTGACATGCCGGTGCGTGTTGTTTGGGAACGGAGCATTGGGCTTCCCATCACTGCTGCGCCTTTGTACGGGCCGTCCACGCGGTCTGCCTGTCAGACAAACACCCAGCAAGTACAGGAATTTACCAAATCACCTCTCAACTTGCAGCTAGGCGAGGGGAGACAGGCTCGTCGCATTCACACAGAAATCACTTAATGATAGTTAATATCATCTGTAATCTCCCCAGCTCCTATTTAATTGCTATGTTTTGAAGTCTGTCTGCACCCCCAGAGAACGGCGGATCCCTGTCTTAGGACACTTCAGCACTTCTGAGCACGCACGAGGTCCGAAGAGAGCTGGGCCAGGACAGGCCACGCCGGGCTCAGGCCACGTTAGCACTTTCCTCTCTCTTTCTCGCAAAGGTTGCTCTCACAACCCCCCACCTCCCCAAAGGTGATGGACACAGGCCTCCCACATGGAGGGAAACACGCCCTTTGTGTTTCTGCTTTTGCTGTTTAAACCAAGGCCTCTGGTTTTGAAAACCCACACATTTCAGCACAGCCTTGGCTGGAAATAGTAGTAAATAGTTTAAAATATCTTTCATGGTGTGGGAGAGAATGTTGGAAAGCCCAGGGTCCGTTGCACCACAGAGGGAGGAAGTTCTAAACATTTTCTTTACTGATGGAGTTAACTGTTAACTCTGTCCCTTGACTCTTCACAGATTTGAACTCCTCCTCACCAACCCTGCACTGGCTTTCCCTTCAGCCTATATAAATAGAGAGGACAAACAAACAAAAACTGTTGATTACCACATTTTAAAACGATATCTCTTCTCCATTTTTATTTTATAGGTACAGATGTATGACCAGAAATGGCCTGAAATCCATTGGTTACTATTGAACTACTCTTTTCCAATCAAATTTGTAACAACTCCAACATGTACAAGAACCACTGCTACCTCCATGTCACAGATTGGGCTTATATGTCACATACTTTTCAACATAATTGTCCAGTGCCGAGATGTGCTTTCTGCATATCAGCTTGATAGATGGGAAGTATTTGTACAAACCTGGGGCGATCTCACCTGTAAGCACCTTTGGATCCTCAGCCTCAGATAACTTGAAAATAAGAGGGAGGTGGGCTAGGAGTAGAGCAAAGTCTTTAATGTGTTGAATACTTTATTTGGTTTTTGGAGCAAATCGGTATGCAATTTTTAAATATGTGAACAGTTTTCTCCGAAGACACGTAGCTTAAGGGTTCCACTGGTTTGGGAATTATCTTAATTAAAATTATTCATATGAGTTGTCACAAGTTTCCCCGTTCTGAGCTCCTTTTCCTCCTTTCCTTCAGCGTTGTGGGTGAAGCAGTGTGCTCCGCTTCCTGGGGTGCGTTTAGCCAGCCCTTCGCACTCGTGGAGTGACATGTGCTCTGGGTGCTGGAGCCACGAGGGACACGCTCCTGCTCTCCTGAGTTAGAGAGCCAGAGGCGGAGGCCAGGAGGGACCGGGCTGGTTGGAGTTCAGGTCGCAGAAGCCATGGTTCCTGACCACCCTGTGTGGCGGGGCTTGCCTAAGCATGCGCCTCAGGAGGCAGGCAATGGAGTATGGTGGAAGGCGTCTCCGGACGCACTGGTGCACGGCCTGGGCTCTGGGCACCCAACCAGGAGGGCTGTGGCGGCCGAGGGCTGCCCACTGTTGCTGGTAGATGTTCAGCCTGGCTGCCACCTGGGCCCCCAAGAAACTTCCCAGCATGGATGACACCCAGTCTGGGGTGCTGATTTTTGTCTCACTGCCCTTTGTCTTGAAGATGACTGGACTTCAAAGGATGCTTTAAATGTGAATCTTTTCTCCATGGCAAAAGTGTGTGAAAAGACGTGTGATGATGATGCCAGTGCCGCAGATGAAGGCTTGAGCTCTTCCTCGGCCGAGCTCACCACAGTGAATGACATACGTAAACCTGCCCTTGAATTCAGGACAGCCAGACGGGCCTTTGAGGGCCATGGGAAGTTCACACTCATTTATTTAAAGACAAAAGCAGTACACGCTTTATCTCCTTACCCGAAAGGACTCAAAGCCTGAGGCCTCCTGGTTGTGACAGATATGTGGGTCCAGAACACAGGCCTCACCTCCCCAAAGCGGAGCCCAGGGGCAGCCCAGAGCCGGGTGTGTGCTAGCCTTGCCTTCAGGCTCACTTTGACACAATTCACCCCAGGTCAGGCGGAAGGTGGTAGGCACTTAGGAGCAAGGTAAGGTAGGGGCGAAGCTTTGCATTCTTGGGTTCGCCCACGGTAGTGAGGTGAGAGCCCTTGGCATGCACCTGAGATCCCGGGCTTCGGGAGACTCAAGCCACAGAGGCCTGCCGCAGCCCCCCGCCACGGAGGCCTGCCGCGGCCCCCCGTCACGGAGGCCTGCCGCGGCCCCCCGCCACGGAGGCCTGCCGCGGCCCCCCGCCACGGAGGCCTGCCGCGGCCCCC
>NW_012267237.1:2167638-2181008 GCF_000151885.1 Dipodomys ordii
TCCTTCCTTCCTTCCTTCCTTCCTTCCTTCCTTCCTTCCTTCCTTCCTTCCTTCCTCCCAGACATTCCCAGCCCAGCAGGTGTGTCCTGAGCAGGAAAGACACTGCTTCATCGCTGCTTGGGCTGGTCAGCCCTCACCACCCCCGCCCGGCCTGGGGAGGTGGCGGGCGCAGGGCCCACAGCGGCACGCACAGCTGTCAGGGCCGCTCCGCCACCGCTGCCACCCTGGCTTCCTGTCCCTCCTGGGACAGAAGGGTCAAGGACAGGGACGGCCACTCCACCACTGCCCCCCGGAGCGGACAGCAAAGCCTCATGATTCGGAGGCGTGGGCAGCAGGAATTCCTTTCTCTGTCACTGTTTTCTGTTTGAGGTCAAGGCATGGGCAAGGCACCGTCGCCGAAAGCGCAGAGGATGCCGGCGACCCCGGCCTCCGCTCCACCCCGCGTCTGCCCTCACGTCTGGTCCTTACACCTGGTCCCACACACTAGCAGCCTTCCTGTTCAACGCAGCTCCTCCCGAGGTCTAACTGGCTCCCTGGTCCAGGCTGGGCCTCTATTAAATGCTCCCATCTCACCTGCAACCGTGCACTAACTTATGTGATTCTTAAAGTCATGTGAGGCCAGATACACCTTGGTCACTAGCTTTGAAGCTAGTGAAGACAGAATTTCTGTGTGAACAGCCTGTTTGTCCCTCTCTCCCTGGGGCTCAGCCAAGGTCTACTAGATGGATGGATGGATGAAAAAGGAAGGAGATAAAAGTTTCTTCATGAATAACTTGCCATGGTCTGCAGCCATCTGGAATATGGCATGTCCCATGAGCCTCTCTCAGGGTTTTTATCCCTTATAAATCTCAGTTTCTCCGAGAGCCGTCAGAGCCCGGCTCTGCCCTTCCAGAGCATAGTGGCCTTGTGTGTGTCCTCGGGAGGGTGCCAGACAGCGTGTTTTGACAAGAGTCAGATGGGAAAGGAATGAGAGTCTGTGGAAGGGAAAAGGGAAACATGTGTGACCGCTCACCACCAGCCTCGAGGGGGGACTTCCCGGTGCTGCGCGAGCCGCTCCCTCCCCGTGGTGCCCTTACCTGGGCCACGCCGGCCGCCTCGTTTCCTGGGGCGTGTCTCGTTGGGGTGCATCCTTGGGCCTCGGGACAGCGCTCCTGCTCCTCTTCTGTACCATTTGGGCCGCACGGCCCATCCTACGAGGCAGGTACCTCTGCGTCCACCTCGGGATCATCCACCTCGAGGCTCCTCCACAGGCACCCGTGTGGTGCTTTCTTGGTTCGGCTAAAATGAGACTTGCAGCCCATAATCCATCACTCTCCTGTCATACTTCCACACATCCTCTCCTCCATCCCAGAATGCTCGGGAGAGCCTGTAGCAAATCCCCGTGTAAGTGGTTGACCAGCTGCCGAAGTGTCCGACTGAAGAGGGCATTGTGCTGCTCCTGGGGCCCCGCTCAGCCATGTGCCTTCCCGGCCAAACACAACACAGGCGGCTGGTCCCCAAAGGCCTCTCTGGGCCCCAGCTTCCTAACTTCCCTGACAGGTGTTGGTCCGAGACAATGGGGAAGGAGAACAGGGAACAGAAAGATGGAGGAAACAGCACAGGGCTTGCTACGAGTCTACCACATTTCTTGTAGAGGGCAGGGGAGACCTGGCTGCAGGGTTTTCTAGTCTGAAACTCAACCCCGTGTGTGTAGTTACCACGCCAGGGCAGACCAAGCCCATCTGACACCACGTGCCTCACTCTGTGGGGGCCTGCAGGACAGACACGTGTGGTGTGGGGAGAGGGAGGAAGGAGAAGGGTGGGGAAAGGAGGATGGAGGAGGAAAGGTGGGAGGAGGAGGGAGAAAGGAGGAAAAGAGAAGGGAGGAGGAGGGAGGAAGAGTGTAGGGAAGGTGGGGGCCGGTGGTTCTAGCCACTCCAGAGGCTAAGATGCAGACAACTGGTACCATCCCACCTGCCCAGGTAGAAAACCCCCGGAGATTCCATCACTAGTTAAATAAATAAATAAATGAGCAGAAACAAAACAAAAAGCTATGCTGGAGGCGTGGTTCAAGTGGTAGAACGCAGTCAAGTAAGCCAATCACCTAAGTCCCGGGTCTGAGCACTATGTCAGAGTTCAAACCTCAGAAACAGTAAAAAATAAAATAAAATAAAGACTCCAGCCAGTCTTGACCCTGGTGTACCTCAAAGGTGAATGACTAATAAGCACCTGAGAAACACAGCCGTAGACTGTCAGCAGCAGGGAGCAGTTAAATAGGGATTTCTCAGCATTGGACTTTTGCAGTAAATATTTACCAATGATTAGATTGTGCATGTACTTCAGGGAAAAGTCTTGTCAAAAGTTCCAGTTCAAAGGGACTGAAATTGAATTCTAAACAAAATTTCATCATAAATCTATCTGAAGCCAAGCATGCTCAAACACATCTGAAATCCCAGCTACTTTGGAGGCTAGCCTGTGTAAAAATGCTAGCAAGACCCCATCTCCACCAGCCTGGTTTGGAAAGTGAACACTTGTAATCACAATTAGTCAGGAGGTGGAAGTAGCACTGTGGTCCGAGGCTGACTCTAGGCAACACTGAGGCCCTGCTTGAAGCAAAACACTGAGAAGCCTCCAGAGCCAGGCTTGTGGCTCAAGTGATAGAGTACTCGCTTAGCAAGCTCAAGACCCTGAGTTCAATCCTAAGTGTTGCCAAAGACAAAACAGAACATTCCCACCATCCCCCCCCCAAATCCACCTGAGCTTCCATGTATTTGTGCAAAGAAACAAGCCCAGTTTCCTCACGAGGTTGATTCATTCCCCCTTTGGGTGATTGTGTGACATAGGCGTGAGGATGCGGCGGTGGTGCACGCTCTGTCGCTGTCACGCAGCACCTGAGGCTTAGTGACTTATAAATCAGAGGATCTGATTCCGGCTCAGCATCCTGGGGGCTGAGCGGATGGTCAGGCAGCTGTATGTGGTGAGGGGAAGCATGGCGCGGGGCAGAGGCGTCCCTGCTCCCTAATAAGGGGCTAATCCAATCCCCAGAGAAAGCGGCTAATCCCACCTAATGACCTGACGGTTCTTCAGAGTTCCACAAAGGCAGTCTCATTTTAATGTGAGTTTCGGAGGAGGCCAGCCATGTTCAAACCACATCCGACAGGGAGACTAGAACCGAATGGAGAAGAAAAGCGCTTGATTGAGCCCCACGCCCACGGCTTCCAACACGGCATTCGTGCGGAGGTGGTAAATTCATTTATTTTTAAATTAGTTCTCAAATGGACAGACAGACTTCCAGAGCCAGTCACCGGGCGTGTGGGTGGATGGGAGGCTGTCAGGCAGCCAGCTTCATTCTAGGTGGGCTCCTGGTGTTCACTTGGCTGAAGTGCTCACATGGCTCTCTTCTATTCACCTCTGTAGAGCCCTGCTGGGTGCTTGCATTTTGGGGAGTGTCAAGACTTTCAGGCCATTTGTCCCTGGGACACTGTCACAGCAAAGGTTTGCAGTTCTGCCCAGGCTGCAGAAAAGCCCCGTGTACCATACTTTTTCATCGACTGATGCAGCAGTATCACGGTCCTGGGGAAGCACCGGTCAGGAGGAGGGCGGGCAGCAGGATGCCTTCGGGGGCAGAGCCTTCAGGCTCAGGGGCATCTGGCCTGGCCCCACCCCCCGGGGCCTCTCCCGAGAGGCCCGCCGGCTCTGCCCGCCAGCTCTGCCCATGCCCCTAAGCTACCAGGGACCGGGCCTTTCTACCTAGCATGCGTGGCACTGCTGAGGGCACGGAGAAGGCTTTCCAGTCATTCTGACTATCCTGGACACATGGGACTCGCCCTGGATTTCACCCGCACACCCTCATCCCTGGCGGGCTCCCCCATCCTGAGGTGGTGCTGCCGGTAGTCCTTCATTGTGTGATGCCACCCCTGAGTGACGTCACACCCGAGGGATGCCACACCTGAGGGATGTCACACCAGCATGATGTCACCTCCAAGCGATATGACCTGAGTGATGTCACATCTTAGGGATGTACACCTTAGGGTTGTCACACCCAAGTGAGTCACACTCGATTGATGCCACACCAGTGATATCGCACCTTCAGGCTGTCACACCCGAGGGATGTCACACTGGTGTGATGTCATATCATGACCTGAGTGACAGCACACCGGAGTGATGCCACACCAGCGTGGCGTCACACCCAAGTAATATCATGCCTGTGTGATGTCAGACCCGAGTGATGTCATAGCCAAATGATATCACACCAGCGTGGTGTCATACCAGCGTGGTGTCACACCTGAGGGATGTCACACCCGGTGGATGTCACACTCGTGTGTGTAACACCTATGTGGTGTCATACCCAGGTGTGTCACTCCCAAGTGATATGACCTGAGTGACGTCACACCCAGGGAGGTCACACCTGTGTGGTGTCTCAAGGTCTCCACTGAGGACCTTCCTGGTTGTCATTCACGGGAGGGTGGCAGGATTGACTGACAGGCCGCCCACGGAGCACTCCCTGGGACACAGCCATGCCCACTTACCCTGTGCAGGGCAGCCTCGGGGCGTCCAGACGGCCGAGAGTGGAGTGAGGACAGCGTGGGACTGCGTGGTCCCAGCACGTGGCGCTTTGAGCTAGAAAGGAAGACGATGCTGCAGGCAGCTCCAGGGCCCTGAGCCTCCCAATAAGATTCCTGCCCCACGCCTGCCGTGAACATGTAACGTGGGTCACCGTGTGCACACAGCGTGTTTATGTTGGCATTCGGGTCGAGGTGTTTGTTCACACACATGCTTGTGTGTGCAAATGCCTGTGGAAGCAGAGGAAGTCACCAGGAGGGGAGGGGCCAAAGCTGAGCAGGGGAGGGGCCAAAGCTGAGCAGGGGAGGGGCCAAGACTGACTGGGGAGGGGCCAAAGCCGACCAGGGGAGGGGCCAAGGCTGAGCAGGGGAGGGGCCAAGGCTGAGCAGTGGAGGGGCCAAGGCTGAGCAGGGGAGGGGCCAAGGCTGAGGAGGGAAGGGGTCAAGGCTGAGCAGGGTAGGGGCCAAAGCTGACCAGGGGAGGGGCCGAGGCTGAGCAGGGGAGGGGTCAAGGCTGAGCAGGGGAGGGGCCAAGGCTGAGAAGGGGCGGGACCAAGGCTGAGGAGGGGAGGGGTCAAAGCTGAGCAGGGGAGGGGTCAAAGCTGACCAGGGGAGGGGCCGAGTCTGACCAGGGGAGGGGCCGAGGCTGAACAGGGGAGGGGCCAAAGCTGACCAGGTGAGGGGGCCGAGGCTGAGCAGGGGAGGGGCCAAAGCTGAGCAGGGGAGGGTCCAAAGCTGAGCAGGGGAGAGGCCAAGGCTGAGCAGTGGAGGGGCCAAAGCTGACCAGGGGAGGGGCCGAGGCCGAGCAGGGGAGGGGCCAAGGCCGAGCAGGGGAAGGGCCAAAGCTGAGCAGGGGAGGGGCTAAGGCTGAGCAGGAGAGGGGTGAAGGTCAAGCAAGGGAGGGGTGAAGGCCAGGCCTGCGGCAGAGGGCAGGTGGATCTTCCAGGGTTCGGGTGATTTGTGTCTGGGTATTTGTTCTCTGGGTCCTGAGTGGTCCCCTTTACTCCCTATGGATACAAACTGCATGTACCCAACAGCACACTCTTCCGGAAGTCTTTCAGGTATCTAAAAATGTAAACAACTGTGGGAAACAGATGTGACAGAACGGCAGTTGGTTTCCCGGCATGTGACTACAGTGGCCCTGGGCTGTGTGTAGTTTAAGTGACCGTCCCGAGAGCGCACGCGTTGGGTTCTCCACACTCACCTCTGAGGCTGCCCGAGGAGCCTCTGCCCTACCCAGGAGCTGGCCCGTGCTCGCTGCCCGGCTCTGAGGCTGACGGGCAGCTCATACCTCCATCTTCATGCTAGGGCCTGACCCTTCTCCACAGAGTCACAGAAGGATCTCGGGATGGCCCTGGCCGAGCAGGCTCCGCAGGGCTTCACGGCCCCTAAGACCCTCCGCCCCAGCTCCGTAGGGCAGCCCTTGGGCATAGCTCTTCCTGTGTCTTCATGTGGAGAAGCTGCTGGAGGATGGGGTTGGCTCTTGGTTGCATCCATCTGGTGTACACGCATAGGCCAGAAGGGGCTGCAGGTACTCTCCCTCTCACCCCTCCTCGCCCGAGAGGGGCCTGGATGACAGCGGTGGTGGCAGCTTCTTCCAGGCAGAGTGCAGACTGCAGAGACCACAACATGGCACCACGGCCCATCTGACACGGGTCCACGGCCCTGGAAGCCAGCAGGGCATGGGGTGTCAGCTGATCATGGGGACCGACCCTAGACTTGAGAAGCAGACTCCTCTTGTCCTAACTAACCTCCGTCTCAGCTGCCATCCAGCAGGCAGCCCTCAGCCTGCGCCAAACCCAAGGCCATGTTGGAGTGTGGCTGGCTAGAATTTAAGTCCCTCCAGACCATGGCACTCACCCTGCAGCAGTCAGAGCCGGCCACGGGCCCTCGCGGGTCCCCAGTGGAGGACACTTCTAAGATGCCACTGATGGAGGCCCAGCCCTGTGGGGACAGGCCCCGGCCCCAGGTCAGCGGTGGGAACCGATGTTTAGCAATCACTTCAATTGTGAGGACTCGTGGGCCAGTCTCCTGCTGTGGGGCCAGCGCCGCTGCCGTTCTTGCCATCGCTTCTGCTGTGGCTGAGAGCGCGTGGCTCACAGCAGGGAAGGCTTCCTTCCTCTGGGGCTCAGCGCTGGGCTCTGGCCCCACCTCCGTTGTGAGCTTGGGCTGCTCTGAGCTCTGAGGACCGGAAGCCAGGAGGAGGGCAGCCGTCCTGGGAGCCTGCTGGAGAAGCTGCTCATGCTCATCCTCAGGGACCTCTTTGGGCTCACCGGCCCGGCCTTGACGGTGCGCACACCACACGGCCCGGACGAACCGGCCCGGCCTTGACCGTGCGTGCACCACACGGCCCGGACGAACCGGCCCGGCCTTGACGGTGCGTGCACCACACGGCCCGGACGAACCGGCCCGGCCTTGACGGTGCGCCACCACACGGCCCCGGACGAACCGGCCTGGCCTTGACGGTGTGCCACCACACGGCCCCGGACGAACCAGCCCGGCCTTGACCGTGCGTGCACCACACGGCCCGAGCGAAGAATGACATGCTCACCAGTGGGCGATGCACGTGAGGAGGAGGCTGTGGGCCACCTCTCTGGAAAGCCACCTGGTGGTACAAGGAGAGGGGATCCACGGTGGCCGGCGCCCGGCCTTCGCAGCAGAGACAGCCCCGCCCGGAGCATCTGCCCCCAGACAGTGGGGGGCACTCGGTGCAGTGAGCCTGCACACTGGGGGCCTCACTGGCCAGGACTCTGGTTTGCTAGCAAGGCTTTTAAAAAGTTCTACTGTTATTATTAAGGTGTGGTACGGAGGGCTGCCATTCCATCAGCCAGGGAATGAGTGCGTTTCCTTCTGGACAATGTCACCCCTTCCTCACCTTCCCCCAGTGTCCCCTCCCGTCCCTGCCCACAATAGTGCATTCTGCAGAGCGTGATGCATTGGTTCATCCTGCCTCCCTCCCTTTCTGTGCCCTTCCTTTACCCCCTAATAAAAACAAAGAAAAGTAAAAACAAACACCACCACCACCAACAACAACAAAACCCATGTTTCCATTTCCTGGAATTCTTTTTGATAAATAGTATTTTAACTGTTCGGAGGAGTTATGCCTTTGTGTTCTTCCTTTGAGTGCATCTTCCTTTAGTCTTACTGTGTGTGGATGCCTACAGTCCCGTGTGAATTGCCATGTTCAGTGTACAACTGGATCTAAGGGACATTAGACCTAGTCCCCACCTATGAGAGAAAACACACACCATTTGTGTCTCTGAGCTTGGCTTACCTCACTTAATATGATTTTTTTCTAGGTCTATCCATTTCCCTGAAAGTGACATAATCCTATTATTTCTAATGGATGAGTAAAATTGCATAGTGTACAGGTACCAACTTCTTTGTGATCCACTCATCTACTGTAGGACATCTGGACCACTTCCAAACTTGTCTATTGCGCCAAGTGCAGCAGTGAACATGAATGTGCAGGTGTGTCTCTGGACCACTTCCAAACTTGTCTATTGTGCCGAGTGCAGCAGTGAACATGAATGTGCAGGTGTGTCTCTGGTATCCTGACGTGTAATGTTGCCCAAGTGTGGTGGGGCTGGCTGGTGGGAAGACCTCTGTCCAGACCACTACAAGGCTCTTTTTAGAGTGTCAAAACCGAGTTCTCAGGTGCCAGCAGCCTCATCTACCCAGTGCCTTTGGAGATGTTCTTCCCAAGGAAACTGAGTCCTCCCGGGCTCGTGGGCTCCCAGTGCGCTCACACTCACCTCCTGGAGAGACGGCACCGACAGCTCTCCCTGCTTGTGGCAGTCTAAGTCTTTAGCTGTGATTCTGGGGTTTCCCGAGCACATTCTCCAAGGAGCATCTGCAATGCAAACCAGACTGTCAGGGTCTCTTTCCTGGTGACAAGGAGGAGCAGTAAACAAGGGGCAGGGGTGAGATGGCGCCGTGTCTCGGCCTGTGTCTGGGCGAAAGGGCTGAGGGCCAGTGCGTCCACCTTGGACCCTGGTCATCGGGTCTCTGCAGTCTGTCCGCTGGCCATCGATGTGACCCTCACACAGGTGGAGCTTTCTGCATTCAGTGGGGTGCTGTGCCGAGCTCTGTAGTAATGACAACCTGGCTCACTTTTTTTTTCCAGTTAGAGGGAGAAAAGTACCCCATAGCAGACCAGCTCAAGGGTTAGGGTCAGTGGCCTTGGGGGTGGGAGGTGGGGAAGCCAGGTTCCGGCCACCGGGCCCATCAGTGAGCGCCTTGCCTCATCCCTCCCTCATTCCCACCTCCACAGATCCTCCCCAGTGGACACCTGATTTTGGAAATGCGTGCTTGGGTTCCCATCACTTGGATCGCCAGTAGGAGCCTTATTTCCTCCCGTCTTGTCCACCATGTTTGCTTGCTGTCTTGTACCTGATGTCGTACGTGGGGGCACTTTGCCAGCTCCGCCCAGCCCCTTGGTCCATCCCCCCCACCACGACGCCCTCCTTAGGTCTTCCGCAGGCCAAGGTCCTCCCCAGAGCTAGAGGGAGGACACGTTCCCCGGGGGCTCCCTCGGCACACGTCTCACCGAGTTGGAATTTTCCATCTGTCCCTAAGCAGCCGCTCCGCAGTATGGGTCTCTGTCACGGGTAGCTCAGCACCCTGATGTGCCGGTTGAATGGCCAGCCAGTAACAGCAGTGAGGCACAATGTGGCCGCGGGGGCCTGCAGTGCTGGCCGACCACGTCTGGCCTCCAGGGAGAGCTAGCCTTCGGTGACAGCCGTGGATCAGAAAAGGCAGGACGGAGGGACCGGAGGGGACTTTCAGATGGAGTGTGCCAGGAACAGCCTGCCCTCATCCAGACAGGCATGGCCCTGGGCCTCTCCTCTCTGCCTTGCCCGGTGCCTGGATTCCCAGGGCTGCCCAGAGGCTCCAGCCCCAGCGCCCTCTGGGAAGCAGGTCATTCAGAGCTGAGACCACGGGGTGGCTTCCTGAGGTCACTTTTTTATTTGGTCTGAGGTTGGGCCTCGAACTCAGTACCTGATGCTTTTGCTCATTGGCAGGCGCTCTACCACCTGAGCCACACTGCTAACCCTCTGGTGTCAATTTCAACACCAGCCTGGCTCTGTTGTTGACAGGTGTCCTGGAGACCTGCAGTCCTGGCCTCCAATGTGTTGTCAGTGCCCCTCCAGCAGAGATGCGTGCTCCGCACCTCCGTAGGGTCGGGACAGGAGAGGCACTCATAAATTCCCCACTAATACTGACTTCAAGGGACTACGTATGACCAACTGCCACTCAGAATCCTCTCATTTGAAAGATAAGTGTACCTCTGGGCCCTGCAGCATTTCAGAACTTCTTGGTAGCAGCAGGAGGTAGAAAAACATGTTTAGTAGAATACCCGACCTGGGCCGCCAGCAAGCAGTGGTGTTCCCTCTTGCACCCTGGAGCCACGGTCTCCAGCCGGCTTCCCGGCCTCCTGGCCCCTCGGTAGGAAGACGCAGGTGTCCGGGGGTGGGGGCACCTGGCCTGGGCCATGGGAGCCCCAGAGAAGGCCCGCGCTGCTGGAACTCTCCACAGGCTCCTGTGGGGGGAAGGTGTGCCCAGGAGGAGTGGGCGGAGGCCGGGCCAGGGCAGCGGCACATGGGGTCTGGAAGTGCTACCTGTAGACTGGCTCAGTTTTGTAGAGCTCCAACTCCATTAAGCCCGTTTTGAGAAATAGTGAAATGAAGTGTTGCGAATGATCTCTGATCTTGCTGACTTGGGACATGCTGAGAGCCAATAGCGATCATTGAAATCTGTAAGAGGAATCTTGCTCCTTAATTATATCGCTTTGTGCTCAAGTCCAGCAAATAATTTCCTTTTCCTCCCCTCAGTGCGCACTGGGAACTTAATCATAACCACTGTGAAAGGGAAAATTTTAAAATAGAACTTGGTTTTGACTTAATTTTTTTCCCTGTCCACATTTTTAGAAAAAGGAACAGGAAGATTAGGTTCGGGAAAATGAGCAAGGCGTCTGTGGCATTGATCCCTGGGAATATCTTTTCCAGTACGAAGGGCGAGAGCTTCACGGGCCATGAGGAGGAGGAAGGGCCAGGAGGCTGTGGTCACCCTCCAGTGGGGTCAGCCCAGGAGCCCAGCCAGAGGGGCAGCCTCCATGGAGAGGCCCGAAAGCCATCCAGGTCACCAAATCCCAGCATCAACCGAGAGGCCTAAAGCCACCTGAATTGCAGCATCAACCGAGAGGCCTAAAGCCACCCACAGAATCCCAGCATCAACCAAGAGGCCTAAAGCCACCCACAGAATCGCAGCATCAACCGAGAGGCCTAAAGCCACCTGAATTGCAGCATCAACTGAGAGGCCTAAAGCCACCCACAGAATCACAGCATCAACCGAGAGGTTGAGGATTGGTAGCACCCCTAGATCCCACTTAGGAGAGCAAGGCCACCACATTTCCTCTTATCTCAACAGGAAGGGATTCCTTTACGCTTCTTGTGCCAGGAGACCTGCCAGCCAGCATCTCGGACTGCTCTGCTGCCAGTTGGTGCAGCTGGGAGATTATCGATCAGAATGAAATGCAGGTCTCCCGCCAGGTGAGGTTAGCAAGGATCAGGAGCGTGCCAAGGAAGTCTGAGTCGGAAGAGTTGAGCACTGGAAAGAAGTCAGATGAAGCTGCTGGTGATGGCCAGGACAGCCTAGTGGATGGAGGCCAGCCCCCGCCTCCAGGGTGGCAGGCAAGTACAGTTTCCCTCCACCATACCCAGGAAGCAGTGGTTGGGAGTGAATTCTATTTGAAAACATCATGGTCCACTTGTGTGTTTACACTGAACCCTGGGCGTGGACAGTGGAGATCCGCGAGGACAGTCCATGCAGCTGCAGAGGGATGGATGGACTGTGGTGGCTGTGTACACAGAATGTGGGAAGTCAGCTTCAGAGAGCTGAGGAGGGACGGGCTCTGTCAGGGCTGGCAGACCAGGGTATTGGGCTCTGTGGAATGTGGCTTATCTGCCTCCCATGTCCATCTACATAGCCACATACTCTTTCTTAGCCTCCAATCATCTCAGGGTGGGGTAGTGGAGAAAGGCCCAAATCATTATTTATGATTACCAGTTGTAGCACATTTGGGGGCAGAAGCCACCTTCAGTATGTTCAGTAAGCCTGTCTCCACATGGTCGGTGCCAGCACCAAACTCCTCGGACAACTCCTGCTGTTGGCCGTGGTGTGGCCTTCCTCTCATCCTCAAGTAAGCTAGATATTTGGGCTGGGAAGGTGGCTCAGGGGTAGAGTGTCTGCCTCGCATGCATGAGGCTCTGGGTTCGATTCCTCAGATCCACATACACAGAAAAAGCCCAAAGTGATGCTGTGGCTCAAGT
Organism: Dipodomys ordii; assembly: GCF_000151885.1. Taxonomy (NCBI): domain Eukaryota; kingdom Metazoa; phylum Chordata; class Mammalia; order Rodentia; family Heteromyidae; genus Dipodomys; species Dipodomys ordii. The sequence goes on from NW_012267237.1 coordinate 2,179,511, forward strand.
GGTAGAGTGCTAGCCTTGAGCAAAAGAAGTTCAGGGACAGTGTCCAAGCCCTGAGTTCAAGCCCCAGGATTGGCAAAAAAAAAAGCAAAAACAAAGAAACCCAAAAAACGATATTTCTTCAAGTCTTCAATGAAGAGTACTTGCTTTCTATAGATATCTACCCAGATTCTTCAAGAACTCAGCAGAAAACGACCAGACTGGATGGTTGCATGTGCAACTCCCATGTTGTATTCTTCATTGTTCTTTCCTGTAAGGTGTCTGTTCTGTGTTTATCACTGGTGTATTTCCTAAGCATAAGCTTGTATATTTCTAAAACCAGAAAACTTGGCTTGCTGGGTGCTGGTGGCTCACACCTGTAATCCTAGCTACTCAGGCTGAGATCTGAGGATTATGGTTCAAAGCCAGCCTGTACAGAAAAGTCGGTGAGATTCTGCTCTCCAATAAACCACTAGAAAACCGGAAGTGGCTCTGAGGCTTAAGAGGTAGAGCACTCACCTTGAGCTGAAGAGCGAAGGGACAGTGCCCAGAGTTCAAGCTCCATGACAGACAAAGAAAAAGAAAAAAAAAAAAAGAAAACTTGGTGACTTGGAAATACTATGGATGAATAGGCCAGCAATGCCCTTACACCAGCTTGCGTGCATGTGCATGTGGCTGTACATTACTGCTAGGCATACACATTGCAATATAGGTACATTTTTGCTACATACAGTATGCATACATCTGGTATTCATATTTTTTTTTGGGGTCCAATCGTGGGGCCAGAACTCTGGGCCTGGGCACTGTCCCTCAGCTCTTCAGCTCAAGGCTAGCGCTCTACCACTTGAGCCACAGCACCACTTCCGGCTTTTTTCTTTTTGCTTATGTGGTGCTGAGGAATCGAACCCAGGGCCTCATGAATGCAAAGCAAACGCTCTACCACTGAGCCACCTTCCCAGCCCTGGTATTCATATTTTTATATGGTATATATTATTTCTATACAAATAGATACTTTTACTTGTATGGGCACCTGTATCTATATCTGTACTTACAGGCCAATATGGAAACCAGTGGCAAAAATGACATTATTTTCTCAAGAGTATATGTAGGAGTTATAAATGAGGTCCGTTGTGGAGGGACACAGCAAAAAGCTACACACGTGTGTGTGTCCGCACATGTGTGAGTGTGTGTGTGCATGTGTGTGTGTGTGTGTGTGTTCCTTCCCATGGAAGGAACTGTGCACGCTGCAGGGCTTCTATACTTCACTGGCCAGGAGCTGTCCTGGCTGGCATTGTCTCCTCTGCCTCTGGGTCCTTCCTGCTCCTCAGACTTGGTAGCACAGCACGGCATGGCTGGCTTCCTCACCCTCGTTTTGTTTTCTTGACAACGAGCAAGCAGCACAGCAGGCTGTGGGGGTCGTGGAGGCATGTCCCTGTCCCCGGGTCACAGGGGCAGTTGGTGCAGTGTGACATGGAGGAGGCGTGTCCCTGTCCCCGGGTCACAGGGGCAGTTGGTGCAGTGT
>NW_012267237.1:2181538-2187354 GCF_000151885.1 Dipodomys ordii
GACATGGAGGAGGCGTGTCCCTGTCCCCGGGTCACAGGGGCAGTTGGTGCAGTGTGACATGGAGGAGGCGTGTCCCTGTCCCCGGGTCACAGGGGTGGTCGGTGCAGTGTGACATGGAGGAGGCATGTCCCTGTCCCCGGGTCACAGGGGCAGTTGGTGCAGTGTGACATGGAGGAGGAGGCGTGTCCCTGTCCCCGGGTCACAGGGGTGGTCGGTGCAGTGATGTCTGGTCTACCCTGCTTGCTCAGGTTGCATGTGGTCCGTCTGAGGAGAGGGCAAGGTTGTTGCTCAGCTACGCTGGATGGCAGCTGGGTATGCTCAGTGCGATCAGGATGTGCTGTGCCGGTCCGCCGGCCTCCTTCCCGGCGTCAGGTGTGGGTGCATGTGTGCTGGGAGGCTGGCCCTGGCCGGAAAGCCCGCAGTGAGCCCTGAGCTTCCGCTGTGGAGGACTGGGGGTGCAAGAGCTAGCGTGGTGGACTTGTATGAGGGATGGCTGCTCTCCCCACTGCACGGCCTTCCTGATGAAATGTCAGGCTGGGCTGCAGGCCCCTCGTCTGGGTGGGCCTCTCCACCCCACTGGTGTCTGGAGGTGGGTCCTGGGTGCGGGTCTCCTGCTGCACCCACTCCACACTGTAGATACGCCTGGTGCGCGGGCAGGGAGGACCCCCGACCCCTGTGTGCAGGTGGCGCTGTTCAGGGGAGAGAGGGAGACAGGCCTGCCCGAAACCTCTGCTGGTGTCCCCGGCAGATCCTGAGTTACCGGGGAATGGCCTGGGGCCGCCGTGGGGCTGCGGGGAGCCCCGGCACCGGGGGAAGCGGGCATCTCACAGCCGCACCAGAAGCTTTCAGAGCGTTCATTTGGCTCCGTGCTGTTTCTCCCTGAAGACACGTGCGTCCCAACTCCCCAGGCTGTTCCCGGTCTCCCAAAGTTTCATGTGCAGAACTGCACTTCAGAGGAGCGCAGAGGAGGCCAGGGCCCGCGCAGACCCGGCGCCGGCTGTAGCTGCGCCCTGGGGCCGCCACAGGGTATGTAGGAATGCTACGGTGTTGGAAGAGCGAATGTCAAGTTGAGGTGTGTTTGTTGGTGTGTGAGAATCAGTGGCCAAGAAAAGAGACCTGGCTCGGTTCCACAGCCAGCCGCGCCTCTCACCGCCATGCTGGGCAGGGCTTCCGGTCAGCTCCGAGCTCCTGGCTGTCTTCTCTCTGACCACATGGATGCTGGTCTATAGCAAATACACCGTGCGCGCATCCAGAACGTTCCCTGCCAGCTCTCTGAGCGGGGCGGCCTTCCAGCCTCTGGAGAGTCTGGTGTGGAGAGCATGCACCTGGCAGGAGGCTGGCGTTCTGATGACAGGTGTGGCTGACTGTCACATGCCTTGTTCCTGCTGGTCCTGGTGCTGGAGAGCCGGGAGGAAGAGGAGGTCTGACGGGAGGGATTGGAAGGGATGAAGTCTGCAAGGTGAATCCGTGCTGGGGCACCAGGATATCCACCCGGCCTCCCTCAGCCTTTGCTCTTCTGCTTGAAACGCTAGCAGAGTCCTCCCGTCTGAGGCCGGGGCGTGGCATTCTGCCGCACACAGGACCTTTTAGTTTTCAGTAGAGCGAGATGGATGGCGGGCCACGTAGAAGGCAGAGCTGACACTTCATTGCAGCGTTCTGTGGCATCATCGGGGACACATTGTGCCGCTTTTGTCTGTGGTTCAGAATTAGGTCTGCTCAACCCGTCCCATTATGCATTCAACTTCCGGGACACATCAAAGACTGAGAAGGATGTTTGGGGTTGTTTTTGTTGTTGTTGTTTTGTCTTGTTTTTAAACTTTGCTTGCTTAAAATGATTTCCCTCCAGATCAAGATGCAGAGTACAAAATATTAATCAGTTTAAATAAATATCAAGACTATCCAAATAAAACGAATAATTGGCAGGGCGAGGGCTTGCCGCCCGGTGCCCAGCAGCTGGTCACGCTGGCACGTGCCATCCTCTCAACAGTCTCTGAGATAATGACTTTGGCATCTGCCGACGAGCGTGCGATCCTGCCCACAGAATTTACGACTCGCAAGCGGGAAACAGAGGCTCTGACAGAACTTTTTTTATGCAAGGTCTTTGAAATTTATTAATGTAATGCAAACACAAGCCTTCCAAGCCATTAAATTGTTGATGTTATGCGAACCCACCCTGGAATTGCAGATCCTCATTAACATTATTTGCATGTTAATCTGCATCTTTTTAATTAGTGATATTATTTATGCACATAATTTTCGCCTACTGGTGCCAAGGCTGAAGCGCATTAATTAATCTACTGAGATGCCAAACTGTTTATTTTCCCCCCCATACTTTTATTTGTTTACATGGTGTTTTGGATTCAGGAAAAATAAAAAAGAGCCCGAAGAATAAAAGCAGAAAGACAAGATTAACTAAAAGCTCTTTTTGTTTTCATAATTTAAATTGTAATATTGGCCAAATGTTGTGTTTCTTCCCTTAGAGATCAGTTATTCAGTTACATTACCTTGATGTATTATTAAAATTTATAATGGACTCTAGAGGCTTCTGTTAGTTCTCGCCTTCATTTACAGAATATACTCAATGTTATTTTAATCTTTCTACAACGCTCCCATGCATAGGCAATGATGAGCCCTCCCTTGCGGCTCCCCGGCAAGCCTCCACGTTGCCCAACTGATAAACATTTAAATAAGCCTTTTCAGAAAAGAATGGCACGGAAAATTATTAACCCGTGGATGGAGTCAGCTTCTGCTCAGCAATTCATCTTTCCCCAAACTAGGTCAACGGCACAGCACACCTGACCTGCCCACGGTCTCCTTTTTTGAAGCCACAGTTAACCGGGCGCCCGCCGGAACTGGGGGTCCACTGCGTGCGTGAATGCATGCTACACCAATCTTTAAATATACGATGGAAAAGGCCCCGCGCGGTGCATGCTAAGTACAGACACTTCCTGAGCCAAGAAAGGACAGATTGCACGCCATTGGGCCTTGCACAAAATGATAACCTAATTCCAACGCAGGACCGATTTCCCCGGAATGAATCACAGAATCACACTCCACCCATCAACTCACACAGCAGAGGGTCTGGGAAGACCCATAGAGCAGGGGTTCCACTCTAGCAGAGGGGAGTAACCGTGTGACTCCAGGAACACAGGGGGCATCCCCACTCTCCTGGTCACAGGGCCTTTCCAGAGAGCTGCCAGCCCAGCCCCTCCCCAGCTGAGCAGGGCTGTGTGTCCTGCCAGCCCAGCAGGGCCCACCATCACTCAGACGGCTGAAGTCTCTTGGGCGATGGTGCTGGGAGCAAAGTTGAGAGTCCGCCCTTCTGGTCTGTGCTCTTTGACGCGGGTACAGCACTGGACTCTACCTCATTTGTCTAATGGCATGGAACTGTGGGCCTCCTTAGGCTCACCAAAGGGTAGAGGAGAGGGATTTGTCCTTACTTGTGGTGGAAAATCAGACACAAGGCAGAGAATCAGGGGGCCCAGACCTGGATCAAGGTGTCTTGGGCAAATGATTTGCAAATGATTGGGGTGATAGTTTGCTTAAACACACACGCAGTCACTCTGAGACAAGTTTTCTCAACTCCATAGTTTTACTGGCTTATATAAAATTATACATGGAGGAGGGTTTTATCATGACATTTTCATGTGGGAACAGTGTAGCGAATTTCATTCTGTGTTGTGCCATTGATGAAAGTTCAAGTACTACAGGTTTTGTGTTTGTTTTCTAGAAAGTTCGATGAAGATGTAGTAGTTTCCTGTTTGTGATTGGTCCCTGCTCTCCTGTGGCTGCTCTCCACAGGGCGCCTCCGAGGACCTCTCCCGGTGTTTCTCTTCTTCAGATTCAGGGCCAGGCTAGAATTTGGGGCAGACAAGAGCAAGCATGACCTGGAGCCCCACAGAGGTGACGGGGACCCCATTAGGGACGTTGATCTATGAACCACACTCCATATTTTATTCCAGTCCCCGCCTGTGGCTACATGAGAAACCGACCAGGACAGACAAGGTGGATCGACCCCAGGAAGACACATTCTCTTGTAAGTCTAAAGGATTCCAGACACACCGACGTCCTAAGTCTCAATGTAGATGAGAGTACCTGAGGAGTGGAGACACTGCATACCCCAAGGCTGTGTGCCGGCAGACCGAAGAGCCCCGGGGCCATGTCCAACATGGAGTGCGGCCAAAGTGGCAGCAGTCTGCTCTTGGCGCGTGGGCTGGCTACACAGAGAGGTCCCACGGCGCTCCTGAGGGCTGGGATGTCTGACAGGAAGTGGTGGGATCAAGGGGACGCCACACGTTCCTCTCTGCTCCGTGTGCGCTATGTTCAGTGCACATGCCCTGTGCTCCATGTGTGCCTCTGGTAATACGTGTGCCTCTGTGTGTGTTCCCTGCGTGCCTCTGTGTTCCCCATGTGCCCGCTTCCACTGAGACCACCCCAGCCCTGTGAGATTCTGGAACCCACGGGCATAAGTGCCTTACCTAGAGGGGTATGAATTCCAGTGGCTTGGAGTAAGGGGACGTGTCTTTGCTTCATCTCAGGAAAGATGGGCTAAATCTGCCCCCTGCATGCAAGTGCATTTGGCGGTGGTGAGGTTTCTGAGCAGTGGTATACTGACATGACATCGGTGTTTACCGCCGCCACCCCCTCGCCAGGAAGCCTGGCTTGGTTTGGTTTTGTCGTTGCACCGCAATGGCCCCTCCATGTTGCGCTCTGTGCCGCTATTAGCACACAAGCAGACGCACCGCAGATCTAAGCCGACACCCTAGAAGGCTCTACTCCCGGTTCAAACACACACGCGTATCTGGTCAGTGACGTTGGTGTGTCAGAGGTCTTTTGGGGAACAGAAAAGGAATACTTTCCACATGAGGCTGACACCGGTCCTCCACGCCCAGGGTCCTGAGCCAACTTTGTGCTGAGCTCAGCACTCTGGCTTCCACACAGACTTCATTTCTGTGTGCTCAGCCTCCCTGTCCTGCATCTGGGCAACTGTTCTGCGGGCATTCCCGAGGTACTGTCCAGGGAGATCCACTGGAAAGAGGCACACAAGCAGTTCCTTGACTTCCTTATTCCAGTCAGCTGTTTGCAGAGGCTCCTTGCTCACCTGGACCCATGCATCTCCAAGCTCACGTGGACAGGTGCTCCTGGGTGTCCGTGAGACCTTTGCGTCTGTCTCATTGGAGAAGGACCCTCACACACCCGTGGGCTGTGTGTGACCAATGTGTATGGCCAGTAAGGACGCACCCAAGAGCAGCTGCGCATCTAGGCTCACGGGTGCTTGGAGCACAGTGTCCTCTCTCTGTTACGGACCCTGGGTGCATCCCTATCGCTTGGCAATGCTGAGACCGAGCCCCCAGGTTGGTGCCTGCCCAAAGCCGGCCCGGCCTCTCAGGAAAAGGAAAATGTGTGGGACACACCGGGTGGGATACATGTGTGGGATAGGAGCGGAGCCTTTGGGGAGCCCCCAGGGGCTTCCACTCCATAAAGTCATTTGCTCGAGCCACATCTTCGTCATTTTAGAAAAATGGGTGACCTGGCCACCTGTTGTTATTCATTGTTAGTTATGTTCGGGCGTTGATGAGGGACCTCAGGCCAGGGAGAGCAGCACAGCCCCGCCGGCCATGCGGGTCTCGACGCAAGGGACCCGCGTGTGCAGCAGGAATCCCCTGACCTGGCTCTGTAGTCTTTTTTGGTAACCGGCACAGAATTGAGGCCTCCCTGGGCAAAGCCATCTTGCAGGTCTTGTCCAGATCCAAAAACAGATGTGCTCAGGGGAGACCTCCGCCAGGGCACGGATGTGCTCAGGGGAGACCTCCGCC
>NW_012267237.1:2190599-2194349 GCF_000151885.1 Dipodomys ordii
GGTAAACCAAAGGAGGAGGCTACAATGCTTGGTAATAAATGTACGCATTATCCTGCCCATGTAATTGTAACCCCTCTGTACAGTATGTTCACAAATAAAAAATAAATTAATTAATTAAAAAAAGAATTATACTCTTTGCTCTCTCTATAGAGTCTATTATACTTCAGATAATTCATTTGTACCCCTTTGCTTACCATCTAGTGTGTTTACTTGTAGATATATAGGCACTCTCTAGCTACCACAAATGAGAGAAACCATGCAACCGGTTTCTCTGGATATAGCTTACTTTATTTAATATAATTTTCCAAGTCTTTCCATTTTCTTATGAATAGTACAATATCATTTTTCTGATGGATGAGGAGAATTCCATTGAGTATATACACCACATTCTCTCAACTCATTTGTCCATTGAAGCGCATCTGTACTGATTCCATATGCTTATGATAAATAATTCTGCAATGAACATGGTTGTACTGGTATGAACATGGTTGTACTGGTAGCTTGAGTGTGGCCTTGTTCGCACTCTATTGAGAAAATGCCCAAAAGTGTAATTGCTGGGGCCTAGGGTAGCTCTAAATAAAGATAAGTCAGGGAAGTAGTGGGATGGAAGGAGTGGATGAGACTGTTGAAAAGGGTGACTGTTGAAAAGGGTGACATTGATCATGATGCATTGTATTCATAAACTGCTTTAGTGAATGGCAACTCCTTTGCATATCTACTTAAAGATAATAAAAATACCCACCCCAAAGAATTTACTTGGAGACAAATAAAATTGAATGTTTCATGGATGGATGAATAAAACCATAAACCTAGTCCTATAATCAAAAGCAGAGATAGAAATCGCCAAGAGGACTTTTGATAGTTCTGGGGAATTTTAACTCCTGATGATATATTAAGAATTTAATGACCTCCTTGACATGATGTTTCTTTGTTTAAAAGTAATTACAAAATGGTAAATAGGCTGTGTGTTGTAATCTAGGTAAAGGCCTGACACTGATTTTCTCTTAAATGTAAATATATCATGTAGTAATACAGAGCTGTCAGAAAATAAAAGCACAAATGAGTGGTTGGTGATGTAGGTATTAGAATACAGACGCTGCTAAAATTTTATTGTGTATTATATCTTTATTGCCCATGCTTGAGTTTTTAGTGTTTAAACAAGGTAAGTATCATAAGTACATATTTCATGTCTTACTTCTTTTCTTAAACACAAGAGTATGTAATTATATACACATACTAAATGTTTTATTGAATAGTGAAAACACTTAAGGTTATAATTTTCCACCAAGCCAGGCTTTAACTATAGTCTTTAAGTTTTTGAAATGAACATACCTGATTTTTATTTGTTTCTAAGTAAATTACGATTTCAGATTTCAATCTTCTTTTGTAGGAAAATAGTTTTGAGGGAGTTTCTCCATGAGTTTTGGGTTTTCTCACTACTGATTTGTAGGTGTCATTGCTGGTTCCCAGGCTGTTTTATTTTTTTCTCATGACTGATTTGCAGGTGTCTTGCAAAACACATCCAGCAATGTTTACATCTCTTCAGTATGGCTAACTTGCAAGTACAAGTTGGATGAACTACAATTTCTCAGAAATACAAATCTCCCCACATATTGTTGTTTGCTAGTCTATTTTGTTATTTTGAGACAAGGGTTCACTATGATCTAGCTTGATTTTGAACTTCTGAGTTCTAGGGATCTTCCCACCTCAGCCTCCTGAGTGGCTTTCTACCTGTTAACCTCTGTTTAACCAAGTGTTTTCATGTTATTAAAATTATTTGTGTAGATATGTGAGATGAGTAGAGTCATAGCTGTGATTGTTGAATTACTGCCAAAACTTGAAAAAGGGAAATTAAAATCTCACAACATCATTTCATCACCTTGGATAAATCCACTTCTTTATTATATATAACTAATTATTTTATATATTATAAGTTTTGGTTTGTTTTGCTGGTACTGGGGTTGATACTCTGGATCTCATAGTTGCATGGCTTGTTTGGTTGGTGATCTACCACTTGAGCCATGCCTCCATCCAGCATTTTACTGGTTGTTTTGGAGATGTGTCTTTTGAAGATTTTTCTGCCTGGGCTGGCTTTGAACTGAGATTCTCCCAAGTAACTAGGAATATAGGAGTGGCTTCCAGTTTGCACTGTAGGATTTGCCACTGGGTCAGACCCCAATCCCATAAGCCATTTTGGGTCGTGTGTTTTCCTTTGTTAGTTTTGGCATGTTGTCTCTTTTATGGAATTAGTACATTTCATGAAGGTGAATATGGGCGAGGGCACAGAGCAGTACACTGTTTCTTGATTATTCTTTTAATGAAGGTGTAGTGTTAGTTGATCTATAGTGATATCTCTTCTCGCATTTCTTTTTTGTAAAAATACTTTATTTCTTTATTGTAAAAATACTGTACAGAGGGGTTACAGTTACATGAGTAAGATAATGAGTACTTTTCCTATCAAGCATTGTTACCTCCTCCTTTGATTTTCCCCAGCCATCCCTTTCCTCCCCACCTCCCCACCTCTGCCCTCCCACTCTCTTCTTCCATTTCTGACATTGGTAGTTTGTTTCAACCCTGTCTTGCCTTGCTAGAAGCTTGTGGCTGAATTATTCAAGGAATCAGTTTTTGCTTTTACTATTTTTCTCTATAATATCCTATTTCAATTTCAGTTACTTCTGCCAAGATTCTTAGTTTTCTTTCTTCTGCTTACAAGGATTTAATCTGCTCTTTCAGCACTATTTTTCTAAAGTAAAATTTAGACTATTGACTCTATAGCTTTCATAATTTCTAATATATCCACCCAATCCTGTGAATTTATTTTCCAGCACTGTTTTTCTGCACCCCACAAATTGTGACGAATGGTATTTCACTTTAATTTAGTTCAAAATATTTACATTTCCTTGAGATTTCCTCCTTAACCACTGTGTTATTTAGAAATGTGGTATTTAGTACCCATGTATTTGGGGATGTTGCTGTACTTTCTGTTTTTAACTTCTACTTTAATTGCCCTGTGTTCTATGAGGAGACATAGCATAATTTCTAGTTTCTAGATTTGTTTTCCTGTGGTTTATGGCCTAGAATGGGATCTGTCTTGATGACTATTACAAGAAATCTTGAGAAGAATGTATGTTCTCCTGTTGAATGAATTGGTAGATGTTAAATATGTTCTGTTGGCTGGTGAAGCTGTTGCGCTCAAATCTCTCCTTACTGTCTCTGCTCCTTGCTGATGAAGACATTCTGGAGGCTGTAACTGTGGCGGTGAGGTCATCCAGGCAATTATATGGTTTTTGCATTGCAAGGCTTAATGTTAACAATGAATGTTAATTGCTAAATCTTGGAAAACAAACCTCATTACTGCTATGAAATGTCCTTCTTCATCTTGGATAACACTCAGAATTGCATTTCTGCAATGAATAATATTTATCCAAGATTTGTTGATATTTTTGTCTATATTTTTGTACCTGATGAAGAAAAACTTTGTTAAGACTGTCTGCATTTGTTTTCTTGAAATTTGCTGACATGAGTTTCTCTAACTTTTTTTCTGGTTACGGTGTCAAGCTGTAAGGCTCCTAATTCTTCAATTTCTCCTTATGTGAGATTTCCTATTTTAAAAATATAAGCTTTGGAGCTAGATTGAATTTACTTTTCAAATTATGCTTTATCTTGTATGAGTAGTTGTACAAAGGGGTTACCATTGGACACATCAGCGTATGAGTAGTTGTACAAAGGGGTTACCATTGGACACATCAG
>NW_012267237.1:2194419-2206535 GCF_000151885.1 Dipodomys ordii
ACACATCAGTGTATGAGTAGTTGTACAAAGGGGTTACCATTGGACACATCAGTGTATGAGTAGTTGTACAAAGGGGTTACCATTGGACACATCAGCGTATGAGCAGTTGTACAAAGGGGTTACCATTAGACACATCAGTGTATGAGCACAACGCATCTTATCAACTTCTTTCAGCGTTCTCCGCTTCCCTTACAACCCCACCCACCTCCTCAAGTTTCCTAGGCTCAGAGGCTATGCATTGATTATTACGACTACATCCCCCCCATCTTCTATTCCTTGTACTACCTACTTCCTTTTAGATAAATGTGTCCAGTTTACAGTCTATGGCATTAAATCCATCACCGTAGCCATTCAAAATAGTCTATGTCCTTCTATTACCCACATCTCTTCTGGGACCATCTGCTTCCTGGTTCCCATGAGCAGAGTCTGGCATGTTACCCTCCTTGTTACGCTGCTGGGGTTGATGTGCAGCTCCTGTTGCTCAGCCATCCCCAGAGTTTCCCACAGCCGTGCCTATAGTGGTCCCAGGTAGCTGGGCTTCTGAACTTGGGCCCATAAAACATGAATTTTTGAGAGCTTCTACTCAGTACAAAGATTGGGATTACTGCTGAGAAGACCTGAGATTACTTTAGTGAGCTGTGAGGAATGGAGAGTGTTGAACTCAAGTCGTCATGAAGACGATGGTCCAAGGACTCAAAGGTAAGGCTCATCCCTGGAGTGAACTGCACCTCCAGCCCAGATGGAGCCTGCAGTTCAGATTATTCTTGAATGTTTCCAAGGAAAGACAAAGAAACGTTCTCTGTGTTACCAAAGCATTGTCCATCATCTTCCTCTAGGGAGAGAGGCCAGCTTCCTCCATCATCCGACCTTCTGCACCTCTGGAGGCAGAGAGGCTCTAGGCTGGGTGTGTTCCACCCAGGGAACCCTTCTCCTGGAGAGTCATGGCAAAGACTAGCAAGATCAGAAGAAAGCCCACGGATTGGGAGAAGATCTCCACTAGCCATACAACAGATATATCCAAAATATACTTTGAACTCACATTATTAAATCTCTCCCCTCAAAACAAATCTTCAGAGAAACAACTGCCCCATTAATAAGTGGGCTAAAGACTTAAAGAGAGACTTCTCTGAAGAAGAAAGAAGGATGGCTAATAGACACATGAGGAAACCCTCAACTTCTCTGGCCGTAAAAGAAATGCAAATCAAAACAACAATTGAGAGCTGGGAAGATGGTTCAGTGGTAGAGTGCTTGATGTTTACGCATGAGGCCTTGGGTTTGATTTCTCAGCACCACATAAGCAGAAAAAGCCGGAAATGGAGCTATGGCTCAAGTGGTAGAGTGCCAGCCTTGAGCTGAAGAGATGAGGGACAGTATCCAGGTCTAGAGTTCAGGCCCTGTGACTCACAAAACAAAACAAAACAAAAAAAAACACTGAGATTCCACCTCACCCCAAGTGAATGGCTATAATTAAAAAATCTAATAACAACAGATGCTGGAGGGGATATGGCCAAAAGGGAACCCTACTGCGTTGTTGGTGGGAGTGTAAACTTGTTCAACCACTTTGGAAAGCAGTATGGAGGTTCCTTAAAAGACTCCACATAGAGCTCCCCTATGACCCAGCAATCCCACTTCTGGACATTTACCCAAATGATCACAAACAAGGTCATACTAAAGCTACCAGCACAACTATGTTTATTGCAGCATTATTTACCATAGCTAAGATATGGAACCATCCCAGATGCCCTCAGTAGATGAATGGATCAAGAAATATAACATATAATATATTATATATTATATGACATATATTTCATATAAATATAATATATTTATATTATATTTCTCGATCCATATATTATATATTCATATATATATGAATGGATCGAGAAACATAATATATATAATATAATATATTATATTATACATATAATATAATATATGATATAATATATAATATTATAATATAATATGTATAATATTATATATTATATATAATATTATATGTAATATTATATATTATATTATATTTCTCGATCCATTCATATATATATATATATATAAATTCTATGCTTCCATCAGAAAGATTATAAGCTTTGACGTAAATAACAGATGACCACATTCAAACTAGCTTTATAATAAACCCAACATTGAATAGTTTGATGGGTGCTAAAAAATAAATTGCAGAACTCACTCAGATGTAAAAAAAACTCCAAGAATGTTTTTAGCTTTTGTTTTTAAAACCATAGTAATGGTTAGATGTCATTTCGTTACTTTGTTGAAGATACATAAGAATTTCAGTATCACAATACTCCATTTAGTTGGAGAGGAGAGTGTCTCCTTGAGAAGGTGAATGAGGCTGGTGTTTCTCAAGATCTGCAAGGAAGAGCAAACTTTCTAAGAAGATTAACACATCATCAAGCTTTTAAATCCTATGATGGCTGACAAAAAGAAATAAAACCCATGTAAAAGATAAGTGTGCATGTGTAATCGACTATAGTTTTTTTCTCTTTTAATAAAGGGCACCCCCCCCCCCGTTACCGCTCAGCCAGGTGTCTCTTGGATTTGTGTGGCCATATGTCAGTTCTGCTGATGAACAGCTCTTCTAGCCACTGGAGTGCATATGGCTGACCCCATGCAGGCTCTCTCCCGCTGGGAGTGCTTTCTTCACAGCCTATGGGTGCCTGACGAACCCCTGTGCTCTCCAAAACTCATTCCAAACCAACTAAGTAATTAATTAAAATCAGGCCCTAAAAATGCCAGACAAGATTCTCGGGTTGAAGCGGGAGGGCTGAGAATCAAGCGGGAAGGGATTTGGGCAGAGGCTCCCCCGTCCTCTTGTCCCACACCCACGCATGTTCCAAAGCGCGCATCGCAAGAACATGTTCTGTTTCACCCGCACCGGGAAGCGTGGGCACGGCGTCTGTTCTCAGGGGCGTGGTGAGCAGTACCTTGGGGAGCAGCAGTGAATCCGAGGCCAGATGGTGTCTTCGGTGTGTTTCTGTTCGCTCCTGGTTCTCTGTAAGCGTGGATCTGGACGCACAGCCAGCACGTGGGAGGCACGGCACCGGGCCACAGTGTTCTGGGGAGTGAGGAGGTCACATTCAGCCTGAATGCCGGACACAGAGAGAGCTCCGGGTGTGGACCAGCTCACCTGCCAAGCTTGGGGACAGGGCCTGACTCAGCCAACACAGCTGGACATTGGAAGGACATTTGTAGCAGGATGGGGGGCATCTCCTGCCTATCCAAAGCCCTGAAAATGTTGTCATGGCTGGAGGCATGGATCAAGTAGCAGATCACTTGTCTAGCCAGCCCGAGACTATGAGTTCAACCCCAGTACAAGTAACAAATACATCAATAAGATGGATGCATCACTAAAATTGGATCACCTGGTCTAGGGACCAGAAAGTTCCTGGCCTTGAAGAAAGTGTTTAAGATAGATACAGAGGAGGTGGGAGCAGGGGGGTTATTATTGACACGAAGCAAAGCAAATATGCCTTCTCCAGGCAGCAGGAGGGGTGTGTGTGTGGGGGGGGGCAGGGGTGTGGCCTACGGACATGCAGGCGTCCTTCCTGGAACACTAGGCCATGTGTCATTAACTCCTGGAGACTGGGTAGCATGCTAGCTCCACAGTGTGTAGAGGGGTGTCAGAGCAAGGCTGCCCCTCGCGCCCGCGGCGGGCATGCATGGTCTGCACCAGCCACTCCATGAGCAGCAGCAGCAGAAGCAGAGATAACGTGTCTGCTTCCTTGCCATGGCCCTCAGCCCGCCTAAGCCCCATTCAGGAAGGACAGCTCAGCGGATGGGGACAGGGAGGGCCCTGAGCGCCAGCCACGGGAGGAAGCTCCTTGTCTTTCTTCCTACCCCAAACCCACCCCTGCGTGGCAGAGTGGCTGTGGGGAACAACTGAGGGGAAGGGAGCCACTGGCGGCTCTCCAGGGCCCGGAGAAGCGCGGCCGACTCGGATCTGCCAACCTGGACAACACGTGTGCCTTCCGCCGGCCTGTCACCTGGCTCACCCGTGAGCCACCAGCTTCCAGAAGCACCCAGAGCTTTCCCTCAGAATTCATGGCTCTCCACTCAGCCCAGGAAGGAGAAAGTCTACTTCGCTTATTAACAAGAGTGAGGGAAAGAAGACGAACACGGACACGCAGGTCTTCAGCTTGCTCTGTGACTCCCTCCAACTTGGTTTTTACTTTGTCCATAAAAACCAGACAGGCAAACAAGTTCATAACCACCACTTTACTAGTTTGGAGAAAGGAAAAGAGAGAGGAAGGGAGGGTAAGGGGGAGGGGAGTCGAGGAGAAAGGCGGGGAGGGGAGGAGAGGGAAGGAGAAGGGAGGGAAGCAGAGCGGGGCGCTAGGCCTTCCCTGACCCGCGTGTGCTCACACAGCACAAGAAAGGGAAGGACAACACCGTTACCCTGCATGCAGCACGACTCCTCTCATTGCAGGTGTCCCAGCCTCTCCGGGGCAGAGGAGGCTGAGAGGCTTGGCCTCCACTTGCACAACCCCAATCTGGAACCTGCCGCAGGCCTGGTCAGCACCAGCATGGTGGCGGGAGGCTGGCAGGCCCGGGTCCCTGGTGCTGCACGGGCGCAGCTGTCTGGTCTTGGGAGACAGAACGAGAGGCCTCTCCCTCGGGCAAGGCCTTCCCTAATGGCTGTTATCTGGTTATCTGACACCCAGATCGAGCTGTGGAGGGCAGACCATCTGATCCGGGAGAACAGCTCTAATCTTCTGCGGGAAGGCTTCGGATGGCCTTGCGGGCACGAGAGGCAGATCTGCACATCCAGTCTTGAAATCAGACACCAGGAGGACATACAAACAAATTGAAACCTCATGTGTGGGAAAGAATTTGAGCAAAGCTAGCATGCCACGTACCCGTCCTAGGAACCGGCCATATTGCTCTAGCCCAGCCAGCGGATTTTCACAAACACTTTATTAGACAAAATCTGAGGGGGGAATAAAAGTCAGATTAAAAATAGAGAGAGCGAACAAGCATATTGTTGGTTCACACAATAACAAGCCTTAGAGCATTAGCTTGTAAACACACCTCAAAGCAGGAAGCAAAAGTTCTAATGTTACCACAGCAGCATCTCCATGGAAGACACATATTAATGGCTTTAAATTTAATTTTAAACAACATATAAAATCATAAAAATTATGCCTACTGATGTAATACATGCAATGTGCCCATCTACATAGATGGTGTGTAATGTTTGAATTAAACATTGTTTAATTTAATGTTTAAACTAAACACATCTACAGCCGCCCTTTACCACGCATTATTTGTTTATAGTGAAAACTCTCAAGAGCCTTTCTTCTAGTTTTGGAAATGTCCAGTCCATTATTGTTAGCGATTGGCACACACATATTCATTTCACAACTAAAAATATTTGTTTGCAATTTAGTTGTCAAGTAAATCATCAGAATAAGACAGCTTTCATGAGTCAAAGTCACACACACAGTCTTAAAATGCTCCATTTATAAAGGGCTGCTCTATGCAAATCAAACAATTAGGTATTTTCTCTTTAATAAAAAGATAACAGTGGAAGTTAATTGCACACTAAATACTTGTGCAAAACAAATCGCACCATGCATAACAGAGGAATAAAAAATAAACTTAAACAGATAGGACTAGCATAATTACTCAAAAACCTTTCACTTTAATTTTCTTTTGGTGATAAAAATCAGACTCACCCACTCTCAGAATTGGTAATATACACCACATGTGACCTAAGAAATCCCCTCGGATAACGTAACAGCCTGTCCACAGCACAGAGCTGTGTCCCCTACGGCTGTGTGGTGGACTGCTCTCTCTGCATGGAGATATGCAGAGGAAATTTACATTGTTGTTATAGTTAACCTCCACAGCACCAAATATCACCATAATGGACACTTGTTCAGGACCAAGCACCCTCCCTCCATGAGGGGAGGTGCAGACAACAAATAGCTTTGTTCCCAGGGAACTTCACCTAAACACATAGACTGTCCTCAATCAATACAATTAATAGCGAGGAACGCATATTTATATTGGAGATGGGGAAAGTCAGTTTGCTGGGGAGATTCCAGGTCCCCGAGACGCCAGTTCTCTATTTAGTGTGTCTAATCACTGGCCATCAAATTAAGAAGCGGTTTCAGTGCACTCCTCCGAATTTCTCCTCTGATTTCTCATGTCAAGGGAGAGTCTAATTGGATTTTTAATCCTTGACTAATCATGCTACACACTGCACGCTGGTTCAGGTGGAAACTGAAAAGTGCCTTCCCCCAACCTATTCTTGCCAGGCAGGCTCGAATGTAACCCGAATCAGTAGAAAAATAACGTAGTAAGCCCCGTGCTGTATAGACATTACACAGAAACAAAGCTCGCCTTTCTTTGCCAGGAGCCCGCCCGCCTTTGAAGCCGGTTTGAAATAATGGAGTGCCATGGGCTATTTTCTTCTGGTTTCTATGTTTCAATACCAGGCTTGTCTCTTCTGTTTGTTTTCGGCTAATTGCCTCAAGATCTAATAAGTTAGTGATGATGGGCGTCGAGCACCGGTGACCCTTGCCAGAAGAAATATCATGTCACAGGGAAGCCGAGGAGCAGCTCTGCTGGGCCGGGGGGTCAGGAGTGGCACTGCTGATTGGATTGGACCCCTGCAACATCCACACGAGGAGCTTCCCGAAGATAGAGGGAGGCCAGCATGCACGCACACGCACGTGCGCGCGCACACACACACAAACACACACCACAGCCGACTCCGGCCCTCTGTCTTATTGCAAAGAGGTTTCAACAGAGCCATATCGTGTCTTCCTTCAAAGCCATCATGATGTCTTCTCTCTGAGAACCATTACAGGAAAATTGGACTTTGATGAGAAGTTTAATCTGGTTGTTTCATCCTTCCAGTGAAGCCGCCTGTCCTGGATTCTTACCCAATGCGCTTCCCTCCTCCAGGCTACTAGGGCTAATAAAGGAAATAGATGGTTCTTGCTGCGACCAGCGTGGACATCTAGATTGCAATGGGTCAAAGTGAACCCTGACCTACGCACGATCATTAGAACAAAAACTCAGGGTACCTCAGCAAGCTGGGCGGGTGGAACCCTCATGCGGGAGTCATGAGGAGGAGGGTCTGGAGAGCAACCCCAAATGAAGACTGCAGATCAGGCAGGGAAGCCTGCTCCACGCCACAGCTCCAGCTCAGCAGGCGTCTTCTCTGCTCCACTGTGTTGGCTTCCTGGGGCTGCCTTAGCAAACGATCATCCATGCGTAGACATTTGTTTTCTCAGAGTTCTGGGTGCCCGCGGTCCGAGGTTGAGCTGATGGTGACGACACTCCCTCTGAAGGCCTTGTGGGAGGCTCTGGCCGTGCTTCCGTGCTCGGGTCCGGTGTTGTGGCTGCACTGCTGTATCGGCCTGTGGCCGCTCCCTCTCTTCCCCACAGGGCTTCTTGTCTCTGCGTGCTTCATCTCCCTGTGTGTTCTCCCTGGCATTCTCCTCCCTGCGCTCATAGGAATCCCTTCATCTTCTAGGGACGACAGCCATTGGTCATCATGACCCCTCGCTGCCCTGCCTCACCTTGGTGACCCTCACAAAACTCCACGTCTGGGGAAGGCCATGTCTACAGGATCCTGGTTAGGACCGAAGCCTACCTTTCTGGGGTCCCAGTGAGCCTCCCACCCGCTGGAAAGAAACCTCACCTGTGGCAGGCTGGGTCTTCGGCCTGACCGCATTGGAAGCCGTGGAGCCCGGAGGGGCTGTGAGCCTGGCTGCCGACCGCATTGGAAGCCATGGAGCCCGGAGGTTGCCCCTGGAGGGGCTGTGAGCCCGGCTGCTGACCACCTCACTTCCCGCACACTGAAGGGAGTGCTTACTCAAGTATGTGTTCACTCCCGGGCCCCAAAACAACACCAGCTAGACACAGACTGAACACTCCAAAGTGAGGCCCCCCGCTGAACCTTTCTTCACTACAAGTTGACTGTCTCAGGCATTTTATGATAGAGCGAGGCGCTGACACCCATGTCTTACTGGAGTTATTTGAGTGTAGGAGCCTGCCGCACTTTTCACCAGCTTGTCTCCATCTAACTTCACGACCTCCGTGGGGTCCAGCCTCCCTGGGTCAGCCTGGATGCCCTCTGTGCTCAGTTTCCCCCATGGGAGGGCAGGTGTCTGGAGAACACGGTGCTGCTTCCTCCTCGGTCTCTGGTTCCAGGGTCCCTCTGAACTCACGGCCAGTCTCCCAGCGAGTCTCACCTTTCGGGCTCTCATAGACACAGGCATTCTATGACTCTAACATTTCCCTGAAGCTTTGTAGGAGGCTGAAGGCGGGCAGAGTGCGGTGGGAAAGCACCAGTGAAGAAGAAAGATGGTTGAGAGAGGGACAGGCCGGCAAGAGCCCTGAGACCCTTGTGGTGGGGCAAAGAAGCCTGGGGAGGACGTAGGGCTTCAGCAGCAGCCAATGGGTTAGAGACCCCGGGGCAGGCCGGCGTGCAGCCAGGACGGAGGGGGATACTAAAGGCAGAGCCGGGGGACTGGGCAGTGGGACGGGAGAGGTGGTGGGGAAGGGTCGGTAACATACCGCACGCATCGATTCCCAGGTCTGCAGCGCCTCACGTCACCGGTGTCCCCTGTGGAGAGTGGTTCTACTCCAGGAGACAGTGACAGTACACAAAGACAGCGGGGCTCATGTTCGAGTGGAAGCTCTCGCTCGTTTACGCAGTGGCTAGTAGATGTGGCAACACTTACGCGCCAGAGTCCTCGGGCATGCTGGCCATGGACATGCAGCTAGATGGGCGAGCGGCCTGCCCCCGGAGCTCCAGACATTGTCAGTACTGATTTTCATCACTGAGTTCATGTTTTTGTATGCTCAATATACCTTATTGGCTGTTGAAATAGCCCCTCTCCCTTCACCTGGGTTCATTCTTGAAAGTCTGTATTTTGATTAAACCTGACTGAAATAATAATCTTTTAAGGCTTACTTTTATGCACTAAAAATAACAGACTGTCCTGAAGATGTTCACAATACACACAAACA
Organism: Dipodomys ordii; assembly: GCF_000151885.1. Taxonomy (NCBI): domain Eukaryota; kingdom Metazoa; phylum Chordata; class Mammalia; order Rodentia; family Heteromyidae; genus Dipodomys; species Dipodomys ordii. Next base: position 2,203,429 of record NW_012267237.1, read on the forward strand.
TACACACATTTACTCACACATGGATGTATGTGTACATATACGCATATATGCACATTACATAGGAATACATCCATTACATGTGTACATATTTAAATTCATACAAATGTTTATACATATCTACATGTACATACGTATACATGTGTTGTGATATGTCTTGGGGACTACAGTTTCTTCTGGGTTGCAGCCTGATTATTAACTGAGGTTTGGCCTAGGATTAGGGTAGATAATGAACAGGTAAAAGTCATGATGGCTCTTTTGACAGAAGGAGAGGAAAAGAAAATTGATTAGCATGAACTGCAGGCTTGTCTCAAGTGGTACAGCACCATCCTTGAGTGAAAAAAGGGTAGCAAGTTATTCCCTTAACACTGAGCTGAGATAGCTGGGCAAAATAGTCTGTAGGGGACAATATCCATCTCCATGGGGGTAATGGACGGACTGATTAAAGAGTTGCTCAAACCCTGTACATCACTTATAATTGCCCCTTCCTCCCATGTTTAATTTTCTAGGGGGGTGGGGAAGAGTCTCAAAAGAGGCTCCAATTCTTGGGGAAAGAGGTCTAGTGAGATGGCATCTCACCAGAGAGGGGAAGGGATGAGCACAGCCAGGAAGGGTTGTCGGGTATGGTCTTTCTGTCTTTTCCTCAACAAAGAAAACAGATTTAGGAAGTGCTTGGGACTAACAATGATCACAGATTGCAGATGGACTCTTGTGCTCTCAGGATGACGGCGCTGTGGGCCAGGCTGTTGGGGGAGAACTCTGACCCTCTGGCTGGGGGCCCCAGAAGAAGTTCAGGCAATGGAAGAGCCAGACGATGGCATCCAGCCCAGTCCTCGCCTACTGTGCCTGATAGAAGCAGACAGAGCCAGAGCACAGGGCAGTGGTTGGTACGTTGTTTTCGACTACTGATACTTGTCTAAATCCAGCGAGTTTTCCTTTCTGTGGAAAGGAGAGGAAAACTTGGAACTACTTGGCAACGGCAGTTTGGGCACTATGGATTAGCAAGGACTGAAGGGCCACTTCAGAAGAGGTCAAACTGTCTACTGATGTGTGAGGCAGGGTAAAAGAAGCAAGAAGAGAAGAGTGCCACTCTTCAACCGATGGAAACGAGCAGTTGCTTTGAGAAGGAGGTAGATCGATCACCCAGAGCCGATCAGCTCAAGCTTGCAACATGTGCATGTTCTCAACCAGACCTGAACACGGCTGAAGGCTGAGAGGGCAGGCAGTACGATGGTATGGTGCACACATTTGGAAAAATTGACAGTGAACAGGGTCTCATCATCAGTGAGGAAAAGGAACTGGTCCATGGGGAATAGGTATAGAGAAGCTCTGGGGCGCCGACGGTCAGAGACAGACTGCTCAGCTTGATCCCAAGGATTCCAGAGGCAGCTTCGGTTTACTGACGGGGAAGGAGAAGGATTGGATGGGATAGGAGGTGGAGGAGGGAAGGCTGAGTCTGCCCTGAGCAGGGAGGCTGGCTGGGTCCACAGCCGTGCGTGAGGCAGAGCCTGGCTAGCAGAGGTGGGTGTTTACAGCATGGCAGAGCCTGGCTAGCAGAGGCGGGCGTTTATAGCATGGCAGAACGGTGAGTGGGATACTGAACTGTCAAAGAAGAGACAAAAATGTGACGAGGAGCCAAGGCAAAGGAGGAAACGCCGAGTTGGGGCCATGTGCCAGCGTTCAGGTGGACCTCAGCGACGTGCGCGGGGTGGAGTCAGTGCCAGCGTTCAGGTGGACCTCAGCGATGTGCCCTGGGTGGAGTCAGTGCCTAGTGTTCAGGTGGACCTCAGCGACGTGCCCAGGGTGGAGTCAGTGCCAGCGTTCAGGTGGACCTCAGCGACGTGCCCGGGGTGGAGTCAGTGCCAGCGTTCAGGTGGACCTCAGCGATGTGCCCTGGGTGGAGTCAGTGCCTAGTGTTCAGGTGGACCTCAGCGACGTGCCCAGGGTGGAGTCAGTGCCAGCGTTCAGGTGGACCTCAGCGATGTGCCCGGGGTGGAGCCAGTGCCCAGAGTTCAGGTGGACCTCAGTGACATGCCCGGGGTGGAGTCAGTGCCCAGCGTTCAGGTGGACCTCAGCGACGTGCCCGGGGTGGAGCCAGTGCCTAGTGTTCAGGTGGACCTCAGTGACGTGCCCGGGGTGGAGCCAGTGCCTAGTGTTCAGGTGGACCTCAGCGATGTGCCCGGGGTGGAGCCAGTGCCCAGCGTTCAGGTGGACCTCAGCGATGTGCCCGGGGTGGAGCCAGTGCCTAGTGTTCAGGTGGACCTTAGTGACGTGCCCGGGGTGGAGTCAGTGCCAGCGTTCAGGTGGACCTCAGTGACGTGCGCGGGGTGGAGTCAGTGCCCAGCGTTCAGCTGGACCTCAGCGACGTGCGCGGGGTGGAGTCAGTGCCCAGCGTTCAGGTGGACCTCAGCGACGTGCCCGGGGTGGCGCCAGTGCCCAGCGTTCAGGTGGACCTCAGCGATGTGCCCGGGGTGGAGTCAGTGCCAGCGTTCAGGTGGACCTCAGCGATGTGCCCGGGGTGGAGTCAGTGCCAGCGTTCAGGTGGACCTCAGCGACGTGCCCGGGGTGGAGCCAGTGCCCAGCGTTCAGGTGGACCTCAGCGATGTGCCCGGGGTGGAGCCAGTGCCCAGCGTTCAGGTGGACCTCAGTGACGTGCCCGGGGTGGAGCCAGTGCCCAGCGTTCAGGTGGACCTCAGTGACGTGCCCAGGGTGGTGCCAGTGCCCAGCGTTCAGGTGGACCTCAGCGACGTGCCCAGGGTGGAGTCAGTGCCAGCGTTCAGGTGGACCTCAGCGACGTGCCCAGGGTGGAGTCAGTGCCCAGAGTTCAGGTGGACCTCAGCAATGTGTCCGGGGTGGAGTCAGTGCCCAGCGTTCAGGTGGACCTCAGCGATGTGCCCGGGGTGGAGTCAGTGCCTAGTGTTCAGGTGGACCTCAGCGATGTGCCCGGGGTGGAGTCAGTGCCCAGCGTTCAGGTGGACCTCAGCGATGTGCCCGGGGTGGAGTCAGTGCCCAGCGTTCAGGTGGACCTCAGCGACGTGCCCGGGGTGGAGTCAGTGCCAGCGTTCAGGTGGACCTCAGCGATGTGCCCGGGGTGGAGTCAGTGCCAGCGT
>NW_012267237.1:2207275-2225144 GCF_000151885.1 Dipodomys ordii
GAGTCAGTGCCAGCGTTCAGGTGGACCTCAGCGATTTGCCCTGGGTGGAGTCAGTGCCAGCGTTCAGGTGGACCTCAGCGACGTGCCCGGGGTGGCGTCAGTGCCCAGCGTTCAGGTGGACCTCAGCAACGTGCCCGTGGTGGCGTCAGTGGGTCAGTGCCCTGGATGGGCTGAGGCCTTCTCCCTGGGGACAGCCACAGCAGGCTGTGGGTTGGGAATTAGCACAATAAAGGCTAGAAATGACACTCCTTTTGCTAACGGTTATAGGGATGGCTTAGGAAATGGACGGGCATCGTGGCCTCAACCCTGACCTCTCCTAAGTGACAGCAGGTTTAAACAGGGAGAGGACACAGGTGAAAGATGCGTAGCACAGAGACTAATTGAGACCACTGTTAACAAACAGACAGCCATGACAGAGCCACAGAGCCAAGAGCCGCGGCTACAAACCAGGGAGATTCACTTTCCCGTGCTGGGGATAGCAAGCTAATTCCAAAACATTGTTAGAAAACCAACAATATCAGAGGGAAAAGAAGACCAAGAAGAGTAAAAAGAGAAAAGGAAAAACAGTCACTGGGAATAAAGTGAGGGATGGCCCACTTTAAAAGCAGAGCATTATTTGACGCTGAGAGGAAGTGACCAGTAGGAGCTTGCTGGCGTACTGATTCGGGGACCAGGTGACAAAGCTCCCGCAATGGAAGTGTATGGGAAAACAGACTGATAGGAAGGGGAAGGGAAGGAAGAGGAGGAACAGAGCTCCACAGAGGGAGAAAGCGGGGAGGAGGTGTGCGGGTGTCAGAAAGAAGCCTTTCCACCACAAGAGAGCGAAGGCGAGGTGGAGACAGTCAAAGGTATACTTCTAAAATTCAACCGAACTCAAGGGCTGCGTGCCTTCAAATTGCCCATGAGAAAACAACACACCTTCGGTGAAGTCTGGGAGGGAAGGTGAACCCCATAATACTCAACTAATGAGGATTTGGGGGAGGGTCTCCACTTGCTGCAGATACAACTGCAAACACCCGACCTAACAAGGCTGCCAGGGAAGCCTCACTGCCCTTCTTAATTCACGTCCATCCTTGACGCCAGGACAGGTTTGTGTGTTTCACATCCAAGGAGTCCCGATTGATCAGGGCCATCTGAGGCGCAAAGGTGTTTTGCTTAATTAAATATAGAGATAACAGTTTTGAGCTGTGGCTAAAATTGATCGAAAGATGCAACAGGAAGGTAGATTGTTCTTTGGTTATGTTTTAGAGAGAATTCTTTCCTGTGTACTGGTGGGAATGGAATCAGGGATGGGAGATGACCTGGGTCAGGTAGATGCCCCAAAAGCTTCTTCAGACAGCGTCTCTTTGGAGGTCTAACACCTGCCTTCTGATTTTCCCATAGAAGTGTGTGTCCGGACTGAAACAAATTGGGCCTGCTGGCCTGAGAACTCGGGAATGAAAAAGTGCAAGGATCATGGGAGAGGACCTGGAAGTGAGGGAGACTGAGGAATAGGAAGACATAGCTGGACAGCCCAACAATGGTCTGTCCTTCCTCCCTCCAGTTTTCTCCCTCCTTTCCTCCCCCTGTCCCTCCTGCCATGCCTTCCCCTACTCCCTCCTTTCCACCCTCCTTCCCACCCTCCTTCCCTCTCCCCTTCTCTTCCTTCATCCCTCCCTTTCTCCCTTCCTTTCCCTTCCCTTTCCTTCCCTCCCTCCCTCCCATCTACCTTCCTTCCTTCTTTCCTTCCTTCCTTCCTTCCTTCTTTGCTTGCTTGCTTCCTTCCTTCTCTCCTGCCCTCTCTTCCTCCCCCACTCCCTTCTTTTATCACTTAGTTCTTCCTTTTTGCTTTTGTTGGTACTAGGGATTTAATTCAGAGCCTCATGTTTCTTGGGGATGAACTCTACAAGTAGAGCTGTGCCTGAAAGCCCCTGGAAATCATCTTTTTTGTAATAGTAGATATTGTTCATCTTATTTTTAAATAAAATCTTCAGTTTCAAACTACTTTTTTATTATTTTCTGACACAGATGAATGTGTTGTCCACATTGCAAAGGTTTTGATGGTACAAGAAACTCATGGAAGAAATCACAAGTGTATATCCATTGCATATGAGCTTGGAAAGTTGTGTTTGAGAGTAGCTAAGCCCCTTTTCTGATTGAGATCACGTTTGCAGTTCCCTTTGTTTAAAATATGTCCAAGAATTCTATTTCCACTGCAAAAATAAATGATAAATTATTTATATGTACCAATTATTTATTATTATTTATGCAAAGCTTGTCACATTATGCATGCATAAGGGATTGAATCACCGTTCGCCCACAGCGCCTTTAGGGGCATTCTAGGATGGGCCAAAGGTGGCAGGTGGGCACACACAGGCACTGGGGTCCTGCACATAGTTTATGCACCAACAACAGCAGGAAAAATAGGGTAGCAGAAATGTACCAACCCAAAACGCTTATCTCACTGTGCTAGCTTTTATCATCTGGGCCTTCAATAAATAAACCTGGCAAGACAGAGCCACCTCGTGCGGCGTGCTCTGAGAGTGTCCATATGAAAATTCTCCTTTGTGTAAGTCTGAAACTAAAGTAAACAGATGAGCTCAACTTCAGAGAAAAGTGCACTTCCCGAAGGCCACGCTTTTGCCCTATAATAAGGACACATTACGATAGGGAAGTCGACATAAACCAGAAAAACGCTGTGCTGCTTTGCCCTGCCCCGCTGCTTTCTGATAGCATTCTGAATTTCAAGGCAAACTCAGTGAAGGTGTTTTTCCCCAAAACACTAATGCATATAAATGAAATTATTAGCAGCATTCATTTTTAATGGGAAACTTAATGGAGGGCTTGCAAAAGACAGCACTGCACTTTGATCCTGGGAGGAAAGCCTTCCCAGCTCGGAGGGCAGGATTCTATCCCACGGGATGGTTCTGTGAGCTGACATCAGGACAATTGACAGTTCGAGGCCGTGAACTGAATGCCTTGTGAGTCAGGGCAGTGGGTGTGGAAGAACATTCTGGAAGGGCTAGTCCCAATTGAGACACAGTCAGGTAAAACAGAGCCCCAAAGCCAGTGAGCTCCACCCAAGCTCACTTGGCGGTGGTATCGGAAGGGGTTGAGTTACTTTGCTTCCTAACTGAACTCTGCCTACCACTAAATTGGTTGTTATGATGCTTCTTGCTGTCTGGTTGTGTTTGTTCACCCCACATTTGATGTCACACAGCATTTGCAACCTGAAAATGTACCGTGATCACTCCAATGATGACATCAGCGGTGGCATTCCCGGGCGGACTGAAGCCCTTTCTGCCATCTGGGTGCAAAGTGTGTCCTTGTCACATCTTTGGAAATGCCAGCTCACCCAGCCCCAGCCAGCTGGTTTACTGTGTCAATGGCACATAGGCCTCCCTCCTTGCCCCCGAGTTCACTGACGTATGGAGACTCTGGGGCTATGCCTGCTGACGAGTCCGCTTTCCCTCTGCTTTTCCTTAGCTTCCCCTCTTTGTTTCCCATTCCAGCTCTGTCTCTGATTCCGCCCTCAGCCCACACCTTCTCAGGTTGTAGTACATTCTTTATATGCATGGCAGAGAGAATCTAAGACTTCTGCAAATTCCCAAGTTTGCAAATATGCCATGAGATATAATCCTCCTCATAAAATGCAGTTAAGTGTAGCTGCAAAATTCAGGCATCACGTTAAGACCATCTCTGCATCGACAGAGTACCCAAAGCATTTATCCGGGATTAACGAGGACTCTCCGAGGAAATAAACCACATCCCATTGCATCGCAGGAGTCATTTCATCCATGTGTTTGTCAAAACCAGCAAAATCAGGGTGGGGCTGAGGGTATGAGGCACGAAAGCTGTCCACCAGCAGTTGGCCTGCTCCCCAGAGCGGGCAGCCTGGGGAGGGCTTCCCAGACAGGAGCAGTGGAGTCGCGGGCTCTCCCTCCTCCCGGGATATCAGACCCACAAGGGTGATTGGAAACACTGATGGGGCCCTACCCAGTCCTGGAGTAACATGCTCGGTGCTGAGTTGGGGACTAGAAATGTTTAAAAAGACTCTAGATCATTTCACAAGTCCAGTCATCCAGAGGTGACAAGTGGACCCACAGAGGAAAGTCTCTCAACTTATGAACAGCTCTAGAGATAACAGGCCTGGCCACTGACACCCACTACCCACACGATCCCTAGAATGAGAGGTGTGGGGGCTGTCAATGCAGCCCTGTGGGAGTCCTGGAGGCCCCGTGATGAGCTCACAGAGACTCCATCAACCCAGGGTGATGGAGAATACTTCACAGCACAGTGTGACCCCACAGCACAGTGTGACAGCACAGCACAGTGTGACCCCACAGCACAGTGTGACAGCACAGTGTGACAGCACAGTGTGACAACACAGCACAGTGTGACAACACAGCACAGTGTGACAGCACAGGTGCCATCACCTGGTGTTGTCCCTCCTCCCTGAGGGCTACCTCCTCCTTCTTTGGCTGTGGAAATTACCGGAACCCTGTCGTGTAAGGATCGTGACAGGTGACTGTGTCCTGAGGTAGACCTCTGTCATCAGTCACCTCTTCCTGAATAGGCACGTTGCTTATAAAATGGTTATGGTCTGTGTTCTCGTTTTCAATGTTGACGTATGGCACAGACCGCAGGGCCTTTGAGCCGATGGCGGGAGACCCAGGGCCAGACTCAGCTGGAAGTCTTGCGCAGTGACGCAGATGCTGCGGTGTGGTGCTCTGACCTCGATTGTGGCCTCGGCCACGATGACCGAGGAGGTTGTGTTGGGAGCCCTGCAGGTGACAAGCCAGAGAAGGCTGATGGGAGCTGAGCCGCTGGGCCCCAAGCAGGTCAGCTGGCAAGCCGCCGCTCCTGCGTCTGCAGACAGAGGGAGGCTAGAAGACAGCAGGAGGTGCCGGCCTGAGGAGTCTGCCCAGCTGGGGCGCGCAGGGCAGGGCGGGACGCGGGGCCGGGGTGGGACGCGGGGCCGGAGTGGGACGCGGGGCCGGAGTGGGACGCGGGGCCGGGGTGGGACGCGGGGCCGGAGTGGTACACCCGGTGCGTGGAGCTGTCATGGGCGTGGCAGGTGTGGGGTTAGCCTGGGATACAGGGCTGGCGTGGAATGTGGGGTGTGTGGGGCCAGTGTGGGACGCGGTGGCAGGGCTTCTCTCGTGGGAGAGAGTGATCCAGAAATATGCTGAATGGTGGAACATTTGCAGAGGTGCTGAAAGGTCCAAACTAGAGATGCCACACCCCAGAAACCCCAGGAGCCCTGGTATTTGTGAGTTACCTGGGAGATGCCAGGGAGGAGTGGGAAAGGGAACCACCAAGTGATGCACCCAGCTCCCGCACTGCCCGTCCCGCGCTGCCCGTCCTCCCGCGCTGCCCGTCCTGTGCTGCCTGTCCTGTGCTGCCCATCCTGTGCTGCCTGTCCCTCGCTGCCCGTCCCTCCCTGCCCATCCCTCCCTGCCCGTCCCACACTGCCCGTCCCTCACTGCCCATCCTGTGCTGCCCGTCCCTCCCTGCCCGTCCCTCGCTGCCTGTCCCTCACTGCCTGTCCTGTGCTGCCCATCCCTCGCTGCCTGTCCTGCACTGCCCGTCCCTCGCTGCCCGTCCCTCGCTGCCCGTCCTGTGCTGCCCATCTCTCCCTGCCCGTCCCACACTGCCCGTCCCTCACTGCCCGTCCTGTGCTGCCCATCCTGTGCTGCCCGTCCCTCGCTGCCCGTCCCTCGCTGCCCGTCCCTCCCCACCCGTCCCTCGCTGCCCGTCCCTCGCTGCCCGTCCCACGCTGCCCATCCCTCGCTGCTGGTCCCGCGCTGCCCGTCCCGTGCTGCCCGTCCCTCACTGCCCGTCCCTCGCTGCCCGTCCTGCACTGCCCGCCCCGCGCTGCCCGTCCCTCGCTGCCCGTCCCTCCCTGCCCGTCCCTCCCTGCCCGTCCCACACTGCCCGTCCCTCACTGCCCGTCCCTCGCTGCCCGTCCCTCGCTGCCCGTCCCTCGCTGCCCGTCCCTCGCTGCCCGTCCCTCCCTGCCCATCCCGCACTGCCCGTCCCGCACTGCCCGTCCCTCGCTGCCCGTCTCGCGCTGCCCGTCCCGCACTGCCCATCCCTCGCTGCCCATCCCTCGCTGCCCGTCCCTCGCTGCCCGTCCCTCGCTGCCCGTCCCGCACTGCCCGTCCCTCGCTGCCCGTCCCTTCCTGCCCGTCCCTCACTGCCTGTCCCGTGCTGCCAGTCCTGTGGCCCCTGCCCCATGCTGCCTGTCCTGACAGGGCACTGTCCATCCCAACGGAGCACAGACTTGGGCCTCCCTCCTCGCTGAGCGGGGGGCACGGGCACAGCGTGCTCAGCATGTGAGGACGGTCCCCTGACATTGCCCTTTGAACCAATGTGGTTTAAGGAAGCTGGAACTGGCTCTGTGATCTAAGAAATACTTTTCCTCTAAAAACAAGGCTGTCAGTGGATTCTGCCAAGAGCCATCCCCAACTCACAGGGTCCTGGAGAAAGGCCTGGGGCCCGGGGGCCACTGAGGGACTCAGAGACCCACAGAGCATCTGTGGGTTTAGGTGCGTACTCTTGGATTTGGTGACCAGAAGCAGAGGCCTTTCTTTCAATCAAGTTGTGTAGATTCTGCATCCCTGGCTGAGTATGATGCCTGTGTGTGTGTGTGTTTGAGCAGCACAGAACTCAAAACTGTCGCAAAATCCAGACAGGCCACGGTCTGCACAGCCAAGCTCTCCGCATGCCCTGGGCACACTCGGAGGCCTCAGCATCCAGGCATTTGAAAGGGTAATTAGCGCGCGACGCGGCCCGGCGTCCTCCGAGGGCCAGTGCGCGTCCTGTTTGTCACCGTTTCTCTCCTAATCCCCTCTAATGAGGGTTTATGTTAACACGGATAAGCCCGTGCGGAGTGCTCCATGGCTCTCGGAGCCCACAGCAGACCCGCTGCTCCAGTGTCAGTGCCCTTGGCGACGAGGCCCGGCACTGGCAGGCGGGCACCAGGCCTCCCCGAGGGTCTCTTCCGTCTGTAATCACTGTTGTCCGTGAGCCATTCCCATGCTGTGTCTCTGCTTGAAGGTCCTGGTCAGCTTACACCCCTCCGTTGATGGCTTGCAGGTAGCAGCTTTAGGGCCCGGCAGAGCTGCCGCCCTCTTCCTGCGAACGTCCACCTACCTGGATGGGAGTGGCTGCTTCTGTGCTCGTGGACCCAGAATGTAGGCGAAGGCCCACTCATGAGAGTGGGCTGCTGCCCGGGAGGAGCAGGCTGAGGTGGAGTCAGACTGGGCCTTTCTCTCCCTGGAGCAGCATTTAGTGACTGTGTCAGCCAGGGTGTGGTGCTGGGGAGGGGCGTCCTGCAGGCCGGCACCCACTATAATGCCTACGCAGACAACACTGGAGAAAGAAGAGGCAAAAAACTAATAACCGTTATGTAATAAAGACAGAAGCCATATAATGCACTGTGCATGAAGTTGAATGCATGCGTAAAGACACAATCAAACTTAGTCTTCATGAAGTTGCATATATGATACACGTTTGGTAAATGCACATGGAAGTTACATGGATGGTATCTACACGTCTTTGTGAAGTTGCACCTGGTGTATGCACATTATTACATTTATCCTGCAGGAAGTTGCGTGTTTGCCATATGTACTTACGGTATACTCATGTATGGATGACATGACATACATAGTATACACCTTGTGTATTTAGTCTTTGTTAAACTGCATGAGTGCATAGACACACGATCACTTGTCGTCTGTTTGAAGACGTGTGTATGTGTAAATATGCACTATAGGATGTCATCTGCTCACTAATTCTGGTATAAAAGACGTTACCAGTCTCATTATACAGACCACCAGGCCTTGAGAACCAGAGACCAAATGGCCTCACTAGGACCCACCACGCTTTCCTCTGCCCTGCAAACCAGTCCAGCAGGGGCTGCTGCCGCCATGCCACCACCGCCACATCTGCAGTCTGACACTGTGATGGCACCCTGGAGCTGGAGTCTGGAGGAATCTTCACAACAGGTGCCCAGGGCTGAGGCTTCTCCAGAGAACCCAGCTGTCCCAAGTGAATGCTGATCCTTTCCTGTGAGACCACCAGACCTCCCTCCAGGGGTCTGGGGCAGAGCAGGTGAGGGGTCCTTGTGCCCTGGGCAGAGAGGGGTGAGGGGTCATCCGCATCCTCAGGCTCGACTTGACCAGCCCATCTTCCAGCGCTGTGAGGCGGCGCTGGAGGAAGCCATGGCGCAGCGCCGCTCTCCGCCCAAGTGCACAGCACCCCGTCAGGACACTGGCCTCTCTGGAAGACATGAGTCTTTTCAGCGTAGGAGTTTGAACTCAGGGCCGGTGCTTCACCACCTAAGCCAGGCTCCCAGCAGTTTCATTTTCTCTAGATCTTCAGCCTGGACCGTGAGCCTCCTATTTACACATCTCACATAGCTAGGACAACACGCAGGAACACCATGCCCAACTATTAGTCGAGATGGGGTAGGGATCACACACACACATTCTGCTCAGGCTGGCTTCAAATAGAGATCTTCCTGATATCCACATCCTGAACAGCAGAGATTCCAGGCGAGAGCCGCCATGCCGCTCTGTGGACGGGCTCTGAAGGGGACGTGCCACTTTCTGCCTTGGGCCAGCTGTGCAGAGCACTGGGGTATTGGCTCATAGCGCACAGGCCCTCGTGTAAATGGAGTGCGATTTGCAGGCAAGAGTGGCAGTACGGGGTCATAGTCACACTGCGAATGCATCTGGATTTAGCAAATGCCACCATAGGACCCTGTGTTAAATCTGAAATTCAGACAAACAGCACACGCTTTCAGTGCACGTATGTCCCACGCGGTCTTGGCCAGTCCTCACCTGCGCCAGCGTTCAGCTCTTCTGAACTGTCAACACAACTCGGCGTCTGGAGTCTTGTCTGGCACCCCACGCGGGGTTTGCACCGTGTCTTCAGAGCGAGCAGAGTCTCCGTTGTGGAGGAGATTCCTTCTCCCACCTGCGGACTACATCCCCCGGGGCGGCCCTCTCTGTTGACACAGTTGGAGCCAGGCAGAGCCCCCGCCTCGTGGGAAAGATAAATCACCCCTCGAGCCCGCTCCCTGCCAAGCTTTTCTGCTGAGGCTGCAAGGGAAGGTCAGATTTATGACCTTGGCGATGGACTTGCACGGTCACGTCCTCACCAGCTTTGAGCCCGACCCCGCAGGGCCGGGGCTGCCGGCCAAGCAGCCCGACGCCCACGGGAGGATGTTTTGATCACATTTTTCCTAATGCACTGAAAGTACTAATCCAGGCACTTTAAAAAGGAAAGTAGTAAACGTCTGCTAAATGTGGGACGAGATGGCTCGGAACCCCAGGGGCTCAGCTGCACAGGCCTGGGGTTGGGCTGGGACCAGGCCGGCAGGGCCCCACACGCTGCTCACCCCGAGCTGATCTCACCGCCTGGCAGGACCTGCCCTCACGACACGGCAAACATCGACGCGTGTGTGACTCTCACCGGTACAGGCCAAACTCACCAAAAGCGATGGCCAGTTCCGATGAACACTGCCAGACCTTCACATGAGGAAGTTCTATGCTTCAAAACAAGATGGATTCCTGGGCGCGTGTACCAGACCCAACGACACACGGAGAAACACAACCATGCAGTAACAAGCTTGCCCAGTCACACAAGCCTTCCAGAGAGCTTCAGGCTGTCTCTATCAGACATTTCAAGAACTCAATTCAACTTAAATTACCCCGAATTTGAAAAGGACAGAGTTCTTCACACACACTCGGCAAGGTCAGCATTATCCCAACTCCCAAACCAGAAGATGACAAAAAAACAAATGCCACATGTGGGCACACACACACACACACACACACACACACATACACAGAATCCTTGATGAACATAGATATTGAAATCCTCAACAAAATGCCAGCAAACCTAATGCAATGGCACAGTACCAAAGCCATTCACCACAATCAAGCGAGATTCATTCTGGGATGCCGGGATGGCTACACCGCTGTGGTGTCCATGTGTGAACCCTGGTGTTCAGGAAGCAGAGCAGGAAGGTACGCCTCTGAGCCAGCCTTGGTCGCATAAGAGGTTCCAGACCAAGTGAGACCCTGCCAAGAGAGCCAGAAAGCAACGACCAGCCCTGGTGGGTAGACTGAGTGAGGGCTGCTGCTCGAAGCCAGCCCAGGCAGGAGAGTCTCCAGACTGCATCTCCAATGGAACAGCAAAACACCAGCCTGCAGACATGGCTCAGATGATAGAGCACCAGCAGTGGCAAAGAAAGCTGAGTGTGGGAAGCCTTGAGGTTAAGCCTGAGCACCAGCACACACGCACGTGCACACACACAAGCACCAGCACACACACGTGTGCACACACAAGCACCAGCACACACACGTGTGCACACACAAGCACCAGCACACACATGTGTGCACACACAAGCACCAGCACACACACACATGTGCACACACACAAACACCAGCACACACACATGTGCATACACACAAGCACCAGCACACACACGCATGTGCACACACACAAGCACCAGCATACATGTGTGTGCACACACACGGACCACTACACCACCACACAAGCACCAGCACACACGTGTGCACACACAAACACCAGCACACACACGTGTGCACACACACAAGCACCAGCACACACACATGCACACACAAGCACCAGTGCACACACACGTGCACACACACCAGTACACACATGTGTGCATACACACAAGCACCAGCACACACGTGTGCATACACACAAGCACCAGCACACACATGTGCACACACACGGACCAGCACACACACATGTGCACACACACAAGCACCAGCACACATGTGTGTGCACACACACGGACCAGCACACACGCACGTGCACACACACAAGCACCAGCACACACACAAGCACCAGCACACACACGTGTGCACACACACGTGTGCACACACACAAGCACCAGCACACACACACGTGCACACACACAAGCACCAGCACACACATGTGTGCATACACACAAGCACCAGCACACATACACACATGTGCACACACACGGGCCAGCACACACACATGTGCACACACACAAGCACCAGCACACATGTGTGTGCACACACAAGGACCAGCACACATGCGGGTGCACACACATAAGCACCAGCACCCACACGCATGTGCACACACACAAGTACCGGCACACATGCGGGTGCACACACAAGCACCAGTACCCACACGCGTGTGCACACACACAAGCACCAGCACATATGCACACACACACAAGCACCAGCACACATGCAGGTGCGCACACACAAGCACCAGCACACACATGCGCATGCACACACACAAGCACCAGCACACACATGCGCATGCACACACACAAGCACCAGCACACACATGTGCATGCACACACACAAGCACCAGCACAAACACACGTGTGCACACACACAAGCACTGGCACACACGAGGGCGTGCACACACATAAGCACCAGCACACACATGCGCATGCACACACACAAGCACCAGCACACACACACGTGTGCACACACACAAGCACCAGCACACACATGCGCATGCACACGAGGGCGTGCACACACATAAGCACCAGCACACACATGCGCATGCACACACACAAGCACCAGCACACACACACGTGTGCACACACACAAGCACCAGCACACACATGCGCATGCACACACACAAGCACCAGCACACACACACGTGTGCACACACACAAACACCAGCACACACATGCGCATGCACACACACAAGCACCAGCACACACACACACGTGTGCACACACACAAGCACCAGCACACACGCGGGTGCGCACACACAAGCACCAGCACACACACACGTGTGCACACACAAGCACCAGCACACACGCGGGTGCGCACACACAAGCACCAGCACACACACGTGTGCACACACAAGCACCAGCACACACACACGTGCGCACACACAAGCACCAGCACACACACATGTGCACACACACAAGCACCAGCACACACGCAGGTGCACACACACACATAAGCATAGCACACATGTGCATACATATAAGCTCCAGCACTCACACGTGTACACACACATAAGTGCACACAAAGAAACTAGAGAAAAGGATGGTTCAACATACAAAAAGCAGAACAGAATGGAGGAGAGCATTCTTAGGCTCATCTCCATCAGTGTGGGAAAGGCCTTTGATAAAATTCAACCTTCCTTCAGGATGAAAACACTGAACCTGCGATGTATAGAGGTCCTGGAGGCCAGGATTCCATGCACTAAGGGCTGTTAGCAGAAGCCGGCTGCTCCCCACTGTGGGCGGGGAGCCCCGGGGGCTCTGCGAGGTCTGCGACCAGACCAGGCTGTCCCAGCCACTCTCAGCCTTGATTCAGTACAACACCGCCAGTCCCAGAGGTGCCCGGCAAGCGGAAGAAAGAAAAGACTTCCAGATTAGAAAAAAGGAATTGAAGTGCTCACTCACTGCAAATGAAGAACAAAACAAAGAAAAGCAGGAAAAAAATAAAGATCAAGGTGGAGAGAAGGAAACCAAGAAAGCAACGTCATTTATAATGTACAAAGAAGGAAATATAAAAGAATACTTTTAAGGAAAGACCATAAAAGATGGCCACCATGAAAATGACACAGTGATCGAACAGGTGAAGTGTGCACACAAAAAATGTACACACGAAAGAGAGAACACCTGTGCTTGTGCAACGGAAGAATGTCAGAATGTGCAAATACCCAAATAGCGCCAGTTTTAACATTTCACTACTCAGCATCAAAATACACTACAAAGCTATAGTAATGAAAACTGCATGGTACTGACATAAAAACAGATGCATGCACCAATGAAGCAGAACAGAGACCCTGGACGTAAGGACTGGATCGGACAGCCAGCAGGTCTTCCACCACGGTGCTGAGGACACTTGCTTGAGAAAGGACAGCCTTTTCAATCCATGGTTCTGGGAGAATCAGCTCTCCATGCACAGAAGAATGAACCAGAACCTCTCACTGGTGTAGAGATCAACTCCAAATTAAAGCCTTACCTGTAAAACCTGAAACTCTGTATCAGACAGATCTGAGCAGAAATACTTCAAGACGTTGAAATGAGAAAAGATATTTGGGCAAAATCCCAGGAGTGCAAATGAACAATGGCTAAATGTGTTTAACCCAAGCTAAAAGATTTTATACAGAAGAACACAAATGAAAAGATTTGATTGCAAAAGAGCAAGCGTCATGAACGAAGAGAAGGCCTGTCTTTGCAAACTTTTCATCAACAAGAGATTCATATCCAGAACACACAGGGAATGAAAACATCTCGTGGAAGAAAGCAAATACAGAACCCAAACAACCCAACTTTAAAATGCAAAATAGTCCCAAGCAATCCCTTTTTTTCCCCATGGTAATTCATTCAAATATCCACAAGCTTGTGAGAAAAGTCTCAGCGATGCTCACCATGGCCGCTGTGAGCTGTCACACCCTACCAGGGAGCAGCCATGCCATCCGTGGGGGACGAGGGCAGGTGTGGGGGGCCCGGGGGCCAGGCTGCCCCAGGCACCGGCCGTGGAGGCCCCTGCCACTTGCCTGGTGTCCCCACGGCCGAGAGTATTTCCAAAGGGAAGGCACAGAGTGCGTGGGGGACACCCCGGCACCCCACGCTCCGGCAGCGCTCAGCCCAGCACCATCCACCCCTGAGTGAGGTGCAGCGCGTCCTAGGGCAGAAGGAAGCCCTGCTGTTGGCAACAGCACCCACAGAACCGGAGGTGCTGATGCTAAGTGAACAAAACCGAGGTGCTGATGCTAAGTGAACAAAACCAGGCACCCTAACAGAGTCCCACCTGATGTCACTCGTGTGCAAGCTGAGCAGGTTGCCAACCTAGGAGCTGGGGTGGGAAGGGGAGGCTGGGGGAGAGGGGAGGCTGCGGAGGGGAGGCTGGGGAGAGCAGGGAGGATCAGAGGCCCGGGGAAGAGAGGGGACCAGGCGCAGCGATCACGGGTGGTCAGATAGGAGTGCGTTCCTGGGAAGCGATCCAGCACGCACTGTCCTGAGCGACTAGAGGCAGGCCACGCTAGCCTGAGGGGTTGACAGACTGGAAGTTACACCATGCCCCCCCCCACTGAAATTGCACCCGGGACCCCAGAACATGTGCAGTGTTTATGTCCTGAGGATCAGACAGAAGAAATGTCCAAACACGGAGATATTAGAAACTAGGGGAGGAACGCAGGGCGCAGGGCCTTGGTACGTCGGATCGTACACAGTCATATGTATCGCAATGAGCGCCGGCAAGTGGGAATGAGGCTTATCTCCTCTGCCACTGTTTTTCTTGTCTTGTTCATTGGTCTTGGGGAGGAGGGAGGGGCAAAGGCGAGCAATGCAGCGGCCGCACTCACTGGTCACTGCGATGAGCATGAGCGCTTCCAGGGGCGGGTGGGGGCGGCAGGAGACTGGGAGAGTGAGGGAAGGGGTGACACGGTCCCAAAGGACATGCGCTCGGAGCTGGGCTGTGAGACCGCAACCCTCTCACTCAGCTGCATTCTGCCAACAGAAATGCACGGAGAGCAGCTCGCACGCTCATGCGGGGTGCTGGTCGGCCCACAGGCTCCTCCCTCCCGTCCAGCCTCTCCTGGCCGCTCTCTGGGTCTTCCCCCTGGATTCTTAGAGGTCACTGGCTGGAAAGGCCCCGAACAACATCTTGGTACCCGCCCTGGCCAGCTCCAGCACATGCACACACGCACACACACACACGCACACGCACACGCACACACACCATGAGGGGCGCAGGCCGGCAGAGCCTCCTGGGGAGCTGGGCCATGCACTGTAGGGGCCATGGTGCGCGGGGCAGCTCTGCGGGGGCAGCTGGCCAGGGCCTCTCATGAGCTCCGCTCTTGGCCACACAGAGATGCCTCCAGAACACACTGAGAACCGACTCTCTGCTCAGAGCAGTGAGAACTGCAGAGCCCCCCCCAGACCCTCTCTCATCCATGCTTGAAGTCAAGGACCCCGCACCTCTGTGGCAATCCTGGGCTCAGAAGAGAGAGAGAGGAGCGCAAAGCGGTGCACAATCCTCCAAGGCTCTGGCTGTCAGCTCACGCCAGGCCCTGACGCCCAGAATCACGTGACACAATGGGTGGAGCGTGCTGAGATTTGATCGAGGAGACTGTGAGGGCCGGGGCCGCAGCGGAAGCCAAGGGGTCGTGGGGCAGGCCTGATCCACGGAGGGAGGAGTGCAGGGTCCCCGCCAGCGGAGCCCCGGGTGGATGCATGGGGTGAGCGTGGAGCTGGGTCTGTGAACTTCTTTCCCTAGAGAGTTGTCTGCCTCAGTTTCCCCAGTGCCCAGGCCTGCGTGGAAGGAAGCAGCTTCTGAAGCCCCCGCAGGAGTCCAGACTGGGAGCCCGGGCCGCAGTGGCAGTGGAGTCTGGGGACAGCCAACACCCGTGCCGGCCATGGAGGAGGGGAGGGAGGACAAAGACCTGGGCTGGATGGAGAAGGGAAGGGGTCACTGTTCTCTGGCTCTGAGGACTCTGTAAGGCCGGCCTCTGGGCTGTGCGGAGCGATGCGGGAGGGGACTGGCTGTGGTCAGCTTGGAGACCGACCCCGGTGCTCTGCGATGTGCTTGGACAGCAGAGTTAGTTTGCAGGCCTTACTTGTGGACTTTCTCCAATATTTCAATATTTTCAAGGTTAGATATTACGTTTATTTGAAAAAGACTTTATATAAAACAGATAAAAGTACAAGAAAGGTAGCCTGGTAATTACTGGCAAGACATGAACAGACAAGGGAGCGAGAGGCCGTCGGTGCGGGGCAGCCTGGGGTCGAGGGCAGGAAGGCAAGCGGAGTCAGGAACGGAGAACAGGGTGAGGAAAACCTTAAGAAAAGGAGAAAAAGCGCTGAGAACGTGGCCTAGTGGTAGAGCATTTGTCTAGCATGCATGAAGCCCTGGGTTCAATTCCTCAGTACCACATACACAGAAAAAGCTGGAAGTGGTGCTGTGGCTCAAGTGGTAGGGTGCTAGCCTTGAGTAAAAGAAGCTCAGGGACAGTGCCCAGGCCCTGAGTTCAAGCCCCAGGATGGGAGATTGGAAAGAAAAGCGAGACTCAAACGCAGGCATGAGTTTAGTAGGTCATGTTTTGGGCACACAAAGTAACAGGTGACATACTTTTTCTACAGAAGCCAGAGGCACATTGGTATGAGCTGCTGGCGGGTGGGCATCGCCCGGGCACGCTGCGCCGTGGTGTGGGACCCCTCTCTGGTCCTCAGGCATGCCTTTAGCATGCCCTTTCTTATTCTCTGGTTCCCTCTGAACTCAGGGGAGTGGAGAAAAGATGGTGACCCAGCAAGGCACCCGTGTACCTCTGGGACGAAGCTTCCTGGCCATCTGGGCACAACCACTGCACACAGATGTGCCCTGGAAGAGCAGTGTGTGGGCCACACACTGCCCCTGAGAGGACCCAAGGGGACCCAAGGGGGTCATACCCCCCCATGCGAACGGCTGAATCACATCCTGATAACTTAGAGTTCCCGTTCCTTCAATTACTCAACGTGAGACCACACAAACAGGACGGTATAACTGTGCATCACGCTTTAAACATTTCTCTAATAATCCCCACTTTTAAATGACCATGACCACACTTAGAATAATCGAAGGATTTGCTTACACAGAATATTTTTGCTGTTACAGGTGCCAGGATGAAGCTGTGATTGCCTTGAGCTTAGGTGATTTTCTCCAGTTAGTTTTCATATTATAGAACAGGGCAGAGTGTGGACACAAACACCAAGCGCACCGTATTGAGTGTTCATAGTGCCTGAGAGCTCTGCAGAAAACCCTAGGCCAGCGCTCCTGACCTCTGAGAAGGAGAGCCTCCAGAGACCATAAGCCCAGCACTCCTGACCTCCAGAGACCCTAGCCCAGTGCTCCTGACCTCCAGAGACCCTAGCCCAGTGCTCCTGACCTCCAGAGAAACAGAGCCTCCAGAGACCCTAGCCCAGCACTCCTGACCTCTGAGAATCAGAGCCTCCAGAGACCCTAGCCCAGAACTCCTGACCTCCAGAGAAGCAGAGCCCCCAGAGACCAGCACAGCCGCTCCTTCTGATGAGCAGACAAGTTCACAGCGACAAGGTGCTGGCCCCTGTGAGCCCCTGGGCAAGGATCCTACCTTTTATGCTCTTTCCTCCCTCCTCTCTCCCTCCCTCCTTCCTTCCTTCCTTCCTTCCTTCCTTCCTTCCTTCTTTCCTTCCTTCCTTCCTTCCTTCCTTCCTTCCTTCCTTCCCTCCCTCCTTCCTTTTGCACAGAGCCTTGCACATGCTAGATACGTCCTCTCTCCTTTAAACTAAGCGCTCAGCCCCAGAATTCAACTTTCTTCAGGAAAGTGAGCCAGGACCAGGTCAAGGTGGAGAAGAGCCTGTGGGTTGAGGTGGTGAGCAGGTGAGACCTCTCAAATAAGCCCATAATTCAGTGACTGATTTCCTCACTGGCCCTGTGTGGGCTGCTGGTGCGGGATCAGACTGACTTAAGGACAGTGTGGTGCGGGGGGTGGGGGGTGGAGGAGCGCCCTAGCGATCGCCTCCGCTCGGAGCCCCGCCGCGGGCTCTGAACAGGGGCTCGGTGTGGGTTGCACGGCAGGCCCTGTGTGTTTTTCTCATTAACCTGGCCAGGGCGGCAGTCACGTGCTGCTGTGCGCCATCGAGAGGGAAGAGGAATGTGCTGAAGTCGCCAGGATTGCAGGCCAAGGTGCTGCACACAACTGCTGGAGAACACACTGTCCTCACGCTACCCCCACGCTACCCCCACGCTACCCCCACACTACCCCCACACTACCCCACACTACCCCCACACTACCCCACACTACCACCCACCTACCACGCTACCCCTATGCTACCCCCACACTACGCTACCCCACACGCTACCCCACACGCTACACC
>NW_012267237.1:2225868-2229088 GCF_000151885.1 Dipodomys ordii
CACTACCCCACACTACCCCCACACTACCCCACACTACCCCCACACTACCCCACACTACCCCCCACCTACCTTCACGCTACCCCACACGCTACCCCACACGCTACCCCACACGCTACCCCACACGCTACACCTACGCTACACCACACTACCCCACACGCTACCCCCATGGACACCGTTGTGCACACTGATGCAGTGGTTTGCACACTTGACAGGGCGCTTGGCACACTCAGCACGCTCCTCACCGAGCTTCATTTCTGGCTAAGCCAAGACTCAGCTCTGCATTAAATGTTCTTTGTGAGCCAAGCTGGCTTTGAGAACCAGCTAATGATGTCAGGAGTCCTCAAAAGTGTTTTTTTGAATTAGGAAAAAGATGTTTTTATTGATCAATGTAACTGAAAATCAGTTAGAAATGTCCTCACATTTGCCAAAAACAAAACAAAACTCTACTACCTCCCACTTAACGTGGAGCCGGGAAGAAGTGCGCGTGACTCCCGGAAAGCCAGCATGTGATCATTTAATCAGCGTGGACACTTGGCAAATGCTAACTGAAGTTCACTCACAACAGATGTGGGAAGCTGCAGGCTCCGCAGCATTTTCTGTCTCTGTTGGGAAAATGCACGGAGACTTTTTATCAGCGAAGCCACTGTAGGCCCTTCAATTCCAAGGACCAGGATTTCTTCACAGCAGGACGTCTGCTTTTTTGTGAGCAATATTTACGGGCCACGTGTGTGCTGCTTGTCAGGAAAGGCATGGGTCCATGGCGGGGGATGATGGGGTGCAGGGGCGGGGGAGTCTTGAACACCGGGAAGGTGGGAAAGACGAGGATCTTGGTGAGAAAGGTTGTCTGGGGTCAGAATCTGAGCTTCCCATTTCTGCAGGCAGGTCACCCATACTGCAGACTATTGTGCTGACAAGTCACACGTGTGTACACACACACCTCGAATGTGCACACTGGAAGGGGCCCGGCCCGGAAGGGTAGAGCGCAGCACACATGTTCAGAGGCCCAGGGAGTGATGGAGAGCCATCTCGGTCACCCCGTCGGCTCCGGGGAGGCCCGTGTGCTGATGCCTGGCTCCGTTTGCGGTCGCGCTGGTGTGCGGAGCTGGCTTCCTTCCTGGGGCTGTGCAGAACTGGGGCTCCCTGTTTGAATTGCTCCCCCTTCCCATCAAGCAACCCGCTCTGGCTCACTGAATTATTTAATTACTGGCTGCAGTTTGGTTATTTCCTGTTGGGGTGTATGACAAAGATGCTGCTCCTACCTGGCTTCCTGTGTCTATGTGCAAACAATCCCCCCCAGATTTAAGTGGGGACAAGACACCTCTGTTTTTGTTTGCTTGTTCAGCTTTTTTTTTTCTTCTGGTTTTGTAGTTTGAACATAGCATCTAGGTACTCTCCCTGAGTCCCTGAGCTTTGCTGCTCAAAGCTGGCACTTACCTCTTATGCCACACCTACACGTCCAGCTTTGTGGCGGTTAATTCGAGGTAAGAGTCACATGGACTTTCCTGCTCTGGCTGACTTTGAACTGTGCTCCTCAGATCTCAGGCCGCTGAGTAGCTAGATGAAGGGTGTGAGCCTCTGGTGCCTGGGTACATGTGATCTCTGGTTGGAGGCGGGACACTGGAAGCTTCCATAGGTTCTGTAAAGTGGTTTACATCAGTCCAGGAGCTGATGTCCTTGGCGCTCAGCCTCATCTTCAGGGATGTGTCTTAGTGACGGCCGTATCAGCACACGGTTTGCAGAACCTGCTCAGCATCGCAGGGGCAGGTGCAAGGACACCACGGCTGTGCCCCAGCTCAGGCATAGGGTAAGGAGCGCGTCAGCCCCCCGACTGTGGGGGTGGCCGGAAGCCAGTTCCTTTGCCCAGTCCCACACTTGGATTGGGAGGTGGGAAGGTGAGTGGGAACAGAAGGACTTCTGGGTCAGGGGAGACTCTGCTGTTTGCTGGGCTTGGGAGCTCGTCATGCCAGAAGCAGATGTTGGTCCCAGTTCCCGGCCAGGGAAGGACTCCGTTCTCCTGGAGTGGCATTGACGAAGAGGGCATCGCCGGCCTGCTGTTCCTTCACTCAGAGAGGATTTTCCAGGCTCCGGGGGACTTACAGGCTTGGGGTGAGGACCTGGGAGACCTGGGAGGGATGTTAGTGGGGAGCTCCAGCTTCTGAATGAGGCACTGGCTGGCGGTTCCAGGCTCCCCATGCCGTGGGCTCCTGAGCACACGCGTGAGCCCACTGTGCCAGATCGACACAGCGGCCCTGAGGCCCAGGCGGGAAGGAAGGGCCGGCCATCCAGCCATCCTCGAGGAAGGGAGAAGCTCCAGGCCCCACACAAGCACACTTCACAGCAAATGTTTTTTTCAGCTGCCTCCTTCTGGAAAGGAGTTGCAGGAGGCGAGGTTCTGCAGCCGTGTCTGTGGCCAGCGCAGGAGGGGGCACCAAGGGCTCTCCCGGGAGAGCCGGGAGCTCAGAGCGTGGTCGGGTTCCCACAAAACACGTGTGGCAGGCCCAGACACCCTGGCAGGGCTGCAGCCCCCACAGCCACCCAGGACCGTAGTCCCTGGGATTGCGTTTGAGGGCTTTGGGGCTCAGAAGGAGGCACAGGCCACCGCAGGCACGGCGAGGCCTCTCCTGCCAGACGGATGGGGGTGCAGCGCAACAGGAGGGCCTGGGGTCTTTTTGCTATCCCACTCATGAAATGCAGAGGGTCCCTTTAGAGGAAATCTCTTTGCAGTCAGCTTTGATTTTCCTTCCTTTATGTAAAAAGAGACAACACACAAAATCAAGGCGTAGTCTGTCCTTCGGCTGCTCGGAGGCTTTCCGCAGAACCGTTCCCATCACGCACTGGAGCTTGCACCAATGCAGCTCGTCTGTGCAGAAGCCAGCCAGGACAGGGGGACGGGAATCAGCTGGAACATGTGGGCAAGTCAGACTCCCAGTGTGCGTGAAGAGCGTGGAAAGTCCTGTAAGCTCACACCTGAGAGGTCCTCACACCTGGGAAGTCCTCACACCTGAGAGGCCCTCACACCTGAGAGGTCCTCACACCTGAGAGGTCTGCACACCGGGGAGTCTTCACACCTGAGAGGTCCTCACACCTGAGAGGGCCTCACACCTGGGAAGTCCTCACACCTGAGAGGTCCTCACACCTGGGAAGTCCTCACACCTGAGAGGGCCTCACACCTGAGAGGTCCTCACACCTGAGAGGTCCTCACACCTGAGAGGGCCTCACA
>NW_012267237.1:2229499-2234281 GCF_000151885.1 Dipodomys ordii
GTCCTCACACCTGAGAGGGCCTCACACCTGAGAGGTCTGCACACCTGAGAGGTCCTCACACCTGAGAGGGTCTCACACCTGAGAGGTCCTCACACCTGAGAGGTCCTCACACCTGAGAGGTCCTCACACCTGAGAGGACCTCACACCTGAGAGGTCCTCACACCTGAGAGGGCCTCACACCTGGGAAGTCCTCACACCTGAGAGGTCCTCACACCTGAGAGGACCTCACACCTGAGAGGTCTGCACACCTGAGAGGTCTGCACACCTGAGAGGTCTGCACACCGGGAAGTCTTCACACCTGAGAGGTCCTCACACCTGGGAAGTCCTCACACCTCAGAGGGCCTCACACCTTAGGGGTCCTCACACCTGGGAAATCCTCACACCTGAGAGGTCCTCACACCTGGGAAATCCTCACACCTGCATGGTCCTCACACCTGCGAGATCCTCACACCTGGGAAGTCCTCACACTTGAGAGGTCTGAGGTCCTACTCCTGGGAAGTCTTCACACCTGGGAAATCCTCACACCTGGGAAGTCCTCACCTTGATCCTCACACCTCAACCCTCACACCTGGGAAGTCCACAGCTCAGCCCTCACACCGGGGAAGTTCGCACCTCAGCCGGATTGTGGCCTGCAAGAACTTCACCATTACCAGTGGCTGACACCCTTGAGCTGACCTCTGTAGGAGAGAAGGAAGTGGCCGGAGGGCTTGCACTAGGAACGTGCTCGGGACGGGTGAGCTGGGAACTCTCCCTGTCACTGCATCCCGGGCAGTGTGTGCCACTGCAGCCAGAGAGCCTCGTGCTCCAACCACACGGGCACACAGGGGTGCCCACCCGTCCCCTCAGGGCCCCCGCAAGGCCAGAGTGCCCGCGGGGACCATTCCTGCCCCGGGCAGCATTGTGACACGTGAGGTGGAGGCCCCTCCTAGGGCCTTGTGCTCTGACCTGAGCCTGGGCGTGGATGGGCCTCGAGCCTGGGCCAGCCGGGTTGATAAGTAAATGAACTGTCCGTCCACATGAAGTTCAAGAGAGCCCTGCCTGACTCACACACAGCCATTGGAAAACCATCACTGGGCTTCAGGCCCACCAGCCCCTGCCGGACAGAAGCCATCGAGCATGCTGCAGAGGTGCTGAGTGTAGTCCTGCCTTCACAGGGACCATAGTCAATCAGAGACACCAGTCTGCTCATTTTTACAAAGGCAGTTTTCCCCCCTTCACACAAGATAACTAGCTTGTTCATGTGCTCATTTACAAACATTTAGCGAAAATTTCTGCAACCCTCATGCATGATAAGGTTTGGCATTTGAAAATCACAGTTTAATAAAGAAAATCTGAGAGCACAAACAAATGAAAGATAGGTACTTTGAACCGAGTTTACCTGTGGGTGATTCATGCTTCCAACCCTACATAACCCAGAGGCTAGGATTTAAAGGGTCACAGTTTTAGGCCAGCCTGGGCAAAAAAAAAATCATGAGACCATGTCAATAGAAAAAGTCAGGCATGGTGATACATGCCTGCCATCCCAGCACAGAGGAAAGTCGGAATAAAAGGACAACAGTACAGAACATTCTAGATAAAGAGCAAGATCCTACCTCAAAAATAACCAAGGAAAAGAGGGCTGGATATGTATGTCTCTCAGGTGAAGGAACAACTGCCTAGAAAGTGCAAAGTCTCCAAACCCAAGAACTGTCAATAAAATAAGTTGGTCTTTTGTGTACTTTATGTTTCCCAGGGAAATGTATTTATTTTTCCTCTGATCTACACTGAGCCCTTAGAATAGTATACAGTAGGTACTCAGTTAATGCTTGCTGAATTAGTGATGACATCATTTGTACTTCAAGCATATGGGAGGCATAGAGAGTGTAGGAGGGGACTGGGGTGATGTATAAGATGCAGACATCCTGGTCTGTGCTCTTCTGTCCACACAGAGCTCATTTGGCTCTCACTTCTGAGCTTCTGGAACTCATCGCTGAAGGGGATTTTCCTCTCCCATCATTTCTCAGGTGTATCAAGAGTCCTTTGAGAAAGAGCTGAGGTTTCTGAACTCTAGGGAGATCCATACAACACAATGTGAGGGACTTTGACCTTGACCCTTGCCACCCATGCCAGCCACTGTCACACCTGAGTATGACTCCTGCCCAGGCCCACAGGGGTGCAGGGGAGTGCAGTTTGCTACCCTTCACCCCAATAAGCCCACCCCAGCCTCAGCCTGCCACTGATGCCAGGGAGATCGGGGTATCCAGACATACAAGGATACCTCAAGGGCAAGGGTATTGAAGTATAAGGATACTGAGGTATGACGGTACTGAGTATACAGATGCTGAGGTGTGAAGGTACTGAGTACACAGGTACTGAGGTGAGGAGGTACTGAGTACACAGATACTGAGGTGAGGAGGTACTGAGTACCAGGTACTGAGGTGAGGAGGTACTGAGTACACAGGTACTGAGGTGAGGAGGTACTGAGTACCAGGTACTGAGGTGAGGAGGTACTGAGTACCAGGTACTGAGGTGAGGAGGTACTGAGTATACAGGTATTGAGGTGAGGAGGTATTGGTGTGCGAGGGTACTGGGGCATAAGGGTAAAGGGCACCTATGTGGCAGTTGGGGGGCACAAGGGCACACCTCTTCATGGTGGCACTAATCCTGTGCACAGTGATCACACAGTCCTCTAGGCTGGCCGTGGCCAGGGTCAGGACACAGGATCTGTCTCCAGCAGACTCAGAAGGAACTTTCCACATTCTCCTGAGATTCCATCTCTAGCCCTACAGGATTCTTTCTCGCCACAGGGCAGGATATCTGCCATCTCTATGATGTTACATTTGTGCCTAGTTGTTTTGGGATGAGCATTTTTTTTTAAAGCTCCGGATTTTGCCTTGAGTTTCGAAGTCATTGTGGCAACAGGAGTGCAGTCGGCCGGGTCGGCTCCCTTTGTTCGCCTCATCACAGAGGCCGTGGCATGGATGCTCCTGCAGGGCCGGGTCTGGTAGTGTCCTGAGAGAAACCCGGCCCTGCCTTCATCTTTGAAATGGGGCCTGCGCAGAGGCCCAGCCGCTCCTAGTGAAAGTGGAGGCGACTCAGAGCTGCAGCTGTGAATAGAAAAATGCGAGGTGTCAACTGAGTCTATGATGAGAACAAATACTGTGGGTCAGACGGAAAACCCTGAGTGTATGGAGAGAGGGAAAAGAGAGCCTTGTGCAAGAGTGTGTACCTGCAGGGATGCCACAGTGGAACACTGTGTGCACACGTGTGTGACACGTGTCTGTGATGGCGTAGCACACACCCGCATGCGTGGTCATGGCTGAACCACGTGGTATGAACATGCACTGGTACGTTTCTGCACACATGTGAGAGCATTGTCCATGGTGGAACACGTATATTTGATCATATGTTTATCCATGTTGGGACAGTGTACATGTGTGTGCACATAAATGCACACATGTGTGCATCCACCATGGGACAGTGCATATGTGTAAAAGTATGTCTTCAAGACCCATCATTTGATTATCTAATCACACAGAGATTTGATTGTGGGATGATTTCATATCTAGCATCTCACTTATAAGTTTCGGCATATTTATTTTATAATATTTGGAGTTCTGCTTAAGATTGCAGAACTGCACAATGCAGCACGAGCACCTAGTCCTACTCAGATGCGTACTCAAAACTATTCCGTTCCTTTTGATTTGATTGATTTTCTCCATCTTCCCTGTTTGCCTCTCTGCTTATATCTAGGTGATAACTTATGCTCCTCTCAGCACACTGACCCACAGAAGGGCCCTGCATGCTATCCTGAGGATCTATCTGCCTCTGGCCCTGAGCGAGAGTGCATGTAAACATGTGGGTGCACATGTGTGTGTCCCAAAGGCTCAAAGGCTTATTTTTACATTGCGAAGGTGGCTGTTCTCAATTCCAAATATTTCTGGCCACGCGGGATCTATACCCTGGGCCTGTCCTCTCACCACATTGCAGGAGGTGAGAGGGTGAGAGGGTGGATGGTGAGGTGGATGGTGGATGTTGGAGGTGGATGTTGGAGGTGGATGGTGATGGGTGGATGATGGAGGTGGATAGTGGTGGGTGGATTATGGAGGTGGGTGATGGAGATAAACGGTGGAGGTGGACGGTGGAGGTAGATGGTAGAGGTGGACATTGGAAGTGGATGGTGGAGGAGAATGATGGAGGTGGATGATGGAGGTGAGTGGTGGTGGCTGGATGGTGGATGTGGATGGTGGAGGTGGATGATGGAGGTGGATGCTGATGGGTGGATGATGGAGGTGGATGATGGAGGTGGATGATGGAGGTGGATGCTGATGGGTGGATGGTGGAGGTGGATGGTGGAGGTTGATGATAGAGGTGGATGAAGGAGGTGGATGGTGGAGGAAGACAGTGGAGGTGGATGATGGAGGTGGACGATGGAGGTGGATGGTGGAGGTGGATGATGGAGGTGGATGATGGAGGTGGACAGTGGAGGTAGATGATGGAGGTGAATGGTGGTGGGTGGGTGGTGGAGGTGGATGATGGAGGTGAATGGTGGTGGGTGGGTGGTGGAGGTGGATGGTGGAGGTGGATGGTGGATGGTGGATGGTGGAGGTGGATGGTGGAGGTGGATGGTGGAGGTGGATGGTGGATGGTGGAGGTGGATGATGGAGGTGGATGGTGGAGGTGGATGGTGGAGGTGGATGGTGGAGGTAGATGGTGGATGGTGGAGGTGGATGGTGGAGGTGGATGATGGAGGTGGATGGTGGAGGTGGATGGTGGAGGTGGATGGTGGAGGTGGATGGTGGA
>NW_012267237.1:2234791-2242775 GCF_000151885.1 Dipodomys ordii
AGGTGGATGGTGGAGGTGGATGGTGGATGGTGGAGGTGGACGGTCGATGGTGGAGGTGGATGGTGGAGGTGGATGGTGGTGAGTGGATGATGGAGATGGATGGTGGAGGTGGATGGTGGAGGTGGATGGTGGAGGTGGATGGTGGATGGTGGAGGTGGATGGTGGAGGTGGATGGTGGAGGTGGATGGTGGAGGTGGATAGTGGAGGTGGATGGTGGAGGTGGATGGTGGAGGTGGATGGTGGTGGAGGTGGATGGTGGAGGTGTATGGTGGAGGTGTATGGTGGAGGTGGATGGTTGTGGAGGTGGATGGTGGAGATGAATGGTGGAGGTGGATGGTGGAGGTGGATGGTGGAGGTGGATGGTGGTGAGTGGATGATGGAGGTGGATGGTGGAGGTGGATGGTGGAGGTGGATGGTGGAAGTGGATGGTGGAGGTGGAGGTGGATGGTGGTGGAGGTGGATGATGGTGGAGGTGGATGGTGGTGGAGGTGGATGGTGGAGGTGGATGGTGGAGGTGGATGATGGAGGTGGATGGTGGAGGTGGATGGTGGTGGAGGTGGATGGTGGAGATGAATGGTGGAGGTGGATGGTGGAGGTGGATGGTGGAGGTGGATGGTGGAGGTGGATGATGGAGTGGATGGTGGAGGTGGATGGTGGAGGTGGATGGTGATGGGTAGACATTGGAGAGCCGACTCTGTCTGTGGATGGGTGAGTGTGTTGATGATGGAAAGGTGAACACGAAGTGTGGCTGCCTCCCTGCTTGTTCAGCAGTAACGACCATGTAATAAAGTTAATATTTAGTGGAATTTCCAACCCTATATTAATAGCTTCTTTGGCAGACTCTTCTCTCACTTCTTCCTTGTTACCTGGAATTTTTTTTAAAACAAAACAGAACAAAACAACAACAGGTTCATAGGAAGGCTCATTAGTTCTCCCTGTGTAGATTTCCCTTCTCTTTTGCACCCCTGCTCATGGAAAACATGAGCACTGGCTCTCCGGAGGGTGGGAGTGACAGCTCTCATAGTAGCCACCCTGCACCGGAAAGGCCTCTTTTCATTTTCTAGCCCTTTGAACTGCCTGTGGTTTTGCGGCCTTCACAATGACAGTTACACCACTAGGATTAGGGCCTCCACTTAAATGACCAGGGCTCAAATTTGCCCTGATTTTCCAGTGTGTCTCAGCAACCCTTTCTTTGGGAGTGGAAGGGCCAGATGACAGTGATGAGGATGGAGCAGGGCTGGGAAAGCGTCTCTGCTCTGAGGATGATAGGCCTGTTCTCTGACCTGCTCCCCGCTGCCTCCTCCTGACCCAGCCATCTGCTGGCTCTCTGCCTGACCCTGAAGTGGAGCAGTCAGTGTCCTCTGAGCTCACATGTTTCGAGGGGACGGATGGCAACACATCCCCCAGCCTGGCCTCCAGGAAACTTCCAGAAGAAGAGACAGGATTGTGGCTGAGGAAGGCCCAGCTGCCAGATCCTGACTGTGTACACGCACACCCAGGTATCTGTCCAGAAAAACCAGGAAGGTTGTGACTCCCAGACACGCCTGGGGAAGCAGCCTGTACCTTCCCTTTCTCTCATTTGCAAAGCTGGAGGGAGAACAGTGGGAATAAGGTGGGGAAAATTGAAATATTAGTTCCAAAGACAGGAAGCCATTCCTACTGTGAAAATACAGCGAACACCACTGGCTTTGCAATACATTTCCTACACCGATCAGTGCTAATATTACACCTTTATGCAACATTAGTAACCTCTGACCTCACAACAAAGCTCCCCCTGTCCCCTGCTCCCCAGGGTGCGTCGGTGCAGATCCAGGGCTCTGGGGTGAGTGTGTGCACTCCTCACCCCCCCAGAGCAGAAGGTGTCCAGCGCAGGCCAGAGTGTGAGAAGATGGGGAGATGGGAGATGAGGAGATGGGGACGTAGAAGCTGGTGCTGCCTGGGCAGGTGCTGGTGGTGGCCTGCATTCTCTTCCCAGGCCCGCAGTGAGCAGCGGTCCACATCACGATGGCCCTTCTCAGTGATCTGGCAGCCAGGAGCTTCTTCAGTGAAAAGCACGTGTCCTCAGCTCCACTCTGCATGGTGTCTGCTCCCCTTGGCTTAGTTGGGTTGAGATAGCCTTTTGTAAGTCCTTGGAAAGTTCTACCTGGGGTGGGGGTCTGAGGGGGCTCCAATTGGGGTTGACTCCGCTGTCTACCTGTGTGGAGGTGGCACTTGGCCTCTGGTGTCATTGACCTTTGTACCCGGGCTCCGTAAATGCCCACCCTGCCATGTTTGGCC
This sequence comes from Dipodomys ordii, assembly GCF_000151885.1. Lineage (NCBI taxonomy): Eukaryota > Metazoa > Chordata > Mammalia > Rodentia > Heteromyidae > Dipodomys > Dipodomys ordii. The sequence continues at coordinate 2,237,069 of NW_012267237.1, forward strand.
CGCCACAGGCAGGTACAGTCTTCGTAAATGGGAAGGAAGCTGATTACTAAACCTAAGAAAAATGTAGCATTATCAAGATCAGGCTGGGCCTTCTTTGCCTGGAACGGCCGTCTAAGGATCGGAGACACTCATTAATCAGACAAAGCGCAGGTTCATCTGCTCCAGGGCCCAGCAATGCGAAGTATGCCCGAGTGTGGGCGTCCGCACCGCTCTTTGAAACCTGAGCCCGCGTCTTTATGAAATCGCCCACGGAGGAGGGCCCCACAGCGCCGCACACGTGTGAGAACACCCCAGCAGCGCCTCAGCGCTCAGGAATGCGAGCACCTCTCGGGGCGATCAGCCACCGTCTAAGCTCTACAAAGCAAAACAAGGGGGCAACAGTGGTAACTGGTAGCAATTTGGTGGGTACAGTTCATCATTTATCATCTTTATGTACATATCAATAACAGCCGACGCCCTTTGGCAAGCGTTCCTAGGTACATTGCCATCAACAACAATAAATCATTTGTGAGCACATGTAGCAATTATCGTCCCAAATAAAGGAGTTCAATCTCACCAGGCAGGGGAGGGGCACCCGGCGTAGATCCTCACAGACCTGCCGGGGAGCGGGCCCCGGGCTGGCCTGACTCACCGGGCTGTGCATCTGGTTAATGGTTAGACAAGCACGTACTGTCAGCTTTGTGAGTCCCACGCACCCAGACAAAGAGCTTGCCAGCCGGCCTGGGCCTGGGAACAATAAGGCCTTATGTCACCCACCCTGAGAAGGTCCCGGCAGGTTTAGATGTGTGCCCCGGCAGGCAGGGAGCCACTGGATGCCCGAGAGCTGCTTTTGCGGAGTGATGGGGAACGTGGACCTGTGGTCCGGGTGCAAGAGGTCCAGAGGGTCAGGGACCCTCCCAGAGGACCGGTCCAGCTCTGCCGGGAATGGCCGGTGGTCCCTCCCCCCAGTGCCTCTGGTGGGAGCCAGCAGCGCACGGTGCAGTGAAGGGGCTCCTGGGTCCCTGACCACTCCCCTGGCCTGCAGAGGTTCTCACACAGAGCCGGGCCCTGCCGGGTGCTTGAAGGGCTTCCAGTCGGAGTCGCTGAGCCCCGTCATCTTGACCACACAGGGACGGTCACGTCTGCCTGACTTCACAAGAAGAAGGCATTTCCTTACCCCGTCCCAGAGGTGGGAGATAGCCCATCCAGGAATCTGTCTCCCAGATGCCCTTGCGCCCGACAGCTCCCCTCCCCTCTGCCCCCAGCCCCCCCATGCAGAGCTTCAGTCCCTGTGTGAGGCTCGCTCTCCAGCGTCTCTCTGGTAGTGGATGAGTCATGTCTGTGAGCCTTGTCTGTCTGCAATCCAGTTTCCTCCTTTTCTGAATTGCTGTTCTTTTACCGCCTCTCACTTTCCCCTTCCAGGGATCAGAACCAGAGGGACAGGTCTGTACAGGTGGCCAGGCCCACACCGGTACGTACCAACACACCTCCACCTGGGCAGGAACGGTTATTCTTCCTCTAAGATCAACCTGCCCTATCTTCTCATTTTCTCCAACGTCTCTACATAATTACGTGGCTGGAGGATCTGTCAGGTCCATCCGCTCCCGTGCCTGCTGTGTGGCTCAAGAGCTCAGAAGGCCTGGCACCCACTCTCTCCTCTTTGGTAAAGATGAGGGGGCATATTGGCCCCCAGCAGCTCTACTTCCTGGGTCAGCGGAAGTCACACCTTGAGAGGAGGTTCCTCCTGGCCACACCGAAGTCACTCTTCCCTCTGATGGGCCCCGAGAGCTACTGCTCAGACAGGAGTGCACAGTCTGTGCACAAGCAGAGAGGTTGCTCACACAGGAGGATCCCACCCACCTGAGGCACACAGAAGGTTCTAGGGTCCTTAGATTTCCCCCGCCTTTGCTACCCTGAGCCACCGCAGTCATGTAGGACTTGAGCTCTGTCACATGCCTATCCAGGAAAGCCTGAGCCATAGCACGGTGTTCTGCCTGACCGTTGACACGGTGACAGTTGTTTTAGCAACAGCCTCAGAGGGCCGGGGGCAGGGTGGAGGTGGAGAGGGAGGTTGGAGGCTCTGGACACTAGGGATCTGCAGGTGTTCTATGCTGAGCAGGCCTGCGTAGGATGGCCCAGGAGACACACTCGGAGAACCCAGGAGATGGCACTCGGATCTCTGTGAGCTCAGCCCCTCACTCACGCATCTGTTCAGCTGCATGGTGAGTAGGTAGCCCACGAGTCCGGCCCCACCTCTGTCCCTGACTGTGGCCTGGGCTGGGATTTTCTGCTCCTGCAGAAGGCAGCACATGGGAGGTATGATCTCAGGGATGGCCGTCCAACCGCTGCCCTGTGCCTGGGGACGCACAGCCAGACAGGCTTCAGAGACTACACTTAGTCTGGCGTTATGAAAATCTGAGTGTAACCATCAGAGGGCAGCCCCTGGCACGTGCCTCTCACACACGACCCCTAACTAGACCAGTTAGACTGCTCCAGAGAAGTGGCAGCAACAGGACAGAGAAGATAGAGGGACAGACAGGCAGATGACAGACAGATGGATGATGGATGGATAGATAGATAGATAGATAGATGGATAGATAGATAGATCAGATGTATCATAGATGACAGATTAATAGACCATAGATAACAGATGGGTAGCTGAGATAGATGTAGAGATAAATAATATATATAATTTATTACATATTATTATATTATGTAAATTTTTATTTATAGTTAATTTAACATAGAATACATTTTATATAAGTATGTATTCACACAATTAAGACAGTTAACTCACATAACTATAGAGACCAAGGAAATCTAGGATTTTCCATGGAAGGTCTGGAAACCCAGGGATTCTGGTGCTGTCGGTAAATCTCAACCTGATGGCTGAAGCCAGGAGCCCTGGGTTCATTCTTAGCTCAAGGCCTAAGGCCTGGCAAGGCAGCGGGAGTGAGGAGAGGGCTGGTAGACACCCAGAAACCAGAGGTCCCAAACCAAGAGTTCCCAGGGGACAGGAGGAAAGGCCGATAGACCAGCTTGGGTGAACAGAGAGACAGCGGGCTTCTCTGGGGGGTCAGCTGACCCCCAACCCCACCCAGTCACCCCACAGAGTCACCTGAAACCCTTCTCACACAGAAGCCATGCTTTATCAGCCTCCTGGGCCTCCCTTAAGTCCGAGTTGGCACATAAAGCTAACTAACCATCACAACTGGCATGTTGCTTCTGCATAACAGATTTTTATAATTGGTTAATGTATGCTGATACACTATTTTTAACTAGTGTCTATTATTCACATCGGGTTTCGTGTGTTGTAAATTACCACACAACACGTATCTTCTGATGTAGAAGCTTGCAGAGCTGGTTCTCTGTCCCAAACCCCAGGTACACTAGTTCATCCCTCTTTCTCACTGAGGGTTGGCAACTACTGGTCTTGTTTCTCTTTTGCCTTTTCCAGAATGTTCCATAGTTGGGATCAAGCAGCCTTTTCAGAGTGGTTTCGCTCATGTACTGATATATGCTTCAAGTGTCTTCATGTCTTTCCTTGGCTTGGGAGTTCATTTTTTATTGCTGAGTAATATTCCACTGTATTTCAGCTTATTTATCTACCCACTGAAGGACATCCTGTCAACCAGGGTTTTGGCAAGAGAGTAAAGTGTTACCAATATCTACGTGCAAGCTTTTGTATCACCACCAGTTTTCCACGCTTTTGTGTGAACAGGAAGGGGTACTCTGACTGGTGCATAGGAATGTGTTGGTCTAGGTTTATATAAACCACAGAACTGCCTTCACAGCGGCTGCAGGGCTGCGCTGTGACTGACACTAGCCAGCCATGAATCTGAGCTCCCGGAGCTCCGTGTCATCACCAGCCCTTGGTGGGCTGGGGATGGTCTGCAGGTGTGTGGTGTCCACAGAGTCACTCGACCTGAAGGACACTTTGAAGGTCAATTTTGGTTGCTCTAGGGCGGGGTGAGGTGTCCGTAATCGCCAGGAGAGGTGCGTGCGTGGGCCTAAACAGCGCACCGAGCACAGAGAAGAAGCCTGCGTGTGGCTGGGGAGGAGAGGAGCTCCTGTCTGCCGTTACCTGAGCTGTGGGCAGGATGGAGGCCTGTCTCCATGCTGATCACCTTCACGAAACCAGGGAGGGGCAAGGAAGTTTGGGAGAGCTGGAGAGGCCCACCCGCGCCCCTGACCTCCTGCTCTCTTTCCTGTGGCTTCTCCTTACCTTCAGACCCCTCCTGCGCTGGGAGACCCTGTCTTCTCCCCCCCTCCCATTCGCCTCCGGACATGCCAAGACCCAGCTTTCCCTGGATCCTTGAATGGGCCCCACCCCCTCCCACAGGCACTGGCATCTGTGGCTGCTGCTGTGTCCTCTCCGGTCCCGTGGCGGTGTGCGGGACAGGCCCCAAAGTGTGGCTGAGGACACAGAAGTGCTGCCTCACACGCCGTCCTAACACGCCTCCCAGAAAAGATGGACGGAAGCTGCAGAATCACGGGGACATCCTGTAGAGTTCTCTGGGGGAAGACGCGCATTATGGGAAAGCAGAGCAAGAGGCCTAGCAGTGCATGAGGGAATGCCTGGCCCAGACCGGCTTCTTAAGATTGTAGATGAAATGCGTTTGTATATTTGTAACTCCCCCCACCTCTGCTGCAGTGGACACACTGAGAAATCATGGTCGCCCACCCCACACAGCCGCCAGCTCTGCTCACAGGGCAGTGCGGCCCGGTGCTAACTGACGTCGGTGTTTTCGCTCCCAAACATCATGTGTTTTCTTATTCAATGTCGGGAAAGGACCACTGAAACTCAAGTGCAGGTTGGCAAGCCCTTGAGGAGGTGTCTTTCACTAGAAGGCATAGTCGCTCATTTTTAACTGCGATTTCAGACTTGCGGGAGACATCACCCAGCGACCTGCCGCCACCAAAACCAAAACAAGCCAAGATCCATGGCTCCGCAGGCTGCACGAGCCTGTCCAGGTCTCAGATCTGGTTCTGATGGCGGGCGCAGGAGGCTGGATCTCCACTATCCCCGCTCCTGACACGGACCCCGGCAGATGAACCGCCCGCCTGCCTCAATTTTACCTTCAGCACAGCGAGGAGATGCACCTGGGGTTCCCAGGGAAGCCGGTCTGGTTTGTTTTGCTAAACCGTGTGAATTGTATTCCCAAATCCTGTGCTACACAAACATCAGTTAGTTAGTGCTGACCTCATGATAGTGATCTCTCGCATATTAGAGTCAGCTGCTATCCTTCCTAATTAGAGGAGTGTCCAATTACAGCTGCGGAGGCTGGGCGCCGGGGTCTCAGGGCGAGGGAGCAGGAGCCGTGCTCTGGCATCTGGAGATGAGACGGGTCACCACGGTGACGCGCTTCCACAGCCGGAAGGGACAGGTCAGAACGGGTCCTTCTGATAGCCCGTCCTGCCGGTGAGGAGTGCTCCCACTCTCTACCGGGGCCAAGAAGAAGGCCTCATTTCTCTTTTGATTTCTTAGCTATTCTCTCCATCTTTTCCTGTCTCTATCAGCAGAACTACAATGAATCCCTACATAAGTATGAACAGTCATTGCTGTCCTTAAGAAATTATTCCTTTGGACGCCCTTTCTCCCATGTCTTATAGAAATGAGAGACCTTACTCATATCTAAAATATACTTGGAACTCAAAAAATTAAATCCCCCAACAACAAATCCTCAAAGAAACAACTGCCCAATAAACAAGTGGGCGAAAGACTTAA
>NW_012267237.1:2243665-2248062 GCF_000151885.1 Dipodomys ordii
CAATGCTTGGTAAGAAATGTACGCATTATCCTGCCCATGTAATTGTAACCCCTCTGTACAGTATGTTCACAAATAAAATAAAATAAATTATAAAATTAAAAAAAAAAGAAATGAGAGACCTTAGAATATGCTTCTGTATCATGGCTTCCACTCCCTGGCTTGATTCCAAAGTATCCAGATATCCCTGATCCATTTTCCCCTGGAAAGTTGAAACCCTTCTTTAAGAAATATCTCCCCCCATGGTGCTAGGAAGGTGGCTCAGTGGTAGAGCGCTTGCCTTGCATGCATGAGGTCCTGGGTTCGATCCCTCAGCACCACATAAGCAAAAAGAAAAAAAGCTGGAAGTGGTGCTGTGGCTCAAGCGGTAGAGCGCTAGCCTTGAGCTGAAGAGCTGAGGGACAGCGCCCCTGCCCAGAGTGATGTATGAGGGGCTACAGTTAACTAAGTCAGGTAAAGAGTACATTTCTTTTTGGACAATGTCACCCCTTTCTTCGTTTAACTATGTACTTTTTCCATTAAAAATATCAGTGGCTCCTTAGTAATGAGGTACTTGTTTCATACTTGTATTTGTATATGTCATACATGTGTTTATGTCAACCAGCTGGGCTTTCAGAGTGAAATGACAGAGCATGGCCTGTCCTGAGCCCTGAGCTTACCCAGCAGTTTCATCCTGCGGATGTTTCCCGCCGCACAGATCAGCATGTCCCCTGGAGCTCAGGTCTGGGTGGATGCACAGTTCTTTGAGTTTTAGGGACACTGAAGCTAAACACCACAAGTAACCACCTCAAGGCCTTGTTTGCACCCCAGGACATGGCCTCTGTACCATCTGTGCGTAGACTCCTTCCAAGACAGAACATTTGACCACAACCAGTCCCTTTAATCACCTTGTGGCTGATGTTGATAGGAAAACAAATCTGTCAAAGAGTGTACCCAAACAAACCACTCTGTGTCTCACCTCTGAGCCAACAACAGCCTCTGCATCAGACATTGTACAGGTATCGTTTTACCACAGGAGGGCTCATGAAGCCAACCACAAATACACAAAAATCAAGGTCATATGATATTTGCTGTTTATTGTAGACCAAACGCCTGCAGTCCTGTCTCTAGATTGCAGGTTTCTATGAGCAATGTGAAGGCTGCTGTCTACCACTGCCCAATCCCCGAGGATTCCCGGGACGCCCCATCCACTGCTGCTGAAACCCAGCCATCCACCACAGCGACCTGCACAGCTTGCTCACCCGCCATTCCCCACCACTTATCAGAACAGGAAGAACACTGTCTATGGCGCAGAGCATTAAGCACCCAGCTACCTGGACTCAACCTTTTGAGGCTGTCTCCAAATGGAAAGTCTTTTTTTTGTGGCGGAGGGATCCTGTCGTGGGGCCTGAACTCTGGGCCTGGGCGCTGTCCCTCAGCTCTTCAGCTCAAGGCTAGCACATTACCACTTGAGCCACAGCACCACTTCCGGCTTTTTTTCTTTTTGCTTATGTGGTGTTGAGGAATCAAACCCAGGGCCTCATGCATGCAAGGCAAGCGCTCTACCACTGAGCCACCTTCCCAGCCCAAATGGAAAGTCTTGTTACTTTCCATTCGTGGATTTCCTTTCACTGTTAAATTAATTTACTGTTTACCATCTACTTACTCTCCCACTTATCCATCCATCTACCACCCATCCATCCACCATCCACCCATCCATCCATCCATCCATCTACCCATCCATCCACTTTCTCTCCCATCTGCCCACCCATCCATCCATCCATCCATCCATCCATCCATCCATCCATCCATCTACCATCCATCCATCCATCCATCTACCATGCACCATCCACCCATCCATCCACCCATCCATCCATTCACTTTCTCTCCCATCTACCCACCCATCCATCCATTCATTTACCATCCACCCATCCACCATCCACCCATCCACCACCCATCCATCCACCATCCACCCATACACCACCCATCTACCCACCCATCCATCCATCCACCCATCTATCCACCATCCATCCATCCATCCATCCATCCATCCACCACCCACCCATCCATCCATCCTTTAACCCATTCATGTGCCCTGTTGTCAAGTCTGGCACTCAGGCTAGGCACAGACTCCAGGGCCTGTGATGTTGAACAGATTAAAATCTTTTCTTTTGGGGAACACTGATATTCAACCTCTCTCTTCCTTCTTCTCTCAGGGACAAGTCTATTGCGTTTGACACGGGCCCTTGCTGTCCTGCGGAGGTTGCAGGCCACAGGGTAGCGGTGGGACCGTCAGGGGACAGTGGCCTCTGAGACATGGTGCTCTTGCCTCTAGACCTGCTCCTGCACACACAGGATGCCCAGCTCCTTTCCTGCAGAGATGCAGATGCCCTTTTTCACTCTGTAACATCAGAGATGTCAGGTGGTCTTCATTCTGATCGCACACATTCTGCTGGATGATTCCAGCAGAGCTTCCAAGCTCAGGCTTCTTCAGCTCTGCTGTGAAAGGCCTGGTTCGGATGACCATCTTCCAGGTCTGAACTGCCTTTCTGCAGTTGCCTTTTCAGACAAGACGGGCTCTTCATAGGAAACCAGGTCTATCTTCCCTGCGTAGACAGAGATGACTGCTGTCTGGCGCCTGTGTTCCAGGCACACAGGACGCTCTCTCCCTCCGGGTTGCATCGAATCCTGTGGCTGCTCTTCCCGAGCGTGGTGGTGGAGGGGCTGACTGCGTGGGGGCTGCTGTGCCTCCCAGCACAGGGTAGGGGTGGGAGGGGAGGGGGGCGGCGGAGCCCCGCAGAGCCGTTCCGGGCAGCGAGCTGGCCTTCGGCCTCGGCATCCCGACTCATCCCAGCACTGGAACCTCAGCACCCTCACTCCAAAGCTCTTTCCACGGGCAGAACCGTTTTCCTGGGCAGGGAGGAGATGGGGATACGGTACTGCTAACAGTCAGGCTGTGGTTCTACCGTCCTCTGGACCCCCACAGAGCCAGAAGCCAGTGTTCTGCGGGGCTTCGGCAGGGCGCCAGCCCTATGAGCACCAGCTTCCGCTTGGTTCAGAGGACAAAACTCTGTTCCTCAGCCCCGTCCCTAGGCAGGCTAGTCGGGCTTCCCTGGGGATGCCGAGGGCCGACATCGGGGATGGGCAGGCCCTGCGTGTCACCTGTGCCAGGCAGCTTCTCTGCCAGGCGCTTGTGCCCTGTGAGGCACGGACGGTCCACCGACAGCAGCGGTGCTGTGTGGCATGGACGGTCCACCGACAGCAGCCGTACTGTGAGGCACAGATGGTCCACTGACAGCAGTCGTGCTGTGTGGCACGGATGGTCCACCGACAGCAGCGGTGCTGTGAGGCACAGACGGTCCACTGACAGCAGCGGTGCTGTGAGGCACAGACAGTCCACCGACAGCAGCCGTACTGTGTGGCATGGACGGTCCACCGACAGCAGCCATGCTGTGTGGCACGGACGGTCCACCGACAGCAGCGGTGCTGTGTGGCACGGACGGTCCACTGACAGCAGCCGTGCTTACGGTCCACTAGCTTTTCGCCCTCGCTCTGGACATCTGCTGAGTGGTGTCACGTGACTACCAGCTCAGCAGCCTGAGGCCTCCTGCATGCAGCACGCTCCTTGCACCATTGGGCCAGCCAACCTGTCTCACCGCTCCCTTGAGGCCAGAGCACTTCACAAGGATCCATATGACCTCCGTGCAGGTGTGCACGTGCGTGCAGGTATATGTTTTTGACCTTCATTTCTGTCTTTGTATTTAGAAAAGCCTAACACTGGTGGCAGGGTGAGGAAGGAGTCTCAGTACACTGGCAGGCCCTGCTCAAGCTCTTCCTCTGCCTTGCTCCTGAGTTTGACTGCACCTGCCCCAAATGCAGGCTATGCTAAGAGAGCAGACGGTAATTGCCAACTACATTTTGTGGTGAATGCTCAGCCAACCTGCCTTGAATCTTGGATTGGATCAATGTTCAGGGCCACTAGCATCACTTAGCGAGGGAACTTCCGCCGCTGGTCATTAACCACTCAGTAAATTATCTGAAGCCTGTGTTATTGCTGGATTAACAAACCCCGCATTAAGAAAAATGGAGTTGAGGAGTCCTTCCCACGGTCCTGATAGTCACCCTTACCAGCTCTTAAGTGAGCAGCTAAACACCAAGACGAGTTCTGCAATAAAAATCAGCAGCAGGGAGCTGCCCAGGTATCCGTGGGGAGTTTCGAGTCCATTGGTCCTCGCTGGTGTCTGCAGAGTCGCGGAGAGAACACGGCTGCTCCTGAGCTGCGGGCAGAAGGAAGACAAGGCTCACCCCCGTGGTCCAAGAAGCACGGGCCTCCAGGCTATGAGAACTGGAGTCCACGCAGGGCCTCGGCCGTGGGAAGCACAGGCCTCCAGGCTATGAGAACTGGAGTCCACGCAGGGCCT
>NW_012267237.1:2249730-2257988 GCF_000151885.1 Dipodomys ordii
CCACAGCTCAGCCGGGCTGCGTCCTCAACACACACAGTGGGTCCACAGCTCAGCCGGGCTGCGACCTCAACACACACAGTGGATCCACAGCTCAGCCAGGCTGCGCCCTCAACACACACAGTGGGTCCACAGCTCAGCCTGGCTGCGTCCTCAACACACACAGTGGGTTCACAGCTCAGCCAGGCTGCGTCCTCAACACACACAGTGGGTCCACAGCTCAGCCGGGCTGCGACCTCAACACACACAGTGGGTCCACAGCTCAGCCAGGCTGCGTCCTCAACACACATAGTGGGTCCATAGCTCAGCTGGGCTGCGCCCTCAACGCACACAGTGGGTCCACAGCTCAGTCTGCTGCGTCCTCATCACACACACAGTGGGTCCACAGCTCAGCCGGGCTGCGACCTCAACACATACAGTGGATCCACAGCTCAGCCGGGCTGCGAACTCAACGCACACAGTGGATCCACAGCTCAGCCGGGCTGCGACCTCAACACATACAGTGGATCCACAGCTCAGCCGGGCTGCGTCCTCAACACACACAGTGGATCCACAGCTCAGCCAGGCTGCGTCCTCAACACACACAGTGGGTCCACAGCTCAGTCTGCTGTGTCCTCAACGCACACAGTGGGTCCAGTCCGCTCCCAGTGGCCGGAAGCCTCCAGGGCGGCCGCTGTGCCCTCAAGCCCTGCCGGCCTTGTGGACGCTCCAGGGGATGTGCACTGAGCGATAAACACCACCATGGTCCCCGTCCCTCCCCCCCAGCCAGCGAAGTTCATAAAGGAATGTCCATATTTCTGCAAACTCACAAAAGACTGGATGACTGCCCTTCATATTTAATAAAGATCTCTGCCGTCAGCTGCAGCCAGCGATAAGTGTAATATCCTTAAATGGTTAATCCAGGGATCAGGGCTCAAGTGCCTTCTGCGGGTTGGAGCAAGAGGCTGTTAGGAGCTGCATTTCATAAACCCACAGGGGGAAAAATGTTTTTGATTTGGCTTTTTACTCTATCTTAACTGCTTTATTTTTTCAGGGGGAGATAAGGCTGGTTCTTCACATAGAACTAGGGCTTAGCCAGAGCTGCGTCTCCCTCGGTTAAGGAGAGGTCCTGTCTGCGCACAGATGTCTCAGATTAAATTGTATGGCGGCGTCCTTACAGCACGCCGCACTAGATGAACTGCCAAAAAGGCCGTAGGCAAGAGCTAAATTGCTTTGGTTTCAGTACACAGTGAATTTGGCTCAGACAAGCCGAATCAGTACATTAAATGCCAGCCCCTCACAGATTTGAAAGCAGCCCTCAGCACAATTACTGGCTGTGAGTGACGACGGTGTCTAATTGAAGGAGACGAGCTACCTGTAGCTCTGCTGGAGCCCGCCGCCCGCGCCTCGGCTAGCACTGCCTCTTAATTCAGCGCTGCGACCCAGGAGTCACGGAGGCGGGGTCCTGACGTGGACACCCACGGGTGAGGGACATTAACAATCTTGACCGACTCAGTCACTGGGCGGAGTGTATCGCTCAATCACTGAATGCCGGGAAGGACGATCACCAGCAAAGATGTTGGGCAACGATCGCATATGCGGTCCCCAGGGCCCCACCTTCACTGGGAAGAGGAGACTGTCACTGCTCCTTTGTGTCCAGTTGGTTCCTGATGCTCCTCTCTGGTGATGCCCTCCCAAAGAGAGAGACGCGGCCTGGCTTCTCGGGCCAGGACTAATTTCCAACAAATGTGGGGGAAAACAAAGTGGCGTGACTGTTCTGTGTCTTCAGCTATGGAAAATATGCCAACAACCAGAGAGATGGATGGCCTTCTTAATAGATTCTGCCTGCTGGTCCCAACCGGCCAATTCTGACCCACGCCACAGCCCACTAGAACCAACATATCAGTGTGAGCCTGAGTGTAAGTATGTGTGTGGGTGCACATTTGCACATTGGCGAGCATGGTAGTATGTGTTGGACTGTGAGTGCAAATGTGCATGTGGGTGCGCATATGTGCCCATGGCTGTACACATCAGTGTATGGCCGGAGTGGAAGTGCATGTGTGAGCACATGTGTATATCTGTGTGCACATGCCAGTGCATGGGTGAGACTATGAGTACATGTGTGCATGAATGTGAACAGTCGTGTGTGAGACTGAGTACATGTGTGAGTGTACATGTGCACATTTTTATTGGTGCATATTTGCAAGACTATGAGTATAACTATTATGTGTAAGTACACATGTGTGCACATTTGTGTTTACACATTTGTGTGTGCATGTGTGTGTACATTCCTATGTGTGAGGTTTCTGTGTGTGCATGTGTGTGTGTCTGGTTCTAAACCACCCACTGTTTTCTTGCTGCAGTGAGGTCGTTTTGAGGCTCCCTGGGCTGCACATCACCTGATGGCTGATTTGCACATCAGTTTCTTTTTGTTCACTGCATTCAAAGCTCAGCCACGTGTACCGAGCTTCGCACTTCCGGTGAAGCCACGCCTCATTCCCTGCATCATCTTCCTAGCCAGGCCTGCTTTTCATTAATTTTGCTTGTGAGAAATGGGCCAGCATCTATGTGGACTTGTGAGTGATGAGTGACGAATGTGTGTGTGTGTGTGTGTGTGTGTGTGTGTGTGTGTGTGTGTGTGTGTGGTGTTTTTGTAAGTCAGAGCACTGTTAGATCCACAGACACAAAGAGGAATTTGCACTCAGCACCTGTAGGAAATCCAGGCCTCCCGGTGTAGCATGGCGGCTGCCAGGCGTCCTGGAAGCTGCCTGCATCTCAGGAGCACGAGCTGACCGGTCTGAGCGGTCTGAGTCTGAGACTCTGTCCCTTTGTCTCAGGAAGGTGTGGCCCTTCTGTTACTCCACTCAGCCTTTCATCCGTGTTCAAATCAAGACCAGAATCCCTGATCTGTGTGCTGAGATGATCCTTCGTCTTTCATCTTCCGTCTTCTGCTTACAAAATCAGCTCTGTGTGATCCCCTCTGGACACCGGGGAAGGGCGTGGGTGCTGGGGCGCCGTGAGCAGGCCCCTCCTCACACACTTCTCTGCCTCCTGAGAGCGCGCGAGCGGCCTCCTCGTGCACGGGAGGGCTCAGGGAATCTGCATCCCGGCTCTTTAAGGACAACCTGGGCACCACAGTGACTAGTATCTAAAAGCCTGATGGTGGTATGCTTTGTCGTTTGCTTACTGAGACACATACAATGTAGTAAGGGCCTCCGTGGTGATGTCCCCTGCATTCAGAGGCTGGATTCCCAGTCTCTGGGGTGGGAGTGGGTGTTTGAAGGTGGGAGCCATGGTGGGTGGTGAGGTCCCTGGGGCAGACTCCTCCTGAAGGGGTTTGTGCCTTGGTGGGACCAGAAGGAAGACTGTGGTCCTGTTCCTCCCTCCCTCCCTCCCTCCCTCCTTCCCTCCCTCTCCCTCCCTCCCTCTCCATTCTTCCCTCCCTCTCCCTCCCTCCCTCCCCATTCTTCCCTTGCTCCCTTCTTTCCCCCCTCCCCCTCTCTGCAGAGATGTTCCACAGCCCCATAGCTGAGGCTTTGGAGAAGTGAGAGAGAATGGTTCATTATTAGGAGGCACAGACCCCAGTTTCCAAGAGAGACTCAAAATGTCCAAGCCTACCTGATGGGTGCTAGGTGGCTGAGGGCTGTCCAGTGTGGATTCTTCCCGGCTGCCTCTGGCCATGGAGATTTGTTCAGTTCAATCGAATTCGAGATCTAAACAGGAGAGGACATCCCACACTCCTGGGCAGTCCAGGAGTGCTGCTCCTGAAAAGGAGAAAGACCAGCCACTGAAGCACTAGCTTCCTGATCGCTCTTTTCCCTCTTCTCCAGGCAGCATGCCGTTTGATTAGATGACATGGGATTTCTGCTGTGATTTTGTCCCAGCCCATTCCCAAGGCTTTCTCCACATCTGCTCACCACATCCCAAATCCTCCCCACCCTCCTCCACATCTGCCCACCACATCCCACGTCCTCCCCACCCTCCTCCACATCTGCCCACCGTGTCCCAAGTCCTCCCCACCCTCCTCCACATCTGCTCACCACATCCCAAGTCCTCCCCACCCTCCTCCACATCTGCCCACCACATCCCACGTCCTCCCCACCCTCCTCCACATTGCACACTGCCGCTGCTGCTCTGTGAGTTTCCCTTAGTTCCAGTACTGCCCCTGATCTGTCACCAGCATTGTGTGAAGACATCCCGTGGCCCCAAGCCCCCACCCAGTGTCTCCACCAGCTCAGTGTTCTAGATTGACATGTTTATCCCGTGTAGTAAGATTCTGCTTCTTCCCTACGTGTCCTGAGGCTCTGGTCAGGCGGCTGGCAGCCCGGGGTTCCCCTCCCCCGTCGGGGCACTCTGGAGGTCCTCTCTAAGTCCTCCAATGGGGTGGCCGGAGCCCCAGTAGGTTCCCAATACAGGAAGACGTTCCCTGACGAAAGATTTTTTTTTAAACTTTGGAGATTTAAATTCTTCTGGAAAATAAAGTAAAATTCAACATCTCCTTTGATGAGGTCAGGGGTACAGGCTGCTCCTGGTCAGGGGTCTGAGCTGTGCCCTGGGGTCAGGGGGTGCAGAGGTCAGAAGGCCCTGAGGTCACCGGGTGAGGGACAGGTCAAGCAGGATGGGGATCTCCCAGTGCCAGAAGAAATGTCTCTGAATCCTGAAACCCACCTGTCCTGTTAGAGCTGTGACTTCTCACCACTGACCTTCGCTCCTCCCTCCAGCCAGCCACCCTGCAGCCGCGGCTCTCATTAGCATGTGGTCCCAGCAAGCATCAGGAAGTGGAGGCAGAAGGGTTCCAGCATCTGCCTTCCTTCTTAAGCCCTGGTTTCTGATGGTCTGGTCCTGGTGAAGTCAGGCCAGACATGGTACCATAGATTCTACCCTGCTCTTAAAAACACTGGCTGAAGAATTGTGTGATTTTTTTCCTCCTTGGGAAAAGCAGAGTCAAGTTCATATTAAACAGTGAGCGTTGGCCGCGGGCTGCTTTAGTTTAATTATGTCCTCAGTGAGGTGCAGCGTACAGTTTCTCAGCAAATCTTCCAAAGAAGTAGGCAGGTTTTTGCCCACATAGTGAAGGTTAAATTGCTCTAAGAGGTGATGAACTTGGGGCTCTGGGTAGCTGAGATGAGACTGGGAAAGGAGGGGATTCGAGGGGAGGGCAAAGGAGGCGGGCACCCCAGGGCCCCCTGGAGATGCCCGGAGGCCGGCAGAGGGCCAGCGCAGCACCTCAGACCTCTCCTGTGGAAGCCATTTACGCCACGTGATACCAACAGCCCCAGAGATGGGAACAGACCTTGGGGCTGAGCTCTCAGTGGTGGGCAGAGCACAGGTCTCCTTGAGTCTGAGACGCAGGGTTAAAACGCCTTTTAGGCTGCTGCCACGGGCGTGTCTGGGTATCCCAGCAATGTGCGCATCTGAGATTGGCAGGAAAACGTGTTCACCAAACCTCGTCTCCACCAAAATCAGTGGAAAGCTGGTGGGGTACCTGTTGTCCAAGCCATCTCGAGGCACCAACAGATGCCGGCAGGCCAGGCCTCCCCTGCGAAAAGGGGCCCTGTTCCCAAAGTACACAGAACAAAAGGATTGGAGAGGGCCAGTCGCGGCAACGCCTGTCTAACAAGTGCAAAACTCTGGCTTCCCACGCTGACACGGCCGGGAAAATGCAGTCCCTTTCGTTACAGCAGCGACTCCTGGCCTCCGCCACTCACACCACGGAGCAAGTGTTCTCAACTGTTAACATTTGCAAATTTATGTTCTATGAGGTGCCAGGCTGCTCAGATCTGCCACGCAGACAGATTGGGTATGCCCTGACCCCCTGAAAGGGTTTGTATCTAGTGGACACTAAAGCAACCCTTTGTGAGGGACTTACTGTGGCCGCTGGACACACATGGGGCACACAGATTACGAGGCTGTCACCTGGTTTGAGGGTAGACAGGAACGCTCAGGCCCCACACACAGGCCACACTCAGGTGGGATCTTCGTGTTTGCTGGTGCTTGTGGATGAGCAGCAGGAAGACAGTAAGCCTGCTGGGTGTGTCCATCTGTCCATCTTAGCTGGGCAGCAGGCTGGTGTTCATTCTTCCACGTCAGTTTCCTGGCGGCTTTCTAGATGCCCCAAAGAGGTGACAAAAACAAGACACCATGGTGGAACAAAAGCCCCACATCCCAGGGCTGCCTGTGCCTGCTTTCAACACCAGACAAGCACACTCGCAGCGAAGCCGTTCCCAGTGACCAGCCGGGAGACTTCCTCCTGCCACTGACACCCGGCTCTCCCCGCGGGGCTCCAGGGCTGAGAGCAAAGGCCCAAAGCCCAGTGACCTCTTTATTTCACTCAATTCTGAAAGACATCAGCTGAGAACAGAGCTATTACTACTTGAGTATGTGCAAGCACACATGCACACACGTGCACACGCATGCAGGCACACAGGTACACTAGCCCAGAGTCATGAACTAGTCATTGTAGTCTTCCTGTGTATATATACATTCATTTATGCAAAACACACATGCAGGAAAAACTCATTTTTAGGAATCATTGTACTCTTCTACAACATGTGGCATGTATTCTGTATTATATGGAGAGAAACATATAGTCTATAAACATATACATAGACATGTACGTAGACTATGAGCAACACACATGCACACACATGCACTCATGTGGTAATCATTACAGCATCTAAGATATACCAAATGTACACATCTAATGCACGCAGGGTCTATGTGTATATACATCTATCTATATATACACATACATTCTCTACACAAACCATACACATACTACAAGCATTACAAAACCAGCCTACCACCCAGATAATATGTATATTTATATTTTTCTAACCTTTCAGAGAGTGAACCGCTACTCCTCCTCCAGTGTAAATAATGCACTGAAGTAAAATATGGACTGCCACACTCGGGCAACAATTAATTCTGTCCCACATAAATCCTTCCTTGCAGTGACTAATGCACTGGCCTTGGTGCATAAACGTTTCTCCAGACTGCATTTGAACTTCTAGACTCACAACATCAGATGGTACAGTCAGGATAATTTTCATTAGAAAAATAATTATAGGCTAAATATGGTTAATAAAACATTAACTATAAATTTGAATATTTTAAAAGCATGCCCTCCTAGAAGCGGCTTCTAATGAATTTTGATGAAAAAACCATGATTACTTAAGAAAAAATAAATAAACGAGGTTATTACACACAATTGTAAGACGGATGAATTACAAAAAACAATTTTAACCAGAAATAATTGTTCTGGGCAATCTGCTTTGAAAAATTGATGATTATATGAAGAAAAGGGGAAAAAATAGTTCCTTTTGTCTGAGAGAGCCCTTGGTCTTCTTTGACCCACCTAGGTTCATGAATTTGTAGTTTTAGAAAAATCTACATTATATCCATAAACTGATTTATTGAGAGACAATTTCTGGTGCAAGTACTTAAAGATAATTAGAAAGAAAGAAAGAAAGAAAGAAAGAAAGAAAGAAAGAAAGAAAGAAAGAAAGAAAGAGAAAAGAAAAAAAGAAATTCATATACCCTTTAGGATTTAAAGAGTCATGGATGAGGGGAGACGTGGATGAAGGGGAGACATGGCCAAGGGAGAGAAACGGGGATGATGAGGGAGATGTGGACGAGGGAGAGAGATGTGGATGAGGGGAGAAATGCAGATGGGGGAGACGTGGATGAGGAGAGAGACATGGATAAGGGGGAGACGTGGATGAGGGGGAGACGTGGACTGGGTTGGGGGGAGACTTGGACAAGCTTGGAGAGACATGGACGAGGGGGAGACGAGGAAGGAGACATGGACGAGGGGGAGGTGTGGAGAGTGTGGAAAGACAGCTGGAAGGAAGAGGCTCAGGGGGAACAAGTGGATGAAGGAGAGGGTCCAGGGGCCCAGACTCTACCCCTCAGGTTCCCTGGGGAGTGAAGGGGTTGGGGTAGGGGGGAGCAACTGTGTGTCTGTGAGTCCCTCCCCAGACAGGGCCTGAGCTGGGACCAGCCAACATGGCCTCACTTCTGTCCACTCGCTTTCTGGCCTGGCCTCTGTGTCCACACCTTCCTTCCTGTCCTCCTCACTTCCTTCCCCTCCCTCTCTCAGCCCAGCTTCCTGTCCTCACTTCCTTCCCCTCCCTCTCTCAGCTCTGCTTCCTGTCCTCACTTCCTTCCCCTCCCTCTCTCAGCCCAGCTTCCTGTCCTCACTTCCTTCCCCTCCCTCTCTCAGCTCTGCTTCCTGTCCTCTTCACTCCTTCCCCTCCCTCTCTCAGCTCTGCTTCCTGTCC
>NW_012267237.1:2258358-2284671 GCF_000151885.1 Dipodomys ordii
TCCTTCCCCTCCCTCTCTCAGCTCTGCTTCCTGTCCTCACTTCCTTCCCCTCCCTCTCTCAGCTCTGCTTCCTGTCCTCTTCACTCCTTTCCCTCCCTCTCTCAGCTCTGCCAAGCTGCTTCTCCCTGGGCGCAGGCACGGGTTGATCAGGAGCTTGGGTTGCATCAAGCTCAAGCTCTGGTCATCCATCTCAGCCCAGCACCCAGACATGCGGTGCCCACTAGTGACAGCTGGGTCCCCGCAGGGTGTTCAAATGCCCGTGTGGAGCCAGGGGGCCTGCTCGACCCTGGCCCTCCCACACCAACTCCCAGGGACGGTCCCAGAAGACCAGGCAGGGCTGCTCCTTCTCTCCCTGAGCATCCGTGTCTGGACCCACCCCCAGCATGTGGGTCTGGCCTAGCAGTACTGCCTGGGGGAGCTCCAAGCTCTCCCCAGCTGCTCAGACCGGACCTGCAAGCAGCAGGTGCCCCGTGGGTGCTGGCTGCCGCATATGAAAGGCAGAAACGGATCATCCTGGCCAGGAAGCAGATGTGGTGCACACTGAACTCACAGGCAGGCCCTCCCTGCTGCAAACCCAGCCTTGCTGCCAGTGATGGGGTGACGGCGGGGGGGGGGTGGCAGGAAGGTGGTATGAGCAGAAGGCTCCAGCCATCCTGGAGTGGGGAGAGGGCAAGAAGCAAGGGTGATGCAGGCTGAAATTCTGGGCAGGGGACCGAGCAGTTGGGCATGCTCTCATGGTCTTGTTCCAAATCACTTTTAACAGGACTTAAAAATGACTTAATGAACAGAAAGTACCAGGGAATTCCCCACCTACCATGAACAAAGAGCAGAGGAGGTGAGAATTCCCGGGGTTGTGTGGTAATTACACTGACTCAGCAGCCCTTTATGAGCCAGGACTTCACTCTTTCAAAATCATAGCAGACCCACCCCGGGGGCTGTGCAGCGTGGTGCGAGCGTGGACGTGGTGTCCTCATTGAGCCTTGTCTTGGCTCCTCGCTGGCAAGAGGTGAAGGAAGAGGAAACGCCCTGAAGAGCCACACAGACCCAGAAACAGGGCTTTGCTCCACTCACTGAAGCCACACGGAGCATCTTGTATTTTTCATTTCTGTGTTTGTGTGTGTGTGTGTTTATGGGTGTGCAAATGTACATCCTCAGAACATTTAAAAAGCCACAGGGGCGTCCACTGCATCGTTGCTGGGATTTTCAGTGCGTTCATTGTCAGCGAATCAGTAACATGGGGCTTAGGTTCCCACCAGGTCCAGGTTCAGGATTCAGTGAGCAATGTCTGGCGGATCTTCGCTCAGTGTGGTCTCCAGGTGGTTCTGTCTGCAGCAGTGGGGGTACGCAGTGTCCTACCTCTGAGGTTACTCTTGCTTGCTTGGGTCTGTGGCCCGAGCCTGGGCCCCCAGCTTCCTACTCTGCTGCCCGGTTCTGGGAGCATCCCGCAGACTGAGTGCGGACTTAGTGCTCACGACTGCTTGCTCTCCGTCCTGGGATGGGCCACTGGACGCCCGGCAGCCGGGTGGCGGTGGTGTGGCACATGTCCGGGCCCATGTCCCACTCCTCCAGAATCAGGGCATGGCTCTGCTTTAGAAACTCAGGGCCGTGGCGGGCTGTGTATCTACAGGGCCGCACATGTGGTTCTCTCCAGAAGCTTTGGCAGGAATGGCTCCTGATCCGCTGAGCACTCGTCCCTCGGGAGTGGAAAGGGAGGACCCTCACGGCTGCCAATATGCCCCTTTACATAAGAGAGCCAGGCAGCATGGATCAGGACAGCTGCGAATCAAACCACCCCTCCACAGAGATGGGCCCAAAGACATCACACACAGCACGCCCCAGAGGCACGGCCCTGGGGTCAGCACTCACTGCTCAGCGGGGGGAGCCCGGTGTAGAGCTCTGCCATCCTGGCACAGGGAGCCCTATGGAGCTGACACCCAACACAGGAACACCAGCCTGCACCCTTGGGACCTTCGGCTGCAGGGCACTGAACCGGGTGGCCCCAGAGTGTCCACGGGGCTCAGCCCAGAGAGGCAGTCCCACGCGGGCATCTCCCCAGACACCCAGCCTCCCATTCCACAGCTCTCATCACTCTAGATCTACCCCTAGATTCCTTTCTCTCCCTCGAGATTATTCCAGAAGACACCCTCTCTCCACAGCCCGCCTGCCTCCTGGGGAATGGGTGGTCTGACGCCCTGCCTCCTGGCCTGTCCACCACGCATGTGCCCCTCACTCCAGCAGGCCACGCATCTCGACTTCATGCAGATCCGGCAGAGCCCCGGCCCTCCAGGCTGCCCCTCCTCACCTGGGCCCGAGGCGCGTGGAAGAGGCTTGGCATTGTTGCTGGAGTGATTTGACCTGTTCTCTGGCGGGAATGTCCATTTGTACACAGGACCACAGGAGTGGAGCTGTGTTTCAGTCAGCAGAGACTCCGGAGGCACCTGGCACAGAGGCATCTTCTGACCTCTCGCCTGAGACACACAATGTTGATCTGGACCTTGGGAAAGCTTCCTGACCTGTCCGTGGCTCCCGCCTCCAGGTGGACCCTCCACACTCCTGCAGAGCCCCCCAGATGCTGGAGCCCCCCTTCCGCCTCAGGTCTCTGGAGGATCCTGGAGAATGAGTTAGGCATTGTGAGGCCGACCCTATAGAAAGCCTGTGCACAGCCCGCCCTGCCCTGACTGAAGACGCTGCTGACTTGGTGGTAAATAGATGAGCAGGGTGATTTCCAGGGAGCTTCCTTTGAGCTCTCAGGAAGAGGCCCCAGGAGGCTTAGCCTTTAAAAAGAGTGAAAAAAAAGAAAAACAATGGAAGTTGCCTGGGTTTATAAATGGCCATATTATTCTCAGAATGCGCCCCTGTCCCCGAGCCCCAGAAGGTGCTGATTTGACACGATTTAACGAGGCGAGATCAATGGGCCCCGGAGTCACCGAGCACTGGTCACATGATTCTGGGGGTTGCCTCCGGTGCCCGGTGCCCGGCGCACACTGTGGGATTCTGGATTTGATCATCTTTTTAGTGACAAATTGAGAGTGAAGAGAAACCCTGGAAGAAAATAAACATAAACAAACTAAAAATAAATAAAAGTGGTGATAGACAAAGGCAGTACGGCTTTGCTCAGCAAGGAAGTGGCCTGGATTCTCCCAGCCATGATTGGGGCAGCTCTGTCCTCCCTGGGGACGGGGGGGGGGAGGGGGGAGAGGGTCACATGGTCACACAATGTCCTCTCCTCCCCTGGACACCTTAGGGAGCCGACGCTGACGTTGCTAACAATTCCTGGTGAGAAACAATTCATTTCAAAATGGGTCTGTTAGAGGCAGGCTGCTTCTGGCCTAGTGTCCTGAGGAGACCTGACCCAGCACCCACTCCACACACTGGGCTCTGTGCCGGGTGCCAGTCCCCCCAAGCAGGCTCCAGCTCTGTGGTGAAGACACTTCTCACCAGCAGCAGCAAGAGGTCCCAGAGGCTGGGCGAGAGAGTGTGAAGGAGGTGGAGAGCCAGTGGGCTGGGAACTGATGGTCAGCTGTCCACCCCAATGGTGTCCCAAGGAGGCATCCGTAGCGGCAGGCATTCCCCGGGCCTTGGGCCCAGCTGGCAGTGATGCAATTCCCCATTGCTCTCCAGCGGCTCTGAATAGACACGGACCTCAGACAGCCCTCGCGCCTCCGTGGGATGGGGCTGCTCATTCCACAGGGTCCCCTTTGGGGCCCCCAGAGGCTCTGGCTGGAAGGACACATCCGGTCTGCTTAGGTCTTCAGGACACTGGACAAAGTGGCTGAGCTGTGTTCACAGGAAAATTCTAGCCCTCACCCTTCCTTCTCCAATAACGTATCCCTGCCTTTGTCATCAGGTCACTGATTGCTTCCTGATGGGGCTGGTGAGGAGGACTGATGGCTGTTCAGATTCTGCACACCATCATAACTCATCATCAATCAGCTACCCAAGGCTCCGAGGACGCCTGCCCACATGTGGACCGTCCTGTGGCAGACAGCACCTCATTCCGAAGGCTTCATTAGAGAACCATTTCCACATTCTCCAGCACCCAGTTCCAAGGGTGTCTCACATAGAGCAGCGAAGAACGAGTCTGCCACTGAGTAAGGAACAGGATCGATGAAGCTCCATTTTATCAAAATTAAAGAAATCTGCCACCACTGCGGTGGATTTACGCTGGTGATGTCTGTGTGCAAGACACTTGCCCCTGGGATCCTCAGGCGGGTGGTGGGGCTCGCTCAGCCCTCATCTGAATACCTGTGACTGCACTTGTGTCCCACACCTGTCTGCTACATATCTCTGGCACAGAAAAGCCCCGTACACACGTGTGTGCACATCTGCCCTACACCCAGAGAGCCTGGGGTGTGCATCCCTGCACACACACTTCTGTACACACAGCTCTGCCTACACTCAGCCCTGGAGACGGGCACTCTTGTACACATACTGTTGCACACACTTTTGTGCACACAGCTATAGGCTCCCTAGGGCTGCCTCTCGAGCCTGATGCATGGTGCATGGGCGGTGGGGGGAGCCCTCCCCCAGCACCACCCGCCGCGTCAACAGGTCCTGGAGCTGGGTGAGGACACCCGCTACATTTCTCCATCCTCTCTCGGAGGGGATTGCGGCTCCAGCTCAAGTTTGACGGGAGTTCAGAGGCCTGGCTGAGAGGACTGTGCCGAGGTGCGGCACCCAGATGGTGTCTCTGACATCGTCACTGTCTGACATCTTTCCAGAGCATGGTGGGAGGGGTGCCCACGAAGGAGCTTGCCAAGTGCTCAGACTCATGGCCCCGAGATCACGCTATCACCTTGGCTTCGTGTCCCCTCGGGCTGTCATGGAGATGTCCCCCTAGTGCAGAGGGGCGTTTCCTCCAAGCTCCAGCAGAGCACTGGACTGCGGAGGAAAGTCACCCAGGCTGGGCCCAGGCAGAACTCAAACAGAAGCCAAGGTCCTGGCGCCTCTGCCACTTATGTCTCCCTCAGTGGTCGCGACCCAGAGGACCCGTACACAGCCCTGGCTAACTGAAAATCCGTGTCCAGTCTCTGTCAGCAAAGCGCTGTTTCTGTTTATCCTTCGGGTGTAGGTTGTCACCTGTCACCCCTGGGGTGTGGGAAATCTCAGCCAGGACTTTGATTTTCTCACCTGCTGCCATCTCCTCCTGCAGGTTCTGTTCCCCAGAGCCAGGCTGAGGTGTGAAAAGCTAGGAGGCCATCATGTGAGGCGTGCTCTAATGTGAGCCAGCTACTAATGTGGCAGCCCAGCCCAGCTCGGAGTCGGCCCCCGGGACTGGGTGGCACCCCCTGCCCAGCATCACAACCCATAGCAGCTCCATGGGCAGAAAACAGGGGCCACTTACGGCTTCACGGCCGCCTAGCACAGCTCAGGCTCAGCCGAGGGGTGGAGCAGGCGCATGCTGCCTGCGCTCTCAGAGTCACCTGGCTGCCTGTGGGCAGTGGGACCCCCGCAGAGGGGCACTTCCACAGCACGCGCTCTTGTCAAGGCATGCCCCTTTCTTCTGGAAAGTTCTGAGAGTGTGAAGCGCTCTGTGTTGCCAGGATGGTCACTGGTGGTGAGTAAGCAGCCAGGTCCCGGCTCTGGGCCTGGTGTGGCCCTAGAGAGAGGGTCCGTTCTGAGCGAGGACACAGTGAAGGCCCAAAGGCGAAGGACTGTATGGTCCCCGTGGAGACGCTGCCACTTCTCGAAAGAAGGAGCTGCAGAGACCAAAGGCCCCTTGGAAACCGTGCAAGCCGAAGCCGGGGCTCCGCCATGAGTTCTCCTCCACGCATAAGGTCTGCAAGGTGGACCTAGAAACTCAGAAGCTCATTAAAACACTACCAGTGTGATCGTGCGCTTCTCAGTGTAAGAAAAGGAAAAGAACAGGACAGCGGATTCAACAGTCCATCGGGTTTTATTTGGGAGGGAAGGCTGGGAAGAGCCACCAGGTCTCCTTCATCCTGGCTGGAGGGGAAATGGCGCCCCCAGTGCTTACAACTTAGGGTTCCTTTAAATACTAAGCAGAAAAAGTGAGGGCAGGGTGGGGGGTGGTGCAGGACAGGTGGTGGAGGGGTGGTGAGCAATGCTATGCTGACCGAGGAGTTTCAAGGTCTCAGCCAACTGCATCTCGTCCACCAGGGCATCAAGCCAGACGTGGCCTGGGCGTCAGGCTCTCTTCCTAGACCACCGGGTGCACTTGTTCAGCGGGGAGGGGAGGGCGATGGTTCAGCGGGGTTGGCTGTGAGGACGGTTCTGAGCTGTGGCTGTTGGGGGAAGGTGAGCGCTTTCAGGTTAAGTCAATTTCCATCACTCAGTATATGAAGTTTAATCTTCACAGGCCTTCATATGTGTATTGGCAAAGCTTAGCCTTACAAGAGGTCCCGTGGCTTCAACTAGCAGAACCTGTTCTCACCCCCGTTCCGGAAGCCAGAAGCCCAGCATCAAGTCCAAAATCAAGGTTCCATCAGGGCTGGAAAGCCCTGACAGGGCAGACGGGGTTCTTCTTGGCCTTTTCCAGCTGCTAGATCCAGCCGCTCCCGTTCTGTTACTTGGGTCTCCCGTCCAGTCAGCTGGGAGCCGCAGAGACCCTCACCTGTCCCTTCCCAATGGCCACTCATCCCCCACACCCTTCCATCCATGTTCGGCCCTAAATCCTCTTCAAAGTTCTCCAGACATACCCCGCAGGTGTGAGGGGCAGACGCCTTCCTCACCTATGACTGCAGGGCTGCAGGGCCTTGCTGGCAGGACCCCACGTCACCAGCTCCGTGTAAGGTCCACACACCAGCACACTGCTCTCGCTCTGCTTCTAGTTGCCTTCCTTGTAGTGGTCCTCTCGCAGGACAAGGTCTTCCTGGGGGCGGGAAAGTGGGGATGGAGGTACTAAAATTACCACTGCTAGAGTGTGGACTTGTTTTTCAATGCTTTCTAAACTGAAGGACAAATTTTCCCATGCTCAGCAGGTAGAGACAAATGGAGGTGGGTGGAACTTACAGAGCTGGAATGGAGGCTAGATTTATTTTTATTTTTTATGTTTTTAATTTGCCATCTTTAAGTATTTGTACTAAAGAGTCGCCATATAACAAAGCAGTTTATGAATATATTTTGAACAACATCTCAACATGTCACCCATCTCCTCCCTCCCCACCCCTTCCCTCATTCTTCTTAATTTCTTAATTGTGAAGGTATACACAGGTTCTTGGATGCACTCTCTCCCTCTTTCCTCTTTCCGTGTTCACCTCTTATCCCTTAACTCTACCCCTTTCAAGTATCTTCTCCCTGGTGTTTTATTTTTCTGAACGTTGACTTTGCCCTGCTAAGGAATCACATTATTTGAATTTTCCCTTCAATCTACTGCATTTCAGTTAAGACATTTGTATACACTTGCAAACCACCCAATGTATTTACTTCTAACTTTGTAAGCTAAATCTAGCTTCCCATGTGAGAGGAAGTAGAGGATGCTACATGCTTCGCTGGGTGGACACTGCACAGCTGTCCACTCGGTAGCCACAGCCTCTGAAATCTACTTCCAGGTCACACTGTCATCTGTCACTTAGAGTTGGTCTCACACTTGGGCAGTGGTACAAGGTCCACCTCACAGTATTCTGTTTCTTCACCTCATTCTTGGCCTAGGTGCCGAAGCCCAGGGAAATCTCTAGATACCATGGATGCTGCGGACAGGGGTTGATGTGCCGGGTTCTGGGGCCATGCGGTCCAGTGGGCGGCAGCACACTCCCTCAGAGAGCCGTCTTGTGCCAAGCCTGCTCCTAGCTACCCAAATGCTGTGCCAGGACCCCAGGGAGAGCGTTAGAGCACACCCCGTTGCCTTTTAAGGGCAAGTCAGAGTCTCCTAGAACAAGAATAGAAAGGGAAACTGGGAGCCAGAGAAAAACGTTAGAAAAACAAGTGCTTGGGGCTGGTAGAAAATAGTGAGAGGTGAGTAATCATAGCTAGTGTGTAAACAGTCCTTCCACAAGAGGCCCAGCGATAACCCAGGGGAGACAGCGGAAGAGCAAGGGGTAAGGAGGTAAGTGGAAGCCCAGTTCACCCTTCGTCCCGCTGTTTCTGTGATTTCCCTTTCCTTCCCCAAATCAGATAAACTTATATACAAGACAAAGGGTACTAGGATAAAAAACAGTGACCACAGGGAATAAATCAGAGGATAAAAAGGAAAAGAAATAACTGCAAACAGTATTCAAGAAGAAGAAGGAGAATGAGGAGAAGGAGAAGAGGAAGAATTCCTCTTGTTTCCATATTATGGAGTTCATTTTGATTAGCATCATTTTACATGGTCATATGTACATAGCTGTTGTGATCCTCTGCTAGAACTATCCTAGGCATATGCTAATTACTATACATGAGGGCAACCATGGAGCCTATGTTTCTTTGGGTCTGGCTTACTTCATTTACTATGATTTTTTTCTACTTCTTTCCATTTTGTTATGAGTGGGCGATGCCATTCTTTCTGATGGAAGCATAGACTTCCATTGGGTACACATAGAGCTCCCCTATGACCCAGCAATCCCACTCTTGGGCATTTACCCAAATGTTCACAAACAAGGCCATACTAAAGTTATCAGCACAACCATGTTCGCTGCAGCATTATTTACTATAGCCAAGATATGGAACCAACCCAGATGCCTCTCAGTAGATGAATGGATCAAGAAAATGTGGTATGTATACACAACAAAGCTGGTCTTTCTATATGCAGAGTTTGACAGTCTTCCATTTCAATATCCCCTGGGAAACAGTGCTTATTATTAGCAAATTAAGTTTCTGGTATAGAAAAGGAGAGCCTTTGGCAAACCAAGAACAAGTGGGAAAATGTTATAGATGGACAATGAAAGATGTGTTGGCCATGTGCTTCTGAATGTCCTTCTCCGGAGGACTTTTGAACCATCGCCTTCTGTCTCCACCCCATCACAGGTCCCATTGGTAAGTTGACCTCATTTCTGAAGAGTTTTAAACTTTGTGACCTTTGTGGGCACCCGTTTCCGGGAAAAATGTTAATCCATAGCAACACTTAGGGCGAATGTTGTGTCTGTAAGAGCCTGGCAACTTATTGACTGTCTAATTGTTTTCCCAGTTGAATGAATAACAGAGGAATTCCTTCAGCATTTGTTTGTGGTACCACTTGATGGAATTGCTTGCCCAGATGGTGCTCTAATGCCTGAGCCTTACCTAAAGCCAGACTTTTTGGCGGTCATTTTGGAGATGGAGTCTTACGGTCTTTTCTGCCTGTGTTGGTGTTTAATTGTAACCCTCCTCCTGAGTTGATAAGATTACAGACGACATGTGACCTGGTTTGGTTTCTGAGACAGAGACTCTTTGCTGTATCTGAGGCTGGTCTCGATCTCAGGGTGTTGATCTAGTGGCGGTCCTGTCTCACCTTCCTCAGTGCTGGGATGCAGATGTGCAGCCCCATCCCCCGCTCTCAGACAATGCCCCGCATCGATGAACACAGTGCTTAATACGTGTTGACGGAAATGTGAGGTTTCTGACACAGCCTGTCACTTAGGGATGGCTTCAGTGCTGGTAGCTGTTTTGCTCATTGTTATCCACCAACAAATGCTAAAAATAGCAAGTCTGATATTTAAGTTGGGAAAAAAAGAAATGAACCCCTCAGTTGCTACAGGATGAGGGCTACTAGAATATACCAATCTCTGCTTCAAGTGTGTGGAAAGTCCCCTCACAAAATCCACTTGACAAACCATTCTTGCTTCCCGCAAGAGCACACACACAGGCACATGCTCACACAGATGCACACTCACACAAGAACGCACTCATTCACACACAGGCATGCAGTCACACACAAGCACCATACAGACACAGACACACACACACACACACAGGCACACTCACACTGGAACACAGGAGAGGCCCCAAGTAGCTCTGGGCTCCTTCACTAGGTAGAGGCTCATTCTCACCCTGTGCTCAGCTCTGGGGAAGCAATCATGTGTGCTAGTCAGCTTTATAGACCTAAGATAAGTCAAATCAGGAAGAGGAAGGGGCTCTGTGGCCCACAGCTGTAATCCCAGGTACTTGGAAAGAGAGCTTTAGAGAATCTTGGTTTGAGGTGAGACCAGAGAAAGTTTAAGAGACCCATTCAACCAAGAAGCTGGGCATGATGCTATCTACTTGTCACCCAAACCATGCAGGAGCTGTAAGAAGACCACAGTCCAGGCTAGTCCAGGCAAACATGCAACACATTATTGGATAACTGAAGTAAATGTGGGTGGGGTCCCGGCTCACGTGGTGGACAGCCTACAGGTAAGTGTGAAGCTTTGAGTACGAACTCAGTATATTAGAAAAGGAAAAGAGAAATAGAAACGGAGGATTTGGGCTCACTGCTTTGGAAGCTTCAGTCTGTGATTGCCTGGCGGACCTCGTGGCCCTGAGCCCCAGTTTATCAGATCAGCCAGACAGGACCACAGCAGAGAGGAGCTGCATGCTTACCTATTGGCAGAACATGGAAGAGGAAAAGGCTGGGGTCCTACGATCCAACTCTTAGCCACCCCGTAACGATTCTACCACTTCCCAACCACGCTAAAGAGAGGACCAAGCCTTTAAAGACATGCACCTCTGGGGATTCCCCCCGCCCCCAGCCCTGATCCAAACTATAGCACATACTTGTCAGTCCCTGGGCCAGAGGCTTGGGTTTTCTGTGGAGACTCAGGGCCCAGGACTCACTCAGAAAGGGTTCTGAGTGCCAATGTGATCTGCTCACCTCCGCAGCCATGTGGACTGCTTGAGAGGAAGTAGCAAAACACAGTCACTGTGCACCTGTGGCCGCTCCACTCACATCTTTGATCTCTCAGGAGCCTTCTCCTCAGTATCAGATTTTAATCTTATACGTGCCATCTGTTCTCAAAGAAACCTGCAAGGATTTTCCACAAGCCATTCTGCTTCTTTTAAATGGGACCAATGCTGGAGTCCATGTTGGACTCTGAGCATCTTTTTCAGCTAGTTGGGTAAACAGGAGTCTTCCAGCTCTCTGTTTTCAGGAAAAGAAGCCAGTAAGGCTTGGTAGGCCTCAGTGGTCCCCATGTCTCCCGTGCTCTGTCTCCTTTGCTGCACTGACTTGTGGACACCGCATAGGCTGGTCAGAGGGGCCCCGAAGGAACTCCTGGGTGGTTCACGCCTGGTGATGGCTTGAGTCTTGAGACAGGCCCATTAGTCTAGAGGTTAGCCACATCTCCTTAATTGGATTGCCTGAATAAATTCCAACACAAGATGGACAAGTGAGGGAAAATATGCGTTTTTCCCTCCTAAAAAAGAACCGGAATATGTAAACAACTCATCATGTAGGAGGAAGCGTATGCGGGGCTTATTGAAAGGGAAAAAATAATTTGGAGAGATGAGAAGATAGCACTGGGTAAAAGCTGATATTCTTCTCCTATAACGGATAGCCCTGAGTTGTAGAGGCCATTATTTCTTGCATTTTCAAAGCAAATGAACTTGACAGATGGCCGTGTCACCCAAACCCCCACCTACCAACTTGATTATGCAGAAAACAATACAATAGAAAAGAAATCATTACCGGAGGAACCTGGTTAGTCCGTAGAGGCCCAGCCAGTGCAGAAGAACAAAATTACAGTGGAGGAATTGAACAGCAAGAATGCATTTAACATAAAGTGGGTTACTGCAAGGTGATCAGTCACGGCTAAAGCCATTGTCTGGCTTGCTTGCATGGTATATGAAGTAATCTGTCATCTCCCACAGAATGTATGCTTCGTTTCTAGGAGAAAACGGCATGGCTTTGGCCAGGATATGTTTGGGTAGCTTAAGTGGCTCAAGGGTAGAGCCACAAAAATAGAGCAGCGGGTGCAGTGCAGTGTGTTTGGCCTGTGATTGTCTTATTTCCCAGTGCTAACGGCTGGCAGGCAAGTGACACTATGTTGAGACACTAGGAAAATGGCTTCCTTCCACTTCGGCCACATACAGCTTGTCAGCATGGACACCGGAAGTATTGGTCCAGGAGACTGGAGGCCAGCATTCCAGCAGGACTCTTCAGAGGTTAGGAAAGAGGGCTGTTTACGTGTCCAAGGTGGTCTCTGTAAGTACAGGTCAACTCGAGCACACCAGCTCTCTCCTCATGGAGACCCAGGGACAAATGGCTACACTGTGTTGTGAGCGAGCTGTGTCTGATCTGTCTGTATCAAGGGTCTCAGAGCCAGTGCTGACTTCATGGGATGGTACCGGCCCCCTGACTCTTCCTGAAAACCGTGGGCCTGGCCACCGTTGTGCTTTACTTACTCACACAGATCTTTCTGTTTAGGATGCCAGTGCCACCCATCAGAGGCAGGGCAGCCTCAAAGTCTTGGCTTCCACGTGGTTTCCAGCTGAAAGCCAGCTGTGTTTGCACCTCCATGGGGACAGGCCTGAGTGAGGCTGGCTCCTGAGCACTCTTCTGGTACGCTTCCCTCCTTGAGCAAGGGGCTGATTTAGGAACTCCTCCTGCCCAGCTGCCGTCCACACACACGTCATAATCTGTTCACAGACATCTGTGAAACATACCTATACAGCAAGGCCCCGTCTTTTTTTTTTCTTTTTTGCTTATGTGGTGCTGAGGAATCGAACCCAGGGCCTCACACATGCAAGGCAAGCACTCTACCACTGAGCCACCTTCCCAGCCCAGCAAGGCCCAGTCTGACACCACGCCTTGGAAATTTAATTTGACTGTTAATGTAACTGTTAATATAACATTAAACCTACTTGTGAAACCTTTACACTACAAAGTAAAACGTTCTATACATTATCATTGGATATATTAATGGCTTAATAGGACAATAAGGTTTGCCCTTTAATTAAATACAAGGTTGCTAGAAGTTGGCCCGGGAATTATTTTCAACTTTGAGCGAGTTAGGAGACGCTCATGAAGCACCTCCTCCGTCCCCTTCCCCGTGCCTGCTCTTGGGGGCGGTGCATCTGTAACCCGTGGTGGATCTTCCTTTCACAGTCCCTTGGTGCAGGGCAGACACTCAGCTCTGCTGTGACAAGTCTGATTGTGCTTCTGGGATGAAATTGCCCTAGATTTCCCTGACTTTAGAAAATTCTCCCAGTTGAAGCCTCTATAGGAGACTGGTCTTCCAGAGCCGAAGCCAAGGAGCAAGGCTAACTCTCCTCCACCCAGGGAGCTCAGAAGACTCCTATGGCATGGAATGTGTTGGCCGTGTGGGAGCTCCCAGCCTCCGGGGGAGTGTCCTCTGGCTGTGTGGAGACGCTGCTTCCGCCAGGGTGACACACAGAGTGTGCATGGGATAGCCTGGCTCGAGGCTGTCCTTGACAAGAGGCTGACTCAAAGCAGTGTTGTCTTGTCACTGTGGCCTAGGACCGGCTCTGAGGCCAGTCGGCCTGCGCCGCCTCTCTGCATCCATCCAGAAATGTCGGGGGCCTGCTGCTGACTGAACTCACCCTTAGTTTCTCATAGGGCAAGTTTGGAAGGCAAGGCAGGCCTGCCTCTGGGGACAGAGGGGAATTCCCGGGGCGCAATGGGTCCCACGTGTAGTTGGTGTGTCGTGGGTGTCCCCGAGAGCCGACAGGAGGACCGGACAAGGCTTCGGGGTTAGGAGTGGCAGTGGGGGGTGGGGCCTCCACCGCAGCTGCCGACGTATGTCCGGCCCTGCCCGGCCCTGCCCGGCGCCTGCCCCACGCACTCCGCAGGCCACTGGCTTCAAGCCTGTGCCCCCGGCTGCTGTGAGTGTGGGAAGGGCAGCCCCACCGGGGGGGGGTGAGAGAGGAAGCCCCATGCCAGCTGCCCGTGAAGCGAAGGTCATCCCAGGTACCTGAGTGGGCCCAGGGCAGGAGAGCGGGTAGGCTGGAAGGTGCCACATGCTGGCTTTGAGGATGGAGGAAGGGGCCACGAGCCAAGGCATGTAGACAATCTTCAGAGGTTGGTGAGGGTAAGGAAATGGACTGTTTTCTAGACTCTCCCCAAGGAGCCCAACTGCACACACCTTGCCGGCCTCCATGACACCCATGCCTGACCACCTCAACTACAGGATCCTAACTCTCTGTGGTTCCAAGCCACCAAGTTTATTGGCTACAGCAGGAATAGTCAACCCGACGTTTACTTCCCCAGACCACCACCCCGTGTTCAGGACAGCTTCCCCCATGAGCAGGCTGACACGGTCTTGGGGTCCAGTCTTCACTGGTGGACGAGTGTGAGTCTGCAGAGGACAGGCTGGTGTCTCCTGGCTGCGGAACAGAAGAAAATGCTTGGAGCCAGCAGCTGAGATCTCAGCTCAGGGAGAAACGAGACGTTTTATTTTATTTTCACAAACAGTCGCACCTTGTAGCCAGGCTGGCCTTGACCCCTCATCCTCTTTCCTCCATCTCCTGAGTGCCGGGATTGCAGGTACAAACGTGACAGCCGAGTCCTGGAAGAGGAAATCCAAGGGGCCACACTTTAATTTAGACTTCTCAGCCTCAGAATTGAGGAAAAATGAATCTCTCTCCTCTGTCTGTGGTGTTTTGTTACAGCAGCCAGAGCCGACTACGACATAGACTGCCATCACTGAAGTGAGAACAGCCCTCAACCTCCCTGGTCTCAGCTCAGGGTCCTTAACTGAGATCTGCAACGGTCCTTCTCCAGACGGGGAGACGCCTCTTCAATGGCAGTAAGAGCACCCCACCTCCCAGCCTTGGAAGAGTTTTCTTTTCCATAATAATAGATCGTCTTCTTTCCTACTTAGGTTTGGGCTGTAGCTCTGAATCACCTTCAGACGGAGCATTTGCTCTTGGCCACTGTAAAGGAGTCTTTGGATCGATTGTTTTTAAGCCATGCCTCCTCCTCCAGGGACCTGCCTTCTGCTAAGCTATTTACTAATTCAAATCCCCTCCATGCCTGCCTTCTCTTGTTGACCTTCTCAAATGTGCCCGTTAGGAGAACGGAGGGCCAGCTTGACCAGTGCCCTTCCCATGGTGCCCTTTGCTTAAGCTCTTTCATAACGCTCTCGTCGTCTAAGAAAATGGTAGAGAAATGGAGCTCCAAGTACAAGTCAGATGCTTTTTTTGTCTCTCTCTTTCTCTCTCTCTGTCTCTCTGTCTCTGTCTGTCTGTCTCTCTCTGCCTCTCTCCCTCCCCTCCCCAATCTCTCTTACCCCAGCATGGCTTTTGATCTGAGGTTAGTGATTTGGGGGTGAGCTCTTAGCTGCAGGCTCTCATCAAAGTCTTGTGTTTCTTGTAATCTAGGAATCTCTCTACATGAGCCGCGGAGCTCAGGGCCTGTGCGCCACGTTCCAATCATCTGGGCTGTTCTCATTGGAATGCCAGGGCGTGCGGCGCTTGCGGGAGGCAGAGGCTAAATTCCTCACTCACATCTTCATCGCTGTTCACTCCCGGCCCAGACTCCGCAATGAGCTCCCCAGGTGTCTCCTTCAAACAAGCCGACCAAAAGATCCTCTGCAAAGTGCTACCGAGAGGCGGTCAGAGCGAAGGTCTGCGGTGCTCACAGTCCTGACAGAAACCATTTGGCAGTGTGCGCTCTCTTCACACCACCCCCAGCAAAGCGCAAAACATCCCACAGCACAACACTGATTTTCAAATGCAAATAGAATGCACCGTGTCTGGAATTCTTTGATTACATCCGAATCTGAGTGTTTTACTGCAAACAAGCACTAAGATACTCCGCTTCCCAGAGGACACCACTGTGAGAGGGCAGACGTGGCTCAGCCCCAAGGATGAGCCAAGATTCCAGCCACCCTGGCTTCATGGGCCCTGCGGCCATCCACGGAGGCCCGAGTGGGACTCCTGCCCCTTTTCTTCAAACTCGCTTGAATACGTCTCCCATTGACCCTGATGCCTGGTACAGGCTACACACATGTTGCCTGTGGATTGACCAATTGTGGCGATAGGGGGTAATGGACGTGATTAGAAGTCAGAAGTTCTCAAGAGTCATCAAGAAGCAAGGATGAAAAAGTAAGAATGAAAGCAAGCAAGCCAAACAAGGTTACGCGCAGTTCTCTTAGAGACCAGAATCATGGGACGCAGCCACAACAGGTGTTAGGAGAGGTGGCCCAGCCAAGCATCCACCCAGCTGAGATGTCACCTGTCACCTGGGGGCTCCTCCCCAGGAAGATACCCCTGCTTTTCATGCAGACCCAGAGACAGAACAGGACCGTGGGAGGGCTGCTGCCAGCAGGAGGAACCTACCCGCTTCCGTGTGCCCTTCCACGATTGTGGGTCAATAACGCCATCTTCATCTATCCCCGAAAGTGTGTCCGTGGGGGGAGCTGGGGCAGCCCGGGCAGCCAGAGCAGCAGAACTTCTTAAAACAGTGACATAAGTATCTATCATTTCACTATATATGAATTTTTTAATATTTCCAGTAGAGACGAGGCTGAATGTGGAATCTCACCAGATATGATTCCCCTTAGCCTGGGGGCCTTTTGATTCCTCTACTTCTTTTTTTTTATCAGATTTCATCAGCTTTATTGGAAAATGCAATAGGGCCTTATTGGAAGATGGGTAGAAGTCTGTCAAGCACTTAGCTAGGATGTCAGCCTCGAGCACAGACCTGATGGCCATGGTGAGATTTGGGCCCGAGAGTCTGGGGCGCCATCTCCCAGGAAGCGCATGTGAGGAGCACAGGGCAAGTGCTTGCCACGTTCGGAGCAGGGAAACAGGAAGGAGAGACAGCACCGTGATGCGCTCAAAGGAATTTGGTAGCCCCCTCGCCCCAGTGGATGAGATCTCCTGGTGTTTGCAGCTGGGATTCCTGACTCAAAAACAGACTGGTGATACAAAGGTTGCAAGAATCAACCGCTGTGTCCAAAGGGAAGGGCTAAGAGAGAGACCCAAGGGCAAAACCAACCTTCCAGAATAGATCTAAGCACAGGAGCTGTGGCAGTGGGAGGAACAGGAGGCAGGCAGGCAGGGGTGACATTGCAAGAATGCTTTTGGGGGAGATCAGCCAGTGGCACCAAATACTGCCCAGGCTGCAGGGAGAGTGGCAGGCAGCAGATCCTGGCCTCCGACCCCCTCGGGCAGCGTCCGTCTGGGCCTGTGGTCTCACCTGAGAAGGTGCTGTTTCCACAGCTTCCTCCCCCAGGGTGGGTGGCTCTGCCCTTCGTGTCTGGGGCAGGTGTTCTGGAGGGAGTCGAAGGGGAAGGCAGGACATGGTGTGTAGGAACTGAAAACGGGTACAAGGTTTGGTATTAGGAACTATTTTTCTAGGGAGTTTTGGAGACAATAACTAGTGTCTGAGAGAGAAAGCACTGAGACGGGGTGGGCCCGGCAGGCCCTCTTTTCCTCCTGAAAGAGGAGAAGGAGAGGGATGTCCAGCAAACACACACCGGGGAGGGGGCGAGGGGGAGAGACCAGGCCTGAGGCTGGCGGACAGCAGAGGAAGCGAAGCAGGCCAAGCACAGAGGAAGCCGACTCCCAGATGGCGGGGTCCCCCTCTTTTCTCAGGGAATTACCTCCCTGATCTCGGAGGACCCCATGGGAAGGGTCCTTCTCCCCAAACCACTGTACTTGGTGAGCACCTGGAATGAGAAGAAACAGACATGGCCCCTCTACTCCTTGGGTGTCAGAGGCGGGCAGCCCCTCCAGCCTAGGCCAGTGTTAATGTCATATATAGGGGTGCCGTCAGCAACATTTTGGAAACTGGGGTCCAACAGTCCCATTGAAAGCTGGCCAGAGGGATATTGATTTCTCTGTTGAGTAAGATCGTGATTTGTGATCTCCCCTGGGTCCTCACAGGGGAGAAGAGTTCCAAAATGCCTTCCCTTAACCCAGCAGCTGATAGGAGAGACAGACAGACTGACTATCAGAATACAATTCATATGGAAAATACCAAAGGTGCTTCAGATGTTGGACACTGCCTCCACCATGGAGACAGAAGGCTGAGGGTCGTCCCTCAGCAGGGAAGAGGAGTAAGGCGCTCTGCTCCGGCACGGTGCTTTGTCTTTCTAGGTGGGTCCCCAATATCAGAGCTGCCCGGGACAGTTCTGGGGACCTGCACCTCGGCCTTGCTGGACTCTGGAGCAGTGGGGACTCCAGCACTGACGTGGTAGATCTTTGTAGGGTGTAGTGGTCCTTTTTAGGACTGAAGGTGTGTGAGCAAGCAGGCGATGGAGCTGAACTTAGGCATATGCCAAAATCAGCGAGCTCAGGGACAAGCCATCAGCCAACCCTGTTCCTGGGTAATTGTGAATTTCCACAATGTGTCCAAACAGGTAGAAATGATGAAATAAGGAGAAAGAGGCAGCAACCAGGATGGAGAAGGTGGGGAGAGATAAAAAATGGATCCATGTATAATGAATGATATGTAGAGTTGGTGGCAAACCTCATCATCTGAGCATGAAGACACTTCGGAGAAATGAAACAAAATCCAGAACATGTGCAGAGTGGCATCTGTCACAAAGATCAGTTGTCATGGAAATAAACAAGAAATGTGACTCCGGATCAAGAGAAATCTTGAAACAGAAACAGCCCTTGATATGGTAGATCCTGATTTTTAAGTACTTACTAGAAATATGTTCAAGAAAGCGTGGTCTGAGTGAAGAAATAAGGGACATGAGCTTCAACACTGTGATGTACTTGAAAATTTTAGAGTGGAAAAGTTTACCGTTTGACAGGGAAAGTCGCCGTTAGCTTTAGAGAACTTCAACTATCACAAAAGAGGCCGCAGTGCCGTCTGGAAACATGGGCAGTGTCCGTGTATGAGAGGCCACAGAGGTGTAAACAGGAGGAGCCTTGTGGAGTCTCAGACAACTTCAGCTGTGGATATGCACACGGCCTGGTACTCTTACATCGATTGTGTTGATATGCACATGGCGTGGCATGCTCTCGTAACCCCAGGAGAAAGTTGAAGGTTTTAAAGCTAGCCCCCAAGAAAAGTACATGGGACTCCATCTCCAGTTGAGCAGCAAAAGCTGGGCTGGAGGCATAGCTCAACTGGCAGAGCACCAATCATGAGGGAGAAAGACAAGCAAGAGCATGAGGCACTTAGTTCAAGCTTCAGAACTGTCAAAAAGAAAAAAAAGCAAGAATAGTGCTGGAGACATTGTTCAGCAGTAAGAGCCTGCCTAGAAGGACTAAGTTCAAATCTCACCACCACCAGACAAACAGGAAAAGAAGCTGTTAATCCAGAATTTTAGCGGAGACATTTTTTTTCTAAAAACGGTGGTAAAATAAAGCTATTCACAGATAAGTAAAATCTAAGTTATCAGAAGATGTAGATTTTATGAAATGCTAACAGGAGTTTTTCACAGTAAAGGAGCAGATTGCAGATGGAAACCTTCACCTAGAGGAATGAAAGAACAAGATTGAGAATGGCAAATACTAGGATGTGAGTAACCTAAGAGGCAGGATACGGATGCTTTTCCATAGGCAGAATGAGATCTTGGGGTTGTTTTCACCTCTCAAGAAGGGCACAATCACCTGGTGCGGGTGGCTCACGCCTGTAAGCTCTAGCAACTCAGGAGTCTGAGATCTGAGGATCATAGTTTGAAGCCAGCCCAGGCAAGAAAGTCTGTGAGACTTTTATCTCCCATTAACCACCAAAAGAAAAAAAGGAAGTGGAGCTTGTATCTCAAGTGGTAGATCACCAGCCTTGAGTGAAAAAGCACGGGACAGACCCTGAGTTTAAGCCCCAGGACCAACACAGGGGGCTTGGAGACGAAAGGTTTCTAAACCTAGTGCTCGTATCCGGTGTTGCAGTCTCCATCGTGCGGCCCCTGCTGTGGGGTGGGGTGGAGGAGTGTGCCTTCCATTCTCCACAGGGAGTGTGTGTCTCCCAGATTGCACACGGAGAAGCGCGTGGGACAGGAAGACACCTGCTTCTTCCTTCCCTTTCATCTTCCTCTTCCTCTTCTTTCTCCTCCTCTTCCTCTTCCCCTCCTCCTCCTTCTCTTCCTTCTTCCTTCTTCCTCCTCCTGCTCCTCCTCTCCTCATTTCTTCTTTCTCCTTCCATGGTTTGTGTGACGTGGGGCCACTGGACCTCGTGCTGTTGTGCTCCACTGATGTCTGCTGAACCCTCACCCTTTCTTGGGTGGCTTTGGGCTACAGATGGCCCTTCACCTGAGGTCTTCTTCTCTTGGGGAGCAGGCTCAGGAATACCCATTGGTAGTCAGGGAGCTGTGGATAAAGATTGCAATTCCTGGAGCTTTGGGGTTCTAGGCTGACACGTGTCCAAGCGTGATGGTCCAGTGGTCCTCGGGGGGGCGGGAGCTGCCCTCCTGGACATCCTGCCGGAGCCCCTCCCCCTTCCTCCATTGCTCCTGCACCCCGCTCAGCAAAGGGGTGACCTGAATCCTGAGAGCGGGAGCCGCACCCTACCATCTCCTGCGTGTGGGGTCTCAGGCAGACTCACGTCAGGCTTCTCTCCAATGGACTTGTTTATCCATATCTGATTTAGAACTGCTAAAACCAGCAAAGGCGGGCTGTCAGCGCCAGGCGCGTGGGCTCCCCGCCCGGCCTCCCGCGCCCCTTTTGATAGGAAAGCCAGCCCTGTGAAGAGGCCAGGGCTGCCATTGCATGCTCGTTTGCATATTTGCCCAGCACAGCCCAGCAGCGAGTGGCAAAGGGAACGGCAGGAGGTGGAAATGTTGTCTTTAATTTTTTCCAGCACTTCTGTGTATCTGTTTCAGCGTTTGCAAAAGCTCTGTAATTCGGAATAGAGCCTCTGGGTGTACATAAAATACTTCAACAATCGCATCCCGAGCAGCAGCCACACTGGAAGCTGCCCAACAAATCAAATCAAACCCTGGGATTTTTTGACAGAACCTCCCGGGAAGGTATTTTTCCAGGTGTTTCTATTGCACTCAGAGGGCGGGCTCTGTCCCAACCTCTGTGCATGGTGAAGGACAGACAACTTTAGGGGTTCCAGGTCACAAATTACATGAAATCTGTGTGGGGCACAGTCATCTGGGGAGAAGGTTTCCATTCCAGCCCCTGCGCTTTACCTTTACGCTTTGTGGTAGGTGGGATTTTGTCTGATGATTCTGTCTTATGATTGCATCTTGTGCTGCATTTAGCTTCTCTACAGCCTGGCCCTGGGCGCCCTGGCCGGGTTCTGTGCCTGGGGCTCTCCCAACTGGGTTACACTATCTGCGCAGCTTGGGTTGCCACAGGGAACTGAGATGGGAGCCCTTCCATGCACCCTCATTTGGAGGGAGTCAGGATGCAAATCCAAGGCTGTCCTCTTCAAAAACCTGCCCACGTATCCGGCGGTGGCGCTTGAAGCTCTGGGCAGCAGTTGTATGTGCCTTCTGCATTTCCACCCAGTGATACATGGTCATAAATGACTGCAAATACGTTTACTTTGCTTTTAAAAATGAGTTTTCAATTATTAAATCCTTAGTCAAACCCTTTCAGGGCTTCTCAGAGTTGGTTGACTCTGTGAGCTACATGTACTGCACTGTGTGTGTTCAGCTGTATGCTGCGTGTGCTCAGCTGTGCTCATCTGTGCTGTGTATGTGCTCATCTGTGCTCTGTGTGTGCTCAGCTGTGCTCTGTGTGTGCTCAGGTGTGCTGTGTGTGCTCATCTGTGCTGTGTGTGTGCTCAGCTATGCTGTGTGTGTGCTCATCTGTGTCTGTGTGTGCTCAGCTGTGCTCTGTGTGTGCTCAGCTGTGCTCTGTGTGTGATCAGCTGTGCTGTGTGTGTGCTCAGCTGTGCTGTGTGTGTGATCAGCTATGCTGTGTGTGTGCTCAGCTGTGCTCTGTGTGTGATCAGCTGTGCTCTGTGTGTGATCAGCTGTGCTGTGTGTGTGCTCAGCTGTGCTGTGTGTGTGATCAGCTGTGCTGTGTGTGTGATCAGCTGTGCTCTGTGTGTGCTCATCTGTGCTGTGTGTGTGATCAGCTGTGCTCTGTGTGTGCTCAGCTGTGCTGTGTGTGTGATCAGCTGTGCTGTGTGTGTGCTCAGCTGTGCTGTGTGTGTGATCAGCTGTGCTCTGTGTGTGATCAGCTGTGCTGTGTGTGTGCTCAGCTGTGCTCTGTGTGTGATCAGCTGTGCTCTGTGTGTGTGCTCAGCTGTGCTGTGTGTGCTCAGTTGTGCTCTGTGTGTGATCAGCTGTGCTGTGTGTGTGAGCAGCTGTGCTGTGTGTGCTCAGCTGTGCTGTGTGTGTGATCAGCTGTGCTGTGTGTGCTCAGCTGTGTGCTGCATGTGCTGCACTGTGTGCTCAGCTGTGTGCTGCATGTGCTGCACTGTGTGCTCAACTATGTTCTGCGTGCGTGCTGGTACCACATGTACCACCATGTATGTGTGGGTCTGCTCAGCGAGGGGAGGAAGCAGTGTGCTCTCTAGAGGGCAGGCCAGGCTCTCATCAGCAGCCCCAGAGCTGACACAGGGGTCCACGGCCCTCTTTGTAAATCACCCGGTATGGTGCCTTCTGAGGCCAGCAGTCCCTGACCCACACGAGGGCACTTTTCCTCAGGAGGAGGCTGCTCTGAACCCAGGACCGGCCGGGTAGAGGGTACTGGGCGCTGCTTTCAGAGCCGCAGAGCTGTGGCGTGCTCAGGGCACCTGCGCTCTGCAGGATTGGGCCTTGGGTGGGCATTCTGTCTGTGCCTTGCTCTAATGCTCAGTGGCTGGAGCTTCATGAGTTCAAACCCCACCCTCCCCAAATCACTGCTGAGATGTGGGAATAGAAAGTGAAGCTTGGTTATTCTTGAATAATTATAGATCTGCAGGACTGGGCAAAGACAGTACAGGAAGTAAATACATGATATGTAATTTATATACATATAAACATACACACACTCTGCTGTTATCATGTTGGGGTTGGGTTCAGGGCCTCACACCTGCTAGGCAAGTGCTCTAACCCTTGAGCCATGCCCTTTCCTGTTTTTACCTCAGTTCTTTTTCAGACATGGTCTCACAGTTCTGCTCTGGGCTGACCTGGAATCGGAAGCCTCGACCTCTGCCTCCTCATAGTTGAGATGAAATTAGAGCTGTGTGACACCTGGCCCAACTTGTTTCCTGAGACAGGATCTCGAGAAGTTCTTGCCCAGGCTGGCCTGGAACCCTTATCCTCACATCGCTGCCAAAAGCTGGAATTATAGGCAGAATCCCACACTGAGAGCAGCAATTTTTCCCCCTCTAAACCATGTATGGCTATTGAATGCTGCCAACAAATTTTCTACATCAAACAATGAAATAAGGTTGCTTTAATCCTGTGGCCTGTTAATAGGATACATTTTGGTGATTGAGCCTGAATATTGACCAGGGACTGGTCAGGACGTGTGCAGCATGGAATTCTATTGGATGGTGTTCACAGTTGTAAGCAGTGTTGGCCTGTAGCATATGTATGCAGATGCACATGCTGTGTGTATAGATCGCACTAGACACATGCACTGACATACATTCTGTGCATGAATACACATTCTGTGCAGTAGCTTCCTAAAAAAATGTATCAGAGGGGCTGGGAAGGTGGCTCAGTGGTACAATGCTTGCCTGGCATGCATGAGGCCCTGGGTTCGATTCCTTGGCACCACATAAGCAGAAAAAAAAAAACAGAAGTGGTGCTGAGCTGAAGAACTGAGGGACAGTGCCCAGGTCTAGAGTTCAGGCCCCACAACAGACCAAAAAAAAATGTATCAGAAAGTCTTCCTCTTCTATTTGCTGGTAGAAATGGGTAAAACGGGAGTTATAGCCTCTTTAAATATTCATTAGGCTTCCTCATTAAACTCATCTGGGCCTTGGGAGCCCCCCCTCTCCCACCTCCCCCCCCTTCTTCGGAGACGGGATTAAAATTATATAATAGTTTTGGAGCTACTCCAATGACCATTGCGCACTGAATGTGGATTCACAATGTCCCAGTGTCTCAGGCTGGCAGGAGAGCCTCACCTGGGGCGAAAAACAGACTCCCAGAGGTTGGTAAAGGCTGAGGCATGCTGAATGCACAGTCCTGCCACTTTCTAGAAGGTATGGGTGGAACAGCTTCCCTCTCAGGCTTCCTTGAACCCCATGCCCACTTCCTGGCCTGGACTCTGAAATGAGGTTACTCACCAGCTTCCAGTATGTATGGGGCTATTGTCTTGAAGGATTAACCCTGAATCTTTCGGTTAGGGAGACGGAAACAAAGCAGCGCAGCGTGGAGAAGCCGACTCAAGTACAGGAATGCATTTTCTCAGCAGCTCAGGATGGGAGCAGGGCTGGTTCTTCCCCTGGCTGCGGTGCAGAGTCTGTTCTCACCGTTGCCCTGACCGCTGGGGGTTGTTGGCCATCCCAGTCCTTCCCGATAGTCTGAATTCTTCCTGCCTCTGCACCTCATCTTGCCTCTGTCCATGTCTGTTCCTTCTCATTGGCTGGTCATTTTCTAAGATACGAGCCGGCCATGTGGGTTAGAGGCTGCTCTAGTCTAGGACAGACGCTTCAGAGCTAATTGCATCTGCAAAGTCTGTACTTCCAGGGAGGGGCACTGAAGTTCTGATGGCTAGACTTGTAAATTTGGGGAGCACAATTCTAGTGAATACGTATGCAACAACTGGACTTACTTGTCTGTTTTAACTCTTCTCTGATCTGAAAATCTCCTAGTTTCTCCTCCTGAGAGGGTGAGGTCCTGCCTGTGGCTCCTGTCTAACCCATGGCCCGCCAGCTTCCCCGGCTTCAAAGAGCTCTTTGCACTCAGCCCTCACAACCAGTCACTCCCCGAACACGTGTGGGAGCTCTGGGGTCCAGGCACTAAGACCATGGCCCACAGGTGTGTTGGAGAATGTAGGGAAGACACAATCTTCTCGAGATCAAAGAGCCCTGGGTGTCTGCACAGGGCCTCCATGGGCACTGGTATTTCTTCTTGTTTAGAGCCACAAGATTCAGTTCAAACTA
Source organism: Dipodomys ordii (assembly GCF_000151885.1). NCBI lineage: Eukaryota > Metazoa > Chordata > Mammalia > Rodentia > Heteromyidae > Dipodomys > Dipodomys ordii. The sequence goes on from NW_012267237.1 coordinate 2,283,110, forward strand.
TGAAAATTCTGTGAGTCCAAGGCAGTGAGTTCCAGTGAGCCCAGTTTAGTACCTCGCACTAGCACTCACCACAATATATGGAGTGCAATATTACACTCAAAAAAGTGGCACAACACGCAATGGGTTTTGTTCAGGAGTAGGAGAAATCATGAAGCCCTTTACAAAGAATTGCCTTCCTATGATCCATGGTACCTGGGAATGTGCTCGCTGGAGCCAAGGGAAGAAATGATCTGTGTCTCTTTCAACCCTTTACAAAACAGCTTGCTCGGATTCATTCCTAAATGACTCTAAGGACATCGGCAATGAATTGAATACCAGGTCCGCATACTTCCATGTCCTCATTTGAAGGACCCGTGAGTGATTGCTGTCTGATAGAGGCTTTTTGGAGATGTAATTAAGTTCCAAATCCGGAGGTGAAGTAATGTTGTGTTACCTGCCTACGACCTAAATCAAAGGTCAGGTGACCTGGGAGACTGACAGGTGGCCGAGACACGCAGCCACAGGATGGAGGCAGGGCACTAGAAGGGCCGAGAGAGCCCGTGCCCGTGCCCAGACTCTGCAGGCCTTTGTCATGGACTTTCGGCCCACAGAACTGTAGTCCAGATGAATTCTCTCTTTTAAGCTCTATTTGCAATAACTCTCTATTTTAAATTCTCTTTGTAACGATTTATTACCATAGTGACAGCAAGTGAGTATAGCGTCAATCTTTGCTCATCCTTAGGATCATAAATCAAGATAGCACGGAAGAAAATGACAAGGGGTGAGGTGTGGATCCGCTAGGGTAGCCGGCCAATCTTGTCCTGAGCACATCCAGATGCCATCACAAAGCAAGCTCTGGGACGCGCCCCCCTGCGCCCCCAGTTACCCCATTTGACCCAGAGTTGAGTCCTAGGGGTCACTGTGGGAAGCTGGAATAAGTGCTCAGCACAGTCCTTGTCCAATAGACCTGGAGCTCAGAGAAGCCACGGCGGGTCTGCAGGTGCGCACAGCCTCGGCCAGCACTCTCAAGGCAGGCAGAGGCTCTTGACCACTCGTGTTTATTTAACCTGAGAAGGATGTGCAGGAGGTCGGAGTTGGTCTGCTGACGCCCAGCTCCCTCACACTTGAGGCCAGGCCTGCAGTTGGGAGCGCAGGGGTGGGGAGTGGGTGTGGAGAACTGTCCCCTCTGTGTTCTTGGTGTGGTCCTGCAGGAGCTTCTGGACGGAAACTCCAGGGCCTGTGCATGGACGCAGCCATGAGGAGGGACAGGAGGAGGAGTGAGACTTTCCTCCCTGCCCCTCCAGGGATGGATGCCAGTCGCTGGGCCTCCTCAGGGTTCAGAAGACATGGAGCCCGGCCAGAGGCTGATTCATATCCACATGTGACTGGAGGCCACCAGAATACCTGGATAAAGACCCATCCTCCAGCCTCTTACAGAAGCTTGCTACGCTGAGCTGGACCTTCCAGGGGACTGGGCAGCAGCTCCACCAGGTACCAGAGGGTCTTTCTACATCCTGTGTACCACATCCTGTGCCATATGCCCACACGCACCTCCCACACCCACCCCCAACACCACCCCCCAC
>NW_012267237.1:2285910-2333685 GCF_000151885.1 Dipodomys ordii
CCCACACCCACCTCCCACCTCCCACACCCACCTCCCACACCCACCTCCCACACCCACCTCCCACACCCACCTCCCACATCCCTGGCTCTAGGCCTGACCTTAACACTTAACACCAAGGGCTGTTGGCTAAACTCACAGTGTTCCATACAGGCTGGGTTGGGAGGTGCGTGATACCAGCCCTTGGGTTTGAGGTCCATGAGAAAGATCATGGGTTCCCCCTAAGTATCTTTATCTAATTACATTTCCTTGTCGGTCCTAAGTGTTTCCTTGATTATGGTTAGTTATTCTAAGAAGCGACTTGAATTGTGGCCGTGAATAACCTGAGCAGAGGGGAGCCAGTGCTCTCCAGGGAAGCACAGCAGGCCAGCATTGAAGCCGAAGCTCAGACTCAGGCTCCTGGTCCATCCTTGCTCACCACCAGCCATGGCTCAGTACAAATGGTAGTCAGTGGACCCACAGATTGATTTATGTGGGGGAGAGGCAAATGGCCAGGGCCCAAGAGAACCACATAAAGGCAACAAAGACCATCAGGGGATAGGAAGGCGAGAAAGAGGGCTGCAGAGTAGACTGAACTCAGCGCGCATCAGGAGGAGGCTGCCTCGTGCAGCCCGTGGTGGCCACTTCCAGCGGCTCACCAGTTCATCACGAGCATCAGTGCTATTTTAGGTTCTTCATCTCAGTGCTCCGAGGCAGGGGGTGAGGATGGCTCCACAAGGTCAACGTGGTCATCCAGGAGCAGCTCCGGGGGCTCGGGAGTGCCAGGACGCCATCCTATCCCCGAGCTCCCGTTTCCTGTCCACGCCGGGGAATGCTGAGCACTCCTCTCCCCCGAAGGAGTCCAGCTCCCAAACCAAAGCTCCTGAATTTGCATATCTGCTCTCCAGTTACTGTTTGACTTTCAGAGACAAGGTCGTGCGCTCGGGTTCTGGTAATGGATACCGGAGCTGTTTTCCCCTGGTGTGCTCAGAAGCACGGCTTGCTGAGCACGTGTTGTACAAAGTGGCACTGGTGCCGAGCATGAGGACATGGTGTAAGGGTGAATCCAGAGGCCCCCAGCCCCGCTCAGAACACTGGTAACGGGATCCTGCCTGAGCCGGGGCCATGCTGGATAGAAGTCCTGAAGCTCAGAGCTGGGGCGGCTCTCCGGCAATGAGCGGCTCTCGCGAGGTCGTGTCAGATGAGCTAAGAACCCTGTGTGTCACAGTTTGTGTTTGGCATTGGGGGTGTGTGTGTGGGGGTCACACGTCTAAATCAGCAGGCACAGCCCCGAGCCAGCACATCACCTGCCCAAGGAGGAAATGGAAGGAGCGGTCAGACGTGGAGTGGACGTGAGCCGTGGAGCTCCAGCCCAGATCTCCCTGGACAGAGAGGAGGCGCTGCTGCTACAGTGATGGTCAGGGCATCTGCACACCCACACTAAGGGCTAAGGCAAAGCGGGGTGGGAGGAAGGACGAGCGATAGGAAGACACCAGCGGGCAGAAGGCTGCCGGGGATGTCTTGGCGCACGGCGCAATCACCCATCGGTGTGGAATTTGTAGGCACTGCAGTCAGGAGGCTCTTAACCAAATGATCCCCTTGATTTCGAGGACTTAGAAAAGTGAAGAGTGCCGCTACTCTGCAGCTGAGGAATCTTGTCACTTTGTTAAACCCAAATTGAATGTAATTGATTCCATAATTAATAGAATCACTAGGGGCTCGGGAACAGACAGGAATGGAACAGCAAACCCACACTGAAGTCAGGCGGGCCCCACATTCCCCCTGGGCCCCTCTGGGGTCTCAGAAAGTCACACTCACTGCCCCACTAAAACTTGCCGAAGCCAAGACCTTCCAGCGGGCCACAAGAGGCCACTGGAGCAGCACCCCGGGCCCCCAAGGTCCTCGCCCAGATGGACCAGGGATCAGACTCCCCCTTTGTACCTGCTCCTCTGAGGAGCACAGGGCTTGGCCCAGAAGCAGGAGCAGCAGCTCCAGCCTGCCCCGCAGGCCGGTTTGATTTTAGCCACCAATGCCCACTTCCTCAGGGAAGCCCACCTTTCTTCCAGGGCTCCTCCGAGGCTGGGCGGGGGAGGTCAGGTCATTGCTAAAGTATGGCTTATCTGCACAGGGAAAGTCAACCTAATTCTTGGTGCCACCCTGTGGCCAGCCCTAGTTGCCACGCTCCTGGCCCATAACTAGGGTGTGTGGTCCTGAGGGCCGTGGAGGCCTGGTGCCCAGGCGTGCCTGGGGCAGGACCCCTCAGGAGACTGCACAGCTGGAGCCTGCCCTGTGCTCATCTCCTGGAGCCTGTGCATCAGCACCTCAGTGGAAGGCCTCCTGCCGGCAGCCCCTCTGTGCCACAAAGTGTACTGTGCTGTGCGGGTCACAGGGATGGACAGACAAGGTGTTTCTCTCGCAGTCTCCTTCTCCAAACTACAAGAGGTTCTGATGGCTTTCTTGGTGCATGGCCATTTTTATCTTTGGAAGAAACTTTTAGTTTCAATGAACGTGTACATTTTTCAAGGTGCGTGTATGTGCGCATGTGCACATATATGAGAGTTAAAAGAATGTACCATGTTACCATGCACAGCACGCGTGTAAATATACGCATGTATGTATATAAGTGTGTGCCTACTAGAAAAGCTCTGTAGGCAAATCTCTCCTGACACCACCCTTTGGTCCCCGTGTCACTTCCATAGTTGCGCCTGGATCCACATTCTACATCTAGGACGGTGCAAACCAAGCCCTGCCACAGGTTTCTGCCATCTTTGGGACAATCAGCAGGAGGGAGATCTGCGTCTCTTTTGTAACAAGGCAGCGTGGCCTACAGTGACTCCTCCCCAAACCAGAGGTCCAAATCATAGAGAGAGACCCCTGAGGGCCGGTGCCAGACACACTACTGACCGAGAGAGACCCCTGAGGGCCGGTGCCAGACACACTACTGACCACTGCAGCCCATGCTGCAAAGGTCCCCAAGACCACCTGGACCTATGGCTGTTGTTGTTTGTTTTTTTTTTTAATCTCATAGCCGGGTGTGGTGGCGTGTTCCTGTAATCCCAGCACTCCATACATAGATATGGGAAGGCCATGAGATTGCGACCAGCCTGGACAGCATTCAATACCCTGCCTCAGTAACAAGAATTAGGAATACTTTATAGTAATGCCTCAAGATGGCTCTGATACCTTAGCAGTATTGTTTGGATTAATTTTCCTACTGATGTGGAGTCACTAATTGCTTTCTCTGAACAAAGGAAGCCCAGCCAGCCTGGGGCTCGTGCCCATCATCTTAGGCACAGAGGAGGCTGGGATTTTGAGCATCTAGACTTGAAGATAGCCTAGGGAAAAAAAGAAAATCTGAGGGACTCCATTTCCAAAATGACCAGCAGAAGATGGGCTGCAAGTATGGGTCAAGTTATATAGCCCAGCATGCAAGCCAAACAAGCCCTAAGCCCTGAGTTCAAATCCTCAGACCAACACAAAACTAAAGGAAAAAGAAAAAAAACACTGGAAACACAACGAACGCACAGAAACCGCCTTCTGTTTCCTACCATGCCTAGCTAAGGTGCAAAGATTCGGATCCCGCCCTGAGACCGTGGACCCCAGTGTCTTCGATGGGGGGGAGGGGGCTGCGGCGGCCTCTCTCCCGCACAGGGGCCGTGGCTGCAGGAGAGCCACACCCCGAGTGTGGGACCCACAGAGGCAGAGCCCGCGCACAGTGACCCCGGACACGGTGTCTGCAAATGACTTTGTCCCCTGGTGTGATGAATCATGGAGCCGCAAATCCTTTTTAGCTAATTGTTATCAGCTTGTGAGATTTTTCCCTCCTATGTTCAATATCAATTTTCACGGCCGTAGGAGATAGCACGGCTCCCCTGAGCCTGCTGGCGACGGGCCGATAAAATGGCAGAGGCAGCACTTAACAGTTTAAAGGGGTGTCATCTAATACGCAGCTGCTGGCGGAGGCCAGAGGGGCCCCAGGGCCGGGGACACGCGTGCTAATGCATCGCGCCTGTGACCTTCTCAGAAAGTCGCCCTTCGGTGTTGACAGACTGCAGGCTTTGCACCCTGCAGACGTGGCCTTGTCAGAGTGCTGGCCTGGCCTTCCGGCCGTGCGGGCTGGAATTTCTGTCGCTCTCCATCCTGTCTTCAGTGCGACGCAGGAGATAAATTCAGTGGCAGCCCTGTTGGCGATGGCGGTCTTGGAGATGGGTGTGGGGTGGAACTGTGCTCCAGTCCGGGATGGGTCAGGACCAGGGTGCCCCGTCTGCACAGGACAGACCAGGGTGCCTGCAGTGACTCCGGAGGAGGGGTTCCTGCAGAGCCTGGTATGGCAGGAGACCCCTCCCCCCCCCCAGCGAAGGAGAGCGGTGTCAACGCAGCCCAGAGCACCGTGAGCCTCCGCCAGGCGCTCACAGGACCATCACACCAGTACTCTGCGAGACGCGGGCCTCGCCCAATGGATAGATTTGGTTCCAGCCATCTTCATTGCCTGGCTTAGCTTAACAGATGGGAGATGGCAAGGAACAAATTGACGTTTGCTCTTGACATTTAATGACCAGCATGTTGAGATCCAAGAAATCCATCTCCTCACATCTACCACCAGAGCTCGTGGGCCATGAGGGGGAGGGGGGCACGGCGGGCCTTGAGCTCCCCACGGCCCCCATCGCTTGAACTCAGGGAGCAGACTCTGCCTTCCCCCAGGGAAAGTGGGGGCGTGGGTTTTGTGTTATTGTTCTATTTTATTCTGACAGCGGAACAATGACCGTTGTTTGGGACTATCATGATCCCCCCTTGTGGAGCGTGTTCACCTGGACGGACGGAGGGCTTCATTCCCACTCTCCCCTGAGTCCCGGTCCTCTGGGGCACATGGAACTGGCGCCGCTACTTAGCGAGGCTGGGACTGTGCTCACGCTGCTCAGCAAGACGGAGGTCAGAGTGGAATGGAGCCGGCCTCTGGTGTCACACCGGGATTGTAACCAACGCTACAGCGCGTTCCTCGAGCACTGGGCGGTGTGGCATTTTATTTAGCCAGTTCCCCCGGTACACCTTATATAAAGCGGTAATTAGTGACTCGGGGGAATCCGTTGGCTTTTTGCTGCTTTCCCTTTTGATGGATGTGCTAATGGATGGTCGGATGGTCGCAGGCTCGGGAAACCACACACGCAGACATCAGAGCATCAGTTGAATAATCAAGACCAGAGCCCATTGGAAGACTGGTAAGCAATCAATCACCTTGTGGGAGGAGGGAGAGGGAGGCCGATGCCCTGGATCCTCCCCTGCGCCTGCCCTTGGGCGGGTCCTGAAACACGGTCTAATCCTGAGAGCTGGACTGGAGATGGGAAAACCCTCTCAACAGCCTCTTCCCAGTGGCAGGAATCCTGCCAGGGACTGGCAGTTAGATTTGGGGCACATGCAATTGGGCACTCTAGTTCCTCTCTGAGAGGCGGGTAGAAGGCCCCTCAACCCCCAGCACCAGCTACAAGGCGCCAGGCTGGCTAACGGGACCTTCCGAGCCTCGGAGACCCTGCATGTGTAATGGGAATCCGTTTCTGTCTCTTTCAGCATGGAGTTTGGTAGGTTCTAAGAAAATAGTGGTTACTTTATTATAATCCATTCAAATCCACTTAAGAACAACCTCGTGTGACAGGGCCCTGTCTTCTTGGAGAGAGCTCCCGTGTCGATGTCTTCCTCTCCCTGGTCCGCGAGGAGACCTGTGGCCTCTCCGTGCTTAGTCAGACGATCGGCTCTTTCTGCTCTCAGCTTCCTGTTCTGAGGGGGGGGGGACGCAGGTTAGGCCTGCCCCCACTTCACTGCAGAGCTGGTCAGTGTGACCTGCAGCCTGGGGGGGACCTGGCAGATCGTCCCTGCACGAGGCAGCGCCTCATGTGTTTGAAAGGGGTGGCGGGCGTGGCGAGCAGAGCGCCGTTACCTCTGGAGTGGCCGTTTTGAGGGGAGGCTTCCGCGCAGGCAGCCTGGCCTGCACGGCTGTGGTGATTCTTTTGGACAGAAGCTGGGGTGCTCTGAAGCAGAGGCTGCTGGGGCCAGGCTGGCTGCCCCGGCACAGCCCTGTGGGGTTCCAGGCCTGACCTTCCCTGCCTAGCATCCACAGCGCCCAGAGGGCACAGGAGTTGGTTAGAACCAGAGTTCAGGCACCAGAGGCCAGGGCCCCGGGGTGAACAGAGCCCCAGGCCGTGGGAGGCCAGAGGGAGGGCGCCCTGTCTGGGGGAGGGGAGCAGCCATATTTACTGAAGGAAGACGTCGTGTGGGCTGCGGTGACAGGGGCAGGTCTTCTCTAAAGAGAGAAGCCAGGAAACTCTTTGTGAGATAAATACAGTTTCACATGCAAAGAGCAGGGGTGTGTGGGAAGGAGATGGAGGGAGGGAGGGAGAGAGGAGAGAGAGGGAGAGAGAGCCAGCTCCTCCCACTCCACTCCATGGCCAAGCTCCACACCCTCCTCCTGGAGCCCTAGCTCCCAACGCCATGACCCCAGAGGACCGAGGGCAATGGGGCTGCAGAGCGCAGTATCCTCTCTCTGAAAGAACAAGACTGGGGGCCTGCTCACTCCCCCGAGCCCTCACTCGGGCTTGGGATCCATATTGACCCCTCTGGGGGCAGGGTCTGATGCTCAACGTGCCTCCCGCTCCTCTCCACCCCTCATGGGCCTCATGCCCAGCGCGGCCCACCGGACACACAGCTTCTAACACACACACTGCGGGGGAGCAAGACCGCACGCAAACTACCGCAAGGGGCAGGAGCCTGGCCTGGCCTGCTCCTGAGGCCTTGCGGGGTCACCATGCTCGGCCTGCGAGAGGTGTGCAGCTGTCTCCACTGTCCCTTCCTTATCCAGCCTCGTGGAACTTGATAGAAAGACCCAAGAAATGATCAGACCTGAGATGTCCTGGTGCTTGGGGTGGCTGAGCGCAAAGGCTGCCGTGGGAGTTCAGAGACGAGCCCCAGGCGCCCGCCGCTCACACCCAGGTCTCCAGGGTGCTGATTGAGCACCCTTCTTGCCACGCGGCTCTGCCCTGCAGGCTGCTATCCCCCCTCCCCCACCACCTTCCCCCCTCCCCCCCCACCTTGCCCAGGCCCTTCCGCCGTGGGCCGGGGCCTGGTGTCCAGGCATGCACACTCAGCAGCCAGCATCTAGAAGTTACTTGGGCTTCTGGGATGCTGAACGCCTATTTTAGCCCACCCCTGGCCTCTTTTATTTTTCACAAAAGGCACCGTCGGGTGACGGCTCTTGGTGGCGAGGGTGGCGGCGATGCTGCGGTGGGCCGGTGCTGGTCCTGGCAGGGCAGGACGTGCACCTCTGCCTTTGCTCAAGTCGGCGGCCCGGGGAGCTCAGACCAGAGCCCTGTGCAGGCCTCTGGGAGCCAGCGGTCCCCACCTGTCCCGACACGGTGGGTACTGTGCCCCGAACCCCCGGCCACGCACGCTGCCCACCTGTCCCGACACGGTGGGTATGGTGCCCCAAACCCCCTGCCACGCACGCTGCCCTCAGAACCGGGAGGCGAGTGCCCACACATGTCACCAAGGGATTTAAGTTGGTTGACTCTCTATGTAAACAATGAATCCCTTCTATAGTTCCTGGGGGAGGAGGGGGAGATGGTGAGCTCAGGAGAGCTGCCCGCACCCCTTACCCTCTCTCCACTGTCTGTCTGATCCCAGCCACAGAGGGCTTCCCCCCACCAACTCCTGTCTTCCTTGTGATTTTTTTTTTGGGGTCCAGTTGTGGGGCCTGAACTCTGGGCCTGGGCGCTGTCCCTCAGGTCTTCAGCTCAAGGCTAGCACTCTACCACTTGAGCCACAGCACCACTTTTGGCTTTTCTCTTTTTGCTTATGTGGTGCTGAGGAATGGAACCCAGGGCCTCAGGCATGCAAGGCAAGCGCTCTACCACTGAGCCACCTTCCCAGCTCTGAAACCCAGTGCTTTATTACAGAAGAACTTCCTCAGAGCCATCTTCCCAGCTCTGAAACCCAGTGCTTTATTACAGAAGAACTTCCTCAGCCTCATTCAGAAAAACAACTTTGGAGAAGGGATTTATCTTCCATTTTGTTCCACATGGTCTCTAAGGATAGCACGACCAGGACTCAGCTTCTTCCCTCAGGCTCGTCTGGCTGCTACTGGTGACTGGGCTGTATCTGTCCTGGTTGAGACCAAGGTGCTTTTCTTCTGTAAGAAGGGGAAATGTAGCCGGGTGCTACTGATCCTAGCTACTTAGAGGCTGAGATCTGAGGATTGCTGTTCAAAGCCAGCTTGAGCAGGGAAACCTGTGAGGTTCTTAACCACACAAAAAAGTGAAAAGTGGACCTGTGGCTCAAGTGGTAAAGCATTAGCCTCAAGCAAAACAAACAAACAAACAAAAAGAAAAGAAGAAAACAAAAAACTCAGGGACAGTATCCAGGGTCTGAGTTCAAGCCCCAGGACTAGGAGCAACTTGGAGGGCCGGAGGAAGGAAGGGACTACTTGTTCCTTGATTTGGGTTTGGGCCCCACACTTTTTTCACAGCAGCACTATTGGAGGAATTGACACCTGAAGGTTCATGCGACTGTATGGAAATCCATTTCCCCTCCCCCCTCCCTTCACCCCCTTCTTCTGCTTCTGCTTCTTTTTCCTGTGCTAGTACTGAGGCTTGAACTCAGACCTTGGTAACCTTTAAACCCACATGCCATCTTAACCTTCATTGAATGTTTTTTTTTCCTTTCCTCCCCCCACAGGAACAGCAGCGTGTGCAGGTGTGCAGTTGGGGGTTCAGGCCCCGGTGGGTGGGGTCAGCCAGGTGTGCCCCCTGAGCTGGCCGCGGCAGGGAGCTGAGTGATCTCTAACGACTTGTCCGGAGCTTCAGAGGCAGCGGGCAGGCCTTGGGCAGGGCCCGTCCTTCCGTCCTTCCCGGCCGCAGCCGCCGGCCGCCTGCGTGTGAACCCTGCTTTGTATTTCCTCAATTTGCTAATGGCATCGCCGGCTCCCGGCGTCCCTGGGGAGGCCTGTGGGCCCTGGACCTTTGTCTTTGAACATCCGGGAGTGGAGGGGCATCTTGAGAAGGTGCGAGGGCCGGGCAGGTCCCCCGACGCTGGGCTCAGGCCTGGGCCTCTCCAGCAGACGGTAATTGAAAAGTGTGAACCACATGGGCACAAGTCAATAATGGCAACTGCACACAAATGATGCTGGAGCCGTGCGCGGCTGCCATGCGGACGCCGGCTTTTCACCTTTTATCCTTCTCAGCATCACGACTTAATCCACTCTAATGAGGTGAGCCTCGCTGCCAAGACCCAGCGGCCACTCCGCTCTCTTCTGGCACTGCGTGGGGTTGGGAGGAAGCCGGAAGAGAGGGGACTTTGTCAGCCTTCTGGGAGGGGTCGGAGCCCTTTCACGGTCTCCACAGCACCTCTGCACGGCTTCCACCAGCCCCCCCTGCCTTTCCCCCCACTCCCACAGGCCTGTGTGGGAGTCTCCGCCGCGCCCTTTGTTAGTGGGGCACCGGCTCAAGGTTGCCGTCCGCGCCCTCAACGCGGTGTCGCACATGCTTCTCCGCACTTGAAGGACGCCGCTGGCGGCCACATGTCACCGCTCACCCACAGCAGGTGACTGCGGCAGCAGGGAGAGTGGGAATCCCTCTCGCTCCCTCTCCTCACCCATCTGTCCACCGTCTCGAGCTGTAAGGACCCAAGAGCAGCACGCAGCAGAGACAGCCGCAGAGGCGAGATGGCATTGCTGACATGCCAGGCGGGGAGAAAATGCCGCCTTTGCCTAATGTGGCAGCCTGTTTTCAAGGAGAGGTTTAATTGGTGGATCCCATATGCTCAGCTCCCAGCTCTGAAGCACGCGGCTGTGCTGGAGACCGCAGTGTCGCCACTCCGTGCGCGCCCTGCCGGGCCGCCAGCCTGACTCCACGGCCTCCTGTGTTCATAATTAGCACCGTCCCCACCGCTGCCTCCGCACGGCTGCTTCTCTGCGTCCAGGGACAGCAGGCCCAGCCCCGCGTGACCAGGCCACCTCCTCTCCACCTTCCCGAGGCTCGCACACCTCAGCGAGTCCCCCACATCCCGTTTCCTGCTTTTGCGATCATACACTGATTCACTTTAACAGGTTTTTAATTGGCCGAAAGAAGAGAGAAAGAAGCAAAGGCAAACACAATGTGTTGAAGCTCTCTGGGATTAACCGCATGGTCTTAATAAATGTATACACTGCCAAGGCGGGGAGGAGAAAGACTCGGCTGTTACACAGTTCAAACCTCCCTCCTTTTGCTCCAGCCTTAATCTGATTTTTGCCAACTCCCTTTGATCTGCCAGGGGCTGGCAAGTCAGGTCCGTAAGAGCAGAGGGCTAAATATGGAGATGCCTGTATCCTAAGACCTGATTAAGTCTGGGTCCAGCAATTGTCTCTGTGCGGGCTATCAGAGTGGCCGGGCTCAGGAGGGGGCAGGATGAAGGCCGATTTTGTAATGGATACTTATTTTATCCTGGTGCTCTAAGAAGATTAGGTGTCACATTAGCGGTGAGCTCAGGGCCTCTGGTCGCCTCTTGCAGGTTTCAAACACCTCTCTTCGGCCTTAGAACAAACAGGGAGCTTGGAGCCTGCGGCCTCATGTCGGGCATGAATAATTGCCCCAGCGAGCTGTTTGAAGATCACAAAGTGCTGTGTAAATTACTCAGTTTGGCTTTAGTCGGGGTGATTTGTGGTGACTTATTGAATCTTTTCACAGTTCAGAATTAAACTTTCTCGTGGCTAACTGTGGCCAGCAGAGAATGAAGGCTGAGTCTTAACTGACAGTCCTCCCCTCAGATCAATCCTTGCAAAGACCAGCAGAGTCACGAGGGCTGAGCGGCGCTCCCGCCACACGCAGAGGCCGGGCCTCGGCCTGCTCAGCAATCAGCCAGGCAGCCACAGGGCCCAGAGCACGCTGCTCCGCTTCATTCCACACCATTTTGGCAACATCTCCTGGGCAATTTTCCTACCAACAGATCCAATTTATTTTTGTTTGTTTTCAAACACGGCACATTTCTTTAATTAGCAAGGGCAAACAAGTTAGAGACAGAAGTAGAAAAAAAAAAAAGGAGTCGAAGCATTCTAGCTGGGGTAATGATGTCATTAAAAAAAGTTTCAATTAGAGGGAATTAGCCCAACTGGTAGATTTCCAAATCAGTGGATTCCTCGTGAGTCTGACGCACCCGGTGTTTACGGCTCCTGTGCCAGCCTTAGTCTGCTTGTGCGTTGGAGAGGGAGGTTTTTTTTTTTTTTAATTTAAATACATTTCTGCGGTAGGTTGTCCGAGATTCTCTCTGAACTCTGGCATGATCCCTGTGGATTTTTTCTTTATTTTTACCTGACCGAAGTTGTTTTCAGTAAATAATAATCATAATATCAACAACAAACTACCATCACAGAAACAAAGATGAGCTTTAATCTCACCAAATGTTTTGGAAATAATGTCAGAACATCACTAACTGTTCCCAAAGCTGTGAGATCAAGAACACCAGGTACCGTCTGTGTGACTTTCTGCTCTGACAGAAAATGAAGGCACTAACTGTATGTCTCCTAACCACCCAGAAACCACAGCTGAACACGTAATTATGACCTAATGGCAAACCATGAGGGCAAGTCGAATCGGGAATACAGAATTGAAGACGTGATTTCCTTTTAGTGGAAAAGAAGAGTGGACTCGTGTGTGGCCTTGTTCATTCTCTGAGAAGAGACCCTGACTAGGTCGTCATAATAATAAAGAGCATCAGAGCCCAATAAAAGAAACAGATTCCCATCTGCAAGCCTTTCTCTTTCTGGATAGTTTGGGGGTTTGGGGGTATTTGTTTGGGGTTTTTTGTTTCTTTGTCTTTTGTTGTTGTTAGTGGTGGTTTTAGTTTTATGTTATTAGTCAGAGCTACTGATCACCGGGAGGACCAGGAAAAGTTGCTTGATAAACCTAAATATACTTAACTTCACTGTAAAATGGCTAGAGCTCAGTGGTAGAATGCTTGCCCAATATAAGTGAGGCCATGGATTCTATCTCACACACACACACACACACACACACACACACACACACACACACAGAGACAAATAAATAAATAAGCAAATTAAAAAACTCATCTCAGAATTCAGGTTCAGTAAGGGCAAGTAAACTTCATATTCCTTGTTAGAGTTGGCTTGGTTGCCTACTCAGCACAACATTTACCCAATTACAAAAACAGATGCGTTGCTCAGAAGGCAGCAGATGCACATACACATTTCACTACACACATTTGTGTTTATTAAAGGCTCACAACTTGTTGATAGATGTATATATCAAGGAAATTAATCAAGTACTTCAAACAAAGTGTCTTTTTTGCTGGTGATAAGAGCAATCAAGATGTTCATGCTGAGTTTTTAACCTCATGCATGCACACACACACACACACATGGGCATGCACATGTACACCGATGACACAGATAAATTTAAGATGAGTTAGGAAGTTAAAATACCAGCCCCTGTAGTCAAACTCTTGGATTGGAATCCCAGCATGGCTGAATCACCAGTGAAACGGTAGGTCAGGGACTTAAGTTCTGTGTACCTCAGTTCTGTATCTGTACAGTGGGCAGATGGGGGACCCATCTCCCCAAATCACGTTGGCTCTGTGGTCAGGAACAGGAGAGGCTCACATAAATATGTTCTGCGTTGTGCATTTTGGGTCTTCTATAAACAATATGGAAAGTGTAAAGGAATGAGTCAGACCTCACCACAGACAGGGCAGAGTAGAGAAAGAAGCCAGCAGAACAATAGGACCCTCAGAGTCCCCTCCAGACAAGAGATGTGTCAAGCAGGTGTATTATTGATTAGCAGCCCCTTTGGGGAGGGGACAAAGATAGTTTGATCCTGGGTGGCCTGGAGGGAAGGAAGACCAGGCCGAGGAAGACTTTGTAGACTGAAGAGGGCTCAGAAGGAAGAGGAGTGAGGTTTTTGAGGACACAGCTATGTGATCCAAACAGCAGGGCCACTGCCCCCAGGCAGCTTAGCTGAGGCTACAGAGTGGGCTCATGAATAATAGGAAGGGTGAGTGAGCTCAATGTTTGACTTCTAGTGGATGGTCCCTGCCCCAAAGGCCATGAAGTATGAGCACACCCTGTAATAAACCCTGGGCCACTTCAGTCAGGGTCAGAGGAAGAGGCTGTGTCTTCTCTGGGGCAGGTTGGGGATGGGGAGCAGGCCCTGTCCCTCCTCTGGGGCAGGTGGGGAGGGAGGCTGAGCACACTGGGTAGAACCCTCACTCCAGGTACCCTTGGTTTCACAGGGGCTGAGCTTGTTGGATTTCACTTCCTGGGAACCCTTTCTCCACCCCTGGCATTTCTCTTCCTGCCCCCCACTAGATTTTTACTGGGGAGACTTTAAAGGGTCAATTTGGAATATTTACTCATTATGCAGGTCTTATTTCACTTCATAAAGTGGGAGTGTCTCCCTGGAGGAAAGCATTTGAAGCATTCCTTTTCAGTTTAAGTGCACTGGAATCCTCCGCGCACACAGTCTTGTACAGGTTCCAGGCTCTGTCTGTCCGCATGTGCACACTTCTCTGTCCTCAGACATTTGCACGAATATCTGCTTTCCCGTGCACAGGACGCTGGGACACCTGCATCTTGGATGACCATTTGTGTCTCTAGGACTTTTTGTTTGCCTCTTCATCCTGCATGAGACATTTTGATTTGTAAGGATGGCACTAGAGATTGAGCTTGGGAGAGTGAGGCAGACCTTGCACACTTTAGTCACACCTCCAGACATGGCCAGGTCTTCCTGGAGATGAGAATCCCTTCAGTGGAACTGTGAAACCATGATGGCCCTGTGTGTGACAGTTCCCACTTCACACTGCCAAAGCACTCGGCAAGAAAGGTGTGCAAATTAAACTCCAGCAGATTTCCCAGAAAATGGGCTCGTGGAATCTGGAATACTGGAGACAGAGCACTGAGCTGATCAGGAACTTGATCTTGCATTTACATTTTTTTCTGTGATTGTACAATGATCCCAGAGCAATGATTTCCTATTTTCACTGGGTAATTGTCTTTCTCATCTTATATTTCCAAACTGATCTCATCTCTTACTCACGAGTTAGTGGAAATGGTGTAGAATTATGATGCTGGGATTGCATCACCTTTCTCCTTTAGGATTTTGAATGTTATCACCCATGAGCCACTTCCAAAGCCAGATGATGCCTCATTCTATAATCTATTCAAAGAATACATTTTTTAAGGATATGATGAGTATTCATGATTTTGTTTCAGATTTGCTTTGAAGATTTTAAAATGTATCCGTAATCTGTCATTATCTATTTTATATACCCCAAGCAATGACAAAACCTATGAGCAACCTAACTCTACTTTTATCACTGTTTGAATCTTCTATCCATTTATTCTTTTTCTATACATGTTATGACCCCCGTAAGCATTGTCTTTGTTTTTAAAAGAAAAGATCTTTTGAGGCTTTCTTTGTCAGTGACCTCATTTCCTTTTCTGGAGTTCTCTGTGATTTTCCAAGTTTATTTCCTTTGCACACAAAGCAGGCTCTTCAATATTTTTAGTAGTATAAAATCTGACGGGAACAGATACTCTGATTTATCTTTCCTCCGCTGCCCGCATCCTCGCTGAGCTGCTGGTGGGCCAGCCTGCCCTCACCACACGTCTTCCCCAGGCAAGAGCCTGGGGAAGTGCTTTTCCCACCGCACGCCCCTTGCCCGGTTTCACCGAGGTCTCTCTGTTTCCCTGGTCACTAGACTAAAATCCACATGAAGACCAGACTGTGTTTTCTGAATCGTGGAGGAGACATGACAATAATAAGCGCCCAATAAATACCTGCCAATAGCGCTGTTGTCTCTTCCATTTCCCTCTGATGTAGGTGACTTGTGCAGCACTGAGCCTCTGTGGCATCGTGGTGCTCCACTCAGCCTTTGGGGAGCACTAGGCCCAGGCTGGTGCACCCCCATGAAGCCACGCCCACCCAGGTACACGTCTGTTCTCACCGCTGCTGGTCTGTAGGCTTCCTTCTTTCTCATCATGGGCTTTGGGACCTTGCTGTGTCTGCCGCAGTGCCATTGGACCCACTATTAAGCCAGCTGTGCCCTGAGAATTGTCACAGGCAAAGACGTGCCCATGCACTAAACACAGAATATATCTGTGCCCTGCACTGCTTCCCCAGCCCAGAACTGGTGTGGATACTATGTACGGAGCTGCCGAACATCACCCCTTGTGTGTCAGAGTGGAAACGTCGCAGCAGCTGGATGCCAGGCCTGTCATCTGTGGTTCTCTGTTTAGCAGTTGTGGATTATATTAAAGCCTCTAGCAAAGGGAAGCCAGGCACCCCGGACACCCTGGTGAGGTGTTTATGAGTCGTTCAGGGCCATTAGTGAATTTTGCTCAAGTGTGCACTGGACCGTGCTTCCGCACATTTCATGAATAATTAAAAATGAAAGTGTAAGCATTTCACTTCCAGGATCTGTGTGTGGCTCTATAATAAAGACACCTCTGCGCTTCCTAGAACCCAGCTCACTATGTAGGATGCTCAGGAGGCAGGACTTGGTGGGAAAAATGAGGCGTGGGAAACGGAAGACAAAAATTCAGACTCGACACAGTGTTCATGGAGGACTTTATTAAACGCACTCAGGCAGGACCTTCTCTGCTAAATATTATACTCTCCCCTAAGCTGCAACGTGTAGTAAAAAGAAAACAAAAGGGGGGAAAAGCAAATGCCTTGTGGGATCTGAGCAAGGATAGCTTGAAGAGACACATCAGGGGGAAGGCAGGAGAAGGGGTCCTGAGCGTGGCTGACGTACTCACCTCCCTGACGACGCCTGTCTTCAAGGGAGCGTAGGGCAAACCCATCCTGGATGAGGAATGCCCAGCTGCCAGTCACCCAGGTTTAGCCAGCAGGTACACCGACTGGCAAGCAGTGTCCGAAGGGTGGGGTGGGCCGCGTGTGGGGAGACAGCACACGCGCGCTAGGGTGAGCTTGAGCCTTAAACCCCGACTGACCACTCCACCCTAAGCGCCCACGACGTAAGATGGCTCCTGTTTCCACCACGCGTGCCCACCCCCGCCCATCCTCCATCACCACGCGTGCCCACCCCCGCCCATCCTCCATCACCGCGTGTGCCCACCCCCGCCCGTCCTCCATCACTGCACGTGCCCACCCCCGCCCGTCCTCCATCACTGCAAGTGCCCACCCCCGCCCGTCCTCCATCACCCGTTGAGTTTTGCTTTGCTCCTCTTTTTCTAATACCTCTCTTTTTCTTTCTACTTTGATGTCAACTCAAAATCTTTTTCTGTGACAAGATCAAGAACTCAGGACTAAGGGCTGCCTCCTTGAAGAGCCGTGGGTTCTAGACTCAATGCATCCTGACAACACTTCGCTGTTGGCTCAGCTATAGGGGAAATGCTATCCCTGCCCCTCTGAGCAGAAAAGCAATGTAAGGAATAGGGTTCTTGAGGATGATGGGTAAATGGGCATTCTCTAAAAATGTTAGAAGAATGCTTTAAAATGTCAACACAGAACCTCTCACTGACCCCAGAGAACATTCTAGAAAGCATGCTGGTACTTAAATGCCCTCTTCACCTGTTTCTATCTGTGAAAGACTAAGGCATTGTCTACCATAAGAGAACTCTACTCCATGTCTTTACAGCAAAGTCTCCCACGCCTCCACCAGGAAGGAAATAGCAGTGGCCTCCTGTGGACATGGCTGCCTGGTCTGTCCCTCTTCCCCGAGACCTTGCTCGGGCCGGACCTGCTACGAGGCTCCCGGTGTCTTCCCGGAGGGCTTGGGGCCTCCCAGGCAGTCTTCCCTGGTCCTTCCTGTCCTGTCCTGAGCAGACGGCCTCTCAGGGTTTGGGATCTCCTCCAGGCCCAGGCTCTCTGTCTGTCTTTCTCCTTGATCTACATTGTCAGCCAGCTCCGTGTAACGCTGGAACACAGGGCTTGTGTCTGGCCCACACCCACCATCCTCCTGTTGTCTGGGGCTGGCCAGGTCAGGCCTCCCTGCCTCACCTCTCCCATCTGCCCCCTCTTCTCCACCACCATAGACACAGCTGGCCGCTGGTCCGCATCTCGTCAGGCCTGTAGTAGAAGGCCAGGTCTCAGAGTCTCTGGGCTCCATCGCTTATGTCTTCTGGCTTCTTCAGGCCCATAGCCAGTGTCCCAGATGTCTGAGTGGACACTAGACATCATCTATCTCCTGACCCACCTTTACCCACACCCAGCTTCTTCTCCTTTCACACCAGACCAATTTCAGGCTCCACTGGATGGGCTGCTTGCCTAGAGATGTGGGCCCGAGAGGTGCCAGTGTTCATGCACGCATGCTTGCGTGCACACACACACACACACACACACACATACACACACACATCTATGTATGTGTGTATACGTATGTATGTGTTTTATGTTTATTCTAGAAGAGCTATGATTACAGCCGTGGGCCAGCCAGCACCAGGCTGGAATATTTCTGCATATGTTAGCGAGAAGGAAAAAGGGAGAGGAAGGAAAGAGAAGGAAGAAAGGAGGGGAGAAAAAGAAGGAAGGCAGAGTAAGAAGGCAGGAAGGAAGGAAGAAAGGAGGGAGGAGGGAGAGAGGGAAGGAGAGAAGGAGAAGGCTTGTTCCTGCTGGAAATTTAATCAGTTTCTTTCTTCCTATTTTAATAGTAAATAAAGGCAAGCTTCATGACAGCTCCTTTTAAAATGAAATTATTAGGCTGTGAATTGCAAAGCCTGGAGAGCAAATAAAACAAACGAACAAAAGATTATTTCTATTTCCTTTCTGGATGATCTGTCTAAACCAATGAATGCCACTTAGAGTCAGGGCCTGTAAACCAGCAGCCTGCATAATCCACAGCCACAGCAACTCCTTTGCGTACCAGAGGCTGAACATCAGGAGGACGCTGCAGTCTGCGTGCGTGCGTGCGTGCGTGCGTGCGTGCGGGGCACAGCTCTGGGTCTGAGCCAGCGGTGCCTTTGGGCCTCCCGCATGGAGGAGGGCTGAGGGGAGGGCGGCGGCCCAGGGTCCCCCCCAGTGTCCAGAACCCCATCTGACTGTAGACAGCGGCTCTAGCCTCCCTGGCCTCAGCCTGCCTGTCCTGGGAGCTGCCCTGGCCAGTACAGCTCTGGCTGTCCTTCCCTGTTGGTGGCCAGCTGGACTGTGCTTGTCCCCAGGTCTGCTGTGTCACGATTTCCATCTCCCACCAAGGCCGTGGCATGCATGAGAAGGGATGGGACTGTGGGGTTGGAATTGAAATCTTATTGGCTGGGCGGTGACCGGCGCCCCTTTGATGTGCCCACTCTTGAGGCTGCAGATGTAGGACTGTGGTCCTCTGAGTTCCTGGGCAGTGACAGGGAGGAGGGCAGCGGTCACCACCAGCAGCTCCACCTGGGATGCAGAGGGGGCCTGCCTGCAGCGTGAAGCCCGGGTGGCCCATTAGGCCTAGAATGGCGTAAGATACATTTACACACCGCAAGCACATTTTGCCATGTTTTTGTTAGAAAAACCAGCAAATCAATATAATCTGTGAATGAAATGAGCCCCTCTGTTTGGAAATGGCACTGATTGCTTTAAACCAAAGGAGGGGCCTTGAGAAGGCCATCCCTCCCCTATCCATGAAGAGATAGTAGAACCCTTTTATTTCCTTTAAAACTGGCTGAAGATTTCTCTCAAGAGAACTCTCAGAATGGTTACTTCCTGTTGGCGTGTGTTCAGTGGTATAGAAAACTTGACAACCTAGCACTTCCCCAACCATGTCAGAACCAACGAAGGAATTCAGCAAAATTGCAGGAGAGAAAAATAATCAGTCCTGGTTTTCTATACTAAGATAAGATCATCTGAAAAGGAAAATGTAAAAGCATCCAAAAAAAAATCCAAAAAACAAAAACAGAGGTTTATCAAGGAGAAGGTATGTTATCTTCTAAAAGCTATAAGGCACAGTTGAAAGTTTGGGCAGCAAATAATTGGAAACTTCCTATGTCTCTGGGCTGGAAAACTCGGTATCAAGATATAACATGAAAGTGATCTACAGATCCAAACCTGTCAAAATCCCAAGAAAATATATACAGAAATAGAAAGTGCCAGCCCAAAATTCATGTGGTATCTCAAGGGGCCCAGAGGCCCCTTTGGAAATAGAGCAAATTTAGAGGTTTCACTCCTCCTGATGACCAGATTTACTACAAAGCCACAGCATGCTACCCTGTGGCGCAAAGACAGGTGACACAGTGGAAATACTGGAGAGCCCAAGAATAAGTCCTCACATACAGGGTCGTGTGAATTTTGGGAAGAATGAGAAGATGACTTAGTGGGAAAAGGACTGTGCCAAGCACTGGAGTTACAGAGCCTGGACCTCACTTGCAAAAATCAGTCAGTAACTGAAGTTGAACCTTCTACCTCCACCACATACAAAAATTAGCTTATGCAAAATCAGATTTACACATAGGAGTGAAGACTACAAAATCCTCGGGTGGAAAGGAAAAAAACTCAGAGCACAGTAGCTCCGTGGCCACTGTTGCTGATTTCCCAGCAACAACACAGAAAACATGGGCAAGAAAAAATGCCAGTGTTTCTGGGACTCCAGTGGGAAGTTCCCTGTGGTAAAGACACAGGCAACAGAGTCAAAGCTGACCCAGCAAATGATAGGAAGTACCTGCAAGTTATATATTGACAAGGGATTAGTATCTAAAACATACAAAGAACATCCTCAACTCAATAGCAAAAAAAAAAATGAGGAAATGGTTTAGGTAGGTGATTTCCCAGAAAAGAAGGAAAGAAGGAAGGAAGGAAAGAAGATAGGAAGGGAGGGAGGGGACCGTCATTAGACACATGAAAATGTGTATAATATCACTGAGCTTAGGGAAATGTATATCAAGACTATTGCACATACATGAGTGATGCTATTGTTAAAATAAATAAATAATAAATGTAAGAACCAATTACCAAGAAGTACAAGGAGGGAAGGGAGAAAATGAGGGACTGGGAATATCTCTGGTTCAATCACTCTAAAAAATGGTCTAACTGTTCCTCAAAAGAAAAAAACATCACAAGCAGCATTGCCTTGTGACTCCAAGAATGCACTTGTATTTCTAGAGGAGGAGCAAGTGCGTGGTAAGAGCAGCATCCAGTCACTGCAGGCAAATCTCCCAGGAGGTGACTTTTATCATCATTGCCTCCAGTGGGTTTTTGGTTTTTGGGGTTTTTTGGCAATACTGAAATTGCTAGACAGGTGTGCCAGTGGTTGAGTCATGTTCCAGCTCTAGCCCCAATATTTCGTTTTACTTTGTCATGCATTTGAATGAATTTTAGAGAAGTTAAGTTCCCTGATGTAAACAAAATTTTCTCCCTAGTGGCTACTTACCGCCTGGAATTTCTGGAGAGCTAGCTAGCTTTTCCAATGGCCATGACAAATGTCAAGGGACAATTTGGATAAACTAAAACCAAAAAGACCATATGCAGCATCCTCCATGGTATAGAAAGTGCAAAGCCACACAACGCATGTCCCTGGGGGTGCTCCGCTGTCCCCTAATTTAGGAGGCAAAGAATTCTGTTCTCTGAGAAGACTATCGTCCCCTGCCTTACTTTACTCCCTGAGATAAGTGTTAGTAAGTAATAGTGGAGACACACCAGTGGCACGGACCGAATGCTTCTAGACCATCTGAGTGTTTCTTCACAGCTCTCCCTGGGCATGCTGCCACATGAGAGTGCAGGGGTGCAGAGCTTCCGAGGCTGGAGAGGCCCCTCTCTCTACCCTGGAGTCCTCCCTCTGCCCCTCTGCAGGAGAGCTGTTTGGTCAGGGAAAGCTGCCATCCAAGCTGTGGCTTTTTGCTTTTCGCTTTTCTTTCCACTGGGTTTCCAATGAAGACATTTTTTGAAATTGGTTACTCTCCTTTGAGGGACAAAAGGTGCAGAGAAAGATTTAGACGGTGATTGCTCTGTGTCCATTATTTCCTCCTCTAGTGACTAGAAAAGTCATCTCTGGAACACTTTACCATGACAAACAAGAGAATTGATGTCCTTGAAATAAACTCAATAGAAGGGAAACGGCTCACAGTGCAGCACAAATAGTAATGAGGAAAAAAAACCCAAAGTGTCTCCTGTGACCTTTCTGTGTCACCTAACTTACTGCAAACTACACTTTAATCCGTGAATCCCGTTACTACCTAGAGGAGGCAGGACAGGACCAGAGGGCAGGGAAGTACTCAAGGGCTGGGCAGGGCTAGAGTTTCCCAAGAAGAAAGTCGTTTCTAAACTGGGGACATTGCCCACTGGTTTCCTCTCTGAATCTTGCCAGTGGCTGCTGGATCGCTGGCTCGGTTTGGGTGGGTACCGTGCACACTTCGTGCTATCAAGCTGATGTGCTTTCAGGGTGAGCAAGTTCCAGGGCGCCTCGGAGAGGATGGCCTGGGGTGCGGAGAGCTAAGGCTGGATTGTGCTGACCAAGCCAGGACCGCTGGTCGCCGAGTGTGCATGTGGTTTCAATACCCAGCGCTTCAGGGCTCTCACTCAGTCTTCAGTGAGGACCTCCAAGGCGTTGAGCTGCCCTGAGCTGACCATACTCTTGACTTTACCTGCAGGATCGGTTTGCTTTAATGCCTACCAAGCCATGTAAAGAGCACTTAAGACCCCACCCCCGCCCCACCAGGACTGCAAACCTGCAGTCTGGGAGTTCAGCAAGGAGAAGGGAGGAGAGTCCTTCCTTGGACTCACTGTGACTGAACTCGACCAAGCATTATGGGGAGGAAGGTAAGTAGGCAGGTGTCCTCACCGCCAGTCAGCAGGGACTATGCACAAAGGTGGCTGCTGGCTCGTCACCAGGCTGGTCCACCTTCGGCCTTTGCTCTGGCGGTCCCCACTTTGCTGGGGGCCCCACGGGCTTTGAGTTGTCTGAGGGAATCTGTAGGTATGAACGCGGGGCCGTCTCATAAGGAGGCTGGTCTGCTGTGTGCCAGGCCAGAGGCTCAGCAGTAGAGAAGGGCTGAACCCTAGCCTGGGGTATCCTAGTGGGCATGGCCAGGGTTGAAAGAATCAGGACTGGGCCAGGGAGAGGAGGGAAGAGGGGAAGTAGAGGCTGTCTCTGGAACTATGGGATAAGCTCTTCATTGACAGATGGGACTTTTACCAGACAGAAGGTTGGGGAATGGAGTTTGGGGATGGAACAGGGATATAGGGACCAGCCATGCACCAGCAGTTCATGCCTGTAATCCTAGCTACTCAGAAGGCTGAAATCTGAGGATTGCAATTTGAAGCCAACCTGAGCAGCAAAGTCTGTGAGACTCTTATCTCTAATTAACCACCAAAAGCCAGAAGTAAAGCTGTGCCTCAAGTGCTAGAACACTAACCTTGAGCAAAAGAAACTCAAGGACAGTGCCCAGGTCCTGAGTTCAGGCCCTAGGGCCGACACATACACACACAAGAAAAGAATCGAGGAAGCTCTCAGGCCACTCAATCAGGATCCAGACAGAGGTGCTGTGGTGCAGTGGCCTTGATGCTGGAGCTGGACAGTGAGGCCTGGGGTGACAGGACTCGGCTTTCACTGCAGCCTGGCAGAAGGCCTGGCCCCTCTCCTGTGTAGGCATTCGGGAGACAGGAGGCAATGAGAGAACAGAGCTAGTAAAGAGCAGCCTAGATTTCTGGTACGAAAACCTAAGAGCCTGTGGCCCAAAGCCAAGAAGGCAAGAAGGGAAAAAAAATGGCTTGGCTTTGGACCCAAGATCCTCCAGACGCTCACTCTGCTGTCTGGGGGAGTTTCCCGACTTACGGTACTCCAGTGTGCGGAGTGAGGATGGGAGTTCAGCGGGGCCCCAGCGGCCCTGGAGGCCCAGGAGGACTGGAAGGGAAGGCCTGGGGAAAGCCGCTCTTCCCCTCCTGCGTCTTGTCCCCCGCAGTCCCTGCCTCGAGTCTCCTCTGACCTTAGAGCTAGCAGCACCAGGCCAGTCCTCATGGTACACACCAGTCTGCTTCTGATGTCACCTCTTTTGAAGGGCTTTTGTGCTCACAGGAAGCCCACTCGGCTGAGCCAGGGTCCTACCCCCATACGGACATCAGTTGACCGGCAGCCTCACCTTACCTGCCACCTTTACCTTGTGCCTTACCTTACCCCAAACGTTTCCCAGGTGCTGGGATAGGGGAGCAAATGAGAGCTGGTGGGACGGGTTCTACTGACCATGGTCCTGGAACGATGTGCAAATCAGTAAGTGCATCTGCTGCTTTTTCCTGGGTGACAATCGACGGCATTTATCAAACTCTCAAGGATCTAGCCTCAGCCCTCCAAGTCAGCAGTCCGGTTCTTCCTCCATCTTTTCCTAGATCGAGTCCTCCTACTAAATGTAGAATTTACATTACAAAAAAAAATCCAAGTAGAATGGGGACCACTAGGGAAATACGGTTCAGTTCATTGTACGTGCTAGCTGTGGTGGCTCACACCTGCCATCTTAGGAACACAAGGGACTGGCATTCAGGGGATCACAGTTCAAATCCATCCCCGGCAAATAGTTCAGGAGACCTCATTCCAGCCAACAAAAATCTGGGCATGATGGAGCACACTCATCATCCCCACTGCCCAGAAAAGCATGAATAGAAGCATGGAGATCCAAGTGAGAGAGAGGGTCTCACAGACCCTGTGTCAAAAATAACCAAAGAAAAGGAGCTAGGGGTAAGAGCATGGCCCATGGGGGAGGGCCTGCCTGGCAAGCACCAGGCCCTGGGTTCAAACCCCGGTACAACCCCCAAACTATACACATTCACGAACGCGTCATAGCGTCTGTGAAAATGAACAAGAAGTACATGCAAGCACAAAAGCAGAAGAGTTTTTGCTAGGGGACAGCTTATAATGTCATTTGCTTTGGAACATTTTTTGTAATTGCTAAGACTAAATATATAAACAAACAATACTGGGCATATTGTGTTTAATCTCACCATCAAGCCAGAAAGAGATGAGCTGGCCAGCAATCCTCCCTCATCCCTGCTTTTGAGAAGATAATAGATAACTTGGAGGCACTGGTCTCCGTCTCCCTGTGCACAGTGCTCAGCCACACCCACCTACATATTCGTGAGGTGGCCAAGAGACTCCAAAGGCTGTCACTGAAGGTAGAAGGTGCTGGTCGGGAGGTGCACTGGGTCAATATTTTCCTGGGTTGGAGATTACAGAACTGTACTGCAGCCCCAGTGGCTTTGCTCCTATGCAACCTACTATCGGCACTTGCCCGCTACGAGATAAAACAGTGCAGGTAAAAGTTGAAACTGAATAATGGATTTGTTAGAAGGTTATTGTTTTCTTCTAAGTCAAGTGACTTGTGCTTTCGGGTTTGATAGAGGAACTCACACACGATGCCAAGTGGCCTAATCAGATGGCAGTGCACCAGGTCACCAGGGCTTTGTCCCTGTGAGAGCCAACATCCGTGCCAGCGAACACGCATGAAGGACCAGGGCCAAAAGCAAGTTCAGAGGTCAGCACGGGGCCGAGTCACCAGTCTGTGATCCTGCATCAGCGTTGTATGGAGCCCAGTGATGGTTCTTTCTGTTAGGTGTTCTTGTTACTTAGCTTCTGCCACTGCCCTGCCTGTCAGGTCTGATCCCTAACCCTTCTGCACCCTGACAAATCCCAGGAGGGTGTAGACTCCACTTTTGCTGGACTGGGAGAAGGAGAGGCGGTCTCTGCGAGGACGATGTAATGTGTGGGGTCCCTGGGTCTTACCTTATTCTTGACAGGCACGCAGAATGCTGCTCCATGTGTGCAGATAGTTCACTCTGAATGAAGGCAAAAGAAAGCTCATTTTTTCTGATGGCCCAGATCAGGACCCACACACCAGCACTGGGACAGAAATCTGCATACTTGGAACCAAAGAGCTTACTCACCCATCGATCACTAGGTTAAAAAGTATCTCAGTAAAGGAACTCGTGGGCCTTCAGAGTTTTTGACAAAAGGTAATGTGCTTAAGATAACCAGCCTGTGGTGTGGAGCCCGCAGTAATTTCCTCCTGTCAGCAAAGGAGCCTCCAGGGATGGACGGCTGCCCGCGCCAAGCAGCTGTCGCCTTACCTGCTTGCCAGCCCGTCCGAACGACGGAGAAATTCTCCAATTTAGCGGGCAAACTTAAGTCATTATTAGAAATGACAGGGAAACCTGATGAAATTGTACTTTCAATTGGAAAACAAAATTGCAATCAGACCAACATGATTTCCTCATGGCCTGACCATGCTAATGCCAGGCGAGACATGGGCAAATGTATTTAAAAGTCATAATGGAGCATTACCATGCCTTCTCCTTTCCCTGGCCCTTATTAATATAAAACTTCAATTTGCATGTAAATGCGGTCAACTCTCATATCATCAAAATACATGAGGCCTGGGAAAGTAATGAATTGAAGTTGGACGCGGCAATTACGGACGTTTATAAAAAATTTTAAAGAGGTCAGTCCAGTCTGGGCTGAGAAAATGAGGAAATCAACAGGGAATATTGTCAATATAGCAGCCAGGGAGCAGAAGCCGGTCCCAGGTGCTGGGCATGAGGTGGTGTGAATGGACAGAAGGGGTGGTCTCTCCCCGCCCGCCCAGGGCCAGCCGGACCAGGCCCGGCAGCTGCCTAAGCTACGTGGGAAGGTCCTAGCCTGGTTCTTGGGGGCTGCTTGAGGGGTATTGCGTGGGGAATGGAGCCAGGGACATGCTGATGGTTTAATTGGGCTCCACTCCACTGTTGATAGGAAGTTTAACCTTTCTTCCTACCTGAACACCCTAGAGCCAGGGGGGATTCTGATAAAGCACTGGTCTGAGAGCCTGCTAAACATCAGCTCCGTTGCTCAATGGAGTTAAACTGCCTTATTGTGTCACAGATGGCGGTGTGTAAGTTGGCTGACTGCTTTTAAAAAACAGGAAATATTTATCTGGGTTGAATGTTTCATAAATCCTCAGCCCCACGGAGGGATCGGAGGGCTTTTCTTTGCCTCTGTACAAGCAAGTTAACAGGCTGCAGCGTTTGGAACGTGCCTGGGAAAATCCATGCAGAGCTAGAAACACTGCTCTGATTTTGGAGTTGAGCAGAACCAACTGGAGCCTCAGAACCAGCTGGAGCCGCTGTCATGGTACCTACCACACGGCTTGGGGTTCTCAGGACAAGAGTCCCAGGAAGAAAGGAAAGCCCTGGCTCCTGGAGGGGTTCAAGCTGGGGGACCCAGCCTGCTGGAGATGGGGTTCAGGCAAGGGTGGGGGTACATAGCCTGCTGGAGGTGGGGCTCAGGTAGGGATTCTGTTTTCTTTTTCTTTTTGTTTCCTTCCTCTCTCCCTCGCTCTCTCCCTCCCTCCATTCCTTCCTTCCTTCCTTCTATCTTTCTTTCTTATTCTCTCTGTCAGTGTGGAGCTTGAACTCTGCCTGGGCACTGTCCCTGAGCTTTTTCGCTCAAGGCGAGTGCTCTACCACGTTGAGCCACAGGGCCACTTCTGGTTTTCTGGTGGTTAATTAGAAATGAGTCTCACAGACTTTCCTGCCCAGTCTTGCTTTGAGCCTGCAATCCTAGATCTCAGACTCCAGAGTAGCTAGATTACAGGCCTGAGGCACCGACGCCCAGCTGGGGGGTTCTGTTTTCCGTCTGTCCTTCTCATCTCCATCTTTGCCTCCCGTGCCTGTTACCTAAGTTAAGAGGTGACACAGATGTATGGTGAAAGCAGGCCACTCTGGAATGACGTGATCCTCTGGACTAGAACTGCTCTGTCTGCCCCCATGAGTTGGGGGACTTGGGTAGGCTCCTCAGTTGTGTTGGGGGGTGGTCCTGGCTTTAGCCACACCCTGCTCACTTGCACCAGATTTCTCATGCCGTATCTGTTTGTCTTTCCATTTAGCTTGTGGTTTTATTGTCTCTTCCTTCCCGAGTGGGCAGGCAGGAGGCTGTGGGACCATCCAGGCCTGCGTCCACATAGGACTTGCTGTCGGACACTAGATTCTCCATCCCAAATACAATTCTAAGTTGTCCTGGGTGTTGGAGCTGGCTAAATCCAGTTTTGAACAAAGATCACCCACTGGTGACAAACTAGCTGGCACCGTTTGCACTCTCTAACTGCTCCCAATATTTTTAATACTTTAAAGAGTGCTGCTTTATTCTCACTGTAAGCACAGGTCCCTTCCTTCAGAAGCTGCAGTGCAGGGATGAAGTTGGGAGATTCTGTTGGTGCAAGGGAGAGATCGGCTGGGTCCGTGAGCATCCTCAGTGCTCGACTTTGACTACATGGGTCTACAAGACTTAGTGTTTTCCTAGAGCTATAACATTTTGCATATTTTTTCCATGAATGTTATCTCATTGGTGAGTTGTGTCTGAATGAATTTTAATGTAAAGATTTACCAGTAAGCGTGCGGCTCAGGAGTGTTTGCCCTAGAGAGAAATCTGGGTGTTCCCGGGGGATCTGGGGGCCGCGCGGTGCATGCTGGGACATGGGGGAGGGGAGGGGGCTGTCCCTGGGCACTGCAGCACCTGCAAGGGGTATCATTCTTCCCTGTGACACGCAGCTTCAAGGCAGGCCAGGTACAGATGGGGCAGCACAGCGGCAGGGGTGGGGGAGAGGGACAGGAACCTCTCACCTCCGAATCCTGTCACCCTGCACATTGGGGATGGAGTTTGCAAGCTCTCAGAGAGCGCTCCAAAACCACCCTCCCCCACCGAGGTCACAGCCTGCTCTGAAGCCACCAAGGCTGTCCTCAGGGAGGGCGTCACCTCCCAGCTTGGATTCTCACCCATCCTTCCATCCCCTTCCTGCCACCTCTGCTGTGTGTCATGGAGCCCTTTCTGTCCCAGGAGCCAGGGCTTCTCTTCTACTCTGACAATCAGGTAGGGGCAGAGCTTCCCTGGTCCCTGGCTTAGCTGACCACCATCTGCTCCCCATCTTCTACCGGTATGAGCTCAGTGATGAACAATATGTCTGATGGGCAGATTGGCACACAGCTAGCACTACTGAGGACCACCAAAAAGCCTTCCTGTTCCTTCAAGCCCAGGGCTTTGGCCCCTCATCCTCTACCTAGCTTCTTCCATTCTGCCCTCTTAGATCTGCTATTCTGTAGTCACAGGAGATGCTTCCCACAGGAAGTACAACAATGCGCTTGACAACTGTGTGGGGTGATGGTCTCCTTCAAGGGAGGGACATCTGCTCTCCTGAACTGCGTGCATCTATTGCTTTCCTGATTCGTTTCTGTCCTGAATTGATACCCGTCCCTTATAAATTTGGACTCACAAAATCGTTTTTGCTCCAGAGAATTCATGGCTGATGTTCAAGATCAAATAGAAGGAAAATACCGGAAAATGTAATCATTGGGAGAATAAGATCAATTTGGAAGATCATTGGACTTCTGTAATTCTTTTTATTTTCCTTTCCACTTAAAAAATCCAAATTGCTAATAACATTAATTCAAATAAGATACTCAATAGGTTCTACTAATTTAAGAAAGTGAAAAAAATCCATCCTGCTGAGAATATTTTTCATATTTTAAAATTGCCTACCACTGAGTTTTGAAAGTGGCATTCTTATGTTTTATTTTTATTTTTTCAATGGAATCGCCAATGTTCCGATATTTCCGTACTGTCTGTGTGTGTGGTTATAAATATATGTAGTTCCCAGATGCCAAAATGGCGGGCGGGAATTCTGTGGTCCAGCACAGCAGAGGACAGAAAAGCCACAGACAGGCATTTCCTCTTTTTCTACTAAGCACACAGTTCAAACACTGGAAGCTGGATTTTTTTGAGATCTTAGGAATTGAACCCATCAAAATAGGCTTGTTAGGCAAATACTGAGCCATTTGAGCCACAATCCTAATATGTACATGTTTATTTTGATTCTTTCTTTTTGCCAGATCTGCACTCAGGCCTGGGTGCTGTCCCCGAGCCTCTCTGTGCTCAAGGCTAGTGCTCTGCCATGAGTTACAGCACCACTTCTAGCTTTTCTGTTTATGTACTGAGGAATGGAACCCAGGGCCTCATGCATGCGAGGCGAGCACTCTACCACTGAGCTACATTCCCAGTCCCTATTTTGATTTTTTTGAAGTGAGGTCTCTCTAACTTTACCTAGAGTGTCCCTCAAATGGCAACTGTTCCTGCTTCTTTCTCCTGAGTAGCTAGGATTGCAGTAAAAAATCTTACTACTAATACTCATGAGCCAGGCCAGTGGTGTGCCCTTGGGGACACAGGACGGCCACATCTGCGTGCCTTTCACCTCTACACTTCACTATTGATGGAGACAACGCACTCTCACTCACTGAGAAGATGAGTCCCACTGAACTTTGAATGTCTCGAAAATGAATAAACAACCAGAGTAGATTATCAAAACTAAACTGGCTTCAATAAATAATAGTAACCTACCAAAAATCTGTTTGTTTTTTTTTTCGGTCATGGGGCTTGAACTCTGGGCTTGGCCACTATCCCTGCGTTCTTCAGCTCAAGACAAGCACTCTACCGCTTGAGCCATAGCACCACTTCTGGTTTTCTAATGGTTTATTGGAGATAAGAGTCTCATGGACTTTTCTGCCCGGGCTGGCTTTGAACCCTGATCCTCAGATCTCAGCCTCCTGAGTAACTAGGATTACAGGCATGAGCCACTGGCACCTGGCTTCTACTAAAAATCTTAAATGAAAGATTCTATAAATCTATGTTTTAGGACTCTATAATTAAGGTTCACATAAAAATAAGTGGAATATTTTTTGTTTCCATCAATACGGTCACAGAAAATAAGATCTTAGCTTTGTACTGGGTCTTAACAGGAAGAATACTTACACATCTGACCAGTATCACAACTGCTTTCTTGTTTTTCTGATTTCCGTCTTCTCTAAATTTCACATCGATCTAGCTTAGCTCCCATTCGATGAGAGAACGGCATTGGCAGACCTGCCTGAGCTCTCTCTCTTGGTTTGGAAGGGAGGCTGGATTTGTTACTTACTAGGTGAAGGTGAGGCAGACTCGAGCAATGCTCAGCGTGGGGCTCTGAATGGGTGGGTGGACAGAGGTTGTGGGACTGGGTACTGGGAAGACTTGGCTGGAACTAAGAGGCTCCAGTTCATGGGGTGAGATCCTTCCAGGTGCCTGATTTTCAGCCACCTGGCGGACAAGTGTAAATGGGCCATCCGCTGATTTAAGGGTCAGGATGGAACCTGGCACACCAGCAGAACTCTACCCAGGCTCCAGGCTCTCTCCTCACCTTGCTTGCCTTACAGCACTGAAGCTGTTGCACATTCTCAGATCTCCTTGGAGATGTCCCTCGGAAAACACTGCAGAAGAGACTACAAGAAATTGTCCAGTCTGCTCCAATGTCCCCAATTTCCCCAGGAAGATATTATTCCATTTGAAACCATTGTAAAGGTGTTTTTCATTCCTGTATCCTTCAATTTTGTTATTCTAGATCTAGAGTTACCATACCAGATTGCCACCAGACCCCTCATCAGGATTTAGTCCCTTTTTGGTAGCATAGTGAGGATCCTAAACAGTAAGTCCAGCCATTAAGGAAGGATTGTGAGAAAACTAGCATTTTTAAAGCACACAGAGTGTTTTAATACAAATCTGTGACTTAGGAATAGAAAACAAGAGTCTACTTTTGAAAAGTGTTTTGTTTTTATTGACTACTTGAATGGCCATTTAGGACACGAAGCATCATTTATGCAGAAGACATCAGAAACACGCACGAAATCCAGTAATACTTCTAGCCATAGAGCCTCCATTTTGTAGAAAATAAAACTAGCTTTTGTCTCAAAAATTTCATTATTCATGCTGACATGAATAATTGAGAAGTTCTTTAGCCATGGACATATGTATGTGTTGTAATAATACAGTTTCTTTATTTCACCAATGTTTATAGTTTGCCTGTGATGAAGCAGACATTGATACAGATGTGCAGGAGACACAGAGAGAAAGCCACAGCTCTTCCTGCCCTTTCCCAGCTTGCAGTCAGGCGAGAGAGCCGTAGGGCAAAGTCGCTTTGCTGGGTTTCCGGGTTTCCACTATGCTGGGAACTTCATGCAAACACCTTGCTGTATTCTGTTTGCAGATGAGGAACTGTAATTCGGAGAGGGAGAATGGAAGGGAGGAACTTTTGTTCCCAAGATCACTTCCACCCAAATGCATTCAAACAAAACTGGGTCCCTCCACTGCCAGCCCACCCTGCTTCATCCACAGGACATTCAGCAAAAACAATGGTTCTGGGTCTAAGAAAACCACATGAGATCAGCCCCTGAGTTGTTTCCTCCGCGCATGTTCTCTCTCTGTCTCTCTTTCTGTCTGTCTCTCTGCCTCTGTCTCTCTGTCTCTCTGTCTCTCGGTCTCTCTGCCTCTCTGTCTCTCGGTCTCTCTGTCTCTCGGTCTCTCTGTCTCTCTGTCTCTCGGTCTCTCTGTCTCTCTCTCTCTGTCTCCAGCCAAACAGCTTCCAGTTATTTGTTCTTTACTTGCCATGCCATTTCCCATTCGAGGTTCATGGACGCATCATAAAAATGCAGGATGTCCTGCTGGAAGGAACTTTAGAGGCTCTAGGCCCTGCAGCAGCCTCCCTCCCCCTGCCACTGCCCCCGAGTTTCAGCAATCACAATGTAAATGTTAATGAACGGAGAATACTGCAGATGACTTTCATCTTGGTGTCTGATGAGGATGGAGCTCTGGACATGGGTCAGTTAGGCCATTTAGTTAAAATTTGGTGCTAATGAGACCAAGACAGAGACCTAGGCCCCTTATGGCCAATTAAACCTGTGCAGAGTGAAAAACTGGAGTCTGTGGTCAGAAGCTATTCTATCCAGTGCAGTTAGGCATTCCGTCCGTGTACGCGGTGGACCCCCAGGGAGGCGGGTGTGGACCGAGAGGAAGCATGGCATCGGCCCTCCCCGTGGCCTGGAAAGCAGCTGACAGCACAGAGTGGCTACCTGTGGGGTGAGACAGACAGAAAGGCGTCTTCCGGGCCAGGGACGTGCACTGTGCCCGGCTAGGCCCAGGCATTTTAAGAGTCAGTTGGGGAGATGACACGACTCTGACTTTCAGTGCTCCTGAAGCCATTATTTCCACTGATCTGTTATCTAGCCACCAAGTAAACATGTTCTTGAATAAATTTTGCTTTCTATCCCTCTAGCGATCACTCAGCATTAGCTGGTATCTTTTGTTGAGAAGGCGCCATGACGGTGGCCATGTTCAGCTGACCCCTTGAAGCCTGACTCACCTCTGCCTCTGAGGAATCACCCCGGGCCCAGTCCTTACCCTCCACCTCCACAGAGAGCAAGCGGCCTCCACACGGCCCTCTCCCCCTCCGCTCCCCCGCCCCCCACCTTCCGTCTCTGGGAACTTCTGACCGCCGAGTGACCTAGTGTACCTCACCTTCGTGTGCCTTGCTTCAGGACTCATGTTCTGAGAAGATTTTCATGTACAACTGTACATAGTCTTCATCTCACATAGCCATGCTTCCAAAGCCTCTTTCTCACCAGGGGATGTGCTCTTCTAAGCCCTCGGCCTACCCTTTCCCACAATCCGTTCCTCAGCCCCTCGCAGAGGGGCTCCCCGGGGTGGGAGAGAGGGCCATGGTGCGGGTGCCGTTTCACTGTCCTCATCACCGGGGCCCATCCCTCCTGTGCGTGTGTGTGCACGTGCACGTGTGTGCACACACATGCACGTGCATGCACCTGTGTGTTCACATACGTGTGTGTATGTGTGTTCATGTAATTGCTGTATAGCAGGACATGGAAACCCTCAGGAAGTAAGCGAGGCAGAACAGGAGTTTCAGGACTTGATTTCTTCTCCAGGGAATGAAGAAAGCTGAGGGGACCGTGGGGTTGGAGGGGGATGGGGGAGAAAACTGCCTGGTGATTTATCTGCATATTTATCATCAGTCAGCGTCAGGCTGAAGACGCGGATAAAGCAAACCTTTGGCTATTTGTGTAAAGCTGTCCTGCTTCACGTTATTTCCAACCTTACATGTGTATATACTTTCTAACTAATCACACAAAGTATATAAAGTTTTAAACATCTAAGCACTGATAAGATCTGGGTTTTCACCTTAGAGATTTTAATTATTTGATTCTGGGACAAGGCCTAGAAATCAGAATTTATATTGAGTTCACCGTCCTAGCTGTCATGAAAATCATCTTTGCATCAGCTGAATGTCTTGGTTCGAGTTCACGATTTGCTTTGCTGAACGAATTTGCTTTATGATCAGTTTTCTTTGTCATTGTTTTGTTTGTTGTTTTTAATTTGTTGCACTCAGGGCCTTGGGCTTGCTGGGCTTTCTCAGCTGGTACTTTACCACTTGAGCCGTGTCTCCAGCCTGCTTTTGCTGGTTAATTTAGAGATTGCTTCTTATAGACATTTTCACAGAGCCTGGCTTTGAGCCATGGTCCTCCCGACTGAGTGTCCTAGTAGTTGAGATCCCAGGCATATGTCAAAGCACCCAGCTGCTACAAGTTAAAAAAAAAACAAAACTAGTTGAATCAAGACACGCTAAAATGACTAGGCTGAATGTGTGTAAATTCTGAAAAGCTCCAGAGAGAAGCTACAACTTTTGGTCTTAGAAACCAAAAAAACAATCATTTCTTGGCCCCTTGCTCCCATGTGTCCTGAAATCGTATTTGCTGCATTTGATTCACTGGTTCATATAGCTGCACAGGGGTGCAAAACAAAACTCAAGTGAAACCCCCTCTGTCTTTAGCTAGAACGGAGGTGTGGCTATTCAGAGAGGACAGGGAGCCTGGTTCCCCTGTGCCAGCCGGATGTGAAGCATCTTCCTGCGTTCCCACTGCTGCCAGTGATGGCAGTGTCCCCAGGAGGTGAGGGGGCCACTTCACGGTGAGGGCTGAGCGTTAGGGTGCTAAGCCTGGGCAGAGACAAATGCCACCTTCCAGGACCCAGCCCCGTCAGCAGCACAAGAGCGCGTCCCTCCCATCTGGCTCTCGGCAACCATGTTCGCATAGTCTCCGGAATACAACGAAACACATTTGTAACTCGAATGGATATTTTCAAATGAGTTCACCAAGAGGAGATTCCCTGTTTCCTGCCTAAGTCTGTAAAATTACACCAGATACAATGTAATTATCACATAAAAGTGATAAATACTCACCCTCAAAACAAAAAGTAATTACCTTCAGAGGTAATCCAGCTTTCCCGCCTGCTCCCCAGGACTTCCCCGGGAATTCCCAGAGCCACAGAGCTCCTTGGAGCCGGAGCAGCCAAGGCCCTGGCCCGCCTCGTGGGTGCAGCTCTCCGTGGGCAGCCCGCACCTGCCCTGCTCCAAATGCCGGGGCAAAAGGCCCCGCATCCGCTCCCTGGGCGGTGGAGCCGGAGGTCCGGAGGCTTGGAAGGGAAGGACAGGCGCTGGATGGTCCCCATCCCCACAGGTGAGGTGCGTTGAGAGGAGGCAAACATTTATGGCATTCGCTAGGAAGAGACTTCAGATGGATAATAAAGCTCCTCAGGCTGCAGGTGGCACGGACTGCAGGTAATTAAGCGGGGATTTCCCACTGCCTCAGCATCCCGGCTGGGTGCGGAGGACAGGAGTGCTTGGCTTAGGAAAGGCCTCTCCAGATCCTCCACACGCTCTCCCCGCGGGCAGGGTGGCACCCGTGGGCGTGACCTCAGGGATTCTGATTTCCTGTGCCGTTTATTGAACGAATAAATAAAAAGTGTAAAGTCTACACAGAGATGGCCTGGAAACTTCTTCAATGTTCTTACAATTCAAAGCTGAGCACTTGACATCGGTCCAAAACAATCTCCGATTGTAGCTTTTTTTTTTTTTTTGACAAGATTAAAAACCTTGGCTAGCGGTTTTAATAGATGAGTTTATATTTCATTGAAGGATAGTCACAAGTGGGCGTCTCACCAATGTGGGTAGGTAAAACGATTTCTTTCTGCGTATCCACATACCATTCGACAAACGAAAGCTTGCACTGCTTCTTAAAATTCAGACACCCGGGTCCCTCTACTAAAGAAGAGCTGCTAATTAAATATGAATGGAGCACATATGCTGACTTGAATAATCTCACTCTTCTCTGTGAATCTCCCCAGACGCCAGCCTGCACTGGAGGATTGGTGCCCCCTTCTCTGGCCTGGGCTGCAGCAGGAGGTCTGGTGTCCAGCACCCGGCTTGCTCATCTACCCCAGGCCTGATAGCTCTGCCCAGACGTCCCTGTCATACCACGCCAGCACACCAATATGTTTGCTAAACTGATCAATAGCAAGATTGATAAGTCTTCTACTTGGTTAAGTTAATCTTCCTATTGATCAGCCCCACAAACATATTGCTTTTCTTAGGCAGCCTTCCTCGATAGCTTTTCTCCCTCACCTCGACATCCCAGTTGTCTGGAGCTATCAAGAAGAGAAATAGAACGGCATTTTCCACATTAAACGTTTCCATTACATAAGGATCATCTTCTCCAGCAACAGCTACCTCCTCGGTGCACGATTTATCGCCGGTAGGGGCCTGACTAATTTTTCTGTGGATGTTAGAATATTGATAATGATCTGGGTCTTTCCTTCCTCATGTTTAGTGTAAAGATGTCAATTAATAATAGTTATAAATTGGAAGCAGTAAATGACTTCCCAATGACAGTGCCCAGAGCCAAGATCTTAGAAAGCAGAACTACAAACAAAGCCAAAACAAGAAGTTGTACACTGGGCCGCTCCTCTTACTCTTTGTCTTTCCATGACAGAGAAAATGTGGGAACAATGGAAAGAAGTCTCGGGAGAGGAATGGGCTGGCCCCGGATGGAGAAGAAAGAGCTGAGAAGACTCAACAAGATAAACCTAACCAGACAGCCAATTCCTCTTCCACCAAACCCCAGACGAGATGAAGTCCGCAGGTCATCTGACTGGAGACCACCACGGGGCAATCATGCCAGCTCCCGGCTCGGTCACCCTCCTGCCCCGACCTCAGATCACAGCGATCTGGCACCCATGATGTGTTTTGAGAATGAATACTTACTCCCAAGGCCCCCTCCCCTGGGGGAGGGACTGGCAGAGATTGGAAGAAGCAGAAGTCAGATGGAAGACAGGAAGTTCAATGCCAGGTACTGGATGGAGGCCGGGAGACAAATCAGACAGGATCCTCCAGGCAGAGGAGTCCACGCGGTGTAACACAGGTGGGGCGTGACGTTCACTTGAGAGCTCAGGAATGGAGGGGGGGAGAAGGGGGAGGAAAAGCCGGAATCCTCTGGAATCCACTGGAATCAGCCGGAATCTGTGGGCTGGACGCAGGCTGTCCAGACACCTGGGAAGAGGGTGGAGCTGTTGGTAAGTGGAGTTTCTTGTCTGTGAGTCAGGAAGTTACCTGTTAAAGGGGAATCAGTGTGTGCTTCACAGCTGGGGCCTGAAGGCACTATCCAAAGAGCAGTAAGAGCAGGGGGTAGAGAGCCGGGTGTGCGCATGTGGATGTGTGTGTGAGCATGCGTGTGTGTGAGCATGCGTGTGTGAGCATGTGTGTGAGCATGTGTGTGAGCATGTGTGTGAACATGTGTGTGTGAGCATGTGTGTGCGCGCATGTGTGTGAACATGTGTGTGAGAGCACATGTGTGAGCATGCGTGTGTGAGCACATGTGTGTGGGCACATGTGTGTGAGCATGTGTGTGTGAGCATGTGTGTGAGCATGCGAGTGTGAGCATGTGTGTGAGCATGCGTGAGAGCATGCGTGTGTGAGCATGTGTGTGAGCATGTGTGAGCACATGTGTGTGAGCGTGCGTGTGTGAGCACATGTGTGTGAGCATGCGTGTGTGAGCACATGTGTGTGAGCACGCGTGTGTGCACAGATGGCCACATCACAGCTGTGATGAGCCAGCAGCTGGAAGCACACTGCTGCCCACCTGGACACGTGCCAGGCCGCCACCTCCCAGGGACCTCTGCAGGGTTCTCCAGAACCTTCTGCAGGGTTCTCCAGAAAGCCCGGAGAAGCCACTCAGCCTCGTGCTCCATGCTGCTTGTTCCCTTTTTATTGTTCTTGTCTTTAAATGGTTGTGCAAAGGAGCTGCCACTGATGAATACAACATCTTCCCTTCGACGTTCCCACCTCCCTTCCGCCCACTCCTCCTTCCCTTAGTCTTCTTAATTTTGTGGTATAGACACTGAATTCTTGGTGCACCCTCCCTCCCCCCCTCCAGCCGCTCCCCGCTCTGCCCTCGGCTCCACCCTCCTCACGCGAGGTGCCACGGCTTCCACTTTGGAAAGCCAGCAGCCAGCGAGGGTCAGGCTGGCCCCCTCTGCCCCAGCTGCCTCGGGGTGCCGGGTGGGCCAGCCTCCCCAGGCTCTTCAGCCACTGTCTGTCCCCCCACAGCCTCCACCCACGCTTTCGTGAGTGTCACCTAGCACTCTGGGCATGCTCACAACAGACCTCTGTGTTTCTCAGATTCTTCCCAAGTTTCACTCCATACATACAGCAGCAGTATTTCCCGAATCACGTCTGAAGGAAGACAAGCCAGGCCCCATCCAGGAAGCCCCAGCCTCTTCCACAGAGGCTTGGTGCCAAATGTGAGTTTGGCTTGCTGGGTTTTCTTTTTCTTCTGCAATTGAACACTGACAGTTTTGTATTCTGCCTGGATCCTAAATGTCCCCGAAAGACCCCACGCTGACGGTTTGGTCCGGAGCCTGGGGCACGGCGGGGAGTGGTCCCGGCGGACAGAGGTGACAGCTTTTCTCCTCCACACTGCTCAGCCTCAGCACAGACCCCACTCTGCAGGACCAAGAGCCCACAAACTGCAACCTCTGAACCCCGAGCCGGCGTGGACCAGACCTTTGCTCCTCGTGGGTGTGTCTCTCAGGCATTTTGTCTCAGCGATGGAGAGCTGGCGGGCACAAGGCTACATCTGTGGAGGCTGCGGAGACTCAGGGCTGACCTTTCTAATCCACACCCGCGGGGCCGCGAGGCTCCTGGCCGGTCACCACGACTGAGACCTGTCAGGACAGCAGGTGTCTTCCTGCAGGGGACCCAGAAGAGCTCAGCACCTTGTGCCAGACTGTGGGAGGCCCCAGGAAGCTCCCTTCACTCCTGGAGGACTCAAGCCGCCCCCCGGCGGCCTGTCTGTGCTCCCGAAGCGATGAGCACACCACCAGCCTGTCTGCGCGGGGCAGCTCTGGAGTGACACACTCCCAAGGTGTGCTCACGCTCCTTAGCCGGCGACAGATGTCACCCCACAGCTCACGACCCAGCCAGGAGTGTAGGTTCCAACGTCTGTGTGTGCTATAGACACACAGCCGACAATCTACAGAGGGAAGCCCCTCAGAGGACGCTCGGTCACGCCGCGAGCCTCGCCGCCCCTGGGCTGGTCTTCCCCGGTCACCACCCGTTCCTCTAAGGGGAAAAGGCTCCCATCACGGAGGAGGCTGGGGCAGAGGCATGTCTGGCATCTGGGCCGCCGTTGGTGGGAACTCACGGAGCCACGAGGGCCTGACAGGGGTCCTCCACCCAGAAGGCCACTCCAGCTCTGCATCCAGCCGCTTCGCAGCTCTCCTCTCCGTCTGCCTGCGCCGTGGTCTTTTCCTCGCTCAGACCCAAACAAGAGAGCTCCAGGGATGAGCTGCCTGCACTACACAGAGTGAAAAGGCAAATTAGGGTCCAGTTTCAAGTCGGAGGGCGGGTCTGCCCCACCACGCCGCATCCTGCTCTGCGTGGGAAACTGAGGCTGCGCCCCTGGCTTTCACCGCGGGCCCGGGCAGGTCTGGGTGTCCAGGGCAATGTCGTATCCGAGTGGAGCGGGGCAGAGTAAGTCACTTAAACCACCTCTGCCAGGAGGCCCCGGTGCCTTGCAAGTGTTTTTGAGTGACAGACGGGTCCCTCTCTCTCTTTTTATTTCTGTGAGTTAACAGGTTTCTGTACTTTTTTACTAAAAAGAAAAAAGTTCCTCTTCTTGGCACTCTGGGAAATCTTTCTGCACAACATTTCAGCCAAGCACTGAGCATCGGCCTTTTTACTTCTCTTTCGTGGAATATCAAAACTTTGTTCTGAATCTCAGATATCCCTGCTGGACCCAAAGTGGAGAAAAAAATTAAAAACGAAGGAAGAAAAACCCCCAGGAGAAGAGGAATTCTAAATCTTCTCAGGGCACGTGTTGGATGTGTCTCTCATCTCACCTTTGGATAAATTCTCACTTCAAGCAAAACCATTTTCCTTTGAAAGTGCTGTTATGCAGACACATTCCCAGAATCACTCGAAAGGAATGTTTTGCCTGAGAATAATTCGACATTGTTAATGTATTCCGACAGCCAGTCAGCACGCTGCGTGGGTGCCACTTTCATGGCCACACAGCCCCTTCTGCCTGTGTCACTGGGCCCCTGTCCTGGGCTGGAAGCCACTCGCAGCCGAGCCCTTCCCCGGCAGGGCTGGCTTCGTGCCCCTCCGAGGGGGCACTTGCACGTGGCTGGAGCTGCTTGGGTTGTCAAAGCTGGGCGAGGAGGGTGTGACTGGTATGGAATGGCAGAACCTGTGGGGGGGAGGCCTGCCCACACGGGACCTGCCCCCAACAGTGAATCAAAAACCCCCTTGATGAAAGCTGGCATGGACAACTGTCCGGATGCTCAAACTGACTCCACTTGCACTTCTGACGTGCACCACGACAGGTGTGCAATAAAGTCGCGGGGTGGGTCTGTACCACGCACTGTGTGCTCTTAGACTTACTCCCATTGTTGGCCTACAGAGCGCTGATGCCTTGTAACCTCTCTGAGAGTCGGGCTGAGGTAGAGAAAACGCAGGCACTTGGGAAGCACTGGGCTAAGAGCGAGAAGGAAGTGCACGCAATCTGAGAGAGACGGCCAGGAGAATGTCCACAGGAAGTTTAATATTAAAGCTAGGGAACAGACGTGTGGCTACATTTGGGAACCAAGGTCTGCAAGCTCAAGGAACGAGGGGTGCCCCGGCCATCTCTGCAGAG
Organism: Dipodomys ordii; assembly: GCF_000151885.1. NCBI lineage: Eukaryota > Metazoa > Chordata > Mammalia > Rodentia > Heteromyidae > Dipodomys > Dipodomys ordii. Next base: position 2,325,699 of record NW_012267237.1, read on the forward strand.
CCCTGTCCTTGGGGAGGGAGGGGGGACAGCGGGGGGAGAGAGAGCAGCCCACAGGCTTTGAAAGATGAAATCTTATTGAAATGGTATTAAAGAAAGGAGAAGCAAATGGGCGAGGGGGGAATTTCACATTGCTGATGAGGTTAATGAGTTAGGAAAAAAGCAAGAATGCCACCTCACTCCAGGCTTCCTTCTGATCTGGTGCAAGTGTTGAAGGAAGAAAACAGTTGAATGTGTTTGGTGTGACCCTCCCAGCATCCTGGTGTCCTGTGAACTGCGTCTGTAAAGGCTGCGCCAAGCAATGCTGCACCTTCCGGACTTGAATCCTCATGGCTGCTGCTGGCATCTATCAATGCCTGCAGACCTGTTCTATAGGAATGGTAGCAGTGACGGAATGGCAATAGTAACGGAAGGCAGCTGGTTCACACAGCACACGCCAACAAGTGCTCTGGTTCACAGCAACACACGTAGACTCCTTCCCTTCCTTGTAAATAAGCATAAAACGCCAGGCAGTCGGTGCCTCGTGTTCCTTAGGAACGCCGTCCTGCGTTCTGTGAGGTTACGGTCACAGTCCCCAGGCACAGACGCAGCATAATAAGTTCCTCTGCGCCCTTCTGTTTCAACTCAACCACAGCAAACTGCACAGGGTCAACACAAAATAGAGACGATAAACTTGATAAACTCTAAGAGCGTCTGCACACTTGGAGCTCAGGGTCACAGAAGGTCAGTATTCTTGATCTCCATCCGGGTATGTTTTGAGATAGATGACCTTGGTTCCCTTGGAAGGGCATTGTAATGGCTGGCTTGAGTCAATCTGTGATGTGAGGTGGCTGAAGCTGTCCACGTTCTCAGCTCAGCAAGGAGGTGCCTGGCAGAGACAAAGAGGACCCTCTGTGTTGAAGGGCTGAATTGTGTGGGTGGCAGAGGTCTGGGGACAGGGAGGGACAGGCTCTCTAGGGACGAGGCCCACATGTAACGGAGCCTATGGAAGGAAGCTGGATGGTCAGAGATGGGAGAAGAGAATGCTGGGAAAGCCAAGGCAAAGCCATAAAGGCCAGACCACGCCATGGAAAGCTACATCCGATAATAAAGCACCTTCCCTAGGCCGAAACACCTGCCTTCTACCCTGTCGGCACCAAGAACTATGAGAATGAGCAACTTTGTTACTGCCTTTCTTCAGAAAGACGTACATGGCTAGGAGGGCAGGGGGTGGGAATTTAAGATGTCCTGAGGTGGAGCAGACCAGTTCTGGAAACTTACCAGAAGAAAGCACAAAGGGTTGGCCAATGAACTGTGCTACTGGCGTAGCTTATGGACTGGGAGAACACAGGGGAAGGAGGGAACCCCGCTCAGTCAAGATACAAGGGCAGCAGGGGCCCCGGGGTGGGGACACGGGGCTGGCCTGCTCTGGCTACACTGACTGCCCTTGGGCGTCTTACCCCAAGGAAGTCAGCGAGGGACTGGAGACAGAAAGCAGGGTCCCCCCCACACCCCCAGCCACCTCCAGGAAGTGCTCTGAGCAGACAGTGCTCTCAGGCTGACAGCTGACGGCTGATAGTCCCTGTGAGCTTACAATGGCTACCTGCGTTCAGAGGAGCACCCCCCACTGCCACCTGACTGAGGTCGACCGGTCCTGGCACACCGGCAGACCTGACCTCTCCACTCAATTCCTTCTCACCCAGTCCCACTTCCCTCCGTGCGGGCAGAACAGACACACGCTGGTGGTGATGGGCTTCGGGCGCATGGCGGGTCTGGACTCTGGGGACACACACCACCACTGTTTCCCCAGCAAATGATGCATGCAGTTGCTGCCAGCCAGGCTCCTTCCAGTCAGCAAGGTACCCTTCCTCCTTTCTCAACATCCAAGAGTCCAGACAAATAGGCCCCAGAACCTACCATTTCTGTCACAGTCCCAGAAATCTGAGCTTCTCAGCCTCACAAGATCACAGAATGTTAAGACTTGTGGAAGCATAACTATGCAGAGACACTAAACATACCGCACAAAGGCCATCTATTCTTAGGGACATGAGAAAAGAAGGGTCCCAAATTCTCTGCTAAGTCTCCAAGGAAACAAGAGCTCTGTGCACCATAGTTCAAAAACTGATGTGGGCTAATCTTATTTTACAAATGAGAAAAGCGAGGCCCACTAGAAGTTAAGAAGTTTTTCTGTACTTCGGTCTCATTGCAACGTCACTCTCTGTACCATAGGAAACATTGGCATCTTTTAAATGCTTATAGAAAGATTCTTCAATGTGTTTCATTTATAGACAACTGATAGTATAGCCACGGATGTGACTCACAGGATTTTCTATCTGTTATAGAGCTAGGTTGCCACATAGCACGTGTTATATGATTGACATCGCCTAACAAACATCATTACAAAACTATTACAACAATAACTAATGAGAGTGGAGTCAAGCGATAGACTTTGGAAATGAATACTTTAGCAATCATTACCCTCTCTCTGAATGCAATGGACAAGGTAGAGAAGCAATTCCTAATTTATGATACCATTATGATTTATAAGTAGAGCCACAAGCAATAAATCCAACAGAATTAAGTAAACTATGAAGGCTTTCTTGCAATATGGTATTATTTTTATATTAAAATGCTATAAAAATAAATTGTATAACTTCCCTGAAAATAAGAAATAATTACATAAAGCAAAGCACATATTTTAAAGTATGGCACATATTATATATGTGTAATTTCGCATATTGAAAGTCATTGTGCAAATAAATACATTAGTCTCTTTACCATTTCTATTAAGGAAAATTGGAATTATGATTTGTCTTTGACAAACTCTAATTAAACTTTCTGCTTAGGTGCAGTGCTGCTATGTTTCCCAAATCTGGTATTCCAGAGTAGAGCTGACATTCAGAAGGCCATCAGTTAACATTCGATAAATACATGTGGGTAATGAAGTCCATACAAAGTTGGGTCAGCGGAGTTACAACCACCTGACTCAGAAGACACAAGGCCAAAAGACATTTCCTTGCCATATCTTTATCCTCAAGAAAATAAGACAGCATACTGAAATTCCTACTTAAACGTTCAGCTGATTGAGTCTAGGGATATATAAAATAGATGACACTTCATGCCGACTGTGGTTCTCCTCGTGGAGGCTACATCATCATTCAGAGTTCAAATGAAGTAACTGACCATAGCAAACGACTAACAGGATGAAGTATCCACACATCATAATAAAATACTGTTATGTAACATATTTGGTAATAAAGATTTTGTCATTAAAAACTTGTAGATCACCTCAGTGGATTCAGAAATGAATGTGATATTCATGAGGACAAAATAGAACAAAGAGAATAAATCTCTCACAGTAAATAGTCTCTCTTGGTAAATAGTCTGATTTATGACATGATGGAACCCCACAGCAAAGGTATTTCTATATGGTGAAAAAAAATCACCCTTATGTGTTATGAGCTACAACAAAATGTTTGCTCTCCTTGTATCCTATTTTGTACTCTACTAGAGATTCCAGACAGTGCAATAAGACAAGAAAAGAAATAAAGACCGAGGACTGGGCTCCGAGGAACAAGGAGCAAGCGGTCAGCATGGAAGGCGAGCCGTGTGCACGTGTCCCTCCGGAGGCCGACGCCCACTGGCCGGCAAGGCCCCTGCAGCGGCTTCAGGGGCAGCACCCTGCCCGGTGGCTTCTCAGTCTTTGCCACCTTCCCTGACCTGCTCTTCATCTTGGAATTCAATGCAGCCTACCACTGTGTTGTGCCAAGTTTTGCCTCGGTGCCTTGGTCCTGGAAGCCCTGGCTACCATCTCCATGCAAGATGGCTTCACCTTCAAGCACTACTGAAAACATCTCTGCTGTGGTGTTTTCCTAGGTAGCCACTCTGCTCTACATGGTCCATGCAGTGTTCTCTCTAATCAGATGGAAGTCTTCCTAAAGCAGTAGCACATGTGCTAGAAACCCAGAGATGTCACCTCATCCACCAGCACAAGTTTCTAGAACACAGACGTGATGGTGAAAAGAGAAAGCCACACAGACACAGACACAGACAGACACACAGACACAGACACAGACACAGACAGACAGACAGACAGACACACACACACACACACAGACACACAGACACAGACACAGACACACACACAGACACAGACACAGACAGACACACAGACACAGACACAGACAGACACACAGACACAGACACAGACACACACAGACACACACACACAAAGCAACCCTCTATTTCTCTTGCCAGTGTCATGTTTACTCCCCCACAGGCCTTCTTCCAGGGGAGGCGGGCTGGCTTTGTTTAACTTCCAGCTACTGAGCTATCTTTTTAGGGCCACTTTCTGTCTGAGAGTGGGGCTAGTAACGGAATTGGAGACCATGATCTAGGGAGGAAACGATAACTACCCAACTGACCAGATCTTCAGAGCCACCCACTGGAAAATTCCACAAGCACCTTTGAGTACTTCAACTTCTGGCATGTTTCTAAGTCTTCATGAATATTCTGTGTCAAAGAGACTGAGATCCCCAACAAAAATCTCCAAGACGTCCATGGTAGAAGATTATACCCTTTGAAATCCTACAAAAAAAAAGAAAGACTGAGATTAGGAAAAAGAAATAAAAATGCTATGATTTAGAAATATAACATTTTCTGTCCAAACTTGAATGAACTCATAGAAATCTACTAGATTTAATATGAAAGTTTACCAAGGTATTTGGATAAAAGATCAATATATGAAAATTGGTAGTAACTTCACATTCAATCAATAAACAGGTAGAATTAAAAGTCTTATCACAGTGTAAATATACAAATTACTTAAGGGAAGGTTAATTAACCAGGTATAAGAATAAATATTGTTAATATAGGCATCCTTTGCACAAACTTACATATTTAATATACTCCATTCAAAAACCCAACATATTCTTTTGTTGGTTTCTACCAACAAGTTGTCTTTACTATTTATACAAGAGCAGACTAGAATAACTAAATTAATAGTGACAACTTACAACACATTTTAAAAATCATACATTATCCATATAAAAAGAGTTGTATAAACTAATGGAACATAAAACAGTCTGGAAATGCTACAGTACATACCTGCTCCATCAGATTTTGACTAAGCAGCCATAGTACATCACTGGAGAACTGATATTTTTGTTTGTCTTGGAAAATTTAGATAGCATCTTGAAAAACAAATATTTCATCATACCATTCATAAAAAGAGAAACAAATATTGCATCTGAACATAGACATAAAACTTTGGAATTTCTAGAAGCAAACAGAAAAGTTATTCATAATTTTGAGAAAGGAACACATAAAATATAAAATATATGTGATAAAAGTCACCCAAATTATTATAGTTCAGCTTTTTAAAGATACTATTAAGAAAATGAACAGAAACTATAAGTTAGAAAACATTTGCAATGTACTATATGCATATATATCCTTATATATTTGTCAGAGCATTTATAATTTAAAATCTGCTATATCAAAATAGTAGTAAGACATACAATCTAATTTTAAAAGGGCAGAGTATTTGAATAGATTCTGCATTAGAATGTGTAGAAAGCCGGGCACTGGTGCCTCAGACCTGTAATCCTAGCTACTCAGGAGGCTGAGATCTGAGGATCGCAGTTCAAAGCCAGACCAGGCAGGAAAGAATGTGAGACTCCTATCTCAACAAACCATCAGAAAATGGGAAGTGGTGCTGTGGCTCAAGTGGTAGAGCGCTCGCCTTGAGCTGAAGAGCTGAGGGACAGCGCCCAGGCCCAGAGTTCAAGCCCCACGACTGACAGAAAAGAAAATGTGTAGAAAGCTGGGTAGAGGGAGAAGGGGGAAGGTAGCAGATGATCTGAAAGATAGATAAATAAATAGTAGATGATAGATGACAGGTGATCGATAGATAGATCATAAACAGTTGATAGATATGGATGGATAATAGATGCTCACAGTTGTCAATTGTTAGGTAAATAAAATCCAATTTAAGTTGCTCACACCTGTAATCCTAATTACTCAGAAGAGTGAGATCTGAAGATCTTGGTACAAGGCCAGTCCTGGCAGAAAATAATAGCTGCTAGAGCTCTACAAATTTCTCATGAGAGAAAAAATGTGAAAGACTATTTGGAAAATGTTCTGTTCTTTCATTACAACACCTAAAGAACCTAACTAAATAGCCAAGCAATTCCACTGATACGTATTTCCATGAAAAAAATAAAAGCACATGTCAACAAAATGTAGTCATAATGTCCATAGTCACCACAAATTAGACAAAAAAGCAAAAGCAACCCAAATGTGAGTATTTCATAGAAGAACTGAAGAATTGGAGTACTAGTCAGCAGTTAGCAGGAATCGGAATCTGCCGCACAGATTAGTACAGAAGAAACTCCAGTTCCTTGTGTGAGCCAAGCAGCTACCTGAAATTCTAAAATTATGTAATAAAGTACTCTACCAACAAAAATCAGGTTAGTGATTGTAAAAGGAGGAGAGATATACTGAATACACAAAACAGGCACAAAGCTGTTTGCGGAGAGATGAGAATGTCCTATATTGCAATACCACTTAAAAATAGTGAATTTGATTGGATTTATATTAGCTTTCAATAAAGCTGATTTAGATTAAAATGTTATTTTCTCTTACATGAAAAATAGCGTTTTCTGGGAGAACAAAATATACATAAAAAATGTGCAAAATTAGAAAAGAGGAAGAAACAGGTAAATTATGTAAAACTAACTTCATCTTGGTCAGGACATCATATGAACAAAATTAAATTTGGCAGCAGTAATTCAGGAATATACATTGAAAATTCTAGGGAAATGACTGAAGAGTCAGTACAAGACTGTGTAACTCAAGAGAAAAAAAAGATAGAACAAAACCTGGTTTGTAATCCAAGAGAGGTGAGAGGGGGTGAATAAATATCAATAATAAATAATAAGATGTGTAGTTTAGGCTCGCTTATATCAAACATTTCTTTTAATACAACTAAATGAAATACCATTTAAAGGAAAAGACAGCCAGACACAATAGGGCACACCTGTAATCCCAGCACTTGGGTATCCGATGTAGGAGGATTGTGAGTCAGAAATCAGCCTGCAGAAATGTAAACAAAAATAAATAAAAAGGAAAATGAAATGAAACAATTGGACCAAGAGAAACAAACGAATCTCTCTCTCTCTTTCTCTCTCTCTCTCTCTCTATCTATCTATGTAATTAAGACATGCATTCAGTATGCTTTCATGTCCAAACACTGAGTTGTCGCTGAAAATGGAAGAAGACACAGTGCAAGAACCCACCAAGTCACTGATATCAGACAAAGGCTGTTTCAGGCAATGAAGGGCTAGTTATCAGGAAGATGGGGCCAACACAGAGAAGCAGGAGCCTTCAATTCCAGAGAACACGGCAGAGGCAGCCCTGATGCTCAGTGTGCACCCAGGAGGCCGGAATCCGTGTCGCCCAGGAGGCGGGAATCATGTTGCCTGTGGGCGGAGGAAGGAGGGAGAGGAGGAGGGCAGAAAGGTGGAACCCATGACTCACAGGCTGAACTGACACCCTTTGCACACGTATTTAAACACAGAAAAGTAAACTTAATGTTTAAAATTATCTAAGGCAAAACTGGAAAGGACTGACAATCCATTATCTTGACATCAGTACACTGGCCGCATTGGTACCACAAAGGTGCGAGAAAGCACGTGTGGGCAAGGGGGTAATGCCACAGACCTGCCCCTCCTCACCCACCCCTGCTCTCCTCACAGGCCGGCCCCTCCTCACCCACCCCTGCTCTCCTCACAGAGCGGCCCCTCCTCACCCACCCCTGCTCTCCTCACAGGCCGGCCCCTCCTCACCCAACCCTGCTCCCCTCACAGACCGGCCCCTCCTCACCCCCCCTGCTCTCCTCACAGAGCGGCCCCTCCTCACCCACCCCTGCTCCCCTCACAGAGCGGCCCCTCCTCACCCCCCTGCTCTCCTCACAGAGCGGCCCCTCCTCACCCACCCCTGCTCTCCTCAC
>NW_012267237.1:2333779-2342732 GCF_000151885.1 Dipodomys ordii
CTCCTCACCCACCCCTGCTCCCCTCACAGACCTGCCCCTCCTCACCCACCCCTGCTCTCCTCACAGACCGGCCCCTCCTCACCCACCCCTGCTCTCCTCACAGAACGGCCCCTCCTCACCCACCCCTGCTCTCCTCACAGAGCGGCCCCTCCTCACCCACCCCTGCCCTCCACCACCCCAGTGGGCACACGCTTGCTCAGCACTCTTGGAAGGGCCTCAAACAAGGACACAGAGAGGCGATAAAGCTTGGGTCAAAGGGCGGAAAACACATGACTGTAACAGAAATAATAGAAAATAGCACAGACCTCCCCCATCTTTACAAATGAAGAAACATTCTTCTGATCTATTTGTCAAAGAAGAAATCCCAAGGGAAAACTTAAACTATTTTGAACTGATAGGTATCAAATATATAGCACTGAAAAGAAGCGTTTATAGATGCCCCAAACTACCACTGGAAGAAAAACTTGTAGTTTCGAATGCCTATGTCAGCAAGGAAGAAATGTACAAACTGATGTAAGTCAAGTACGGAACTCTAAAATCCAGGAAGGGAAGACATGGCTCAAAAGGAAACGAACTCATTACCTGACTTAGTAACTGAAACCCCTCTGTACATCACTTTTGCAATGAAATTTTAAAAATTAAAATTAAAAGAAAAGATTTGCGAAAAGGAAACTAAAATTTGCCTTTGTGGTTTTGTGTTTTAGGCAGGCCCAGATCTATCTCCATACCTTAAGGTAGTTAAAAGCACCCTAAATCTTAACAAAATAAAATAATAAAAGCTAGGAAGAATATAATGAAATCAAACATATATGCAGAAGTCAAGCAAGCAGAGAATACAGCCAAAAGATAGCACTTTTAAAAGATTTAACACAATCAATAACTAGATACGAGGATTATATTCAAAACACAAACTTTAGTCTAAGTTATAGAATGTATAATGAAGAGTAAAATAATAAAGCCTTCTAGGAAAAATACTAGATTATCTTCCTGCCTTGGGAGTAAACCAAAATTTATTAAACACAGCATAGTAATAATTATAAAAGATAATAATGCTATTTAGTATGTCATTGAACTGAGAAAACTCTGCATAGAGAAAGCTACATTGGGAGAATGGAAAGGCTGCGGTTCTGCAGAGTAGGAAGAGTCTTATCTGTCCTCACCCACCACACGGGGAAGGGGGGAGGGAGAGAAAGAACCCACTTTCAAATCATCAGCAAGACAAATAACACCTGTTTGTGAGGGTAGACGACTTGGGACAGTCACTTCCTAAGAGAGAATGCCGACAGGGGAAATATGAATGGGAAAGCGCTGTTCATTACTTCATAGTAACATACCAATGAAAGCCAGCACGATACTAACCAGTATTGGTAGTATCCACTCACCAGGAGGGCTCAAATTAGGCCTATATGAGACATAGGAAGGCGTGTGGGTCTCTGGTGCTCACTTGGATGTACACAGGTGTCACCACTGCTGGCCACAGCCTGTGCCAGGTCACCCTGAGAGCTGAGTAGGTGTGTGCTACAGACTGAGAGAACACATCAGCCGCTGTGTCTCATCAGGCAACTGATTCAATACGCTGGAGAACCGCGATGTGCATGCGCGGAAACAGAATTCAGATGATGCTTCCCCTCTGTCACCGTGGGCCTGAAATGGGGTGTATTTAAACATTTTAGAAAGGGCTGACTTTGCCTCTCCCCTTAGGAAATGGACAAGAAGTATTATTAGTGCCACTGTCTCAAACTCTCCTTTTATCTTTTGTTCTAAATGGCTGTTGATAAGCTTGGAGAAACGCAATAGGAATTTGATTGGACTTGTAAAAATTATTCACTGAATCAAGTCTCTTGGGGGTGTTGCCTTCCAGGATCTAGAGACATGGCAGGGCCACAGATGGAGAAATCCCGTTTTCCTAGATGTGTCTGCATGGCCCTGCTGGAGACGTGAGGCGCCCTAGGGTCTCACTGGGCCATCCTCCCCAGAAAGTTCCTTCTGTGAGCCCAGAAATGTATTCTTCTGAACCCTCAATGTCAAGTAGCAACGTGGAAGTGCTGAATGTGACTGGACCAGCCGGTGGACAGACAGACCAGTTGTCAAATATGATTTCTGGATCGAGTTAAATCTCAGTGCCATATGACCACAAAAGGGTCGTTCTACTTTTGTATTTCTATATGAGGTAGATACTGTGCCAGCAGATTCTGATCTTCAGCTGGAACAGACCCCACCCTCACCCTTGATGCTGTCAGATTCTGATTTGTAGCCTGGAAGGCCTTCCTTCCACAAGCAGACTGTCAACTCACGTCTTTAGTACTTCTCTTTGGACAAGCTGGGAGGGGAAGCTTCCTGTTTATAAATCTAGCCTGGGAACTATACCTGGCGTGTGTGTGTGTATGTGTGTGTGTGTGTGTGCTTGAACTCAAAGCAAGCCATGGTTTGCTCTGGTCCTCACTGGCCGTGTTGCCCTATTTGTACTGATGCACAGAGCAGAGCACATGGCCATTCTCATCCCTCACTGCGCTTCATCCATCCTCCAAAAACAGGTGTGACTCCTTGCCAACGGGGGAGACCTGCGTTCAGAGCAGCCCATTGTCCCAGGACCACGTCTGTAGGCCCGGCTCAGGGAAGCACTGGTTTGAGGGTCGATCAGCAGCTCTTCTTAGTAACCGGGTGGTGTGGTTGCTTCGCTCTTATTTTGTGCCTGGTGATGTACTCACATGCAAGAGGAGAGCAACCTTACAAGCAGGGCTAAGCCTCTCTTCTTGGCCTGCAGACAGCTGCCTCCTGGCTGAGTTCCATTGACAGAGAGACTGACGGTTCTGACGGTTCTGATAGGCCATCTTTTCAGCACAAGCACACCCGGCCTGGCTGATGAGGGCTCCACCCCATGACCTCATTAGCCCCGTACCTCCCTTTCAGCCCTGTTCCCAGGTGCCACGCCTGGGCAGAGCTCCAGCCCACAGCTTTCAAGGGGACACAGTTCACATTTGTTCCTGGTGCCTCAGCTGATGGCCTCCCTCCCCTGGGCAGATGTGAAAAGAGCAAAGGCCCCGGGGTCCGTGCCTTGTCCTTTTCTCTCCCAGAGACACACATACCCAAAATAAACTCACACACATGCGCCAAGAGAACACACACTTGTGCAGTTACACGTACCTGCACACACATGCACATGCACACAACGCATGGATGTACATGTGCATGCACACACTTGCGTGCATATATGTGCACAGACATACGCTCACATATATACCCATGCTTGCTCAAATACACACCCAGAGGCATCCTCACACATATACACACACGTGCATACATGTACACATGCATGCCCACTTAGAGACACACACTACCTAGTTGCTCAAATTTCCCTCTCATTCATCTTAAGCTCAAATTTCCCTCTTATTCATCTTAAATTTGAAAGTTGAGTATTTTCTCCTCCCCAAAGGCAGAGTCACCCTCCGTGAACAGGTCCTTGCCAACACCAGTGCAGGAGAATGGAGGGAGTTCTGGGGGGACCCGCGACACCTCGGCTGCCACAGCCAGGGGCCCTGGTGCCGGCGGCCAGGGTGGCACTCGTTCGGAAGTGTGAACTTGTGCTTGTCGGTTAAGAATCATCTTCACGACAATATTGCTGCACTCTGTGTACAGACTCTCCTTTTGTGAATGCATAAAAATGCCGGCCTTGGTCTCAGCAGGGCGCGGGCAGAAGCAGCGAGCGCCCTCCTCAGTGAGGGGGACCGTGTCTCACTGATGAAGCTGCCACACGAAACGGTTTCATCGGCAGTGTCCGGATGCTGCAAGTTTGAACTTTGCAGACACCTGTTCGAACCTCATACAGCATGAAACATTAAATTGGCTAGTTATGATAGGTAATGGTACGATTCCATCTATCAATGGCAGGGGGGAGGGGAGGGGAATCAACCAAATAAACCCCAGCACAATCTCCTTTGAGTTATGGGGAATTCTGGAATAACTTGTGCAAATAAGATTCTGTTGGCCCAGCAGAGCAGGATCGCTGCCCGAGGCCCACGGAGATGTCGCTGGATGGGTTGTTTCCTCCGTCCCTGACTTTGGGACTTGTGGCTCTGCTCCGAGTTTCCTCCAGGGTCTGTGCCTTGGGTCTCGAGCACATCCGTCTACCACAGTGGTATCCAGGGATACGGAACCTGGGCGTGGGCGTGTGGTCTCCACCCCATGAGTGGCCCTGCCACAGGGAAGCCCAAGCCTGTTGTGATTGTCTGGGTGCAGGGCATTGTAATGGGTCCCAGAGAGGACCAGCGAATACATGGAGCAGATGCTGAGACCAAAGGGAGTAAGTAGCCACCGTGGCTGGCTGGAGCAGAACAGCCTGACTGAACGCGTGGGGGACGTCGTGATTAGCAGTGCACAGGACCAGTGGTCAGGGTGGGCTCCTCCTCTACCTATAAGCATCTAGGAAAAGACCAGAGCAAGCTACCCTCAAGTAGAACTGCCAAGGAGCCCTCCCCCATGACGAGAGGCCCTCCACACAACGGAGAACCCACAAGGCCACCAGGCTGGAGCCAGTGTGCATGACGCCTACCCCAGCATAATTTACAACCACCACTGAGAAAATCAAGGCGCGTGTCTATCCCCAGGTGAGCAGAAAACAAACTCGCACAGCTGTACAGCCCCCAAAGATGTCACCGTGGAAGGGGACAGAGCGTTGGCGCTGACACGTAGCTCTGCGAGGACCAGCATGGAACGTCTGAGCTGAAGATCCTGGACAAAAAAAGAAGTGCAGAGTGTGGTGGAGAGCACGTGGCTGCTGTGAAGCCCGGGGAGTCGCGTGACAGAGTGCAGGGAGTCACATGACAGAGAGTGCAGGGAATCATGGGAGGGGTGGGGGGAGGGGGTGGAGGAGGGAGAAAGGGCGAGTTTAGTTGGGGGTGATAAAAATGTGTTTGAATGCTTAGAATTTTGAGCATTTAGAAATTTTAATACATGAAATGCAACTGCATTCTTCGCCTTAAAATAATTCACTTCACCTCAGTTAAATAAAACCTGCAATCCCCGAGGATAAGGCGGTGCGTGTGGCTGATGTCGGGTGAATCATCCCAGAAGCCACATTTTAAAATGCTCTAACATCGGAGTCTTTAGTATACAGTTAGCAGGCTGCAGACTGCCCGTGGTTACAAAGGCCTGCAGCACGCAAATCATATCACCGAGCTAGGAAACATGGTAAAGAGGAAAGAAAGAACAAAAACAATTCCAACAAGCCAGTTCAGCTCCAAAGGAAAGAGCTGGATTGGGACTCCATGATGACTGGAGACGAGCCAGGAGACAGGACACAGGACAGGATCACGGAGACACACGTGGCATGGAGTCCTGCGGCTAGCCTGGTCTGGGCCTAAATAGGTCGGCACAGGGGGCAGATAGGTCCACAGGAAATTCCCAGTCCCAGGCACTGGACTGACAGATTCAGTAACCTATCAGCCAAGTGCCTGCCCCTGCCTCCAGGTCCGTGCCCGCCCATTACCTGGGAGGCAGGTGGGGGGATTTCCTTCTCCCAGCATGAAGACAAGATGCCAGATCCTACCATCCACCATGTGGCCAATATGGCGCCAGCCCAGACCTGGCCTCCTTCCTTCCCTGCAGGGCCCACGGGGATGGTGCGGAGCTGCAAGTTGCAGGTGGACTGTCTCGGTCATCGCTGCTCTTTACGTCTTTGCTTTTCTGCTGTGACGTCTAGACACTTGACCCACGTCAGCCCTGACTTCATGTGCCTTGCAGGGCACTGTCTCTGGGACTCACTCAGAGATACTGCGTCTCCCCCTCCTGCCGCCAGCGTGGACCAGAGGGAGACTTCCCCAGGAGCTGGGCGCTTTGAGATGTGACCAGCAGCCAAGGAGTCAGGACCACGGTGGAGCCATGGGAGCAGGGGCAGCCTCTGGGCTGCCTGCTGTTGGGTGTGGCAAAGCACAACACAGCTGGATGCATGATTCTCCAACATGAGGCAGGCTTGTTCACGGGGCTCCTAGGAGCTGCTGGAGGCTGAGCTTGGTTCCACACCGAGTGTCCACCTTCCCCAGGCTGGCAGGCCTCCCAGCTCCGAGAGCCAGGGCACTGGCTGCGTCCATCTCTGCCAGACCTGTGCTGGCAGATGAACAGGGCTGCATGGCCTGAGCAGCGAGAATTGCCCTGGGTGCTTTCTGCATACAGACATCGGAGGGGCGCCGGTGGCCAGGTGGCCGGGAGGGCGGTGGAGGGCAGCAGGGTGAAGGGCCTGGACCTTGTGGACGATGCCAGGGCAGCTGGCAGCATTCTTCAGCCCAGGCTAGGGCAGCTGGGCCTTCTTCATCATCAAGCTCCATGCACGACTCTTGCCGGCATGGAGCAGGCCCTATCTACTACACTGTCTTTACTTCTTGTGAAGTAGAAGTTGCTGGGCCTGGATGGCTGTCATCTGATCTATCTCCATCCTTTTGCTCTTTGTTTCCTGAGCTTTTCCTTCCTTTCTTCCCTCCTTCCTTCTCTCTTCTTTTCTCTTCCCCCTCTCTCTTGCTTCTTTCCTTGAATCTTCCGTGGCTTCCCGTTCTCTTCTTCCCTTTCTTCCTCGTTTATGAGTTGATTGTGCTACTAGCTTGGAGGACCTGCTCTCCTCCCTCCTGTGCTGTCACTACTCACACATTGCCAAACTGGTATTCATGGCTTTGTCAGAGAAAAAATAATAATCATTGGATGCTTGCCGCTTTCTGCTCTCTCCTGCTGCCCTGGTGGGTCTGTCTGTTTCTCCCTTCTCTTTCTCTCTCTCCCAAGGTACCAAATCTTCCTCTCTCACCCCTCCCCTCCTCGCAGAGCCCTGATTGCTTCCTCTTCCTCTGCATTATCTGCTAAGGTCTCCGACCCAAAGACTGGCCAGGAATCGATATGCGTGGCTGGGGGAGGGAGCTCGCAGGGCCGGCTGCTCTGCTCCCTGGAAGGCCTGGCCTCTGGTGGAGCACTTAGAAGGACGATTGCATAATGAAGCGGTGCTGCGTCCTGTCTCCCGCAGCACTCAGGGGGTGGGAAGAGAGGAGGACCCTCTCATTAGCCAGGAAAGAGTGCCATGATGGGCTCGGTGGCCAGGCCTCCGGTGACCCCCGGTCACGGCCGTGGAAGCAGTGCATTTTCTGCAGAGCTGGTTTTGCCGTGAAAGGAGGGAGCCGGGGCCTGGGGGTGCACACAGCCCCATATGCCAGCAGCAGAGAGACAAGTGTAACGCTAGACTATCAGAGCCACTCCTGAGATCACCTCCGCCCAGAACATGAGACAGCGGGGGTTAGGCAGGACAGGCTGTCACGCGATGAAAATTTCAGAAATCTGTTAACCCCAGCTCAGCCCCGTGAGCATTTCATTGCCCAACACGGAGGGAAAGTGTATTTATTAACAGTTAAAGATACAGCTGGGTGGATGCACGGGAAGAGGGGCTCTGTGTCTTGGCTGTCAGCAGGGACAATGGCAGGGAGGAGGGCCAGGGTCACAGGACCCCTGTGCTGATCTCATGTGGGGCGGGAAGCACAGGGGACCGGGGAAGAGCCAGCGGAGCAGGACTGGGCACCATGTTCTCTGCGCTCACTGCCGCCCACCCAACTCCCGCAACTCCCCAGCACTGTAGAGATGGAGGAGATGGGGGGCGGGGGTCAGGCTGGATTTTCAGAAGAAGGGTTTCCTTGAAAAACACGAAAGCCAGCTAATGATAATAAGTAAGAAAGACAGTTTGTACCCTGAAGATGAGAAGCAAAGCCTGGTCCAGAAGCAAATCCCGAGGTAGGATGAGCCCAGTGCTGCTCGGGCCGGCCACGGGACCCGACCCACAGGGGGCCCAGGCAGGTGTTTTCCAAGTTCATCCAGGAGAGAGGACGGCATGCTCTGCAGCCCACAGAGGGCCCCGGGTACGGGACGCAGAAGCAGCCAGGGCTCCACCTGGCACAGCAGGAGGACCGGCCCAGGCAGGAGGCCCTCCCTGCCGCCATCCCTGTCCCTGGTCCCTGGGGAGGGCCGCGCACCCATGGCTGGTCCTCTCCAGCCATCCAGACGCTGAGCTGAGAGGGTTCACTCTCGTCCTCTCTCCCACGAGTGTGAGCTGTAGGCCAGGCCATGCCGAGGCCCTGGACCAGCCCCAGCCCCACCCACCCTGGGAAGGCGCTGACTTCCTCTCTCTTTTTAAATAATAATCATCTCAACGTAAGACCTAAAGCACTATAGCATCTGTGGTTTATTTAAAATAGCTCTTCCACAGCCTCTCTCTCCTCTCCTCCCCCCTCGCTCCCAGACACAAATGAAAGAGCAGCTCCCAGCCTTCCCAGGCGGTTCTGCAAATCGCCCAGATTACTGAGATAACGTTTGCCCAACAATGTCACAGGGTCACAGAAAAAACCAACACAATATGCTCCTCCAAGCCGGCCCATCTGAACACAGGGCTCCCCGTGTAAGCGGAGCCCGGGGCCGGGCTGCGGAACAAAAGCAACCCCTGCTAATTGACTGAAAAATTAGCCAGGCTGCCCCATGGGAGGTGGGGGGCAGGGGCGGCAGATGGAGGCCGCTGGGCCGGGCTGCGGAGCCGTGCCTGCAGACCTGCGGCAGCTCCGCCACAATTATGGGTCACTAGCCGGCCTGTTAAACAGGGACAGTGGGATGCAGGGAGGAGGGGGCCAGGGGGCCAGGGATGAGCCCGGAGGCCGCGAGGAACTTCCCGCTCACGCTTTGTGTGTGTGTATGGGTGTGTGCACACACGTGTGTTCATGTGTGCTTTGGACTGGCTCACGTCTCTTTCTCTAGACCCCTGCAGCCCACACGGAGGCCGTCCTGCCCTTGCTTTGATTCTGATGATTTGAATTAATTTCTATTTCTGCCTCCATCTGGGGCTTGAGAGTTGCTCATGGTAAATGCAGGGGATGGGTGCTCACCGCATGTGCTTACACACAGCACACACACCACACAGCACACACAGCACACAGCACACACA
>NW_012267237.1:2343345-2353345 GCF_000151885.1 Dipodomys ordii
GCACACACACCACACAGCACACACACCACACAGCACACACACCACACAGCACACAGCACACATGGCACACACACCACACAGCACACACCACACACACCACACAGCACATGAGCACCTAGCACATACAGCACACAGCACACTATACACACACAGCACACACAGCGCACTGTACACATACACACAGCACACAGCACACTGTACACACACAGGACACACAGCACAGTGTACATCACACACAACATTCACAGCACCCTGTACATCACACACCCAGTACACACAAGCACATTGTACATCACACATACAGCACACACAGCACACAGTACACTACACACACAGCACACTGTACACCACGCACACAGCACACACAAGCACATTGTATGTCACACAGCATACACAGCACACTGTACACCACACACACAGCACACATAGTATGCTGTACATCACACACGACACATACAAACATACTATGTATCACACTCAGCACACATGAGCACACTGTACACCACAGAGCACACACAGCACACTGTACATCACACACAGCACACATGAGCACATTGTATACTACACACACAGCACACACAGCACACACAAGCACACTGTACACCACACACACAGCACACAGCACACACGCATCTCTCCCAGCTCTCCAGAAGCAGCCAGGATTAGTGCCTCCTCCTCCTCCTCCTCCTTCTCCTCTGGCAGCACTGAAAGCCCAGGCCCAGGCTGCTCTGGGGCTGGGAGAGCCTTCAGTCACCTGGGGGGCCCGAGGTCCCCAGGGCGTCCGCTCCAGGCCTGCTGTGGGAATTCTAGGAAGGGTGGTATTTCCAGAGACTATGAAGGCTGAATTAATGAATACACCATTGAAAGCTGATCCCACCTCTGCCCCTTTCTTTCTGCAGAAGTCAAGAACGATCCAGTGGGACAATGTAGGGATGTCACTCTGTAAACACCTCTCTTGGAAAAGCAGCGGTGGCCGGCCCTGTGACGGCCTCCTTAGAGGTAGAAAGATGACGTCAGCTCCCGGCATTCTTTCCTGTTTAACGCTCCTCCTGGAGGGACCAGTGTGCACTGGGCCTGTCACACCTGTCTTCATGGTCTCCAGTGAGTGCAGAGGGCTCGGCCTGGACATACCAAGCACCGTTCCTGGGGCTTGGGGAAGTTGAAGGAATAAGCCGAGAGAAGACTGCAGCCAGCGGAAACTGAGAGTGGAGGAAGTCGAAAAATCCCCTCTTCCTGCTGGAGGAGAGCGATATATGATATTTGTCATCTATCTATCTATCTATCTATCTATCTATCTATCTATCTATCTATCTATCTATCTATCTATCTATCTATCTATCTGTCTGTCTGTCTGTCTATCCCCCTTTATATCTCTGTATGTTTATAGGTGAAGTCTGGTATATATGCTGTGAATAAAAGAATAGATTAGTAACCAGCATTTCTCAAATAATTTCATATATGCTAAAAGTGCTAAAACATTATCATAGCAAATTTAGGGAAAAGAAGACAATCAAAAGCAGCTACAATTGTGTGAAAGCAACGGAACTTTCAGCAGCTTCTCCATTCCTTTGACTTTGGTCCATATTGAAATTTAAGATGATCAGAAACAACCCACATTTACCCATACTTGTTAGGATCTCTTTGGGTTTTTTTTTTAAATTCACTTAACATTTATTTCCATGAATTCTCATATGCATTAGTTTGATCGCCTTGCTGCAGAGTTTAAATTAGTATTTACTATCCTGGCAAAGTGACATTATCATCATTTTCACCGTTGCTTTGCTCTCACAGACTATTTCAGCTTTTCTTCCGTTTTGATTTTCAAATTATGCACGGGAACCCTGTCCTTGTGTGGTGTGCACACACCACCGTAATGGAGACCCAGCACAGAGCCAGGCCGTCTGCTCGGGGCTCTCTCTCTCCTCTCTGCACCTTCTCCCAACCCCACCAATCGCAACTGCACATCTGTCTGTCTGGGAATCCTAGAGACAGAAGTGGAGCCTTTCTTGCTGGCTTCTTCCATTCAGCAATGTCTTTGAGACTCATTCCTGCTGCCCGGATCTTTCCACTGCTGCATAGAACTCCACAGAGAGGTGCAGGCAGCACAAACCCATCGGACGGCTGAAGGACCCTGGGATCATGTTACACATTCTATCAGTGCATGTTTCTGCCATGGGTTCCATCCCAATGAATACGTACCTGAACGGGTGACTCCCGGGTCACATGATGAGCATGAGTTAGCCATGTAAGTCCCCACACAGTATCTTCCTCCAGAGAGTCAGAGCCTTGTGTAAACCAGAGCCCCAGGTATTGCATCCCAACTTTTATCCAAGCCGTATTATCATGAGTCCAGAGCTGGTGGGGTTTCCTTTAGTGTCCCCTGTTGGCCAGAGACGTTGGGTGTCTTGTATGTGCCTGTTTACTTTGCTGTGTTGTCTGTGGTAAAATGTCTGAAACACTTTACTCCCCCTCCTCCCTCTACGTCTCCCAGGGTGGCCTCAAACAGCCTCTTCACACCTCTGCCACCTGGGATCTGGGATTACAGGCGTGCTTACCCTGCCTAGAAATCTGCTCACTTTCGGTTGGAGACTCTGTACTGTTTTGAGGTTTTCAAGTGCACTCTGTATTCAAAGGTGCTGTGGGCTCTGAGATCTGTGCAGGTCATCTGCTGATCTCTACCACGTCTCCCACAGCCCCGTTCTGACTTTCTGAGTGACTGGAAGTTTTGGCCAAACAGCCGACATGCTGGGCACAGAGGGTCTTACGGCACCTTCCTGTGATCTGGTAAGATCTATGAGGTGAAGTCCACTCCCTATCTGCTCATCTATAACATTTCCCTTTGTCCCTCTAAATAGAAGTTCCTAATTTCATAAATCAATTCAAAAGTCTGCCTTCACAGTGGAGCTCGCTGGACACTGAGAAGCGGGAGCTATAGATTCATGGGTACAGATGGAGGGAGGGAAAGACAGGGAGACACTGTACAGCAGACACTCAGAAAGGAAATGTACTCATTACCTGACTCATGTCACTGGAGTCCCCCTGTACATAACCTCTACAGTAACAGCAAAGTAAATTAATAATAATAATGATAATCCCTCATCCCTTGAGCTGCGTTTGTTTGGCTCTTCTTCTAGCATCAAAGCGGACAAACACACTTTATCCATCTCTTAATCTCCCTCCCAGAACTGCTTCAACCGCAACAAACTCTTCTTTACTGGGACAGTGATAACACAAATGTTAGCGTTTTTTCACTGTTCTTTTTTTTTTTCTTCTTTTTCCCCTTTTGGTAGAACTGTGGTTTGAACTCAGTTCTCTGCTTGCTAGACAAACACATGGACTTTTGAGGCATAGTCCCAACCTTTGTTGTTTGGATAATCTCTTGCTTTTTGCCTAGGCCAGCCTCAGAGCACAAGCTTCTTACCCCTGACTGCCCGTTGGCAAAGATTATAGGAATGGGCCACCAAACCAGGCTTATCCTTTGAGATGGTAGCCTGCTAACTTTTTGCTTGAGCTGGCTTTGAACTATAGTCTTTCTCTCTCTACCTGGCAAGTAGCTGAGATTATGAACAAACAGCACTAATGCTTTGCCTAGAGTTTTCCTGTTATTACTCTACCATTCCCAGTTTACAGGTATTTTCTAAACGAATTGTTCTCCTTTAAGATTTTGTCATTTTGTGTTTCAGCTTGAAATTTCCTATTTGTTGTTTCACTTACTTGTTCAGACTTCCTGTTTTCTCATCTGCTTCTAAAGGCCATGATTATTTCAGGAGCATATGTGTAATAGCTGCGTTGGAGCATTTGTCAGATAATTCCCACATCTGTAACGTGTGGCCCTGCATCTGTCCAATGTCCCTTCACAGGAGAGCTGAGATTGTGCTGGTTGTCTTATGCCAAGTAATTCTGGATTGCATCCTAGACATTTTGATAACTACGTCATAGACTTGAATACTGTTTCCATTCGGAACAATGCTAGTTTTGTTGCTGTATTTAGCAAGCGGCCTCCTCACATTGGGCTGCAAGATCCAACACGCTCTCCTGCAGCAGCCACATGAGCCGACACTGCGCATGGAGGAAACTGCCCAGACGCCGGCCTGTGGGCATCCCAGGGCCTCAGACGCAGGACGTGAGGATCGGGGGATGTGGGAAACTCTCTTTTTCCTAACAGAGATGGAACATGGACCACAAGAAGAAAGGAGCACCACAGGCACAGAGAGGGGGCTGCACCTGCACTGCCCTGGCCTCGCGCACTGCCTTGGAAAGATCTGACTACAGGCCCGGCCATGGCTTCCCACCGGCGGAGGCCTTGCAGCCTGGCGAGGGAGATTCCTGTATCCGGGCAGAGCCTCTGAGAAGATCAACCATCCACAAGCAGGAAAGCCGTACAGAAAGCCACGAGACATTCTTTTTCTTTCTTTTTTTAAAAAACTTTTTTTTGCAATTTAGAGAGAGATGTACATAACATAAAGTTGAGCATTATGACCTTTTTTCTTAAAAAAAACAACAACAACAACCAAAAAACCTGTTCTAGGGTTTGAACTGAGAGCGTTGTGGTTGCCTCCAGCCTGGCTCTTTGCTTCAGCCCATGACATCCACTGTTAGAAAGACAAAATGCATTCTTAATGATAAGTATGGAAGCCTGAGGAAACATTTTAATTTTAAAACGCATAGTAAAAACACAGAGTAATAGCATAGATGGGAGGAAAACGCAAGGGAGGCTTTTCAACTGAGCAACAATAACTACACATCTGTGGGGTGCAGTGATACTTTGGTGTGTGTTTACATAGTGTCATACCCAGGTCAGGCTGGGTAACAATCACCTTAAGCACTTACCATGTGCTGTGTGCTGAGCACATCCAAGATCTACCCTCTTGATGGAACCAAAGGACATCGCTGAGCAAAGAAAGGCCGGAAAGACAAATCCTGCAAATTCTCACTCATCTCTATAATCAAGGCTGAATAGAAGTAGTATAGTAGTAGTCGTAGTAGTAATGATAATAATAATAATGTGATATAATTGCAGAAGGGAGATTGTAGAGGAGGGAGCAGGCCAAAACCAGAGAGGAAGGAGAGATCACAGCAGGGTGGATATCATGGAATATATAGAGATCACAGCAGGGTGGATATCATGGAACAGAGAGGAAGGAGAGATCACAGCAGGGTGGATATCATGGAATGGAGAGAGAGACACATATATAGCAATACCTATCAATACATTGGGATGGATGGATGGATAGATAGATAGATGGATGGATAGATAGATAGATAGATAGATAGATAGATAGATAGATAGATAGATAGATAGATAGATAGATAGATAGATAGATAGATAGATAGATAGATGAGACATCTGCGGGCAGCTCTCTTTCTGGGATGTGTGGAACATCCACATGGCATCCCTGAGGACATTCATGGAAATTCTGAAGGTGGTGAAATATCTTTCAACACTCAAAATACATTATGTTCAAAGGAACGGTTACCAACGTAGGTCATGTGCTGAGCTATAAGAGGGACCTTTGAGAAACATTTTTTAACTTTTAATCATGCAAAGTATTTCTTCTTCCTGTGAAGCACACTTCCTTCTGAAGGGACCCGTCCACGCCACGTGGCTTCTCACAGACTGGCTTCCGCGAAGGAATCCGAAAACCTAGGTGGAAATGTAAATGTCCACACAGAGCAAAGACTGCGTCTACGTCGCTGTCTTACCTGACTCCAAAGCTCAGGAAAAAGTCACCGTGACCTGCAGGGCGCCCTGGAAAGAGAGAGACTCACAGAATCCTGGCACAGAAGGCAGACCTCAGCCCTGGAGTCCGCAGGTGTTACCAAGATGCTTGGTGACTCTCTGGGGAAAGGACATTCTTTTCTAGAAATGTCACTGCAAAGACAGAAGTCCCTGTCACAGTAGGAGGATAGAGCCCTGCACTCCCACTGCGTTAAAAAGGATTTTGAAATGATGTTCAGATGCCAATGTAAAGCCTCCCGTGCAGTGCCCAGCCAGCAAATGTGCAGTGCCCAGTGGTGCCCATCAGCTCCTGGGCAGTGCCTGGTGGTGCCCATCAGCTCCTTCAAACTCACAAGTCATTGGAGACCAGGAAATGCACTGCCCTGTGACAGATAGCCGGAGCGGGAGGACCCATGCTGATGAAATGTCAGCTGGTGTCTGAGCGGAAGAGAGGCCACAGGGAGAAAAAGAAGACTGGATGAAGCGGGCTGAGGGGGAGTGATGTCTCCACCCCCAGAAATCCCGCAAAGGACGCACCTAAGAATAGCACAGCAGGGAGGTGGTGTGGGGGATCTCCCCTACTAGTTCTCCAACTTTTATGTGAATCCTAGTTGATTTTAAAATAAAAAACTAATTTGAGTAAAGAAGATAAAATTGATGAAAGAACTTCTCTTTGTAACGGATCGATGAAAAATTGAAAATTGAGTCAACCATGGGAGAGATTTTTCTTTTCATAAAACATCTGAAAAGTGATTTCTATTCAAAACAGGTAAAAAAAAAAAACCAATGTAAGAGACCCAACTTTAACAAAAGGAAGGGAAGAAAGATTACACGTTTGAATAGCCAGTATGCACGTGTGTGTAGACACTCAAGTTAGTAGGAGGATGTAAATTAAAGCTAAACGGAACACCACCAAAAGTACCCACTGGAATAACTATAGTTAGAAAAGACACATTTCTGGTGAAAATGAAGCCTATCGATGTATAAACTGAAGGGCAAGTCTGGAAATTTCTTATAACGCTACGCATGGCCATGGCCCCTGCTCATACTTGGGAATGCATGACATAGAACTTTCACGGAGAAAAATTCGTCACTTTTCTTTCACTATTTTTTGCTCAACCACTGAATGTAAAAGGCCTTAGCAGCACAGTCACACAAGCTTTAAGAAAACTGACGTCAAAGCCCAACAAAATCAACACAGGAAATGGGTATAGCCAAGGCAGGGGTGTGGGTGGCCAGGGGAGAGGGGGTGGATGGATGCGAGGGGAAGGGAATGTGTTGAGAATTCATTGTATATACCACAGAATGATGAAAAGTGCGGGAAGGGGTAGGCTAAAAGGCAGAGGGGCTGTTGGGGGGGGGGGGACGGATTGAGACGCATGCGTTCCACACCGCTTTGTTATATGCTTTGTGCAGCTACTTGAAACAATTAAAAATATAAAAATTTAAAAATACTTATATTCATAAAAAACCCAACTCTGACAACAGGAAGAAGGAAACCATTCAATAGTGAACATGGAACACGCGGCAGAGCGCCATGCAGACACACACAGAGCACCATGCAGACACAGAGCGTGGGAAAAGGCAGTCCTAACGCAAGGCCCCCTGGGTGCTTGCGGGTTGGAAAGGTGGGAGAGCGTGGGGAGAGGGCAGCGGTGATCACAATGCCGTGTACTCATGAAAAGACCCTGGGATTGAAACCCTGTCGTACAACTAGCTAAAGATAATAAAGTAGAAGATTTGAACAACAACAACAACAACAAATAAGATACAAGTAAAAAGGGGCGGACCAAACTTTCCCTATGGGGCATCATTTGCTGATTGCAAGACGGGGAAGAAACGCCGGGAATGAGACGAAGTTGGGTTCGCGCTGGCCATTTGCAAGAGCTCCCAGTCCAGATGAAAATCAACGCACTGCTGTCCTGGGCACACGGCTCCCTGCTGAACAGATTTTATTCTGAAACTTACAAGAGCCTAGGAGAAAACTGTTTGTAGAAGACATGTCATCATTGAGTTTTGACAGCTTGGCTGCCCTTTGGTCAGTATTCGTATGTGTGAGTGCAGATGAGGAAGAGGGAATTTCACAGGCCGGGCTGGGAAAGGGAGACGCAGAAGTCCGTTCACACCCATGCAGGGAGGAGAGGACCAGGGCGGCAGGAATGCGATCTCTTTCTCTCAGTCAAGCTGGAGCCTCTCTACAGTCCTGGGAGCATGCGGGGACTGGGTGGGAAGTTGTGACAATCTCATTCATTCTAGTCTCTTCCAGCAAGACAGCAATTAACAAGGAGTGCCCTTAGTGACAAGCTTAATCGCACGCATTTCTCACTTGGGTTAACCTTGGACCGGATGTGGGGCTGGGCAGAGTCCTCGGCTCCACGCACACTTCTTGTTGGGGGGGGCCCATGTTGCGGGTGAAAGCACAGAGCCTCGCAAACTCGGGCCTCTTGACATGGCTCTAGGAAATAAACCGGAGACTACATTCTGCTAGAAGGGTTTTCCAGCTCCCCGAGCCCTTCAAAGCTTCCAGGACTCCCTGAGAGACCCCCAGGATCCTCCAGGACCCCCTGGGGATCCCGGGAGCCCCAGAGGAGGCTTGCTGGCTTCTGTTGGCCTGCACAGCGGAGACCGTTTCTACAGCTGTGGCATCGAATATCAGAACCTGCCACTCACTCCGCTATTATCAGGCTTTGTTTGCCAATTTCCTAGCCAGGAGTTGGAGAGACTAGATGTGAGGCAGACCAGATGAGTCTGGAAGCAAAATGACTTTACTCTGCTGCAAAGGACAAAAACAAAATCAGAACAGCAGACGGGTACTTGGGCTGGTTCTTATTGCCTATAAAGCACCTGCAGAAGCATGCTGGAGACAAGGCTGTGGTAGGAGGAGCCCGTGGGTGCATTCCAAAACACCTGAATGCTTAATTCAAAACTCCTTGGTATGGAATGGGAATGTCGCTTAGTGATAGAGTGCTTGCTTAGTATGCATGAAGCCCTGGGCTCAATCTCCTCAGTACCACATAAACAGAAAAGGCTCAAGTAGTAGAGGGCTAGCCTTGAGCAGAAGAAGCCCAGGGACAGTGCCTAGGCTTTGAGTTCAAGCCATTAGACTGGCAAACAAACAAACAAAAAACCCTCCCCTGTTCCTGCAAACTCAAAATCTAAAAGAAAATGTAGAATCAAAAACCAATAAGGCTTAGCTTAAAGGTACGATAACTACTTTCTTATGGAAACTCTCAGGACGTTTTGCATCAATGTTCCCCCCATTTGCACAATAGAGGGAGAATCTAGCTGGGGGTGTTGGCTGGATGCATGCCTGCCTGCAAGCTTGTAAGTCTGTATTGCATGTTGAGGGAGAAGCATTGTTGAGTAGAGTATGTCTTATTGAAAATGTAAATCAGTTTTGATTATTCTGTTGTACTTCTCTGGCCTTCGGTGATGCAAAAGGCCCTGGCACAAGTGGAAGGATGAGAGCAAGGGGGAGGGAGAGGGGGGAGAGGGGGAGTTCCCTGCTTGTGTTGGGGAGGTACTTTGTCCTCAGGATGGGGGGGTAGAAGGTGCCATATTCCCTCAGTCAGGCCCTGGGGCAGGCTTCCACCCCTGTCCGGATGCAGGTTGGGGCTGAGTGGCTCTAGGCTCTAGCACAGGTACAGTGACACCTAGGGGGACAGCGATGAACCCACTGGGTACTTCTTCTCCATCCATGTTAGGCTTCTAATCCCACAGGCTCGACTGAGACTTTGCACAGCCCCTCCCAAAACACACATCCAACGTTCTCTTACAATTCTCTTCCTAGCTTGGGATCTTTTTGCTTAATACCTTTCTTTTAAATTAGTTGGAATGCTTTCCAATTTTTGATGGAGATTCTAGAATAGAAGACATTTGTACTACTAGTATAAAAACAGTTAATTAGTTTTATTTCACAATGATTCATTGCTCACTGAGCACTCATCTCATGATCACCCAAAGGTTTGTTAAAGTTCTGAAAGTGAAAAAATAAATAAGTTTCTTACCTCCTAACTTGATTTTACTTTCTACAACCTAATAAGACTAGCTATTGATTAGTCAAACATGGGACATTTATAGTAAGTAGTTATGCATAAAACACTCAGCCATCATTTTTCTGTAGGGAATGCCTAATTTTATTGAAAGTGCATATTACAACATAAAATCTGACTAGTAAGTGCCCACATTTGAACCTATTCAAGTATTGTATAATATACTTGTTTTATGGCACATTAATTAAAGATACTCCGTCCCCATTGACAGTTATGTTCTAATTGTCAA
>NW_012267237.1:2358345-2363395 GCF_000151885.1 Dipodomys ordii
AGAAAGAAGAGAAAACTTGAGTATGTAAAGGCAAGAATAAAGAAAACAAATGGTCTTGATTTCTAGCGGGAAGATGGGAGACTGGCTGCGGGGAGAGGCAGGGCCCTGGTAAGGTGGGAGCTGGGAGGCGCAGAAAGAGGGCTGAGGAGCACAGGTCAGAGCCCATCATGGCTGTCCCCAAGAGCAGCAGCTGCCCGAAGCTTAGAGAACAGAAAGCTTTCTGTGGTTGTATACTTCCACCCACCACACATAGTAGAGACTCTAAGCAATAGCAATCATGGTCTGGGGAGAGGAAGGGCAGGGGGAAAAAGAAGGGGGGGTAGGCTTTCCGTCACAGTTTAAGTCATGGTAAGAAAAGTGAGAAGTGTCAGAAGAGGATGAGCCATAGGAAAGGCACAGTCATGGGGAAGTGTCGCTGACAGTCCAGGCAAGCCAGGTGCTGGCTCTGGTGTTCCAGGTGCTGGCTGGGACAGGTCGGAGAGGAGAGGGAGCACGGCCTGAAGACTCCATGGGGCTCATTGATGATGCTTCAAGGATAGTACTTGCTGTTCCTCAGAAGTTTGAGATGTTAAGGTGCTAGGAAATCTGTCACTGTACCCCCTTCTTCCAGAGAGGTAGTTAGCATCATGAAGGGAAAAGCTGATTTGTCTCAATACCCAAACACCTAGCTCTTCTACTGGAAATGAGGCAAACTTACCTCCTGGAGCTAGACCAGGATCTGAATCCTGGCATCTTCCCTCCCTGTGGGAAGACAGCAAGCAGCCTCCTCATTCTCCATGATATGAAGATGCTAAATCTGCTCAGCAGTGGTCCCCACCTTCAGTCCAGGGCCCTGGAAACCCCTCCCAGCCCCTGCAACACTGGCTCCTGTTTCCTCTTCATACAGGGACTCTGGTTTCCAATCCAGCTGGGTCCTCGAAGGCTTGGGAAAAATCCAGAAGGGAGACAAGCCCAGGACAGCTCAGTGACTGGGTGGGGTTCGAAATCACCAAGCTATGCTAGTCAGTGTCTGTCCTGAGCTCGGGCTATACTCCCCACCTATAGTTCTGTGTGTGAAAGAACACTTATGGGGGAAAAAATCTCCAAGCACACTCAAAGGAAGGAAAGCATGGCGTGTATCCTCTATCCTCCTCCTGAAATTTCTATCTCTTAATTAGCTCAGAGTTTGTACAGCAGAAAGGAAAAGGCCCATAACCATGGAGGAGGTAATTGAACGCTGTAGGATAGATGCATTTCTCCACTCCCAGAATGGCAAGATAGAATATAAATAAAAGAGAAAGTCCATTAGAATAATTTACTATTCATCATGAATTATAGATGGAATGATGCACCCTTCACACACAACCACCATACACTTAAATTTGAGTCCTGGAAGTTGGTTTTGGGGCAGTAAAAGATGGCTAGTTTTCCAGGGGCTCTTGTTGGGTTCTGATGTAGCTGTCCTTGCATCCTTCTGTGTGGTTCTGGTGGGCTGTCCCTGCATCCTCCTGTGTGGGTTCTGATCCACCTGTCCCTGCGTCCTTCTGTATGGTTCTGGTGGGTTCTGGTAGGTTGTCCCTGCATCCTCCTGTGTGGTTCTGGTGGGTTCTGGTGTGCTGTCCCAGTGTCTCCCTGGGTCCTCCTGTGTGGTTCGGGTGGGCTGTCCCTGTGTCCTTTGCTGTTGCAGATGGGGAAGAAGCCTGGCTTCTGCTGGCCATGGTACGCAGGCGCACTTGAGTGACTGCCGGGAGATCAGACCTGCTTCCCCCTGAATCCAGATTAGCCTCACAGCTGGAGTGGCATCAGTGGCTGATAATGGCCTAACAGCCTCCAGCGCTAACAAATCTGACCTCACGGTGCTGACAGGAATGCCAAATGCCGGGCCAGAGGCTTGTACACTGCTATGGGAGCTGGGTGACACTGGAAAAACCAAGTGGTCTAAATAAAAAAGAAGCAGGCCTATCCACGGGGGCAGGCGGCAAGTTTTCACTTGGGAGAGACCTGTCCTAGCTGGCTCCTCTCAAGCCAAGGAGCCCCGGGTCAGGCCTGCCCCACATTGCTCTGTGCATGGACATGCCAGTACCTGGGGAGAGGCCACAGCCACTGCACTCACTCCTCACCCACACCCATCGCCTGTGAACACAAGAGCAGGTAAACCATTTCAAGGTGTTGCTTCTGAACCAGGGTGTGTCCACATGTGAGTGAAGGCCACCCCCTTTCTGTCAGGATCATCGAGGGAGTGTGTAGTGAGTATCCACTGGGGGTGGGACCCTGGGCTGGGGCATGGGGGGCTCTGGGTTAGGAGGATGGCTGACCCTTGGATAGGGCAGCCTTCACTTGAGAATCAGATCGCCCTTTCCCATAAGAAGGCAGCAAGCTGGGTTCGCTTCCACAGAGGGTTCTGCTGACACAAGTCTGACGATGGAAGGTTCCAGAGGCTAGTAGGCAGTCCAGTCCTGTCTTGATCTTTGGAGCTTGATCTTTGCTCTGCAGGGTGAAAGCTTGTTTGTGGCTCACCAAAGCTGTGCCCTTGCTCATGTAGCACATGCCTTGCAACAGGCTGGTGAGAGACTGGCTTCCACAGACAAAAATCACATCTAATGTTAGTCATTGGGGGGGGGGCATGTAGGGGGAGTGGCTGAGACAGAATGAAATCTGAGAACAAGTTACTTGTGCTTTGGGATATACTTCTCTCTCTCTCTTTCTCTCTCTCTCTCTAATTTGTCATAGAAGGTTTTCTTTTTTTAATTTAATTTTATTGTCAAGGTGATGTACAGAAGGGTTACAGTTACACATGTGAGGTAATGAGTACATTTCTTGTCCAACATTGTTACCCCCTCCCTCATTTTTCTCCCACCTTCCCTCTCCAATCCCCACCACTTCCATGTTGTAAAGTTCATTTCCAACATGTTGTCTTGTGAGAATCACAGCTGTATTGGTTCACCTTTTGTCCTTTGTCTCACAATTTTGTTATTCCCTCTCCCTTCCCCAAATCAGATTAGCATATACACAAGACACAGGGTACCAAAATCAAATACAGTAACAACAGGGGATAAACCAAAGGGAAAAAATGAAAGAAAAAAGAATAACTTCACAGAGTGCATTAAAAACAACACACAAAAAAACCCTCTTGCTTTCATATCTTGGAGTTCATTTCCCTTCCTATCATCTTATATGATCATATGTACATAGCCATTGAGCTATTGTAATCCTCTTCTAGGACTATCCTAGACATGTGCTAATTATTACAACTGAGGGAAACCATGGAGCTTATGTTTCTTTGGGTCTGGCTTACTTTACTTAATATGATTTTTCCAAATCTTTCCATTTTCTTACAAACAGGGTGATGTCATTTTTTCTGGTGGAAGCATAGAACTCCATTGTATATGTACCACACTTTCTTGATCTATTCATCTACTGAGGGGCATCTGGATTGGTACCATATCTTAGCTATGGTAAATAATGCTGCAGTGAACATGGTTGTGCTGGTAGCTTTAGTGTGGCCTTGTTTGTGATCATTTGGGTAAATACCCAGGAGTGGGATTGCCAGGGCATAGGGGAGCTCTATGTATAGTCTTTTGAGGAACCTACACACTGCTTTCCAAAGTGGTTGAACCAATTTACAGTCTCTCCCACCATATAGTAGTGTTTCCTTTTGGACACATTCTTGCCAGCATCTACTATTATTTGTTTTCTTGATAATGGCCATTGTAACTGGGGGAGGTATAATCTCAATGTGGCTTTGATTTTCATTTCTTTTATGGCCACAGAATTCAGCTTTTTAATGGTTTCTACATGGAACAGTGATACATACCCATAAAAGACATACTGGTTTTTAATTTTGTCATAAAAACATATGAGTGAGAAAGATAGTTGTGACAACTTCTGCTTACACCACACTCTCCCTGCCTTCTAAGTGAGAGGCCAGACACCCTAGTTGGAGCCCCATGTTCTGGCTCACTGAGGAGGAGAGGAAGCTATGTGGCTGCTAGCTGCAGAGTGTGTGGTAAATCCTTCAGGAAGCAGCCAATGTTAGCACTGGCCACCGCACTGTGGCCCCCGCCACGCTTCCCAGGGAGCCAAGCATAGGCTGCAGTGGTTTGGGGTGGACTCACGTGTTCACTTTGGGGTCTGCCTTCCAGTGTCACAGAACCCACCCTTCTGGCCAATGGCTAGGCTACCAGTGCCAACCATCTCAGGGCTGGGCAACTTGAGTCTGTCCTGAAGCCCAGCCTGCAGCTCCCTTCTGAGGAGTTCACACTCCGGGGTCCTCTGGGTCTCCCACTCCATCATGTAGCGGCTGCAGTAGAACCCGAGGCTGCCCTGTCCCGCCCTGCCCAGCACAGGGCTCCTGCAGAAGAGTCGTGTGTGGACTGTGAGGTTACCAGAGGAGCGAGAGGAGCTGGGGGGTTTGCTTTGCTCTCAACAAAGCTCGTGAGAGGAAGAGGGCGGAAGGGCTCTCCAGCCAAGGGTGCAGATTTGCAGGGATGTATAAAGTTCCAGGTCTGAGTTACCCATTGGTGACTGGCTAATAATTCTGTGCTGTGTACTTGATATCCACTAAGAAAATAGCTAGTGAGGGTCCCCACCATACTCATACACATGCACACACATACACACACACACACACACACACACACACACACACACCTGTGAGCATCCGTCATAACTGTGCATCACTTCCCTGTGACAATGTTTCCACCACGTGTGTGTGTCAATCACAACACTGTGCTGCACACTGCATGCACATGGCTTGTGTTTGTCCTTCTCAATAAGCCCGGAAGACAAGGGGTGAAAAGGAACAGGAGCCCCTAAACTCTGGAAGGCAGTCGGAGGCCAGGTGCTGAGAGCCGGCCCCGCTCGCTGTACCACCAGTAGCATGAAGGCCTCGGTGGCCGCTGTGGTGACTGACAAGGGCCCCGGCTCACGGTGAGGAGCGGCTGACGAGGCCGGCCAGGTGCCCGGGGCACACATTCATGAGCCTGGCCAGTTGAAGTTTGGGGAAGGAAACTGGGACATGGAGCAGCCGGCTCCCCCCACGCCCGTGCCTCTTCCCCCCCCCGCAGCCCCT
>NW_012267237.1:2363901-2410715 GCF_000151885.1 Dipodomys ordii
ACACAGCCCCTGCCTCTCCCCCCACAGCCCCTGCCTCTCCCCACAGCCCCTGCTCTAGGCTGGATGGCTCCGCCCCCCTCCACCTAAAATAAATCCCAGCAGATTTTCAAGGCCAAAAGATAGATGCTTTAAAACCCTACTCCTGAAATAAGATTGATGGAGCTGAGAAGGGGATTTGAAAGAGGGGACATGGCTGGCTCAGAAATTGTCTTTCAGTGGGAGGAAAAAATAGAAAAAAATCACCAGCAGACTGTCTGGCAAGTAACAGGACAGGACCTGACCGGGCCCAGTTGTGCGGGTCTCATCTGGGCTTTCTGTGTGTCATTAGGTCCCTCTTCTGAGCGTGTCAGCGCTGCCCAGGTGCAGAGAACGCCAGGAGGAGGACACACGGTCTCCCAGTGCAGTCCAGAGCTGGATGGGACAGGAGATGCTCTGCTGAACCCTGGGGGAGGGGGGAGATACAGGGACCCTTCAGCATCGCCTGCTGAGAGCAGGTGGAGCTCAGAACTTGACCAAATCCACATGTCCGTGTGGAGGGCCAGTGCTCAGGGATAGAGTAGGAAGCCACAGGGCACCGGAGGGGACTGCTGCTTCCATCCCGGGCTCCCTGGTGGCACTCTGTCAGCTGAATTGTGTCTCGCAGGTGGCAGGTGGAACCGCTCGTGCCCGGCTCCTGTGCATGGGACCTTCCCTGGAAATAAGGTCTTTGCAGAGGCAACTCAGGAGGTTGTTTAGCCATGAGCGGCCTCAAGATCACGAGGGGAGGAGAAAAGACCCAGGAGCGACACATGCTGAGCATGTACGCCTGCACAGAAGGAGGCAGAGACCAGAGTCTGCCACAAGCCACAGAACACCAGGGCTGCCGGCTGCCCTGGCGTGGAGGAAGCGCATGTGCCAGGCCTTTCCTCGGAGCCCCCAGCACAGGCTGACTGCTTCACATCAGGATCCCTGAAAGGAGCCCTGCTGCTGGCAGCCATGCAGGGTGACCGGTAGGGGGGTTCTTCCCGCAGCCCCAGTCCCCAAGGGCGTGGGAGAGCCGCCACCCAGTACTGGGGAAACAGGCACAGCATGCTGGCCAGTGGGGCCGAGGGAAGCCTTTACAGCCACGTCCAGCCATCAGGGTCTCAGTCTTCCTGTGTCCCTGCGTGTGGTTCCCTCATCCTCCGCAGCCACGCCAGAGCTCCTGGAGCCAGGGGACGGAGGGGGGGAGGCCCAGGGAGCCCTCCAGCCCACACATGCCTGCTGCCGTTCCTCCTCTGGCTGGCCACTGCGCCTCTTAGGTCCCTCCTCCTTCCTCGATCTCCATCTTCACTCCTGCCTCTACCATTGACTACCCGTTGGCACCCAAGTCCTACGTGGCCTCCCCACTTGCACAGCTGGCTCCGAAGGCTGGTGGTGTCCTCACGTCAGAGCCCTGCCTCCACCCAGCGCTTTGCAGACAAGCACACGGCCTGGCACCCCTGTGCTCACAGCCAGGTGCCCGCAGAGGGGGCCGCACGGCAGGGACGTTGTCATCACCGGCAGGGTCTGGAGGTCAGCTCCTTTGTGTGTTCATCTCGGATGAAAAAGGACCTCAGTTTGGGAGGGGTGGGTACGCTGGGATTTGAACCGAGGGCCTCTTGTTAGGGAAGTGTTCTTCCACTTGAGCCAGAAAGCCAGGGAAGGTGCACCAGCTTGTCCATCTCCAGTTGCATTTGAGCTCTGGAAAAGAAAAAGAAAAAAAAATGAGCTTCCCTGTGGGCTGAATTGTGTCTTCCCTAAATCTCCATGCTGAGCTCCTCAGTACCTCACAGCATTGAGATTATATTTGGAAATAAGCCTTAAAGAGCTAATTACAATAAAATGAGGTTATCAGGGTGGCTTTTTGGTATATTTTTTGTGCTTTTGGTGTTTGTTTGTTTGTTTTGTCAGTCGTGGGGCTTGAACTCTGGGCCTGGACGCTGTCCCGTTGCTCTTCAGCTCAAGGAAAGCACTCTACCATTTGAGCTCCAGCACCACTTCCAGTTTTCTGGTGGTTTATTGGAGATAAGAGTCTCATGGACTTTTCTGCTCAGGCTGGCTTTGAACCATGATCCTCAGCTGTCAGCCTCTTGAGTAGCTAGGATTACACCAGCACCTGGCTGAGAGTGGCTTCTGATTCATTCTGGTGGGGGTCCTTAAGAGCAGAAGAATTGTGTCTGGGACACACGGGGTGAGCCCAGCCTCTCAGAGCAGCACAGGAGCCTCCTTCTGCATCAGCAGCCTGCACACTTGACTGGGACTTCCAGCCTCCACTTCCAGGAGGAAGTGAGTTCGCGCTGGCGAAGACACCCAGTTCAGCTTTGTGGTCTTTGTGAGAGCAACTGGCCCAGGCTCAGACCAGCTTGGTCTTGGAAATCCAGCCTTCAGTGTCATTTACAAAAGAAAAATCAACAAATAAATAAACAAGCAGTGCAATGGCGCTTTCCCACACCCTTGGATTTGGGTCCTCGACTCCTCCTCACTTCACTGCAGCACCATAAGGCTCCAAATGCTAAGAACCAGCAGACTGGGCTGCGTGAGGGCCTACATGAAGCCCTCCAGCGGCTGCCTTGGGGTGCGGAGTGCCCGGGTGCCCGAGGCGAAGCTGGAGAAGCGGATGGAGACTGCAGCCTCAGCTCCAGCTCCACACCCGCCCCCTTGCTGTGAGACTCGGCTCAGGGACCCCCTTCCACAGCACTGGAATTTTGGGGTGTGTGCCTCAGTGGTGGCATGCTTCACCAGCACGCCGTAGCCCTGGATTCGACACCAAGTGCTGCAAACATCAACAAATGGACAAAAAAGATGCATCGTAGCATTGGTATTCTCCACTCATGACGCAAAGGACATGATGGCTGCTTAACTTGCGCAGCCTATTTGGAGTCCTCAATGCCTCTTACCTGAGCAGATAATTAATACCTAAATTTACACGTGAAAGGCCTACATTCATTGAATTCATGACATAGTTGTCTTTAGAGGAACATGTGTACCAAATTAGTGTTGACATTCTTGGGAAAATGTAGCTTTTAATCAACTTTGTATTCTTATAAAGATCAATGTGTTAATTGTGCATCATCTTCTAGGAGTTTCTACAACTTGCCCCATGAGCTGTAGATGTTACTCACATTCTCTAGTTGTGGAAATGGGGCCTGGGGTCACAAAACAGGCCAATGCCAGTGTTCCAGCTCCCCACCATGCTGTCACCCCGTGCACACCCTGTGCCAATGCCCACATGCACACAGACATATGCACACACACGCTCACAGATGTGATGTGATTGGTGTGGGAACGTGGAGTTGCTTAGGAAGCTACATCTCAGCTAGGTGTCCGCCCTGCCGAAATCCAGTAAAATGGTGGGAGATAGCCAAGGTTAGCCCAGCAGACAGGTGCAGTCAGCAACAACTCCTCCCTCTGCCTTCTGCTCCATGCAGGTCCTCCACAGATTGGAGGAGCTGTCCCCAAGAGCAGGGCCACCTGCTCACTCCACGTATGGATTCCAAGACCAATCTCATCTGGCTTCACGTACACGCATGTACACGCATGCGAGCGAGCACGCGTGCACACACACACACACGCACACACACACACTGAGCTCAGCCAAACTCTGGGTGCCTGTGCAGCCTCTTCTCTTCTGGAGCACTTGTCCCTCCGTTTGTGAAGCAATCCTGGGACAGTTCCATCCTGAAGGCCCTTCTCACGGGGTTCAAAGCCACCTCAGGCGGTCACGCCAGCGCGAGCTCTTGTGAGTGGGCCCTCAGGTCCAGGCCAAGAAAGGCACAGGGGCTGGAGGACCCGAAGCTGCCATCACAGCGTCTTCTCAGCCCCATTCCTACCAGAAGCTGATCAAAGAAGGAAACACTGGCTCTGGTCAAGCCTGCCAGCCCTGGAAAGGAAGAACTGGCTGGTCTCACGCCACCTGCAGCCTTGCTGCTCTCTCCTGCCTCCTTGACCGCATAGAAAGAAGCATAAAGAGCAGCAGGCAGTCCATTGGAGGGCTGTGGAGGGGTTATTCATGTGAGGTGAGCAGACTCCTACCATGCATCATTTACTTGTTCCATTGTAACATGTCATTGACTATCTGGGGCTAATTCATGTCTTAAATTTTCGACCCAGGTATGAGTGGCCCTCTAAATACTACCTTCCCTTGATCTTGGAGGAGGAAATTCTCTGTTGGATCAGGTCAAAATAGTAGCTGCTGCCACTGTCTTAATGATATGTGTACACCTTGCTGGATTCACAAATGTCACCTGCCCATTAGCTGTGTTTCCCCTTTTCAGACAGAGGAGTGCAGCCCATGCCCCTCGTATATTAACTGGAATCATCCTGCTATTTAGCTTTTACTCATGGAAACTCTAGACAGCTAGCATTTGCATTTAGTCTTCAATTTTCCCATATAATAGTATCTGATAATATCAGTATGGCCACATCTTTAACATGTTAACTTGGAGGGCTATTTGGGCTGTCAAGGCATGTAATGTTGGAATGAAAATTTGGAAGGTCAACAATTTCTCTCTCTGTGTCTCTCTCAAAATTCCATTTTTTTCTGTACGTTTATTTATTTATTTACTCACTTAGGCAATACTGGGGTTTGAACTCAGGGCCTCACACTTACCAGGCAGGCTGGGGCCTGGCCAATAAGCTGCCAATAAGCAGGCCAATGGGCTGCTGCCCCAGCGGAGTCCAGCCAATGAGCTGCTTCCCCTCTGGAGTCTAGCCAATGAGCTGCTTCCCCAGTGGTGGGAAACCAGTGGGACCTGTCCAACGAGGTGTTCTGATAAATAAAGTAACCCCAGGCAGGGCTTCTTCCTGGAATGTTAGCTCCTGGCTTTCAGAGCTTTTTAGCAAACTAGTATTCTCTCGGTAGACTGGACACACTGTGGTAACTCAGAATCACACCAGTAGACTGGACACAGTGTCACTCGGAATCACACCAGTAGAGTCACAGGAGGAAAACAGATTGCCCCTTCCTCCTCCTCCTATTTTTGTGAAGTGAGCCCCATCCCTTAAGCAAAGAAAGGCCTCTGTTTTTCCAGAAGCACCTTTGAGACTTTTCAGAGCAGTAGATTTCAAAGTCCCTGATAACTGCAGAAAAAAGAAAGCAATTTATTGACTACTTTGGAAATGTAGGAAG
The DNA here is from genome assembly GCF_000151885.1 of Dipodomys ordii. NCBI lineage: Eukaryota > Metazoa > Chordata > Mammalia > Rodentia > Heteromyidae > Dipodomys > Dipodomys ordii. Next base: position 2,369,030 of record NW_012267237.1, read on the forward strand.
AAATCATTAATGACCCCACTCAGTCAGCTTGACTGAGTTCATAGCTTTGAGCATTTTAATTAGTGTTTCCATTTCAATATTATTTAAGAAAAAAAACTATAAGAATAAAAAGTAGGGTACAAATACTGAGGGGAAAAAAAAGTATTTTGAAATTGGAAACTAGAAGGCTAGGTATGGTGGTATATGCCTTTAACCCCAGCTACTTGGGAGTTAGGACAGAAATTAGGATCTCACAGTTCAAGCCTAAGCAAATCAGAGAGGGGAAAGAATGAGAAAGAAAGACAGACAGACAGCTAGGTAGATAGACACAAAGACAGAGGTGTTAGAACAATTCCACGTCCTCCATCTGGTTGTGGTGGGTCACTTCTACAGTCCCAGGTTTGCGAGATGATCATGGTGAGGTTAGTGCTGGGCAAAGATGCAAAACCCTGTTTCAAAAATGAAAAACAACCAATAAAAGGGGCTATGGCTGTGTCTCATACAGTAGAGTACTTGCCTGGTGTACACAAAGCCCTGAGTTCAAACCCCAGTACCACCAAAACAAGGAGGAGGAAAAGGAAGGGGAAAGGAAGAAAGGAGGGAAGGAATGAAGGAATGAAGGAGGAAAGGAAGGAAGGAAGGAAAGGAAACCCAATACAAAGTAGTCTTTAGGGCATTGGAAAGGACCAGCTGGTTGAACCAACTCAATCTAGACAACACTTGTCAATAGCAATGAACTATTCACAGTGTAATAGGACAATTGCTTTCTTAACTGTGCTCTTTATTCCCTTTTGAATTTATAACACATTTTGAATAAAAATAATAAAACTAGCAATAGATTAGGTTAAATTGTATCACTGGCCTTTGGTCTGCATGGCTTTTCCACCCTCCAACACTCATTTTTTTCCCCAAAGTCCTTCATTTCTATTTATATTCAATCCAACTGTCTTCCTTAGCCCTACTCCCTTTTCTGTGTGCTGGTAGTGGGCCCTGTCCCTCAGCTGGCACTCTATCACCTGAGCCACAGATCCACTTCTGGCTTTTTGCTGGTTAATTAGAGATAAGAAGCTCATGAACTTTCCTGCCTAGGCTACTTTTGAACCACAATCCGCAGATCTCAGTCTTCTGAGTACCTAGGTTTACAGGCATGAACCACCAGTTCCCAGCTATATTTGCCGTTGTTAATGATTGGAAAACTACACTTTCTCCATCTTAGAAAAGAGTTACTCATGTTAGGTCAGATTGGACAAAATAGCCATCTCTGGCCTTGTGTGACCTGTAAGGAATGGAAATTCCATATGGTTCAAATTAATGCCCAGGTATATATCCTCTTTCCTAAAGAAATAAAGTTGCCAAAATCACATTTCTGTGCATATTCTTCTCTTGCAAAACTTGGTGGCTTCAAGGCAGAGTCTAGAGACCAATGTGAATCTCTTAGGACAACATGACAAACACTCCCTTTCTTCCTTCCCAATTTGCAAATGTGAGCCAGCCGGTTGGGTCCAGACGGAGAGAAAAAAATGAAGTCTTGAAGAAACTGCCGAGAAGCAGATTCCTTTTGACTCTTGTCTCTTGCTTTTTAATGTTCTCAGAAACGCTGTATCTTTCAGAGTCTCTCAAGGATTTTTAGATAAAAAGAGAGGTTTACCTTTGCATGTCTATAAGCAGTGGAAAACTCCAGAGACCAAAACCTACAGGCAATTCAAATAAACTAAATCCGATCAAGGTAATATCAATGCCAGAATTAGAAGGAAATCCAGAGAGAATATCAATAACAACATTAAAACAGCAGGTTTCAACTGGAATCAATAGGCAGAATAAACAGAAAAAATTAAGTCACAAAGTGTTAGTAGATAAAAGCTTCTCACTCATTAAAATTCTGTTTGTCTTAGTGTCTTTTTATCAATGTACCTATATATCTATGCGAGTGTATCAAAGTTTGTAATGTAAAAGAACGATGAAATAATCTAATTAATTTGTGGTGTCATTCTACATATTTCTTTCAAGTTAAAACTGCAATATTAATAATGGTGTGCAGTTTAATAAAATATCTTTATGTCCTATTAACTCATATATCAGCTTGTTATGAAAGCCACTTTCTATCAAATAGCAAAACTTCAAAAAGAGTTTTGCTTTGATCAGAGGGAGAAAAAAAGTTTCATTCCATTTGTTCTGAATAACCTCACTCAGTTCTGTGGGGGTTGTCAGGAGCTGCTCTCCCTCTTAAGGGAGAGTCCAAGGGGCACAAAGCAAAGGAGAGAACATAGCCCCTGCCTGGGCTAGGGGCCTAGGGCCTCCCAGGGCCTCCCAGGCCCACGGGGATCCGGATCGGGGATCCTGCAGAGCAGATGCTCCCCAGGGCCAGGGAGAGGGAGAGGACCAGCCCTGGGGCTGGAATTTCAGGAATGCCACCAAGGCTGGAATTCCAGCTCCTGGAACCTTTCTAGTTTAGTTTTGCCTTTTTTCTTCTAGGTTTCAAATCCTGTTCTAGGACAAGTTTTGTTGGGCTGGCAAAGAATTTTAGAATCTTTTACTCAGTTCCCACATAGGAAAATTCTCGCCTCACTCATGTGCCTGGAGTAAATACCAATCACCCTGTCCCACCTCTGCCCTGCCAGGACCTTTCTTTCTCAAGGCTCCAGAACCAAATCTGAGCTCACAGCGTTGAGGTCCACCTTGGTGTGGACATGGACCCACATGGTCTGAGGGACACCTCGAGATTTTTTGTCTTAGCATAGCAGCTAAAATAGAAGTCAAGCTCAGGATATAGCTCAACTGGTAGAGCCCCTGCCTAGTCCGAAGGCCCTGCCCCGGGGCTACTGAAACCCGAGCACTGTTAATTGACTTAAATTGGAATTCGAATGCTATCCAGCACTCTGCCCTTTAGGCTTTGTTTACCTGATACACTCTCAGTTTGTCAGTTTGGGCCGGAGGGCCAGGCCAGGAGAGGCCCGTTCCAGACCCCCAGCCACAGGGAGAGACCAGTTTGTAGTCTTCACCTACTCTCCATCAGCTCTCCTGCCCCTTACCATTCTCCTGCCCACCTACCCAGCACCTGCCCAGTCCCCCTGGAGGAGAGTGGTCCTCGCTGCTCTGTTCTTCCTTGTGGAGGACAGTGGTGTGGATGGAGGAGACACTGTGAGGAAGGCAGGGTGCGTGGGAAGGGAGCGTGCTCCTCCATTTTCAGTCACTCCCTGCCACGTCACCCTCCCCCCAGCCCCCTGCAGCCCCGCCACAGCACTTCCCTGCCACGTCACCCTCCCCCCAGCCCCCTGCAGCCCCAACACAGCATGCAGCCCACGCCTCTGGCCACGGCTTTGCAGAGCCATGCTGGCTGGGCTCAGGAAGGAGGCGGCGCCACCCCTCTGTGAGTCCAACTCCACCCTCTACACACCAGCAACACCCCACCCCCGTGGCTCTGCCCAGCCCTGCCGGGCTTCACCCCTCTGCTGCTGGTGACCTGTCACTTCTAGCCATGGCTCAGGTCAAAACCTCCTCTCTAGGGCTGGGAAGGTGGCTCCATGGTAGAGTGCTTGCCTTGCATGCATGAGGCACTGGGTTCGATTTCTTAGCACCACAGAAGCAGAAAAAGCTGGAAGTGGCTCAAGTGGTAGAGCACTTGCCTTGAGCTGTAGAGCTGAGGGACAGTGCCCAGGCCCAGAGTTCAGGCCCCATGACCACAATAAAAAAAAAAAAGAAAAAAGAAAAAAAATAACCCACCTCTCTAGAATGGAGACTCCTGCACAGGGGAAAGGTGAAAACAGGCCGCCGTTGATTTCCCTAAGGTTCTCGTGCTAACGAAGGTTTGTGTGTGCAGCGTTCAAATCATGTTTCCCATGGCGGAGACTTCTGCTCATCTTCTCTTCTGTCACAGGTGTGAGCGCTATGAACTTGGAGGCATTTGGGTCCTCACAGTGCTTCTGACCTGAAGGGACCAGGAGCCGAGATGTGTCGGTTGTCACCAGGGGTCCTTTGGGTGCTGAGCAGCGGGAAGACAGGGTACTACAGACAAGTGTCCCACAGACAAGGCCCTGTCCCTCCCCAAAATCACCCCGCCCCAAGTGCCAGAAGCTCTGAGGTGGATAAACCCTTGTCAACCAGCCAAAACCAAAAGGCCATTTGTTGATCTGGATCGCCAAGCAGGCCCTGAGAGAGAGCAAGGTACTCTGAGGTCCGGAGGACCGCTACCCCAGAGGATGAGGAAGGCCCCGCAGCCCCGACCATCCCCCAGCCTCTGGGCCCCGCTCCAGTCTGGAGGCTCTCCCTGTCCGTGGGCCACACTTGCCATACAGCATCCATGGAACGTTCCGGAGCTGAGCCCCTGGGTCTACCCTGTACCGTCTGTGCAGGCCAGGACCGGCAGCCGGCCCCCCAGGGAGCCCGCTGTCTTTCTCCCTTCCCCTCGACCCACACCAGGGTGAGGAGATGGGGTGCTGCGCCCAGTCAGCCACCGCTGACCTGCGACTGCACCCCAGCCCACGGCACCCGAGCTGACTGCGGCCCAGAGCCCCCGTCCATCCAGATCACCCATCCTGACACGGCATGCCTCCCCTGGGCCTCTTGCACCTGTCACTGTGGCCAGTGTGCTATTCCTGCCGTGTGGGGCGTGGTGACGTCAGACTAGAACTGTGGATCTTCTCCAGAGAAGGTGTGGTTTGTTTGAGAATGGTTGTCTCGTGTCGGCCTCAGCAGAGGCTTCTGTTTGCTTCTGTGATCGCTAAGACCGAGTTCTGGCCAGATGCCTCCAACGGAAGCCAAAACCATTCATGAAAATGGTTTGGGGCCAGAGGATTGGATGAATCCGCTCCAGATCAGCTCATTAGACCATGATAAGCATCCATGGAAATTCTCTCATGCCTCTGGCACCCGCTCCCCCTCACCAATGGCCTTCAATTAGGAATCCGGGTGCTTCGGAGCTTGTCATCGATAAGAGCCCCCGGCCTGGCCAATCTGTGCCGCTGAGCCCCGTGCCCGTGGCGACAGCGCTGTGCTGGGCGTGGTCTGCCCAGGTCCAATTCTGCATGTCACAGAAGTTGAATAGGAACTTTATCTGAGAAAATACTGCCAGGTCCAAACGAAGCCTTCCCACTCCACACCACTGCCCTCATCTTCCAGCGGACGGCACCCTGGTAGGGTGTGGTTCCCGCGGGGGTGTGGGGAGCCTCACAGCCTGTCACCCCCCTCAGGAAGTGAGATGCGATTGGTGAGGACCCCTGAGGAGCTCCACGAGTTCGGGAAGGTTGGGGTCTCTGGGCCATCCCCTTCCCTGTGGCTCTTCAGAGGGGCTCTGGCTCCTCAGCCTGAGGAAAGGCCTGGAGGATGGGAAAACTGGCACTGCTGCCTTCTGAGAAACACACACCCAGCCTGAGTTGGATGTCTCCACGCAGACTAGTTCATTTGGCAGTGTCGTTCTTCCACAATGCTGATGCGTAAGGTAGAGAAGATGTGACCACACGTCGTAAGCACATATGCATCCACAGACCTCTTCTAGCCTCCATGCAAGATGTTAGTTGTCTGGGCTTCTGGAAAGAGCATCCCACACACCAGCTACAGGCTTCCTGCTGATCCAGAGAGAGACACCAGCCCGTGGGGTCAGGCGCCCAGCCACACCTGACTCTATCCTGCTCACCGATTCTCAGTGAGAAGCTCCCTGGTACTCTCTGCTAGGTCAGCTGTGAGGGCTGACTGGCAGCCTGGGTCCGGCTCCTGTGTCAGACTTGAGTCCTTGAGCTCTAGTGCTGGGCCGTGGAGTGAAGCAGGCCACTGCTGTCCACTCCATCCATGCTGCTTGCTGCATACAACAGCACACAGAGCTCCAAGCAGCACCCCAAAGACAGGCTCCGGCAGTCCAGGATGGAGACGATTGTAAAGCAGGTGGGAAAAAGGATGAGGGCCCTGACCCTCTCAGGAGGAGGGGGTCAGGAGGCTCACGTGTGTGCCACCCTGCACGGGAGTCCAGCTCTATCCCAGCATCACCCCCAATGGCAGTGGGGCCAACACCCTCATCTCTGTTCCTGTCACTCTGTCTCCTCGCCAAGAACACTCCCTGAAAGGTGAGCATCTCCATGCGGTGGGTGTAGATGGAAAAGTATGACAAGTGCTTTGAAGATCTATACAGACATCTTCTGGAATGAAAGAACACTCCAACTCATCCTTTCCATGTGCTTGGCCTGATTTTTGGAAAAGAAATTCATCCCATGTGCAGAAAAGGAGAAAGAAACCCTGGTATGCATGAAATAAAACCTCCTACCTGTGCACACATCTGCACACATGCATACCATACAAACTCACACAGCTGTGCAAACATATAGACACTCATATAGACATGGATATGCATAGACAGGCTCCCACACATACCATGTATACTCACACACACTCACTCACACACACACACACACACACACACAATGCATAGACACACATTTGCTCCACTGACCTCTCTACACCACATTGGCTTCTGAATAGCATGAGAATGTTCTAGATAGGGCAACTTATCCTAGCCTGCTTGTATGAGAATAACATGTTGTGCCCGTCAAAGTTTGTTACAGGAAAGCAAAAATGTCCAACACAGAAAAATTAATGAGACCTATTTCTTCATAGCTGGGAGGATAAAAAACCCTATGAAATAGTGGCAAACCTACATATCCTTCAATTTGTAATTATTTTTACTAGGTGTTTTAATTGTGCATCATTATGGGGTACAGTGTGAAAATTCCATGCACGTAGGCAGTGTGTAATTATCAAATCAGGGTAGCTAGAATTTACATCTCAAACTTTAAAAAGTGATTAACACAAAATAATTGTACATAATTATGAGTACGGTTTGAAAATGCAATACATTATATATGAGGTATGATGTTCTTACCAAATCAAAGTAATTAGCATTTCCATTTCTTTATCTCTACAATGAAACTTATTCCTCCTGTCCATCTGTGGGGTGTGTGTGCACGCTAGCTCTAGGCTTGAATTCAGGTCTGTACACTCTCAACTTGGCTTTCTCACATAAGGCTGATGCTCTATCACTTCTACTTCTGGCTTTTTGTGATTATTTTGTGATATTCTGCGATCATTTCCAGCTTTTTGGCGATAAACGTCTCAAGGACATTTTGCCTGAGCTGTCTCTGAACCAAGATCTTCAGATCTCAGCCTCCTGAGTAGCTAGAATAAAAGATATGAGCCACCAGCATCTGGCATCTAACTGATTTTACATCTATTATCCAACCACCCCCAATCCCTTCCCTCCATCCTCTCAGCCCCTGGCAATCACTATTCTGTATCAAGCTGACATTTTCTAACATCCATGAAAACACATGACATATTTTTCTCACTGTAACTAGCATGTACCATCCCTTTTGTGGAAATGACAGAGCTTCACTCTTCATGTTGGCTGAAGAATATTCCACTTTGCATATCCACATTTTCTTTATCCTTTCACAGAAACCTATGTTGATTCTATATCTTAGTTACTGTGAACAGAATTTCAATAAATATGGGCAAACAGGTATCTCTCTAGTATGTTGATTTTATTTCTTTTCGACATAATCAGAAGGGAAAGAGCTAGTGGATCTATTTTTAGTTTTAAAATTACTTCATCTTTTCTTTGCATGTATTAATTATAGCTATAAATGGAACTGACGTATTTCTAGGCATGTGTAAAGGAATGTACTGCTCAAATCCAACCCCATGTTCCAAAACCCCACATCCTTTCCAATCTCTAGTAATCACCAGTCTACTCCAGGTTGGCATCTGTTAATTTTTCTGTGTGAGAGAAAGTGAAATACTTCTCTTTATGTGTCTGGCTGATTTCACTTCAGCTCCATTCATCTTGCTGCAGGTGACCAGACTTAATTCTTTTTGATGCCTGAATAATACTCCATTGCATGCATACACATATACATTTTTTATCATCTTTTATAGGCTGGTTTTATGTCTTAGTTATTGTGAACAGCACCACAAAAAGCATGCATTCCTTGGCCAGCATGCCTATGGTGTGCTGACCTGCTGACCTCACTTTCTTCAGATATATGGCCAGTAATGGATGGCTGGATCCTACAATAGATCTGATTTTAGGCTTAGGCCCCTCCCTCCTGACCTCCGTAGTGGAAGCCCTCCTTTGCATTCCCACCGGCAGTGCCCAGCGCTCTCGGCATGGACAGCTGGCTGGCTCCCTTCCTCTACATTCTTCTGAGAACTATTATTTTCATTTTTTAAATAATTACCATTCCAACCGGAGTGAAATGATATAGAATTGTGGTTTTGATTTGCATTTCCCTTAGATCTCATGAAGCTCAGTGCATTTTCATAAATCTATTGGCCATTTGAACGTTTGCTTTTGAGAAACTTCTATTCATACCATTTCTCATTTTTAAATTGGATTGTAATTTTTTAATTTTTGTTTTTGAGCCTTTTGAATTTCTGATGTGTTCTGGATGTTAGCTTTCTGTCAGAAGAGCAGTTGGCAAAAGTTGTCTCCCATTTACATGCGGCCTCTCCTCCTCTTGCATGCGTCCTCTGCTGGGCAAGTTTGTTAGTCTGATGGAACCATTTGCCAGTTCTTGCCTTCCGTTCCTGTGCTTCGGGAATCTCCCTGAGAAGATCCTTGCCTGCGCCAGTGTCTGGAAGTGTTTCCCTGTGTTTTCTTCCAGAACTTTCATCCCCTGAGGTCTCTCAGGTGATGCCTTGGTCTGATTTGGACTGACTTTTTGTGTAGAGTTAGGGACAGAGGTCAGGTGTCAGTCTGGCCTATGTTGGCGTTCAGTTTTCCCAGCTCCACTGACTGAAGGAATGGTCTTTTCCCTGACACGCGGTTAAATGATCCTGGCTCTTAATGCTTTTGTTTAGCTGCATATTCTTGAGGGTTTTAAGATAAGGAATTTTGATGCTCTATGTCTAAATACCCATGCCAGTGTCGATGTATATATTTGCATATGTATAGCCTCACCTGAAAGCACACAAACACACATGTGTGCATTGGTGCACAGTGTGGCAAGGTCACTCAGAGAGGCTGTCTGGTGACTGCTGCAGAGGAGGGGATTGTAAAAGGGGCCCTAGCAAGGCTGGGCAGGCATTCACCCTGCCGCCCACAGGACCTAGTGTCTGCAAGGGATTTTCCTCAGCCCCATGCAGTCGGGTGTTTGTGCATTTCTATGTGCAGTTGAATGCAGAATTGCAGGCGTGTGACACTTAGCTTTGACCTGCTTTCATGTCTTAAACAGTTATTTCCATCCTTGGACAAAAAGCAAATAAATGTGTGTATATTTATATCTTTTTTCAATGCACTAAAGAGGCTGGCATGGTGGCTCACATCTGCAATCTTAGCTAGTTGGGAATCAGAGATGGGAAAGATTATGGCTCAAGGCCAGCCTGGGCAAAAAGTGAGTCAGTCTCTTATCTCAACAAGGAAACTGGATCTAGTCATCCCAGCCACAAGGAAGAGTGAGTAGGAGGTTTATAGTTGGAGGCTGGCCTGGAAAAAATAAACCTCAAGACCCTCCTGGAAAAATAGCTAAAGCATAAAAGGTCTTTGCTTGTGATTCAAGTGGTAAAGCACCTCCCTAGCAAGCAGGAGGCTCTGTGCTCAAACCCCAGTTATCACCACATAAAATAAAAATTAACCAGTGCTTTCAGGGTGCTCCGTAGTTTCCTGGAATACTTCTATCTGGTGGCTAAACCAAGGCCTCTGCAGGTGAGCACCACACCCCTTCTCGTGGCCAGGGGCCCGGAGGTCAGCCTCCCTCGGACACTGGCTTGCCCGTGGTTGAGGAGGCGTGAGGAGGCCCAGACTGTGGGCTGAGCTACAGGACCTGGGTAGGTGGCTGGGAGAAGGCACTCCATCCCTGGGCTCATCTTTCAAGGAAGGAAGGGGAATTTGAAAAGACGAGGATCTCCTCTAGTTTGAGTCTGAGTCTGTAGGAGCCGTGTAAACCTCATTCTTTGTGAACAGCCTGAAGGTAGAGGCCGGCTGACCCCCAGGCCTCAGTTAGAGGCCTGTGTTCTCCTGTGGTTTTAGATGGCTTTCCTTTGGTTTGCAAACCACACTGTGAAAATTGGGGCTGGCTTCCCTGGATGCAGACTAACCTCCGATCAAACTTAATTAAAGAAAGACAAGTCATATTTATCTTCCGTGTTCTCCCGGGCAATGTTTTTCTTCTAATTGGGGCTTGAGGGCGTCCCACAGCCAGGTTGCCTTGGGCTACAGCGCAGTGGCTGCTGACGGTAGCCTGACAGGCAGCTGGGCTCTCGGGAGGCTCTGGCCCTGCTTTGCACTCAGAGGGACCCACCAACCACCTCCAGCCCGGCCGTGGGTCCCGCCATGCACTCAGAGGGACCCACCAACCACCTCCAGCCCGGCCGTGGGTCCCGCCATGCACTCAGAGGGACCCACCAACCACCTCCAGCCCGGCCGTGGGTCCCGCCATGCACTCAGAGGGACCCACCAACCACCTCCAGCCCGGCCGTGGGCTGGGAGGGTAGGTTCTCTATGGGAGGCTCTGACATTCCTGAACAGCGCCAAAAGCCAGAGCTGGGGACTGTGTGCGTGTGCACGTCTGCAAAGCCCAGCATCGCATCACCAGGGTCTGGCTTCTCCTGTCTCTAAGAAGCAGTGATCATCTGCCCTTCCTCCCTCCCTCCCTCCCTCCCTTCTCCTGCCTCCCTTCCTCCCTCCCAGCAAACCCCACACCTGTGGGATAAGAAAGATGTGCATATGCCAATGAGAATCCCCGAGTATCCAGGCACCATTTCTCTCTGATCCTAGCAAGGAGAAGAGCCTGGCAATGATAAATTCATTGCCCCAACAAAACCATTCAGATCATGAGTCCCCTGCGGCCAGCAGTTCCAGCCCACCAGGGCCCCTGTGCTACATATCTAGGGGAGGTATCAAGGCCACAGGAGGTACTGATTGTGCAGCAGGTGGCATCCTGGCACTGGGGCCCCCATTTCTCTGGTTTGCAATGTCCAAGAATATTGGGTCTGAGACTGGTCCCTTAGCTCAGCACTGCACCCCGCTCCAGTGGCTCCAGTGGAGTGGAAGAGAGATGTGACCGTTCAGAGCTCTAGCAAGTTGCATGGGTCTGCAACCTGCCCAGATGCAGGCCAGTCAGTGTGGCCCAGAATTCCTGCTTGACTTTCCGAGATAAATGGCCTCCCACTGCCCACAGCAATTTCTGCATCCCCAGCTGTTTTCATTTTACTTTGTGTCTGGGATTTCACCAATGCCATGTAATGTTCACGTTTCCCTAAATTGAGCTGTTGTATTTCTTGCTGCTTCTCAACTGTGACATCAGAGTTACCAAGAAAGGGGCAGCACTTGGAAGGTTCGACAGACAGATTTTCTCAGAAAGGAGTTCTGTAACTCATTTTCAGGTGCTTGTGCATGTGGGATTTTCAGACACGCTCTTCATCATTAAAATGTAGCATTTTCCATGTGACTAGAGGATGAATGGGCTTCATAAATCCCATTATTCTCAAGAACAATAAAGTAACAGGCTGGTGACACCAGAGCAGTGATAAATAACATTTTTTATTTGGTCCTGTCGTTATTATCTCTCTTCTCTTCCTGGTTGCTGATAGACTGTCTCTCCTTCAGCCCAGCCTACAGCCCCAAGCACGCACAGAGCAAGACATGCGGCGAGTCTGCTTTCACAAACACGATCATGTAGAGCCTGAGTGTTGTCTAATCGCAGACTCCCCACAAAGTGCTCCCATCCAGGCAGCCTGAACACCTCAGTTTCAAAGCCATCTCTAGTCAATCCTTTTCCTCCTTTGTGGGGTAATGTGGAACTGGGAACTGCTATCTTCTCTTTTCATTTACTTATTATTGGAGGCTTAAGCCTTAAAACAAGGAGTCGGTCAAACTTGGGTTAAAATGAAGGATGCAGGGGAAACCTTGTGGACTTGGAGACTCTCAAAGGAATCCCAAGGAGCACCTTCAATGGCAGCTTGTTAATCTTAGCCAACAGTAAATGAGTTGCATGACATAAAACCTACCTATAAAACTCCCTAGCTTGTATTTATCTGCTTGAGAGGAAAGAATTGTTTCTGAAGCAGAACAAAAGGACCCAGATAAAGAGAGGAGTCAGGAAAATGCTGCCTGGGTGATCCTGTCGGCATCTATTCCCCTGCGAACTTGGAGCCAGAACTTGCTAAACAGAAATTCCCCCTGGGGTAGCCCTGGACGCTCACACCGGCCATGGGCAGTGTGTCTGCAGGGCTTCACACAGTGCACTTCCTCTGAAAGCCTCCGTCTTCAAGCTGTGGCTGAATTGATGCTTGCTCTTGCCCTCGTCTTTCAGAGTCACCCCCTCTGCCCCTGGCATGCCCGCTTTGGCAAATCTTTCTTAGACAAGGTCTTTCCTTTGTTCTGGTGTCGGAATCACTTTCTGAGTTGCCTGCCAGACCTGCCAATGCTTGCATCTCCACTGCATCCCTGCTGCCTACTCCATCCTGGTGGCCCAGTGGCATTGCTGGGGGTGTGCCCGTATACGCACCAGGGCCGTTGGTAAGTTCATTTCACAGAGGAGAGTGTGGAGCCCTGCAGAGGAAACCCAGCTGTGAGGGCACCCAGGACGCGCTGTGTCTGGAGGCCGCGCTTCCCCAAGCTCAGGCAGAGCAGCCTCTTTACTGGCTGAGAGGAGGCGCAGACGGAAGGGGAGGACGGGCAGGTTCTGGTCTTGACCCCTTGGATGGCTTCATGATGCTGGGAAAGTCGGAAGCTCGCTGGGCCCAAGGCTGCCAAAAGTAGAGGCTCAAGCTGTTCAGATGCAGCACAAAGTGGAGGGCCAGCAGCAGTCGGGCTGCTGCTCACATCTCTGCCAGGCCCCTTCGTTCAGCTTCCTGCTGGTGACATGCATGCGGCGGCCGTGCCTCCGGCCCAGGCCGGCCCTGCAGCCTCCTGTACTCCCGGAAGGTTCCTCTGCCCAGCAGAACCAAGCCTAAAGCATGGGCGCGGCTTGTGGTTTCCTGGCACGGGGTTTAGGTGTAGTAACCTCATCCTGGCAATAAGGTGAAGTATAGGCAAATTGAAGATCCAACAACTCTTCTTAGATTGCTCAGAGAGTTGAGTTGAGATCTTCTGTTCTGCCTCAGAACAGAAGAGACAAGAGTGGGCCCAGAGAGTGGCACTTGACTGAAGAGGGACTTGAGGGCCAACAGTGCCCTAGACGCCAGCACTCGGCAGCAGGGCCTGAGGATGATGAGGGAGACTGAGAGCTTGGTGGGGGCCAGTGTGGAAAGCAGGAGGCACAAACTCCAGAGATGGAGGGAGGCTGCAGTCTGTGCCCCTCCCCCCTGACCCCCTCCCCCATCCAAGGAAACCCACCTCCAACAGCCAGACCTGGCCCCATGGTAAGGGCCAGGGGAAATCCCCAATGATTCCATTGAAATGTTAGAACATTCCATTCTTCCTAACAAGGCCCTACCTTGGGAGAAAGGGTCACCCAGAGCCTGACCAACAGGGAGGTTATCCGAGCCTGACTTACCTTGGGGGATGGGGAATGGACAACCCAGCTCCTGCCTTCCTCATGGGGCAAGGGAAGCCTTGAAGTCCACCCACCCGGGCAGGCCTGCCTCACCTGGAGGCCAGGAGAGACCAAGAGCCACCTGTCGCGCCCACTCCCAGCAGGGCTGATCTGCTTCTGTGGCCAAACACACCTGCCACCCCAGGGTGACCACACACCACTGGAGGCCTCTTGCAGCAGTTCCTTGTACACACAGCACCACACCCAGGAAGACAGAGGCGAACCACAACACAAGACACAAGCAGGTATCCAGGCCTGACTCAGCGATGGAAGGGATGTGGGGAATAGCACCCAGAGCCACATGCTAAGAATTGAAATGGCGTATCAGATAGCATGCAGAGAGTGGACGTCGCAAGGAAGGACTTTCAGATGCTAGAAATCAAAACTATGGTGGCAGTATTGAAGAACGCCTTCACGGGGCTCATTAGTCAACTGGACATGACAGAGACTGGAGGAGAATCAATAGACACAAGGAAACTGAAGCAAAGAGAAAAGGACAGGAGAAAAATCAGTGTGCAATGCCTGCAAGAGAGTTACCCAAGTGTAGTGAAAATTCCATGAAGGGAGAGATGGGGGCAAAAGAAATATTTAAACTGACAAGAGCTGAGAAATCACTTCATAGGAATATCAGACGGCAAACCAGGAATCCAGTGGCTCAGAGAACATCATCATCATCATCATCGTCGTCATCATCATCATCGCATCATCATTTCTCTCTTTCTCTCTCTCCTTATAAAATTGAATAAATATTTAAGAATGATTCAAAACAAACCAAGAGACTCAAGTGAATTTCTGGGTGAACTAAAGAAGTTATCATACAGTCTTCCTCAGACTCCTCTGTAATACAGAAGCAGAGGGAATACTCCTAACTCATCCTATAAAGAAGTTATTACAAAATACCAAAAGTAGACAAAGACATTATGAGAAAAGAAAACTATGGCAAACATATCATACACAGAGTGGGAAAAATACTCAAAAATATTAGCAACTGGAATTTAACATTGCATTAAAAAGAATTATATACCGTGATTAAGTAGGATTGATTTATTTCAGATTGGCAGAGTCAATGCAACATTGAACATTAAATTGATATAATATATTCTATCAGCAGATTAATGAAGAAAATCACATGATCAATCAATAAACATAGAAGAGGCATTTGACAAATCCAACACCTGGACATACCAGAAAAAAAACCCATAAATTAGTATGGTATGTTCATGAAGCCTACATTGAACATCATACTTAGTTATGAAAACTCTAGCTGCTCCTGGATCTTGGCAAGGCTGAGCATGTGCAAAGTCCCTGCATCCTGGAGGCGCATCTGCTTCCCAGCAAGTCCTCTCTAGGATTCATCCATCTGTATTCCACTGCCTCTGCCAGACCTGGAGCCTCAGCCGACACCGTCTTCATTCCTAATATGCCTCCCTCCTCACTGACCTCTCAGCACCACACAGACGCACACTGCACCCTGAGCCAGGAGTCTTCCTTTTATGACCTGAAGAGCCTGCAATGTCTGGGGAGAACCCAGGTCCGGTTTCAAATGGGATCCACACAGGTGTCCACCACTTGGAACCCCCTTACCATTGTCTAGAGGAGACACTCTGGAAGCTACCGTAAAGAAGCGTCGAGGGGCACTTCTGGCTTGTAGATAAAGAATGAATGTGGTCTGGTGCTAGGTATGTGCTTAGGGATGCAAAGTTGAGTCCCTAAAACTGCGGTCCTTCCAGGGTGATTGCTGTGAGACCCAGGCCCCAGCCCTGCGTTTCCACAAAAGTCACCCAGAGCAAAAGCGTGGGGACAGCCTCAGCATGGCGCGCTTCGGTGTGGGCGAGGCTCACACATTAGAGGAGGAGACAGCGTGGACACACAGACGCAGGCCCAGGAGGACATCGTGCTCCCCAAGGGAGCATCCTGCTCAGAGAGGAGGAACTCTTCACCATTCCTCTTATGGCCTGATCTCCGAGGGCTCAGTCCCATCCACAGAGGCTCTGCGGAACTTCTATCTGGACTGTGTGCACTGAAGACCATGATGCAGAAACCAGACCTTGTGCGGTCCAGGTACTTCCTCCACCTGGCAGAGATCAGAGCCACCATGAAGGATGCCTCGCTGGGGCCCTCACCAGCCGCTGGTGTGGAGCCGGTACAGGGAGCAGTGGGATGAAGGGAGAGATGGGGGCAAAAGAAATATTTAAAATGAGAAGTCGAGTCTAAACCACGGCGGCTGCGGGCTGCGCAGGACCCTGGTGAGCTGTGAGGGTGTGGGATGGGCCAACCTGGCTGAAATCTGAGGAAAACTAAGTAAAGAACCAGCGGCAGCAGGGGACAGCGCTGTGCGCGCCTCTACAACGTGCTCCTGGCTCAGGGACAGCCGCACTGCCGCCCGGCACAGGCTGGCCGTCTGCTAGGGGAGACACTCGTGCCGCGTGGTGTGAGCACGCAGGACCTCGCGGTCAAGTCTTGAGCCAGTGCAGCAGGGATTTACTGAGCACCAGTGCAGTCTTGGGAGACGGCAGACCACTCATGATCCCGGCCGACAAGTGCACGGTTCTGCGTGGGAGGCACTCTGAGGAGGTCCCCCGCTGACTGTCGTGCTCCCCACTGACCGTGGGTGCCCCCTCCCGCTGACCGTGGGTGCCCCCTCCCGCTGACCGTGGGTGTCCCCCTCCCGCTGACCGTGGGTGCCTCCCCCCGCTGACCGTGGGTACCCCCCTCCCGCTGACCGTGGGTGCCTCCCCCCACTGACCGTGGGTGCCTCCCCCCACTGGCCGTGGGTGCCCCCTCCCGCTGACCGTGGGTGCCTCCCCCCACTGACCGTGGGTGCCCCCTCCCGCTGACCGTGGGTGCCTCCCCCCGCTGACTGTGGGTGCCTCCCCTCCCGCTGACCGTGGGTGCCCCCTCCCGCTGACCGTGGGTGTCCCCTCCCGCTGACCGTGGGTCCCCCCCACTGACTGTGGGTACCCCCCTCCCGCTGACCGTGGGTGCCTCCCCCCACTGACTGTGGGTGCCTCCCCTCCCACTGACCGTGGGTCCCCCCCGCTGACTGTGGATGCCCTCCCACTGACCGTGGGTCCCCCACCCCCGCTGACCGTGGGTGCCCCTCACCCCCCACTGCCTCCTGAGCTGGCTTGGCTCCAAGTCTCCATCCCGTCTACACTGAGTTGGATGGTGGCGTTTTTCTGATGGCAAATCGGGGAGGTGATGGACTGCTTCTGTGGGAAGTCATGGCCAAGGCTGGAGGCAGGGAGTCTCCAGGCTGCTCCTCACACTGTGATTGGCACAGCAAGGCACGCGTCTTTCCTTGCCTGGTGGCCATTCACGTAAGTCACGTGACAGTCACTTGCTGCCTTGCATGAGGAATCCAGTCTTTGTAAAAGATGGCATTGGGAAGTGTTTGCACGCCGTGACCAGAGAACACAAGGGACACTGCGTGATCCATTGTCGCCCAGGGCGGCTGCACCAGGATGGGTCTGATGGTGGAAACCCACTCCTTGTCTCCTCCACACCTCCTCCAAGGGCCTGAAGTGAGACCCCGGTGGGAGCCTTTGCGTGGTGCACTCAGACTGTCTGTGGCCACTGTCTTGGGCCACTGCTGTGGATGAGTCCCTTAAGATGGCTGTTCTCAGGCCACCTAAGATGAGGAAGAGGCAGAGGACGGGGCCAGCAGCCTTGCCCTGTGCCTGGGATCCTGTGAGAGACCTCCCTGGCTTGGATGTGGCTGGAAGGTCAGGTCCGGGACTGGCGGTGACTATGGCTTGGCGTCCTCTGCCTTCCAAATGGACACTTGTGCCCTAGCAGTTCCTACACTGCCCCGGGGCATGTCGCCTGGTGGCTAGGTTAGAATCTTGTTGGTGAATCTTGGCTGTGCAGATTTGGAAGCAAACTTGCCCAGGCTTGTTTGCATTCTTCTCTGTTTAGATAACAACCCCCCCCCCCCACCAAGAAGGAGAAATGCCATGCTACAGAGAGGCACCACACAGGAAGGCCACTGCGCGCAACCTCGCCTTTATCAGATGCATAAACTGGATTAATAGCGCTCTCCCAGCTAGCACAGGCAAGGACTAATCGCAGACATTCTGCCTCCGTGACTGCACCTGCTTGTACCCTCCAAGAGAAAACCTGAAACCCAGCAAATCCCCCTGCACAACGGCTTTCAGCGCCCCAGCCTGAGAACTAAAGGCCGGCATTGTTTGGAAGGATTATTTCTTTGCCTTTACCAGCTTCAAAGAAATGCGAATCTTCACTCACTTTTCTATTGATCTGGGTTGATCAGATTAACTTTGTTTTGGATTCCTATTGAAACAAAGGCAAACAGATACATTTTAAGCACTTACTTTCATGTATAACTTTGTTTCAGTTCAGAATTTCCTCCTTATAAAGATCTGTAGGCAGTTGGGGGAAAAATAAGGGAATTACCATAAATTCTACTCACTAAATACCAACACTTTCAGGCAAATTATCTCAATTGTAAAATACTTTGGCATTCCGAGTAATTATATGCAATTTAAACCCCACTGTTGGTTTGCTTTCCCTTGTTAATTTATAATAGAATTACCTGTACTCAGGAAAACTAAAAGATTAGCAAGCGCTAGAAATCAAAGACATCTCTCAACACCACAAAAATAAAGTCAAACATTTATTCTACTCACTGGGTACTTCAGATTTCAGATAAAATGGTTTAATACTCTCCTACTCTTTAATGAAGCATGAAGAATCTGAAGAGTATTTCCTTGGAGACAGAATGTTCTCCGGCTCTGTGTCAACAGGCTGAGGTGGTTTTCTAGACACATCCCCCTCTCCTGGCCTGGGACCAGGGCAGTGCCCTCGGGCCTCACTGGCTCCCCTCTGTGCCCCCCCACTGCCCTATCTGCTCTTAAGACCCAGGCTTGGAGGCAGCTGCTCCTCCCCCAGAGCCACATGGGCTGCTGGAAGTGGAGATCTTTGGCTCTGGTTCAGGCTGAGGGAATCCCACCCCAGCAGGGATACTGGAGGCGGGGTGACCTCCTCCTGACAGTGCACCCCAAGCCAGGATTAGGAATCTAAGTGTCATCAACGTGTTGGCAAAGGTGTGGAACTACTCAGGGTTAGCAGCCAACCAAACAAAACCAGAATGACTGAAAATACAGCTCACCTGCATGAGTCCCGGAGGAGACCCGCCATCTCAGTTCTCTGGGCATGGAGGGGCCCCTGGATTCTCCACCTAGCAGTGCAGGGGGAAGAAACCAGCGGGCGTTACAAATCAGGAGCTTCCAATGCGGCAAGAAGAGAGGATCCAGCGGATGCCACCTGGGCGCCAGGGCCTGGCCCACCATCTATCCAGTCTGGCTGTCCCCACCCCAATTATCCCCCATGAAGTCCTGTGCTCGTGTTCTATGAAAGGCACAACGGCCCAAGAAACCTTGTGAAGCTTAACAATTCTCTGATTCAACATAACAGTAAAAACACGAAGCTCTCTGAGCCCAATGTGATAAATATGCATATATCTGAAATATCTGAGTGAAATCTCAGCACAATTAATCCTCACTGAAACCCCAAACAAAAAGACAGGCGAGCAGGATGGGGTCTGTTTGGGGTGTGGTGCGTAATCAAAGCGGGTGAGTGAAGGTGAACATGTTCAGGATACCTCCCCCACGTACATGCAGACCAAACAGTGGGATCTGTTGGAATTGTGTTCGTTTGGGGGAGTGAAGAGAGGGAGTTGGACTGGGCTATGTTGCACACGTGTGTGGAAATGCCACAACGAAAGCCCTCTTATACAACTGTGGATGGTGAAAATTGATAAAGTAAAAACAATTCAAAATCCCTTTGCTCTTTATCATGCTATGGCTGTGTCAGCAGCAACCCCCCCTCTCCTAACCCTCCCCCATCCCGTGGTCTCTGGACCTACGCAGATGCTCCTCCCCTCCAGTCCCAGGCCCTTAGTCTCTCCTCAAAGATTAACACAGGGAAGAGGGGCTGCCCTTCTCTCCTGACATAGCCAAGAACTGAGGGACTGGGGCGGGGGAACATAAGCATCACACCAGGGGCCACTGAAAACTGGAAGATGTGTGTATTTTTGTCCATGGCTACACTGAAATTTGAGGCCATCCGATCTCTAAAAGCTTAAGGAAAGTCTATTCTCCTTAGAAGACAGATCTGAAGAGTTTTTTTGAGAGCTTTTTCACATGTGAAGTTCTCAAAATTAAGTTGTAATGAAAAATTAAAAGCAAAATGCTAAACAACCCGATAGGAGTCTCACCCCAGCCTCTGTTCTCTGCAGGTCCGTAGGATAATGAGACAACTTGGAAGGGGAGTCTGTGTCCTCCAGTGCCTACCTGTCACCACGCAAAACCCTTCCAATTAGTGAGAGGCAGCCTTCTGAACCACACACCTCAAGAAGAGTAAATACGCCACTAATAATAATCTCATCATAGCCACACCTAGTAGCTCTCCCCACTGAATTCCTTTTGCCATCACTCAATGGCTAGAAAACCTGGGCTCACTAGACCTGTTTTCAATGAAACTAAGTAACAGCACCCTTCAAAAGTGTGTTGGTATCTTAAATATCTGTCACCTTACCACCACCTGAGTTTTCATTGTCAGAGGAGACTGCGAGTCTGTTTCTTAGAGTTACCATAATACAGGGCAATCCTGTGCAGATAGCTACATCCCAAATGGAAGCTGTCCTCAGAAGAGATGCCAGCTTCTTTATACAGAGAATCTTGACGTCCTCCCATTAAAGAAGGAAGGATTTGAGACACTGGAGGAATTGGAACACGGCCAAGCAAGTGCTCTGGGTCACTGCGAACAGTAAGAGACCCAACCTTGGGCCAGTGTCATGGTCTGGGGACCCTGGTGTGTCCTCCAGCCCAGCCCCACACCCCACCTTAGACACTGTGCAGTAGAACTCTGAGTTCAGGAAGGCTCCCGACCTGTGCTAACTCAAGCCACAGCTTCATGGGACTATTGGAGAGTTGATATGTGCTCAGAGACACTGGAAAGGACAGTGAAGTGTTCTCTTTTCTTGCTTTTCACACTCCTGTCGTGTAGTCCTATGTAGCAGTGGCTGCCATCTTGGTCCACACGCTGCCAGGATTTCAAATAACTTGTTGACAAAAGGTAAGAAAACAATAGTTTAATAAATTGCTAATGACAAATTTTGCCTAGCATATACATATGCAATATTTATCTTGATATCTGTCCAGTAAAATAATATTAGTGATCACAGGACGAGATGAAATCCTCACATAAACAAGTGGAACATGTATTTATTGACCTAACTGGGGGAAAAGTTGATACTATTTATTCAAAAGCCTTTTAAAGAAGCATTGCACATTTTCTTCCAAGAATTTTATTTCTAGAGAGTTCTTTAAAGAATTAACTAGAGGAACAATCAGAGAATGTGGTCGATACAGGGTGTGCATGTATGTAGATAGCTGACTGGAACCCCTTTGTAAAACTAATGCATGCTAATACAGAGAAAGAATCAGATAGAAGATATGGTTCTAGGGTACAGCACCAGCTAGGAGTTCAAGTCCCATTACTACCCTCCCTCCCTCTCTCTCTCTCTCTCTCTCTCTCTCTCTCTCTCTCTCTCTCTCACACACACACACACACACACACACATGCATTCACAGACACACATGAGAATCCACTCAAAGATTAAGATACATAGTTATCAATAACATCATTGATTAGAATTATAGAATTTCTCAAATCTATTCAATTTCTAAGAATAAAAAAGAGTGGTTAAATAGATTTAGGGTATCTGATAAGATGACTTATTTTAAGAATATTGAATAACCTAAGGAAACATTTGTGGTATTTTTGTTGCAAAGTCTAGATACAAAGAATATGTTCCTAATTTTATGTTCATGTCTGCCTGTCAACCAAAAAGACGGAAGGTTCTTGCCTAAGATCTTGTCTGACTAGATGGAAATTTCTCTTGTATGATCTTTTGCATTTCCTTAAATGCACCTAAATTATTTTCAACCAGAAAACTTCAGTAAGCGTATCTTTCTTCACGCACCAGTATGTCTTTCAGAAACAGCCCTGGGTGGGGAGTGGGGGCAGGAAGCCCAGTGGACAGGCAGCGTCACTCTCAGTCCTGCTGCTGGCCACTGGGCTCCACTTCCACACGGCCTTAGCTGTGTTTACCTCTTGCTGTTTACCTGTCAGTTCTGGATCCTATATTAACTCTTTGATTGCTGGAGAGGATGAAGACCTCCACACTGGGACTCTTCTGCAATCATAATAGCTGGGGGAAAAAAACATCCCAAACATCAATACCCGTCATGAGAGTTGATGGAGTAAGAAATGGTGACCTTCTGTCTTGCAGCAAGGTACACATTTGGAGAACAGAGGGACTCCTCTCCTGGCCCCGCACCTCTTCTCTGACACCTAACCTCCAAATTGCCAGCCACAGCCAGAAATGGGCCCCTAGGTCAGGGGATGGGCCCCCTCCCTGCCGCCCGAAGCAGATAGTTCCTCCCGCCCCCCACCTCACACCCCCCACCACGCCGCCGGACCAGGCAAGGGCTCTGAAATTGAAGGCTATGCAAAACTTGTGATGACTAAGATAAATTTTAAACTTTATTTTATTTTTTACCAGCTGCTGGGGGATGGAAGCGGAGAGGATACCCAGTTGACCCTGCCCCAGGTGTCAGGGGGTCTTGCACAGCCAGGCCTGTGAAGACGGAGTGTGGCACCCTTCTGCCCTGCCACACTCCCCAGCCCTCACCACGGTCAGGCCCCACTCGGGTCGGATCCATCAGCCTCCACGCCAGCAGAATGTGGACATCCTCCAGGCACATGGTGGAGAGAGGTGAGCTCTGAAAGGAGGGATCCTAGATTTCACCCCAAAGCTCTTGCCTTGACACAGTCGCCAAAACCGTTACTCAATGTTTTTTACCAAACAAGCAAAGTCTCAATTAACAGCAAAGCATAAACCACAGACTCTACTTTTCCACAGTAACTCTTTGAGGAGGTAGGTGTCCATTTTTAGATAAATAAGCAACAGATGAGTCACCCGGCACATCCCACCCGTGGGCAAACTTCCCTCTGTCCATCAGAAGGTGTTCTGGGCGCGGGCCCCAGAGGTGGCCTTTGCTGGCCACCTCCACCGCAGGCTCAGCCCTGCCCAGTCCATCCTGGGAAGCGGGTCCATGTCAGAATTTACCAAAAACTTCACCATAACGCAGCTCGGCTTGAGAACACTAATATCGAAAACCCACATTTATACAGGATTCTGCAAGACTGATCCTTGGGCTGGACTACACAAAACAGAACAAGGCAAAACAAAGACACAAAAATAGAATATAAAGAATCACATAAAAGGAAAGTGGCAGAATTGGCTTAAAGGGCAGTTTCTCAATGTTTTCTCTTCTGTTCTAACCTCAAGAAGGTACTGTCATGCATCAAGAAAGGCTGCAGACTCTGAGAGGAAGGCCCCGGGACAGGGGCAGCTGCCTGCAGTGGAGGGTGCTCCCGTCTGACCTACTGATTGTGGAGGTCGGAAGCTGGCATCTTGGGGCACTGTTAGCTTCCGTTAGAGGCACTAGTTCTGCTCGACATGGGCCGTTGGAACAATGTTTTAGAAGTAATTGTTTATTTTTCAAATATAATCATATCATAGTCATTTAAATATGAAACCTTCCAAATATGTTTTAAACTATTTTACTTATATTACACACACTTCATTTTTCTCTGCTTTCTCTGTCTCTGTCTCATACATACATACACGCTGACTCACCCACACTCACACAAAACAAACACATTTTCTTTTCAAATTGAAATGTGTATTCCACAGAGCCAAATACATCAATGAAAGGTTATGATATGAGGATGGATTAGGACTCGGAAGTCCAGAAAGAAAACTCTCCATCTCACTGAAAAAGGGATGCCATTCTTCTGTATCCTCATGTAAAATGAGACATCAGTTAGTCCCGGCTCCCTTCCAGATTTATGTATTCTACATGTTTATAATCATTCTTTATATCCTGAAAATGTGGCTGGTCTTCAGAAAAACTAAACTTGCCAAGTGCCAGGGGCTCACACTTGTAATCCTAGCTATTCAGAAGGCTAAGACCTAAGGATCACAGCTTGAATCCAGCCTGGCCAAACAAATCCAAGAGTCTCAACTTCAATTAACTAGCAAAAAGCCAGAAGTGGAGTTATCACTCAAGTGGTAGGGTGCCAACCTTGAGTGAAAAGCTAATGAAGAGGGTGAGGACATGAGTTTAAGCCCCAGTACCAGTGTGTTCAAGGTTTGCTTGGGTGTGCACACACACACACACACACACACACACACATACACACACACACACATGAGGACTAGGAAAAAAGATTGAAAGAGAAAAGAAAAAAAATTCCAACCTTAGATAAAACTTAATATTGGCCAGGTATGAGTGGCTTACGCCTATAATCCTAGCTGCTCAAAAGACTGATAGCTGAGGATTGCAATTCAAAGCCATCCTGGGTAGAACCGTCCATAAGAAAGTTAATGAATCACCAAACGGCCAGAAGTGGAGCTATGGCTCAAATGGTAAAGCACCAGCCCTGAGTGTAAAAGCTAAGGTACAGCACATGGGCCTTGAGTTTAAGTCTTGATCTCATTACACACAAACACACACACACACACACACACACACAATTTGAAAAATCCTAACAACTAGACATCACTTACAAAAGAATGAAATTGGACCCATATCACAAACTAACAAACTATCTACAAAAATCAACTCCACGTGGAAGGGAGATTTCTGCACGCACACTGAGTGGGCACTACTGGCTGTAGCCCATGTACCTCCCCGTGGTACCGCAGGGGCTTGAGCTTGGACTCGTGTTATCTTGGGAGAATGCCAGCACATGAGCGTGATGGGAAGAGGAGGTGTCTGGAGGGGACAGGAAGGATGATTTACACTGCCTTTGTCACTCCTTCCCTGACTCCTGACAAAACTATGGAGAAAGAACTGTTCACATGAGGCAGGGGGAAAGGTGAAGCATAGAATTTTGACTGGGAGGACAGTATCGGGTCTGCTGGCGAACATCGGTGCTGAATTGACCTCTGTGCCTGGTCTCTAGAACCGCCCTTGGACAGAGTCTTGAGACCCATCCCATGGTGAGAGTTCCGGTTTGCATGATGGTCAGCTGCAGTGATAGCAGACTTCCTAGCCCAGCAGAGAGCCAGCCATAGAATACCTGCCTATCTCCAGATAGAGCCAGATGGCAAAGCGGGAACACATACCCACATCTTACTAGGCAGATGTCAGTGCCCAGCCACAGAGATCCAGAAGGACCCGGGAGGCTTGCCCCCAACACCCAATGGGGTGCTGCCAACTGGGCCAGCAGAGGTGGATGGGGATGTGTAAATTGTCTGACAATGTGTCCAAGTGAGCTGTTTGAAGAAAGCTCGGCAAAGTTCAGGTAAAGACAGAGGAACAATTTAGAAATTTAGGAGACAAATTTAATTTTAGAAAAATGGACAAGTTAGATCAACAGAAGTCATGGAGCTAAAACATACAACAGACAAATAGAAAAGGAACAATTTGGGGAATTAAAGGGAAGTTGATGAAGCAGAGGAATCTGTGAACTTAAAGGCAAGTTTCATGAAAAATAGAGTCAGAAAAAGAAAAAAAATGAAAAAATAAAAGAAAGCTTATAAGAGATATAGGACAGCAATAAAAGAAGGAAAGGCATGAGCCATGGATGTTCAAGACAGGGTAGAGAAAATTAATTGAGTACAAAAGTTACTTTGAAAATTTAGTAACAGAAAACTTTGCAAACCTAGAGAAGAATATAAATACCAAGGTATAGGTAAAAGTTCTCCAATCAAGTACAATTCAAATAGTACTACTCCATTCTATATTAGAATGAAACTGCCAAAGATCAATACAAAGAAGATTCTGGAAACAGCCTGAGGACAGAAGCAAATCACACATGAGGGAGACAAAGCACACTGAGCAGCTGCATTCTCAGTAGAAATCATAAGGCCAGCGGGAGATGGAATTGTATTCAGAATGCTAATGGAAAAAACAACTGCCAAACAAATAGCTAGCAGACACGTGAAGAGATGCTCAGCATCTCTGGCCACAGAAGAAATGCTACAGTACTGAGATGCCCTCCACCCCTGTTAGAATGGCCATCATCAAGAATACAAACAACAACGGACTGATCTTAGTGTGGAATGGGGTCAGGGAACCCTCATCCATGTTTGCTGGGAATGTAAAGTGCTGCAACCACCCTGGAAAACAGAGAGGTTCCTCAGAAAGCGAACCTTAGAACAACGCTGTGACCCAGCCATGCCACTCCTAGGCATTCATTCATTCAAAAGAACACAAACCAGGATACAGTGCAAACACCTGCGCACTTTACTGCTGCACTGGTCACCATAGCCAATGCCCTCCAATAGACCAATGGGTCAAGAAAATGTGGTATATACATGCACAATTAGAAAAAAACAATATTTTATCATTTGCAGAGAAATGAAAAGACTTGGAAAGAAATACTTTAAATGAAGACCGGGAGACATGTCCTCTCTCATATGAGAGCAGTAGATACAATTTATAAATATATAAGTAAACATACAATATGTATGCAAAAGTACTAACCATGCAAATGTACAAACCAAAATACGGTATTTGCAGGGGAGAATTCAGGGGTGTGTCTCCCTAGTAAAACTAACTTTCTGTCCAACAAAATGAATACTAGGAAGCTGATACCTGAGGTAAAAGATGGGGAGGTCAAGGGGAAGGGACTAGCGGAAGGAGACAAGGACAGCAGTGAACACAGTCATGACAATCAATGCACACCCTGTGACACTAAGGGAGGGTGACATAGCTGCTATCAATCAAGATGCATAACACTTACAGACCGACACGCCGAACGGTAAACCTGGTACAAAAGAGGTTAAAGATAATTTTTAAAAATCAAGAGAGCATTAAAAAAGAGAAAAACTGCCAAACAAAAAATGCTACCTACCCAAAAAACACTACTACACCATCCTGAACCAAGGAGAAAAAGACCTCCCAGACAACACAACTGAAGGCCTTGATTGTACCCACACTGATCCTGCTAGAAATGCAGTCCTTCCAGCTGAAAGCAAAGCCTGTCCCATGGTAGCAACAGGCAGACTCCTGTCAGAGCGCCGTCAGCGGCCGAGCGGTCACGCACGCAATGCTCCAATAATGCAAGGTGCTGTTGGATCGCTTACACCCCCAGAAATGGGATTACAAGAACTCTGTTACAATAATAACTAGATATGATAGCTATATATAATAACTATGCATAACTATATATAATAACTATATATGATAACTATAAGAATAATTTGTTGAAGGAATCACATGATTAAAAGAGATAGCTTGTGATAGCAAAAATTCAAAATGTGGGAGAAATAGTATGAAATAATGTTGTGTTCTGTTTTTCCAAAAGCCAAAGTTAAAGCCAAGAACCATTACTCACACCCATAATTCTCACTTCTGGGGGGAGGGAAGGACTGAGCTCTCAAGAGAGGTGTGAGAGACTTCTACAAAATAATGAGTAAAAAGCCACACTACAGGAACAGGTGCCAATTGACCAATGAAGCCCCAGAACTGGGGTGGAAGGGGGAATCAAAGTTAAATTACCGGGAGCTGTTAAAGTGGCTGAAATAACCTGTTACACATTCAGTGTTTGGACTTTCCGGTTGAGTCGGCCAGTACCCATCAGTGTCCGCCACACACCTCAGTTTGACTTTCGGCCATGCAGAGGCCCTGACACCTGCCCCCCCTCGAGATTCTCCCTGCCCCCACTCACACACCCACAGCACCTTGAACAAACGCACCTCTGAATTCCCAGACGGAAGTCACTCCGAACACTCAGAGCGTAATTAACTGTGGAAAATTTGAGAATTTCATAGTTGGCCACAGCCATTGAAGTCATTTCAAAAGGACTCCGCTTTCCTCTGGTGACCGTAATGAGGGCGGCTTTAATTAAACCCCACCGTCGCTGGCAGCCTCTCTCCCTCTCATTTGATCAATTGTGACGCAGGCAGCACAGAATCACTGCCGAACCAGGACACATCAGAATGAGATTTCCGCTCACACGTCTGAACGCTGACGTTGCATGATCTGCAAAGATGAACACCGTGATTCTGCGGTGTGAGAAAGAAAAGCAGAGAGGCCTGGACTGCCCCAGGACACGACGGGTCGGAAAAGGTTCAAAGGAAGCCTTCCTGGAGTCATCGCCATGATCCGGAGATGTGGAGTGGGGGTAAGTAGGTGCTCATCTCTGGGACAAGCAATGAGTTGACACACATGCAGTCAAAGATGGGAAAGAGCCTGCTTGGACTGGGGGCTGCGCACGCGGAGTTCTCCTCGGGAAACACACCCCCCCAACTCCCCTGCATCCCCCCAACCGCACCCTCCACCCCGCACTTGGTGAACAGGTCATTCTGAGCTCACTTTCAGCCCGCAATCCTAGACGCCTCAGCCAGCTCTTGCTCATGGTGGTTGGTCGCCAGAGCTCATCTCACTGAACAACCAGGGTCAAAAGTCCAAGGGGGCACATGTGTGAGATCTCAAGTTTTCAACACACAGGAAAGCCAGTTTCCATTGTTTCAAGAGCTCTGTGAGGGTCCTGGGTCGCTTGGGGGGATAGTAACACCCAGCTGGGGCACACTGCCGTGGGTCCTACCAGCCAGTCCTGCTCCTTTGACCCTGCCAAGGTACAGGCAGACGCCGGTGAAGCCATGGAGGCAGACCTCACGTAGCCCTCACACGCCAAACTCCTCCATCTCCATGTGCACCAGCACCCATTCCTTCCTCCTCGATGTGGTGAAGCTAGCTTAGCTCCCAGAAACATGGCTGGCTTCGTTCCAGCCCCAGGCTGCCAGGAGTCTTGGTGTTGGGAGCAGAGGATGGGCCTTGTGCTTTCTGACCACAGCATCCTTCCCCCACCCCAGGTGAAACTCACACCTCCGTGTGGCGGCTTGAATAGGAACTGTTTCCCACAAACTCATGGGTTAAACAAACTCCTGGGCTCCCCAGTTGTTCTATTTTTGGAGAGCCTCCCTTCCGGGAGGCGGGACCTGGCTGAAGGAGACAGGCAGACAGGAAGCGCCTTTGAAGGTTGTAGCCAGACTGCAGCCTGCTCTCCTCTGCTTCCTGTCCAAGAATTGAGGGATGCTTGACCCACAGACTCAGCACTGCGGGAGGATGGATGGAATCCTCAGAGATCAGGAGCCCAAATCTATCTTTCCTCCCGTAAGTTGTCTATGACAGGTACTCAGCCTCTGCAAAGCAAAAGAAACTAATGCTGAAGGAAGATTGCAATCTTTGCTGTGACTCCTTGTGGCTATGTGGTTCTCTGGATTTTGGAACTGGTTTTTGTAGGAAGGATTTGTAGGAGAAGGCCTGGAATATTGCAGGCAGAGCATGAGCGGTGATTGTGCCAGAGCTCGGGCCACCATGATGCCGACAGCAACGTGGACTGCCCAGCCTGGGCTTGCGAGGTCTCGGGGGAAATGCAGACAACACTGGGAATTGTACGTGAAAACATTCGTGTCGCGTTCTACCAAAGCATTTGTCTACATTTTGTCTTGAAACTTTGTGGAAGGCTGACTTTAAAAGTGCTAGACTGAGTCTAGCACCGCATTCAGGCAGTGACGTGGTGATTGCTGGCTGTCTTAATCCAGGTTGATAGTGAGACTCTGGAGAAAAAACAGAGCAAGAGAATTAAGAAAATCCTCCGTCTGCCCAGAACCAGAGCAAGCCAAAAGTTGTGGACCAGGAGGGTTTGGTTAAAGAGCTTAGCACCTAAAAGACAGGACAAGCACTTGGGACCTGGACCATGAGAAAGGCGTCTGGCGGCCTCAGGAACCAGCGGAACCTCAACCTGCCCAGATCTGAGGTGGAACTCAGGTCTTTGAATGACTTTCCCATCAAAGGGGCCTACGCCCCTTGGGTTGCCAGAGAGTGTCTTCTCAAGCCTGCAGCCCTGCCTCTCCAAGCCAGGCTGCAGCCCCAGTCCCAGGGGGCTAACTTCTGCTCAAGCTGGAAGCGGGCTTTGGTGTCACCAAACGACTTGACACTGGTTTTGCAAGCAGGCCAAATGCAGGGGTTACTGGGTCTTAGAGGTGGCCACAACATTGCTAAAGACAGTGTGGAGGGGGGGTGGCAGTGAGTGTCAGATTCCCCGCAGGTGGACCCTGCGAGGGTAAAGCAAGACACTGAGAGGCCAAAGCCTAAACTGCCTCAGCAGAGACCCCAGGAAGTCGGAGTGCTAGGGGCAGGGAATGTCTTCTGAGGAAAGATGCAGGAGCCAGTGGGGCCGGATGAAGAGGCCGCCTGGTGAGTTCAGAACTCCAGGGCCACAGGGGCGGGGCTGGCACACCCATGGGAGCACATAGCACAGTCCCAAGAGCTTCGGAAACCCGGCATGCAGCTGTGGGCTGAACATTTCCCCTAAGAGGTTCCAGACTCTTTCTGGCTTCACCCCTCCTTTCTAGGCTCCTGTTCCTCCCTTTTGGAAGGGAAATATTTCTTCGGTGCCATTATATCTTGGGCATAGGCATGAGTCTCGTGGCTGTTTGCCTTGAATGTCAGAGGAAACTTTGGATTTAGACCTCAAACAAGGTTGGAGTTGGAAGACTGCATGGACTCTTGGAGAAGGACTGAATGCATCTCTTGTCACGAGAGGACCGGGAGCCTTTGGGTCCAGGAATGCTATGGTTTGAGTATGGAATGTCTCCCTAGCTCATGTGCTTAACATTTGGTCTCCAGATGGTGGCATGAATTTGGAATGTTCTGGGTAATTTAGGAGGCAGGGTCTAACTGAAGAAGGAAGTCACTGGGAGGTATGCCTTTGAAAATTAAGCAAGGTCCCAAATCTATACTTCCTTCCTTTACATTCTCTTCCTTCCAAGAGGAAGGCCCCCACATGCTTTCTTTCCTTTCTTTCTTTCTCTTCCTTCTTTTCTTCCTTCCTTTCTTTCTCTCCTCCTCTTTCCCTCCCTTCTTTGTTTTTCCTTCCTTCTTTCTTCTTCAGTCCTTTTTTTACTCTTTTATTTCCTTCTTTTTTCCTTCTTCCCTCCTTCATTTCTTCCCTCCCTTCTCACCTTTTCTTTCTCCTTTCTATCTTCCTTCCCCCTTCCTTCCTTCCTTCATTCTTTCCTCTCTTCCTTTCTTCCTCTCTCTTTTATTTTTTGTTTTCATTTCTAAAGTTGAAACCAAGGCATCATCCATGCCAGCCAAACACTACCGTTTAAGCAAGGTCCCTAACCCTGTTGTTTTGATTTGAAAATAAGGCCTCACTGCCATTTTTCTAGGAGCCAGGCTTGAACTCAGCACCGCTCCCCAAGTAGCTGGCACTATAGGCTTGGGCCACACTAATAGCCGTCTAGTCTGCTCCTTTGTGTCTCCTTTGCATCTGCCACGGGCTGGAGAAGCATCCCCACCCCCCACTCCCACCCGTGACGCTCTCCCAACAACACTGGCTAAACAAGCAGGGTCAGATTCACAGGAACTCCGGTCCAAACCATTTGCTTGGTCCCATGGTGCAAAAGTACCCAGTGCACTTGGTCTGTGAAGCATCATAGCCCAAATATTTTGCTCCAAGAGGTAGCTTGCAAGTATATTACCTTCCTCAATAGCAATCATGATAACAGTTGTAACTTCCTTTGTTTGACTGTACTGTTTCCCTAGTCCTCTTAGACATTCCAGACTTCTGCTTAACCTTTCATACGTCATATTAAAGCTTCTAGAATATGTTATGGATATAGAGACTGAGAGAAGAGAATTCAAGTCTGATCCCAGACAAGAGACGTGTTACCATGCCATCGGTCCCCGTGAGAAATCTGCACATCATTGCTCATCTAATCCCAATCTCTAGGAATGTGATTTTTTTTTTCAGATTTGTATTAAGGTACAAAAATCTTTTGTCCAACCAAAATCCTATCTGACATTCAACCTATAAAGTGAGAAGAGTGGAGTTGTTCTGTCCAAAGATAAGGACCAGAAATCCCATGTGCTTCCTCTGACAGGTAAGCACCCCTCCCCTCCCCTTGCCGACCACCAGGAGCTACGGACAGCCAGAGCCTGTGTCTACCCTGCCACGGGCCAGCCATGCCCAGGGCCTGTCCCCCCCCCATCGCCCCCTGCCCCCACCACAGGCCCACCACCAGCCTCTGTCCTGTCCTGCTTCTAGTGCTCAAACCCCAGGCCCAGGGAACTCTTCGTTCATGTTCTCAGCCCAGCCGGCTCCCTTGTCCAAGCCTGAGCTCCTTCCTGGCTCTCCCCACCCAACGGACTTACCTCAGCAGCATGCGTCACCGAGGCAGAAGCTGCGCCATTTACCTGGATGGAGGCAATGCGTGTGAAGAAGTGTTCATTTATTAGCTCAGATTAGCTATGCGTGAGGGGCCATTATGCCTCCAATGCAAAGAAGCCTGAACCAGATCTTGTGGGTGGGGACTGTGTGCTCCGGGAACGTACGCAGGCAAGCTTCGTTCTGCGTCTCTTACCTATGACCCAGTTTGAAAACAGCCACCTGGGGTGTGACCGGCCACGCGCTCTGAGCTGGACAGCCGGGAGCCTGTGGGGATGCGTCCTTGGTGAGCTTCCCCTGATGTCCTAGTACATGCCTGCCATCCAAGCTCCCACAAGGTCGAGGCAGGAGGACCGCAGGTTCGAGGCCAGTGTAGGCTATATAGAGACCACCAGCTAACACCAGGATTACAGACGATTCTCCCCAGGGCAGTGGGTGAGGCCGCCAGCCCGAGGACACAGAAGCCCTGCACGTCCAGCCTCCGGACGGCAGACGCTAGCACTCTGGCTTCCTGGGCAGTGGGGTGCCCGCTTGATTGGGGCACACGGAGGGAGTGAAGTGGGCTGGGTCAAGGAGTACAGGGGTCCCAAAGCTGGGCTAGCTACAGAGGCCCGGTGAGGGCAGGAGAAGATGGGGCCAAGCGGAGAGACCCCTGGGAAAGGCACGGCAGCGTCCTCCGCGCCGGCAGAGCCCCTCCCACAGGGACACAGAGACCCTAGCGTCACACAGGATAATCACACAGGACAATCGTAGACGAGGGTAACTTAAAAACTGGGACAACAGTATGCTAGCTGGTATCCGTCCCAGCCCCTCCTCCTGCCCTGAAGAGCAATGAATAAGTATTAATAATAATTACAAATGATTAGTGTTGTGCTTTGGAGACACTTGGACAATTGTCTAGTTCATTTTCATTTCCCCCACAGCACAAGATACGGCGGGCTTCTTACGATGGCCCTCCACAGAAGCGTAAGTGAATAAATGAAGCAGGGGAAAGACCGGGTGGGAGGCGGCGGCCGTGGGCTCCGCGCTGTGCTGGGCCCTGGGTGGGGAGCAGCTGGTCTCCCCTGGGCAGAGGGCAGGAACGGCGGTAAGGTCTAGGAGGGATCAACAAGCCTGGCCCAACATGCAGCCCGCTGAACGGGGTGCCGAGGTTCTAATCCTGGATTTATTACACACTTGCTCAGCGACCTTAGACAAACCACTTAACTCAACCCTAGAGATAATGTCACCAAGTCTTCAGCTTGTAAAATGATCGCTGATTCTTTCCTTCCTGTCACCGCCATCGTGATAATGTATTTGTCGGCAGTGAGGCTCAGTCGCTGATCAGAGGCAGCGGTAGACGCAGATTTTTTTATTTTAATTTCAAGTGGCAATTCTTTTCTGGACAAGCCGAATATCCACCCAGTTTCCCTGATGCTGGGGGCCCAAGAGAACTCTCCTATATAAGGATTCATTTGCAAATCCCAGTGAGTGGGAACTTAAATGATAAGCTGGGAATTTTCACGCCAGAAATGACATCAGGAGAGTGTAATTGACAGATTTCTATGCTTCCCCCGGGGCACATAGGCATCCCACCTGCTTGTTGGTAATCGGGGGTCATCGGGCAGAAGTAGACTTAGTGGGGGAATGAATTGATTTCCTCAAATGTGCTTAATTCAAATGGGCTATAAACCTTAGAAATGCAACTGATTCTTTTCTACTCAGATAGACAGTATCTGGATGGCAAATTTAGCCTTTAATAACAATCAGTATTAAAATTATTTTAAGGTAAAAAATATAATCCTCCTAAACATAATGTTTTGTTTAACACTGACAAAAAAGAATCCCAAAACTCCAGAGCTGCTTGCCAGGCCCAAACTAACTATTACTGCTGAGGGCTCAGATGGGGAACAGTGCTGTCTGGGATGGAGATGGGTAGGTGGTCACCGCTGGTGTTAGGGGCCGCGGTCCACACCACCCCCACCCCCCATCGATGCAGACGCTCTTAGACCCAAAGCATTAGAATTTGGCTGCATTTGGAGATAAGGCTTCCAAAACAGTGACTGGGTTCAAAACAGACCCTTGAAGGGTCCTTATCCCATCTGACTGGCATGTATGAGAGGAGGAAATTTGGATACACAGCGCTGGGGGGGGGGTGCATGTAACCCAGGGCTTGGAGACCTGGGAGAAGCCAGGCCTCTCAACCCCTGGAGTCTGAGCCCCATGCTCCCAGGACTGAGAGATGACCACTCCTGTCCCTGAGGCTGGAGAGGGTGCAGGTGACAGATTCAAAGCCCACCTCTGGAATGACCAGGGCTGCAGAAAGCCTCCTCCCTCAAAGAGAATGGTGACGAAGTCCTTCAATCCCCTCTCCACACAGAACTGGGACCCCTCATTAAACCCAGCGGTTGAACTCACCCAGGCTCTGCCAGTGAACAAACATCCTAGGTGAAAAGAGAAGTTATGATTGGCCTGACTGTTGTTCAGTTCTTCCAAGAGAGTGACCCCAGTCATGGGGTTTCCATGTTGAAAGACAGCAGCTGGGTGGCCAGAGGCAGGAGGCCTGTGTTGGCAGGCTGTGAGCCCTGTTAGGCCAGAGCCGCGGGGAGGCAGTACAAACACTAAGAAGTGTAGGGCCACAGGTAAGGTCTCCCCCTGGACCTTCTGCCCGGATTAGCTTCCTGTTTGGTCACAGGCATGTCACGTTTGTGTGCATCAGCTTGGTCTTGCAAGTATGGCTGTCAGAAAACAACATTCCCCTTCCTCTGCTCCCCATGCTCTTCCCACCTTTCCTAGCATGCATGCACCCTTGAACACACAGACACAGACACACAGACACACACACAGACAGACACACACACACACACTCAGCCCCCAGAGCTGGAATCATCCTGGGAGGCTGGAGGTCTGACACCCCACTAGTGACGGAATGGAGCTGGTGGGCCCCCATCCCAGAGCTCCACACTGAGCAGCTGCGCTCCAGATAGGGTGACAGGCCAGTCACCAGGCAGTCACCAGACAGACCAAGGAGCCCTGGGCAGGGATGTTTTGTTTTGCTTTAACTTTTTTTTCCCCTGGATCCATTTTCTACCCTCACACTTACTTTTTCTGTAAGAATGGGCTGGGGAAATGCTGATAGACCCTAGAGGTTTTCCTGAATTTCCGTCATTCCTGCTAAATGCAGGAACTGTCAGTAGAAACTTTTAGTTGATTTCCTAAGGTCTAAGTGATTGCAATCTATGACCCTCTTGAGGTTGGTCTTTTACATCCCTAATCCTCTCTGCTCAGGGGTTTGAGATCTGAGGATCATAGTTTGAAGACTAGGCAAGAATGACTGTGAGACTGTTATCTCTAATTAACAACCAAAAAAGCCAAAAAAAATGGAGCTGTGATTCAATTGGTAGAGCACTAGCCTTGAGGAGAAAATGCTGAGGCACAGCACCAAGCCCTCGGTTCAAGCCCCAGCACACACACATGTGCTCGTGTCTGTGTGCACAGGTGAACATAGACACAGAGGAAACCAAGAACACATTACACTTTCTGCTTACGCTCTCTTTTGGGGGCACACATTTGTCAGTAGATGTTTTAAATGGATTTCCAGTAAGCTGGCTTGCTTTTATCATTAGTAATAAAAATGGCTGAGAACTGATAGGAAGTCAAATCACTGTTTGGTCTAGATTTCAACCATTTTTGGAAGTGTCAAACACAAATCTGCTGTTTGGTGTTTCCCTGTTCTTCTTTCCCACGAGGATCATTTCCTCTGAGGGTTTTCCTGGGAAATCATCTTTGGGTTTTTGTCAGATCTGAGAAATCTCCAGTATCACCTCAGCTCTCTCCACGTTATTGTCAGTTATTTGTAAGAATATTTTAAGTAAATTCATAAATAAGCTTTTAAAATGTGTTCATGCAGATTGAGCTTGTGGGGAGAGGGTGTTGCTGTAACTATAATTAAATGTGATCAAGTTTATATTACAGCTTAATCACATGGGTTGTCAGAGCAACAAGTTTAGAATAGACTATACAGCTACAATTAAAATCAGGAATTCCAAAAAGAAACAAAATTTAATCATTCTTATCAAGGTTGTATTCTTCTTATAAGCCCATTCCTGCTTGGCTGCTCGGGCATTTTATTTTAGTATGTGACACTGTGCCCACACCTGCAATTAAAGCATTTGATTAATGAGGCATTAATGAAAATGACAGTGAAATCCAGCTAAGTGGATCCGAGGGCTTCCTATTTCTTCCCCTCTTTTATTTTCAGTAAGAGGGGAGAGTGTGCTCTGCCCACTGGGCCCCCTGTGGCTTGTCCCAGCAGCTCTTCTCCCGCTGAGGCCCAGCGAGGCCCCGCACCAAAGACCACCAGAGTGGGATCTCCTGCCCAGCTCCATGGCTGTCCTTCCCTTCCCAGAGGTGGGAAGTGTGGGCGTCCTTGGGACCAGTTAGCTTCAGAACCTCCCCCAGAGGGTGACGTGGCTGGGTTTGATTTGTTCTTGCTGTTGGAAGCAGGTAGAAATGAGGCTGTACCAGTCTAGGATCTCAGAGTGAAGGTCAAGGCCTGCCCTTCGGCAGCTCCCATCCCCCCACCTGGACTCCTGGCTGCCAGTGTGGAGCCCCACAGACCCTGGGTTGGGAGAGGACCTGGGGCATGGGTACGCAGGTGAAGGTGCCAGAAAGATGCACCTTTTCAAGATCAGTCTTGACCACAGAACCAATCCAGGAGCAGACAAGGGTTCTGACTAACACTAGGAGGAAAAAACACCCACCCTCAAAATGAAATGAAATAAAACAGAGTGGGGAAAAAAAACCTGGAAGAAGTGACATCTGCATCACAAACAGTCAGAGGACTTTAATTTGCAAAGGGACCTGTGTGCATAACAAGAGAGCCTTAGCCCAGCTGTGAAAAACACCACGCCCACCTCTGCTGGTCCACCCCTCCCCGGCCCACTCCACAGTCCCCCAGACCCTAGGTTTTGTTTGCAGTACGGGAACTGTTACAGACTGTACAGGGGAGTTAACCAAGCACAAACCTCAAACCTGCCTGCATTCACAGGGCAGTGTCCTCACAACACGCGTCTTATCAGAGGTCTGCCTAGCACTTGGCAAACAAGACGTTCTACCTTTTAAACAAATAATTCATTAGGTAATTAAATTCAAGTGAGATTACTCTAATTAAATATACACTGCTGTTGAATCATAATTTCTATGTGCCCTAGTTAAAGATGCACAATCTTCTACTCCTCAAAAAAGAAAGAAAGAAAGAAAAGAAAAGAAAAAGAAAAGAAAGCTTTTAAAGAATCCCCTGTGGCTGCGGGGATGGGATGGATTTACAGACTTTACACTTTCCGCAGAGGTCATTTCAAGAAGGAAGAGACATGAAACACGGTGTGTGTGTGTGTGTGTGTGTGTGTGTGTGTGTAGCAGGTGTTGGTTTCCTGTGTAAAGATTTC
This sequence comes from Dipodomys ordii, assembly GCF_000151885.1. NCBI lineage: Eukaryota > Metazoa > Chordata > Mammalia > Rodentia > Heteromyidae > Dipodomys > Dipodomys ordii. The sequence goes on from NW_012267237.1 coordinate 2,406,234, forward strand.
AGAGTAAGTTCCCGGCTCGGCTCTCTGGTTAGCTGTAGGGATCTGGGCAGTCTCAGCATTTTCTATGGAAGCATCCAGCAGCATGTGACCCTGCATCAGTACCAGCCTAAGGACCACAAGGCTTGAGGAAATTAAGAGTCACTTTGTCCTCGGTGCTGTGGCTTTGCCCAGCTCCACTTCTGGCGCTGGGAGCTGCTTCCAGGGAGAGGTCCCCACTGGCTTTGATCCGAGACTCTGGGCTCTGGGAGCTGACAGTCCGGCTTTCATTTGTCTGACACGCATTTGCCAGTGTGCAGGAGCAAGCAGCGACACCTGTACTGCCACGGTTTACATCGCTCTGCTCCAGGACGGCGTTGATTTGGGACGGGTGAAATACAAACACAAACTAATTAAAAACTGCACAATAGGCCCTGCAGGAACACGGTGGGGGAAAACAAATAAGACAAGTGCAGCTGGCAGGGCGAATATGCCTCTGTCCCAAGCAACTGTCTGTGACATCGAATTAGAAACCCTGAAAAACCTTCCTCCCATCGCTGGTGATCGCATTTGAAGCCAATGGAGATGGCCGGGTTGAGGGGAAATTTATAAAATATTTGCATGCGCGTGCACACGCTTCCCTTCCTCCTGCACTTCCCTTCCTCCTGCACTTCCTCCTGCACTTCCCTTCCTCCTGCACTTCCTCCTGCACTTCCCTTCCTCCTGCACTTCCTCCTGCACTTCCCTTCCTCCTGCACATCCCTTCCTCCTGCACTTCCCTTCCTCCTGCACTTCCCTTCCTCGTGCCTCCTGCACTTCCTCCTGCACTTCCCTTCCTCCTGCACTTCCTCCTGCACTTCCCTTCCTCCTGCACTTCCTCCTGCACTTCCCTTCCTCCTGCCCTTCCCTTCCTCCTGCACTTCCCTTCCTCCTGCACTTCCCTTCCTCGTGCATTTTCCTTCCTCCTGCACTTCCCTTCCTCCTGCACTTCCTCCTGCACTTCTCTTCCTCGTGCATTTTCCTTCCTCCTGCACTTCCCTTCCTCCTGCACTTCCTCCTGCACTTCTCTTCCTCCTGCACTTCCCTTCTTCCTGCACTTCCCTTCCTCCTGCACTTCCCTTCTTCCTGCACTTCCCTTCCTCCTGCCCTTCCCTTCCTCCTGCCCTTCCCTTCCTCCTGCACTTCCCTTCCTCCTGCACTTCCTCCTGCACTTCCCTTCCTCCTGCACTTCCTCCTGCCCTTCCCTTCCTCCTGCCCTTCCCTTCCTCCTGCACTTCCCTTCCTCCTGCACATCCCTTCCTCCTGCAGTTCCTCCTGCACATCCCTTCCTCCTGCACTTCCTCCTGCACTTCCCTTCCTCCTGCACATCCCTTCCTCCTGCACTTCCTCCTGCACTTCCCTTCCTCCTGCACTTCCCTTCCTTGTGGTGGTATGGTGACACCCCAGGCAGAGCACGGAGCACCCAGATCAGCCATTGACCCTGTTTCCTCAGCTTCCCGGCTTAGACTCAGCTGCTGTCTGGGCTCTTGTGTGGTGTGGAAGATTTTTCACCAGGTATCTGATGACGCTTCGTCCATTCCTTCTGGATGCTTCTATCTGAGGTTACCTTGCAGTGTGCTCTGCCTGTACCCGCATCCTGGCAGCCCTGGGCAGTTTACTATGTGCCTTGGTCTGGGCTCCCTACAAGGAATGCAGCATGCGAGTGCCGGCCAGACACACAGGGCTCAGGCTGAGAGCAGCGTGGGCCATGCAGCAGGTTCCCTTCTGTGTGCGGGGCTGGCTCCACCATGGGTGGAGTGGGGTGGGTGCACTGTCTCGCTCTTGGCCAAACCCAGTGGCACCCAGGTCCCGTGGGGAAGGTGTGAAATCCTACATGACCGGAGCACATATTGGGGTGGAGGGCCTGGCTGCAGCCCACCCAGCACAGGCCAGAACATCCTTAGAGCAAAGAACGGCCATGAAAGGCAGAGGAGAGGGGCGGTGCAGTCCAGGATGCCAGGTAGGAGGCAAGGCGCCCCTACCAGCGCCTTCCACTGAGGAGTGCCCCACCCCCAAGCCTGGAAGTCAGTGGAGACAGATTTCAGAGGAAGTAAAATCAAATAAAATGGCGCCATGGCTGGTGTTGGGTTGTCAAGTCTCCTAGCAGAGAGGCCCCAAGGAATGAGGGAATTGCTGGCAGACTCTGAAACCTGCAGGGCTCTCCCTCTTGGGAAATGGTCCCCATCCCGAGTAGACTCTCCAGCAAACCTGAAAACTGGCTTAAAACTCAACCTGGTCCAAAAGGCGCTGGTCACCAAAAGAGGTCTCGCTGCTGCCTCTTCACCCCCTCCCGAGGCGCTCACAGCACGCCACTGCCCGGGACTGCGTGCCCCTGCGCGAGGCGGGCTTCCTGCGGGGCATCTGAACCAAGGCTCTGGGGTTTCCAGGTTGGCTGGGCAGGCCCAGCAGGTGCAGCTCTGACCACAGCGACCCCTGGGTCTGACAGGGCACAGCCTGGGCCGCAGGCCTGGCCTGGGCAGTCTTGTAGAGGGGAGGGGCCGGCCTGCAAAGGCACCCCGCCCAAGTGAGGGGCTGCCGCGCCTGTGCGGGAGGGCCCTGAGAAGTGTCTCTAGTGGCTTGTGGACCCAACTGTCATACGACTGGGTGCGTTGCTTCTCCACGGCCCCAGCAGGTGGAGCCCCACAATCTTGAGCCCTGAAAGGCTATGGAGGCCCCAACCCCCAGTCTTCTTCCTCTCTGAGGTCACCAGGATGACCCTCCCTGGTCCCTGGCTGCGCTGGTAAGGAAGCGTTTGATGGAAGCCCAAGGCTTCCAGACACCCGGCTCTCTCCCGGCCCCGGCATGGGAGTCTGTGGAACCCTCTACCCACTCACGCTCCCCCTTGCTTAAGCCTCTCCTATCACTAAGTTCGAACTCTGGGACCCGGGGCTGAAGAGGAAGACTCTGAAGACCTCCCAGAACTGGTTCTCAAGGTGGGGGGAGGGGGGTCATCTCTCTTGGTCTTTAGCAGAGGAGCCATAGTCCCGGCTCTGCACATTCTAGGCCTGGCGTCCGGTCTTCTTACCACAGGGGTTCTTGGAGAGAGCTCACAGCTCGTAGGGCCTAGCAGGCCCTCCCCACTTCCCTGGCCTGAGCTGACCTGCAGGTGTGGGGGAAGGGCTGTGGAGCGGGCAGCGGGTGGGTGGGCCATCTGTGTGGCTGCCCAGGCGGCTGGCCAGTGTCCCTGCCTGCCCCTCCCCCGCGGGGCAGTCTCACTCAGACCTTGCGTTGGAGTGGGGGTTCTGCAGTTGGCTACGCCAGCACCTTGGTGTGGTCGGCCTAGTTCTCACTTGCAGCGCTGGGTTATGGGCTGTAAGGAGGAGAGCGGTGGCAGCTGCTGGCGGCCTGATCTGGGGGTTGAAGGTGAAGGGGTGGGGTGGGAACCCACTTAGGATTCCTGTGACTGGAGATCTTGGTGTCTCCCCTCCCCCCTGCCGTCTTTATCAAAGCAAGAAAAAAGCCCCAGCGTTCCCATCGGGGGTTCTGAAGTGTGCAGGGACAGGTTCGGGGTGGGGCATGGACAAAAGACTTAACTCAGAGGCAGAACCTTGTGACTGCGGAGCTGGTGATGGGTAATTACTGTTAGGGTCCTTACTGTGGCTAATTATAGGCCGCGGTTCAATGTCTTGTCCTCTGGCCCAGAAACCCTAATCTTCCGGATGATGCGGGAGTGCGGGGCCTGCAGACTCCGCACATCTCCAGGGCCAGGGGGTGGGGTTGCGGGGGTCTTCCACTCCCCATGGCGCAGGGTCTTCGGCCGGCCCTCATCCCGGAGCCTTCCGAAGGGCTTGGGCCCGCGTCTGGGGCTCACGGCCTGGCGGGCACCCCGAGGAGGCATGGCGCGGACGCGGAGCGGCGGCCTGGCTGCCTCTGTCCTCCGAGGGCCACCGGAGCCCGGCGGGCAGGGCGCCCGGGACGGCCGTCCCGCGCACGCAGGGGCCAGGTCTGGCGGAGGGGCCGACCCTGGGCGTCGGCTAGAGGAGCAGCGCCGCCGGGGAGTCTGAGGATGGAGTGGGGCAGCTCAGAGGCGGAAGGGGCGCGCGCGGGGCCAAGGCCAGGCCGCGCGGTCCCCCGAGCTGGACAGGCATCTCCTCCGCGGGTCCCAGAGCTGCCCACCCAAGGACAAGCCAGCGGCCTCTCGCCCGGCCCGTCTCCACGCCCCGGGCCGCCTGGAGGGTCTCGGATCACCGGCCCCGGTCCAAGTGTTCACGGGTGGACGAGCGCGCAGGGCCCGGACCCTTCCCGCTTCCCCGGGGCCCCCGACCCGCCACCCGTCGGAGGGGTCGCCGAGTCGGAATGTGGGCGCAGAAAAGGGCGCCGGGTGTCCTTCCTGTCTGTGTCCGGGCAGGGATCGGCCCCGAGGAGAGGCCTCCGTCTGTGCCCAGCCCCGGGGCGCGCGGACGCCCAGTGCATTTTGTTTTTAAAAAAGGAGGACGGCCCCCGGACGCCCCTCGGGGCGTCGGACCG